>NW_023276807.1:10336665-10971956 GCF_003668045.3 Cricetulus griseus
ATGCAGCCCAGGCTGGCCTCGTTTTCCCCAGTCTAGGGGTGGGTTACCTGCCCCACCTGTAAGACTTCCCCTTTCATGTTAGCCTGTTTATTGGTGTTTTTCAGAGACAAAATCTCACAGCAAACTTCTGGTTTTCAGGCCCTTACACTCTTTCTGCCTCCACTTTGACGATGTTCCTTGAGCCTTATGTGAGGAGTTACATTGTGGATGTGCTGACCGGGGCTGGACTCCCATGTCAGTTGATCTCCACACTGGAGGGAAATCATGCTTGGTACTAGAAATCTAATCAACTACAGATGGCCAGTGAGGTAGTAGGCCACTATAATTTATTTTTAAATTTACTTTATTTTATTGGTGTTTTACCTAGACGTATGTCTGTAAGGGTGTTGGATCCTGAAGCTACAGACAGTTGTGAGCTGCCACGTGGGTGCTGGGTATTGAACCCGGGTTCTCTGGAAGAGCAGTCAGTGCTGTTAACCACTGAGCCATCTTTGCAGCCTGGCCACTATAATTTCTATCTGCAGTCTAAAATGTATCCCTATCCATAGGTAAGTGTAACTCTCTCACTCAAAATCAAAAAAGCGTCTCTTTGCAGCAAATGGAAACCATTACAGAAAACCAAAACTGGTCTCTTGGGTTTTGCCTGTTTTGAGACAGGGTCTCAGTACATAGTCTTGGCTGGCGTAGAACTCAGTATATAGACCAGGCTGCCTTGAACTTACAAGAGACTCATTTGCCTCTCCCTTCTGAGTGCCAGGATGAAGGGTGTTTTTTACCACAGCCTGGCTCTTGCTTCCGATCTTGATCTTGCTGTGTGATGTCACCTATCATGCTACGATCCTGCAGGAGGTCCTCATGAGATAAGCTGCTGCAGCTTGGACTTTTCAGTGCTTTGAACCAAAATAAACCCCTTTGCCAAATAAGCTACCCAGCCTTGGGTACTTTGTTATAGCAGCACAGGACTGACTACAACATAGCTGCTCACAAAATGTGCAGAATTCAATGAGAAAGAAACTAAAGAAGAAAGCAGTTTCTATAAAGTGCTAATGACAATTGTTAAAGTGGCCTAAAGTTAGATGTCAGACACTGCATTCTTGCCCCTAAGATTCTTAGGGGACAAAGGGAGAGAATTTAACAAAGTAACATCACAACTCCCAAAGTCTATATCTCAAAGAATCATAGCAGCAGCAAATGAATGGACTGAAATACACTTTAATGAGTTCCTCAGTAACTGCAACTTGTAACCTGCAGCTGGGTGGCATCAGGACTTGGCTTCCTGCTCCACAGGCTTTAGATGCCACTGTACCACCAATTCCCCATTGCTCTTGAGGCACGTGCTAGACATGGTCTCTTCTGTGGGAAGTCCTTGTGGCAGCTTCAGGGGCTGGATTCGTATCAAGTGTTTAACCACTTTCAACTTTTCGTTCACTGAAGGGATGTTCTTGTGAATTTGAGGGCTATGTGCCTATGAACAAGAGGAGCAATATCATAGATCAATTTAAGAGGCAGTGGTACCGTTGCAGGAAAACATTAAGTTGAAGGCACATCCTTTCCAAATTAAATTATAGGTAGGTCACACTAAGTAACACATTTAAACAAAAGAAATACACGTAGTGTGGGTTTAAAAGTATGAGACCAAAGCATGCCGAAACTGACATGACTATTAGAACTGCTTCATACCTTCTGTAGTCCAAGCATCTTGATTGTATCTTTTTCCCAGTATGGACGCCTTTTTGTACTTTTTATTCTTGTGACAATGTGCAGTTTATGAGGATGCTGGGGGTCCCCACCATATTTTTCATGATCTTCAGGGCTAGGCTGAAACACCTAGAAAGGGAGAAGTATAAATGGTAATTCTTCCAACTTACAGTTTTTATACAGTGTCTATTCCTTTTCTTTAAAATGAACATACAAACAAAATTACACAGTGATCTCATCCCTAATCTGTATGCAATCCTCATCCTCAGACTGAATAGTTTAGACAAAGTTCAAGAGCTACATACTTCAAGAAAAAATGGGAGGCAGAGGCAGGTGGTCTCTGTGAGTTCAAGGCCAACCTGTTCTACAGATCCAGTTCTAGTACAGTTAGGGCTACACAGAGAAACCCTGTCTGGGGGTAGGGGGAGAAAAGGGAAATACCACACAGGTAAATGTTTTGTTTTGTTTTTTAGCGTTTGAACACAGTAGGAGCACTAGATGACATGAAAAGATTTAAACAGCAGGAGAATGAAGAGCAGTACAGGCTTCAGGTTTTTAGAAGGGGGCATTCAGCCAGTGCAGTTAGTATAAACAAATCTCCCCAGAGCTGAAAAACTCAAAATCAGAAATTGAGGGTTAAGTGGTAAATTCTGTCCTATACATTTTATCACATAAAAATATTAAGGGGTGGTGTTGGGGAGGTGGCTCAGAAGTTAGGAGTAATTGCTGCTTTTGCAGAGGACCAGGGTTCAGTTCTCAGTACCCACATGGTGCTCACAGCCATCCCTAACTCTAGTTCCCAGGATCTGCAGCTGTCTTCTGATCTCCACAGGCACCAGGCACTCACATGATACACCCACATACAGGCAGCCAGAAAAGTTAAGCACATAAAACACAATTTTAAAAATCTAAAAATAAAATAAATATACAGTTGAGGGAAAACATAAGGCTAAGGCTAAATGGTTTTTACTGGTGTAATTTACTCCCAAATATCTACCCGATACATTAAAAACTAACAGCCATACCAATAGCTGAACACAAGTATCTATACAGCTTCATTATTGCCCCAAACTGGAAGCAGGCAGGATGTCCTTCAGTAGGTGAGTACGTAAGTAAACTACATAAACCCTTAGCATGGACTGCTATCCAGCCATAAGAAGAAATAAACAATTAAGCCATGAAAAGATTTGGAAAAGCCTTATGTACAGTGAAAGGTAAAACTAGAAAGCAGGTAAAAAAAGATCATAGGTTGCTAGAATTTAGAAGTTATGGGTGGAAGTTAACAGGTGGCACACATGACATTTAGGGCATTGCATGGTTTCAATGAGACACTTCAACAGTGAATACATGACATTATACATTTGTCAAAATCCGTAGGATATACAGCATAAACAGTAACCCCTAGTTAATGTCTTCATTACTTCAAGTATTTTAATAATTGCTCTATATTAATACAAAATGTTAAGTATCAGGGGAAACTATGTGTTAAAAATCATAGAAGAAACCTCATGATTTCCTAATCATTTTCTTTTGTATAACTAAACTGTCTTACAAAATAAAGTTTAATTAATCAAAAAGCAAGAATGCTGTGGAATAATCTTTCTGTACACTGTGCGAATGTATGTTGCTATGATTGGTTTAATACACCAGCCAAATGGTCAACAGCTGAATAGGATAAATTTAGGCGGGAAAGCCGAACTGAGTATGAAGGGATGAGGAAGGGTGGAGTCTGAGGAGTCACCAGCCAGATGGAAAATGAGTCGAACACACAAATGGAACAGAGGTAAAAGCCATGAGCCTCAGGGCAGCACGTACATGAATAGAAATGGTTGTAAGTTGTAAGAGCTAGTTAGTAATAAGCCTGAGCTATTGGCTGAGCATTTATAATTTATATTAAGCCTCTGAGTGATTATTTGGGAGCAGGTGATCAGGACAGGAAAACTCTGCCTACACAAGAAAGCAAGTATAACCCAAACAAAATGAAAGCAAAGCAAAGCAAACAAACAAACAAAAATAAAAAAAAAAAAAAGCAACACATAGTCAAATGGAAAAGGTTCACATACGAAGATTCATTGTCTTCTCAGGACAATATCGATAAAAACCACAATATATAAAAGGAAAACCATAAGCAGGAATACATAGACTAGGAAGTAGTAAGAGCCCATTCCTATGAAAGTCAGCATGACAGTCACCATATTACAGTGCTTCAAACTCTACATTACATCTACATGGACATGTAACTTAACAGAAAACTAGCACCAGCAGGGCTGTGAGCTGGCACAAAGA
The DNA here is from genome assembly GCF_003668045.3 of Cricetulus griseus. NCBI lineage: Eukaryota > Metazoa > Chordata > Mammalia > Rodentia > Cricetidae > Cricetulus > Cricetulus griseus. The sequence continues at coordinate 10,340,650 of NW_023276807.1, forward strand.
GGGCAAATGTGCTTGCTGCCAAGCCTGATAACTCATGACTTGTGTTTCATTCCCCCAGTAGCCAGATGATGGTAAGAGAGAGATGACTCCACAGAACTGTCTTCTAGACTTCCACACACAAAGTCAGAGCATATGCGCACAAACACATGTGATCAAGGAAAGACACAATACAACAAACATACAATGTATTACGTTTTTTTAAACATTCAATTTTATAAAATTAGGTATTTTAAAAACTATTACTTAAAAAGAAACAGATCTTACTTTATCTGGAATTCTTGATCTGGTAAATTTGTGACGAATCCAATCTGTACCAATGAGAGACTCCACACCTTTATTCACAGTCTGAAGCAGAAAACATTTGTTATTTAGATCTCTGCCTAGTGTGAAAATTAGTATCTATCATTATTTAGGTAACAAATGTCTGATCTAATGTAATCTACAACAGCTAATGTTTAACTTGACTCCCTCACGGGAGTCTCATTTAAGCACTGGGGATGACAAAGCAAAAAGCATACACACATATACTTCCAGTCCGAGAGTTGGTTAACTTCCACCTCTGGGGTTACCCAGTCTCCACCGCCAAGGCTTGCCTTTGCCAATACAGTAACAGGTATTCAATACTGAATGCAGAAACAGGTGCTATTCAAGCAAACAGGAGTGGCTACTTTAAAATAATTTTATGTATAAGATAAGTGATGAGCTAAAGGTTGCATGTGCTGGTTACCTTGTTTATTTGTGTTTTTTTTTGGGGGGGTCCTTTTATTTGTTTTTTCCAGAGCTCAGGACTGAACCCAGGGCCTTGTGCCTGCTAGGTAAGTGCTCTACCACTGAGCTAAGTCCCCAACTCCAATGTACCAATTCTTAGGCTAGGCAATAAGTAATAATTTACCTTCAACAAAATCATGTAAAGGAAATCCCAAATGAGAGTGGGGTGGTGGCGGGCTGAGGAAAGAAGATTCCTTCAAGTTTGGGGCCAGCCCAAAGGGTATGAAACTATCTCAAAAACAACAAACATGCAAATCCACAGTGGGTTCTTCCTAGCCCTAACAATACCATTGGGCCCACTCCAACCTCTTATCTTCACTATTCAATTCTAGTTTACTCTTGCAGTTGGAAACAAACATTCATTGCAGCCTTTCACACAGTTAATCTCTTCTAGCCTCTGAATTACAGAGCTAACACCAACAACTAGAGAATAAATCCAGATGGGTTAAGAAAGGGAAGCCTGGTCTTTATATGCCAGAAATACAGGGCTTCTAATCCTAGTTCTGTTGCTTACAACTTCAAGATGCAAAACACACATCCTCCCAGGGGATCAGTTTCAAAAGAATCAAAAAGGAAATCCTACTGAATTCACAAGCTAACCTGAGGTAGCTGACATTTCTTTCCCTACAGTCAGGAGCTGTCAGCACCCAGTCTGGTCTCCATGTGTACATTAGTTATTCTACCACACACTCTAAACACTAAGAGGAAAGACGTGAAAATGCTAACACATTTCTTATCTTTGGGAGATTATCTTCTGCTTTTTCTGCTTATCTGACTTTCTGCGACTGAAAATGTATTCTTTTCATAATTGAAGGGTTTCCCCTAAAACTGTAACATTAAAAGAAACTAAGGGGGATCAGCAGTAGCCTTTTTATCGGCTTCATCTACAGGAAAAGATGTTTTGTGGTTGAAAATACTTAGAGAAAAATAGCATATAAAGCAGAAATAAATAAGGGCCAGGGTGTAGCTCAGCCAGAGCGTTTGCCCAGTGTTCACAAGGCTCTGAGATTGATGTTTGGCACCATGAGATAAATAGAACAAACCAAAACCAATCAATTTATATCAAAAGGAGATTTAAAAAAGACTAACTTGCTTGTGTGTTTTATGATCAAAAGGAGAGAAAAAAATGAAAGGACCAAACTTTTTGGCAGAGTGGTCACCTTGCATGCACAAAGCTGAGTTCAATCCCCAGCACTGCATGGACACTTGGGAAGTGGAGGTAGGCAAAGATTAAGGTTACCCTCAGTTACACAGTGAGTTTGAGGTCAGCCTGAGCTATATGACAAACACATAGGAAACATACCTGCAGTCTGCCTGGAGGCTTCTGAAATACTGAGCGTAAAATGCCAGCCATGAGTGTAGTAATTCTTCTCTTTAGAGGCTAAGAAATAGGAAACAGTGGTCAAAAACATTACAAATGGACAGATTTCCCCCTTCTATAGAGGTGAAACCACAGGCAGTCATTATACACTACACAATCCTATTTCCATCAAGTGAGTTTAGAGTCTAAGTCCATTTCATAAAACTGGGAAATGGAGTTTCTATCATCTGAAACTCTTCACAGTGAGTATAAAGAATATTGTTCATTTTTCTTTGTCAGGGAATCCACAGAAAATATGAAACTAGACAAGACTGAAGAAATTCCACCTCTTAAAATCAGAACCACGTACCCTGTTATTTTATATATGAAGAGAATTATTTCCAGAAAGTTATCATGTAGCCAAGGGTATCTAGCCATTAAGAGAGAATGTACAGATGGGCACTGGTGACATATGCCTATAACCCTACACTTGGGGAGCCTGGGGGCAGGAAGACTCTGAGTTCCAGGCCATCCTGAATTACACAGCAAGATCTAGTGTCAAACAAGCAAAACAGATAAAAAAACAAAACAAAACAAAACACAACACATAAGCCCCATCTCAGTTCTCCTAGCTGGATGTCCAGTATATTTTCACTAGATCGTTAACACTTTTCTGTTACCAAAACAAACAAACAAACAACAATTTAAAAAAAATAATGAGAGTTGCTGAAAAGATGGCTCAGTTGCTAAGGTACTTTTTGTGCAAGCTTGAAGACTTGAGTTCAAATAACCAGTACCTATGGAAAAGCTAGGTATGGTGGCCTGGGTCTACAGCCCTAGAGCTGGAGTAGAGACATTCCTGGAGCATGCTGGCCAGCCAGCTTACCCAAATTGGAAAGCTCTAGGTTGTGAGAGAGACCCTGTCTCAAAAATAAGATGGAGCATGTCTAAGAAATAAATCTCTGGCCTCCACTCACAAGTGCACCACTATACATTATGTATATACAAAATAGGTACTTTTTTTTTTTTTGCCTATTTATGTTTTTAAAAATGATTCTTCTGTATTGCTTCTGTAACCTCAAAAAGTATGTATTCAGATAGGTATGAAACAGGTATAGCCTAATGCACTCCAGGGGTAGACAGATGAGATTCATGAACTGAATGTATGCCTTGGGCAGATACTTGTGTGTAACGTCTTTTCCTTCTAAAGAAAACAGTACCGAGCTTACAAATTATCTATTTTATATAACATCAGAAATATTAGCTCTGTACCCCTAGTAGGGTAAGTGTGTACTATATCCTGACCAGATTCTGGCTCACAAGGTCTATAACCTTCTGTGATGTGAATGAAGAAACAGGTAAAGCCCAAGATGTCACCAGAGAAGAGCTGGACCTCAGAAAAACTGCTCAGCAGCTAAATTAATCAAATGCCAAACTAGTTTCTCACATTTCTTCCAAGTTAAGTATCATCTGAAAATCCAACTCATTTAGTGCTGCTTAACTTTTCAATTAGGTTTCAAGAAACAACTGATAGTCTACTGCACCCCGTACATCAGAAAGGAGCTACTCAGAAATGCAAACCTATGGGAATGTATTAAAGGGACAGATACAACTGAAAGAACTCCCAATGGCCCAACTGGATTGATTTAAACAACACTTGACAAAGTATCAGCTTATAACTGGAACAAAAAAACCAATGTGGGGAAAGTCCACACTTACATACATAGATAGGTAAATTAACTGGAAAAGAGAAACAGAGCTCCTTGTAGAAGAATTCTGTTTTTTTTATGGGGCTACTTCTCCTCAGGGAGACAGAGAAAACTATTCATCACTTCAGTGTATGCTTTGATGAAGAACTTGCTCCTAAGGAGTGCAGTATAGAAAAGGAGAAAATCACCTTTATAGAAACCGGACAAACACTACCTCCACCAGGTGATCAGGGATACGTAACACCAACGGTGATAGAAGCTGACAGCATTCCAGTCAGAGCTACATAGTGGGAACCTATCACAAAACAAAACAAAAAGTTGATACACTTGACAGACACAAAGATATGCGCCTACCTCAAAGTCCATTCATAACCCCACTTAAGAGAAAAGACCACCTCTAATTGAGGGTCACTGCCACTGTTCTAGCTAGTTTTATGCCAAACTCAAATAAACCCTGCTTATTTCTGTTCCTGTCCTGACTTCCTTCAATGGTGGACTATGAAAGTGTAAGCCAAATAAACTCTTTCTCCCCCAACTTGGCATCTTTTTGGTCATGGTGTTTCACCATAGCAATAGTAACCCTAACTTTCCACACTGTGGAAAACACTTCACTAGTACATTTTCAAATACCTCACTTCTCAAAACTGTCAAGGTCTTCAAAAACTAGAGACCTGAGAACTGGTCAAGAGGAACCCAAGAGCTACAATCTTTATGCATACTGTGTGCCATATTGATACATGGGTGGGATCCTGGAAGATAAAAGGACACTGAGAAAACTAAAAACTAAAAAAAATCTGTCTGAATAGAGCAAATAATGTTAACAATGTATCAATTTGGTTCAGCAGTTGTAATGACCACCCTACACTAATATTTGATGTTAAAAGGAGAAACTGAGCACGAAAGGTATAGGAACCCTGTATTAGCATCACCACTTCTCTGAAAACCTAATATTGGCTAAAAGTAAAGTTCATTCATTAAAAAAACAAACAAACAAAAAAACTGGGACTAGAATATGTTTCAGGGGTAGAATGTCAGGTATGCATCAGTTCCTGGGCACAAGAGTTAGTACTGTCTCCAGTGCCTCTCTGCTTTACCAAGATGAAAATCCAAGTCCTTAACCCTCACAGGGCAAGCCACTGCATATCACCATCAACCTCCACCCGTCTTCCCCCATATTCTCCTATTACTTTCTTGCTTCAGCAGAGTATCAGGCTTTCTGCATGACCCAGAACCAGCCAAGCTAAACTGCTTCTTCCCTTTGACTGTCTGGCATACCTTTCTTTTTCAGTTTTTGGCTCAACCCTTATCTTAGCAATGAGGTCTACCTGGATCAGGTTGTTTCAGTTTCACCATTACTTTCTGTTGAATGAGGTCTCCCTCCATCAAACTGTCTAACATTTTCAGCCACACTGCTGCCAGCACTCTCTGTCCCTTAGATACTTGTGTTCTATTGTAATTTACTAATTTACCATTAGCAGCTGTCTCCATTCAAAACACAGGACCGTGCCAGAAGACAAGGACTTTAGAGTTTGTTTTAGATCTATTTGAGTCATAGGTGTCTCTCAGAGCAGCGTCTGCATTCAAGATTTTCTGCTGAAGTTTAATTTACAGATATAAGCAGGTGTCACCATCAAAACTAACTGATTTTGTTGTTGGTGTTGGTTGTGTCCCATGTCTTCCCTGCCCCACTGTTGTATGTGGGGGTGGGTACTGGGGACCAAACCAAGAGCCCTGCACATAGAAAACAAGTGCTCTCCAGCTTCAAAATTCTATGTCTCATTAAAGTAGAGGTTATTCTTATTACATTTATAACTTTTGGACTTAGAAAAAATTACACTGCCATCAACTGTACAGCAGCTTTCCTGTGTACTTCTTCAAAAACCAGAAAACCTGGGCTGGGGAGATGATGGCCCAGCAGTTAAGAGCACTGGTTGCTCTTCCAGAGGACCCAAGTTTGATTCCTAGTGACCAAATGGCAGCTCACAAAAGTTTGCAACTCTGGTTCCAGGGTCTCTGACAATCTTCTGGTCTCCTTGGACACTGTCACAGATATTACAGGCCAAACGCCCATACACATAGAAAGAAACAAACTATAAAATACCATTCATCACATGAGATCTACAACCTATTTCTATTTTTTAACATACGAATGTATGTATAAATACAGAAAAATCTGAAGGTTGTCAAAACCATTTTTTCTTCTCCCTCACCTCCAATATCTCTTAGTTTTGTTCTTAGTTTTTGTTTTGTTGGGTATTTTTGTTTTGATTTTTGCAATGGCTTTGAATATAAACGGTTCTTTACCTCCAAACTACAGCACCAGCTCTTAAGTTGTTATGTTTGCTTTTTTTCTTTCTAAAGAGATTACACGCACACATATTCCTGAAATGTAGAATACAGAACTCCCCATGGAATCAACTGAGATCTCTGAAGTCAACAATTGCTTCTCTTCCCAGAATTTCCTGGGCCTAAAAGTATTAAACAGCAGTCATAACCGCTTCTTAGCCAAAAAAGAAGGAGCTAGATAGGTGACGATTAAAGCAGTTTGCAAAAATCATTGTCTTTCGTAAACAGCAGCTCTAAAAACTCTGCATTCTAAGTCGAAATAACTTAAAATTAAGTAAGTTTTGCCTTTTAAAAAATTTTCCACTGTTGCTCAATGTGAAGAGTCCTAGAGTTATAAACAGAAGCACTGAAAGAGCTACAGACATTCCCAAGCAGACAGGCTCGGACGGCTCGGACCTAGGGCTACAAGAGTGAGGCTCTCAAGAGAGACGTCGACGCAGCAACCCGCGAATAAAGTGACAACTCGGCCGCTTTCAGAGGCCCAAGAAACAGGTCCTGGGCACAGACCTATTTGTCGCCTGGACCTCCAACCCAGAACGGAAAAAGGAAGTCAGTCAGCATCTGCAGCGAGCACACACAATATGCAATGCCTCTAGCTCCCGCAGCCACACTCACCAGGGACCACCCTGTCCAGTCTGAACGTCCCTGCAACCCGAAGGAGCGGAAGCGAGGCAAGCGGACTCAGTGCGACACTCACACCACGCCGGTGCCACCACAATGCGCACATTTCTTTGGTTCCGCGAATGGTAGTTTTGTTCCGGCCCAGGGACTCCCATTCACCAAGCTGCATAGAAGACTGCGCAGGCGCTGCAGTGTCACGTGTGCGCTTCCTGGGGTTGGGTGCTAGCGGTGGGAGGATCTGGCGGAGCCCGGGAGTTCTCGCTGTGATGGCTAAGTCCAGCCTGGGCCAGGATTCCGACAGCACCGCTGCAGTGGCGGTGCTAAAGCGGGCAGTGGAGCTGGATGCAGAGTCCCGGTACCAGCAGGCTCTGGTGTGTTACCAGGAGGGGATTGACATGCTCCTGCAGGTTCTCAAAGGTGAGCTAGTTTCGGTTTCCGCTCTATCTGGGACAGAGTGAAACTTAGGAAAACGAAACTTCCTAACTACCTAGAAGCATTCCAATTGAGGAGCTGTAGTCTGATATTCTGCGGGACAACAGAGGTGGTGGTGGCCTTTGTAGTAGACTGATGGTACCACAAATGAGCATAGGTCACTGTCCTGAAACGCAAGAGACATAACCAAATATAAGACATAAGCTTTGCTAGGTCTTGCGTCTGAATGAAATTTATTTTTTGTTGTTACTTTGCGACAGGATTTTTCTCCTCTCTGTTACTCTGTCTCTCCTTCCCGCCCCCACGATGACCCAATGAGCTTCATTAGGGTGGAAGTTTGTTTACAGGCATATGTGCACCTTGCCGGTGACTGCACCACTGAATAAACTGTCTGTCTTCCCCAACATTTTATAAACACACTCACACAAAGATGGGGGCGGGCTTGAACCTTTCCCTCTTTCATGACAGTGTTAAAAGCCGAAGTTTGTGGTTATCCTGTACAAGTAATCACGGCTACTGTGAGTTAGAGTGCAACAGACATGTCATGCTGGAAAGTCTTGAGTACACACCACCCCTTCCCTTCCTCTGGCTCTTCTCCCTTCTGCGCTTTCTTCTGGGGTGTTCCCCCAAGGCTGGAGGTGGGGGTAATAGATGCCTCACTTATGACTGGGCATTCAACAGTCATTAATTTTGTGTGCTTCAACCAGTTATCAGTCTCTGCAGTTGCTACTCAGTTCTGGCTTCTAATGTTGACAACAGCACTATTCTGTGGCTGCAAACATAATTATGTAGAAGACGATTTGACAGACACATCATGTCGTTTTAATAAAACAACAGCAGTGGCCAACCCCCATGATCTATGACCTCCACAGTCTTGTACTTTTCATCAGATGTGAATTCTCTCCTGTCATGCAGGCATCAGATCCGATCAGAAAGCAGTTTGGTACCCCATACCATGTGCCATATATGCCAGGACATATAGCCCCATGCCACTATTGCATCAACGGGCTCATCTAGTCCAGCTGGTTGGTTTTAACACAGTGTATGACTGGGTAAGACAATTCTCCCCCAGCAGCCTGTGTAGCATCTCCCACCAGTATGAGAACTATCCAACAAGGAGGAAGCTTCAAACCCAGTTCCAGCTTGATATCTCATTGTCCCGAGACCAAGGCATGTGGTGTGTTCAGCAATAGAGTCCTACCAACTACTTTTGGTGGGCATCCAAAAGCAGTGGCAATTCCTATATTGTTTTGGGGATCTCGTAGGTCCACTCCCAGCCCCGGGATTTACCTTTAGTAACTCATGTTTTTTTGTAGCAGCTTTATCTATCCACAGAGAATACCTCTACTTAAAACTTTTAAACATTATTTATTTATTTATTTTTGGTTAATTTGCTGTCCTGGTTAAGGTTACTATTGCTATGATGAAACAGCATGGCCAAAAATAAGTTGGCGAGGAAAAAATTTTTTCAGCTTACCCTTCATGTTATTGTAGTCCGTTACTGAGGGAAGTCAGGGTAGAACTCAAGCAAGGCAGGAACCTGAAGGCAGAAGCTAATTTAGAGGCATTGAGAGGTGCTGCTTCCTGACTTGCTCTTCGAGGCTTGTTCAGCCTGCTTTCTTATAAAACCTAGGACCACCAGCTCAGGCATGGCACCACCAACAATGGGCTGGGCCCTTCCTCACCAATCACTAATTAAAAAATATGCCCTACAGGCTTGCTTACAGCCCTAATTTATGGAGGCATATTTATTCCTAACCCCAACTCCCCAGACAAGGTTTCCCTGTGTGTAGCCCTGGCTGTCCTGGAACTCTCTATGTACACCAGGGAGGCCTCAGATTTGTCTGCCTCTGCCTCCCAAGTGCTGGGATTAAAGGCATGTGCCATTGAGCCTAGAGAGGCATTTTCTTAATTGAGGTTCCCTCCTCTAAGATGACTTTTTTTTAGCTTGTGTCAAGTTATATAAACCTATACAACACACTTCCCAAATATCAGCATTGTTAGTGTTGGCTAACCCTCTTCCCCAAGCCTTCTCTCCAGGTATGGTGGCTAGTTTTATGTCAGCTTGACACAAGCTAGATTTATCTGAAAGAAGGGAATATCAATTGAGAAAGTGCTCCCATAAGATTTGTCTGTAGAGCATTTTCTTAATTAGTGATGATGGGGGAGGGTCCAGCCCATTGTGGGTTATCATATCCCTAGGCTGGTGGTCTTGAGTTCTATAAGAAGGCCAGCTGGACAAGCCACTAAGCAGTACTTCTCCATGGTCTCTGCATCAGCTCTTCCTCAGGGTTCTTGTCCTGTTTAAGTTCCTGCCCTGATTTCCTTTGATGATGAACAGTGCCATAGAAGAATAAGCCAAACCTGACAGTGGTTTTACATACCCTTAATTCCAGCACTTGGGAGGCAGAGGCAGGTGGATCACTATGAGTTTGAGGCCAGAGGCCAGCCTGGTCTACTAAGTGAACTCTGGGACAGCCAAGGCTACAAAGAGAAACCCTGTCTTTGAAACACACACACACACACACACACACACACACACACACACACACACACACACACTGAGAGAGAGACAGACAGACAGACAGAGACAGAGAGACAGAGAGAGAGCCCAAAACTCTACAAAGTACATTTGGAGGTGAGAGAACTTTCTCACCACCATTTGGGTCATAGGGATGGAATTCAGAATTTCAGACTTAGTGGCAAGTAGCTTTTCCTGCTGAAACATCTTACTGGTCCCTGTCTTGCTCTTCTATAACAACTGTTTGTGTGTAATAACAGACATGTAGGGGAACTGCATTAATCCCTTGCAAGGGCAGCAACTCGGTGACCTCCCACTGGGCTCTGCTACTTGGAGGTTCCACTGATTTGTAACTTTGTTACACAGGACAAAGCTTCCCATTCACGAACCTTTGAGGGAGGAGGTACACTTAAATCATATCCAAGGGAAGAGATAGAAGATGTTTATTTGTTCAGAAGAACCACAGAAGGACACTCCAGCACACTGAATTTGAGCACATTGTAAAAGGGAAGGGAACTTGTGGGAAACTTGACAAAAATCCTGTTCTTTTTTTTTTTTTCAATTTGCAGGTACCAGAGACTCTAGTAAGAGATGTGTTCTCAGAACGAAAATCTCTGACTACATGGATAGAGCAGAAAACATAAAGAAATACTTAGACCAAGAAAAAGAAGGTAAAGGCTGTTTTTTAAGAACATGTCTGGGTTTGGGGTTCAGGGGCAGGATGCAGCATGAGGCTCTGGGTTCAAAGCTACTGCTTGTTGGAGCATGGTGTGGTCTGGGCCACTTGTGCCTAGGAGCTTAACAAATTGCTCTGTGTTTCCTTCTTCCTCATACAGAAGTTATTCTTAACAGTGTCTGGTTTTCAGTTTGGGACCTGGGGATTCAGACATCCTTTAAATACCTGATAAAAGCTTGGCCATTTTTAAGGCATTTGCAGATCGCTCTGAAGCGTATGGGTGAACCTCAATTTAAGAATATTGTAGAAGAATACCGAATGTGGATCCTGTGTTTATTTTCTCTTTTATGAAAAGATGAAAATCACTAGAATAGCTAAAGACACTCCAGAGGCTTCGCAAAGGTTTCGGTGACTCAGCATTTCACCAGTTATGTATTCCTGATGATTGAGAGGTGAGGTAGGTATTCCTCTGGATCTGTCATGAGTTCCCAGCTCATGAGCATCTGTGTGAGTGGGTGTGGCCACCCCACCTGAAGCACACTGGTGTTTTTACTGCCAGAGGTGCTGCTACCCTCCAAAGCTTAGGCCTCCAGGCCTCAGCTCTTCTCCCTATTTGTCCTTACCACCACCCTCTCCCCACCTCTTCCTAGGGTTCTGTACTAATTATACCCAGGTTATGGTGGTTGAGCAAACAGTTAAATTAGCCTATGTGACTGGTTTGGCTTAAAAACAGATGCATGGTTAGTAGTGTTATCTCTATGGAAAGGCTGTTTTGTTTTTGTTTTGTTGTTTTTAGTGGTGCTGGGGATTGAACCCAGTGTCTTATGTTTACTAGGGGAGTACTCTACTGCTAAACTATAACCACAATCCAGATTTTTAAAATTTCTTTTGGGGAGGGTTGGGTTTTTGTTGATTTTTTTTTCCTTTTCCAAATGGGGGTTTTACTATGTAGTCCTGGCTAGCCTGGAATTCTCTTTGTAGACCAGGCTGGCCTTGAACTCATAGAGCTCCACCTTTATCTATAGAATGAAGAAAAGGCTTCCCTTTTTGAATTTACCTTTCTGACTTTGACTTTGCACTTACACTTTTGCTCATTCAGCAGTTCTGGAAGACACACTGAGCACATCCAGCTTACCTGTTGTTTGTTTATTCCTTTTTCATTTTACACAGTCTCATAAGAACTTTAGTCCTCATAGCATGAACTGCTAAAAGTCTGATTAAAACATACCAGGGCATGCTTAGCGTGTGCAAAGCCCTAGATCTGAAGCACCAAAAGCAAGCAGACAAACAAGCAAACCAACAAGAAGCCTTAAAACCAGGAAAAAAAGCCGGGCATTGGTGGCGCATGCCCTTAATCCCAGCACTCGGGAGGCAGAGGCAGGCAGATCTCTGTGAGTTAGAGGCCAGCCTGGTCTCCAGAGCGAGTGCCAGGATAGGTTCCAAAGCTACACAGAGAAACCCTGTCTCAAAAAAACAAAACAAAACAAAACAAAACAAAAAAACAGGAAAAAAATACAGCCAGGCTATGGTGGTGCATACCTGTAGTCCAAGCACTTGGGAGGTAAAGGCAAAAGGATAAGGAATTCAGGGTCACCCTCAGCAATGTAAGGAGTTTGTGGCCAGCCCTACATTTGACCCTGTCCCAAAACAAAGCCTTAAAGAAACACTCTTAAAGTGCTAAGAATGGCTTCTAAACTCCATTGTACTGGTACATGTTTAAAACTCACTTTAGCCATGAGATTGCAAGATATGAAATGGCAAGTCTGAAAAGAAAGCTAAGTACATCCTGTGTTCTGCCCACTGTGACAGGGTCTTAGCGACAGCTGTGTGCAGTCAGTCCTCCCTTGTATAAATTTGTCTGTCAGAGACAGAGAAGCAACCTTTTTCAAGAAACCTCTTGTGCTCTTGTGGTCTGGAGAGGTGTTACAGCAGAGCACTAGCTGCTCTTGCAGAGGACAACCCCCCGCCCCCAACCTTTCAGTTCCCAGAACCCACATGGCAGCTCACAACCATTTTTAACTCAACTTCTGGGGAATCGAAGGCCCTGTTCTGACCTCTGAGAACACTGCATGTGTGTGGTACAAATTCATACAAATGCCTATTCATACACATAACATAAAACAATTTTTTTTTTTTAAATTTTAAAATGGGAACATCTGGATGGCCTCCTTTGCCTAGCCTCTGTGAAGGCAGGAAATCTCCTTTGGAATAGTATTTTTCTTCTTTCCCTATGTGTAAGAAACATTTTGCAGTTGCATAATGTAGAGCAGGCATGTGATAGCTACTGAGTAAATGAGTTTAAAAGATTGTAACTTGGCTGGAGAGATGGTTCAGAGGTTAAGAGCACTGACTGCTCTTCCAGACGTCCTGAGTTCAATTCCCAGCAACCACATGGTGGCTCACAACCATCCGTTATGAGATCTGATGCCCTCTTCTGGTGTGCAGACATACATGGAAGCAGAATGTTGTATACATAGTAAATAAATAAAATCTTTAAAAAAAAAGATTGTAACTTATTCTGATTAATCGCTATGTGCAACGTATTAGTTGTGTAAAAAGGAAGTCTTCACGGTGGGGTGGTTCAATGGGTAAAACCACCTGCCAACAAACCTGTGGACCCGAGTTCAATCCCTGGGGACAGACCCACATAGTAGAAGGAAAAAAAACTAACTCTCACAAGTTGTGCTCTGACCTCTACAAAAGATGCTTCGTGGCATGGTCACACCCACTTGCATGCCCACACACAAAAGAATAAAGGTGTAATTTTAAAAAAAGTGATCACTGGTCACATTACTGTAGCTTGTGTTTCGTAGATGGAAAATATCACAAGCAAATTAAAATAGAAGAGAATGCAACTGGGTTCAGTTACGAGACACTTTTTAAAGAATACCTTCATGAGACAGTTACGGAAGTTTGGATAGAAGACCCTTATATTAGACAAACTCATCAGGTAAGTGGAATGTGCTAAACTGTAGTGAAACGTGACTGTACAGTCAGCTGTCTGTTTTTATGGGTTTCCTATCCATGCATTTGATGGAGGATGAAAAATACTGTTAGAAATCCTATCTGCACTAACATACAAACATGTCAGTATAACAATAATGCGAAGTGTTTACATTGTATTGGGTAGCATAAGTAGTTGAGAGATGATGTAAAGTTCTCAGGAGGGTGTGTGTAGGTTCTGGGATGATAGAACATCATTTAAAACAACAGATAGGGGTGGGGATGGAGAGAGGGCTCAGAGGTTAAGAGCATTGTCTGCTCTTCCAGAGGTCCTGGGTTCAATTCCCAGCAATCACATGGTGGCTCACAACCATCTGTAATGAGATCTGGTGCCCTCTTCTACCCTGCAGGCATACATGCAGGCAGAACACTGTATATATAATAAATCTTTAAAAATAAATAAAATAAGCTGGGTGGTGGTGATGCATGCTTTTAATCCCAGCACTTGGGAGGCAGCAGATCTCAGTGAGTTCGAGGCCAGTGTGGTCTGCAAAGAGAGTTCCAGGACAGCCAGACTGTTACATAGAGAAAACCTGTCTCAGAAAACAAAGCAAACAAACTTAAAAATAAGTAAATAAGGTAATGGATGGAAGCATCTGGACAGGACCTTGCTGGACTCTGAGGGAAAACTATACGAGGAGTTAGTGCTAATCCATCCTAATACCTTTCAGCTGTATAACTTCCTTCGGTTTTGTGAGATGCTGATTAAGAAGCCATGTAAAATAAGAACTATTCACCTTCTCACCTCTGTGGATGAAGTAGGTATCTGAAAAACCTCAATCTTTCTTGACTTACTGCGTTCAGTTACAAGTTACCTGGTCCAGTACTTCAGCTAGATGTATTTCCTTGGGAACAACTCACCATGTAGAATCAAGCATAGCATATCTTAAGGAAAAGGCTATTGATTTGAGAGTGTTGACCTTCTCTTCAGCCGTTTTGTTGAGTTTGAGTAGTTTGTCATTTTTAGTCTTGGGTGTCAGAGATCATGCAGTCTCACTAGTGACAGTTCTGTCCCTTACTGCGTGTATCTGACATTATGTTGTTGCTGTGTCTCTTTTGATTTTGTCTTAAGTAGGAGTGCATCCAAATAATTGTAATTTCCTGGATTAGTCTAAGAAGCAGGCAGTCTCATGTGGATGACTGAATATCATTACTAAAATACATTTAAGGATGCTGGACATGGTGCCACATGTCTGCGCGCCTAGCAACAGGGAGGCTGAGGCAGGAGGGAGTTGTGTGGTATTCACATGAGGAAAACAATAATCTGTCTAAAAACAATATATAAGAAAGAAAAGAATTACCCATTCTTCGGTTGCTTCTTTGAGACAGAAATATTGAAATTAATATAGAATCTTTTCAGTTTAATCTCTCCATGGTATTCATTGTATAGCTCATGGATAATTTAAGTTATTAATAACTGAGGAAGTAAATTATGTTTTATGCCACCAATAGGGCTTTGGGAATGCACAGCAAAGTAGTGGCCTGGAAGAAATAAAACAATCCCTCAGGAGTCATGGAGTGCTGTTGGAAATAAATTATTCTTCATCTATACATGACCGAGAAATTAGGTTAGTATATAATATTTTATTTTTTTCATAGCTGAGGCACACCTTAAAAATTCCAGTGTAATATAATTATATACACATATTTAAATATTAAAACTTCAAATCAAGCTGAAACTTAGTAACTTTGCCTTTTGGAGAAGAAACCTTGGCTTGCCTCTGTAGAGTGAATTTAGTTAATTCCTAATCAAATAATGAGTTCTGTGTCATGTGGGAAGTTCTTTTGTGCAGACCATAGCCAGTGTTATGGTAGGAGATAATTCCTTTCCTACTGAAATTACTATTTACCTGGTGTGGCTTCCTTCGTGGTATGTTGTGGTAGTGTGCTATTAATCAGGAAGCATACATACATACAGCTTCTTAGGGATCATACTAAGATCCCTTCCTTCCCTTTAGCATAGTGGTTTTCATATGATACAGCGGAAGAGACCCTTGTTTTTAATTCAAAGTCAATCAGAAGCTAAATATGAAAAATGGATGGCACTGCTGCCATGTTGAAGGGGAGGTCAGGGGCTGGGCTGCCCTTGGGATTCCAATCCCTATCTCTGCATAGTGGCACTGTGTTAGTCAGGGTTCTTTAGAGGAACAGAACTTAAAGAAGGTCTATCAAAATGGAACGTCTGAGAACCCAGTAGTTGTTGAGTCCATGAGGCTGGAAGTCTCAGCTGGTCTTCAGTATATGATGGAATCCTGAAGAAGTAGACTCTAATGCCAGTGAAGGAATGGGAGAGCAAGCAGGCAATGAGAGCAAGCTTCCTTCTTCCGTGACCTTTATATAGGCTGCCACCAGAAGGTGTGGCTCAGATTAAAGGTGGATCGTCCCATTTCAAAGATATGAATTAGAAGTGGGTCTTCCCACTTCAAGTAGTTTTGATATTGTTGTTGTTTCATTGTTTGTTTGTTTATTTTCAAGACAGGGCTTCTGTGTGTAATAGCCCTGAATGTTATATCCATTTGCTTCTGTCTCCTGAGTGCTGGTATTAAAGATACGTGCCACCATGCCTGGCTCCCACTTCAAATAGTTTAATTAAAGAAATAAAATCCTCCAGAGGTGTGTACAACCATTTGGGTTTTAGTTAATTCCAGATGTAGTCAAGTTGAAAACTGTCATCCCACACACCTTTGAAATGTCAACACACTCTTCCTAAATGTCCTTTGCAAACCACTTGTTTGCAGAGAAGAGCTTGAGCAAGCTGAATTCAAAACTAGCTTTCCATTTAATGGTTAAGTTCTTTCTCCACCAATCAGATTAGCTGATGATGTTTAGTGCTCCTTTTGTTTTCTTTATAGACTGAGCTTGGGACTAACCCCAGGTTTGATTCAGCTCATGCTTTTCTTTGTTAGGGGGAAAGCTTGATGATGCTTAACCAACTCTGGCTTTAAAAACTAACTCAAATGTCTTGGATATAATACTATACACTAATTTTAATAGGTTCAACACTGGATGGATGTTTAAAATTGGAAGGGGACTCGATTATTTTAAGAGACCACAGGTAGGATATGATTTATTTATTTATATTACATCTTGACTGAAGTTTCCCCTCTCACTTCTTCTTCCAGCCCCTCCTCCCACATCCCCTCTCCCCCAGATCCACTCTTCCTCCTTTCTCTTCAAGGATATGATTTTATGATTAACTGTGAGCACTGCTTTCTTGTTTGTTTGGATGAACTCCTGGGCTCTTAGCCTCCAGAGTGGCTGGCACTGTAGTTGGAGCATCATGCTTGGCTTTTTGTATGTGTCATTTATAACAGTACTCTCTTTTCTTCATAGGGTCGTTTTTCCCTTGGATATTGTGATTTAGATCTGAGACCATGCCATGAAACAACAGTGGACATTTTCCATAACAAGCACACAAAAAAGATATGACGTGTAATAACCTAACTATACATTTCTGCTTTGGATGGTTTCAGCCCATTTTCTGTTGCTAAAACTGAATACCATACACTGGATAATATATAAAGAGTAGAGGTTTAGGCTTTGGCATCTGGGGAGGATCATTTTTCTGCATCCCAATGGTAAAATGCAACAAGATGGAGCAGGCTTTGTAACAAAGCTTGTGAAGCAAAGCCGCCACCTCAGAGGTCTCCCCTCTCTCAACATTGCTGTACTAGGGACCAAGATCCAACACACAAACCTTTGGGGACATGTTCAAACCATAGCAAGCAAATACTGAACTTGTTCCCCCCCCCCCTTTTTTTTAAAACATTGGATGTATTTTTATAATGTATGAGTTTAACAATAAATGTTTACATTTCTACAAATTTCTGGATCTGCAAATATGCTGTTCAGTAGATTTGCATGTTTCTTTTTTAAGATGGAGTTAACTGAAAGATTTTACTAGCTTCTGGTTGGTGGAGAGTAGGTCAGCAAGTATTGCACAGCTGTTATGAGGACAACTGGATGTTAATCTTGCTCCTGGGAGTTTAGAGTTCCAAAATGAAAATCACAGATTACAGTGCTTGTAAGAGACAGATGGGCTGAGGGCCTCGTAATGAGAAGAAAAGTCCATGTGGCTGAAGATGAAGCCCAAGGTGTATCACATCCTAGTGTGTGCCATTCCTGGCTTCCGTCCCTGGCACCACAAACAAGAACAGTGGTTACAGTTAAGATAGTTGTCAGCTAGGCTTGATGGGGCATTGTTGTAATCCATTCCTGGGAAGCAGAGGCTGGTGGATCCAGAATTCAGGGTCATTCTAGTCTCTATAGAGAGCTTGAGGCCAACCTGGACTATGTGATACCTTGCCTCCAAAAACAAAAATAAATGATAGCCTTTGGGAGATGTTCTCTGGCTCTCGGATGTCCAACATTACAGAGCTCCATAAAGTCAACTCACCCAGTTGAGTTATCTTCACGTAACTGTCCTGGCAGGGCCCAGATGCATCTACCCATCCCTGTGGCTATCGGGCTGATGAAATAATGGTCCTCAATAAGTTGACATTTCCCCAGGAATCTCATGCAGGGAGAAGGTAAGACTGTAGCTGTGGTACCAGCCAGAGGAGGATCTTGTCACCCAGGAAAAAAATCTATTTCACACAGTCTGACAACTCAGTCAGACTGGAGTGTAGACAATGAGGAGCCAGTGACACCCACATCCACAGGAAGCTGTTGCCCTATTTTTTATTTGTTTGTTTATTTGTTTTCCATGAACAAAACTTCTTGGAGGAGTTGTTTTTGCATTTCCTCACCAGCTCTTCCACTCCTTTCACTGTTGGCTGCTGTCCAGAGCACTGCAGTGAGGCCATTAAGGTTGGGAGTAACCTTTATACCACCTTACTCCATGAGCACTTTCCTTCTTTTTTTTTAACTTAATTAATTAATTAATTAATTAATTAATTAATTATGTGTACAGTGTTCTGCCTACATGTATGCCTGCATGCCAGAAGAGGGCACCAGATCTCATTACAGATGGTTGTGAGCCACCATATGGTTTCTGGGAATTGAACTCAGGACCTCTGGAAGAGCAGCCAGTCCTCTTAACCTCTGAGCCAACTCTCCAGCCCGGGCACTTTTCCTTCTTAGGACTGGGTGTTCACTCTGTAGCAAAAGGTTGGTCTCAGCATGGTGGTTTTCCTGCCTCCGTACCTGCATGCTGACACTTGGGTGTGTGCTATAATGTCCAACTCTGAATGTGCACTTTTAAAAGTTATGTTTAAGTTATGAGCATGTATAGTTATACAATGGAATGGGTTTCACTGTGGCGTTTTCATATGTGTATATTACAGGCTCATACCCACTTATTCATTCTCTTCTCATCCTTAATCCCTGTCCTTTCCTAATGGACACTTTTGAAACTTTATAGTAGTTGGCGTTTCAGGAGCGTTGGACTCAGTTGGCCACTCTATAGTAGGAAATTACCAATACGGAGTCAGGTAGAAATATAAGGGTATTTAATAGGGAAAAGCCTTACTTACAGAGCGAACCAGCCAGCCGGTGGTAGTCTGTACAGCAAGAAACAAAGAGAAACCGAAAACGAAACGCAGTCCCCCTACTCACTCTGACCACACCCTCACAAGCCCTCAGGTACTCCTGTAGCCAGCCCCTAAGAAGGCGTGGCTACAGCTTCCCCTACACCACTCCTGTCTTGAAATTCCGTTTTCCTCAAGCACACATCTTTCCTTTTAAATATGAGAGTTAAGAGCATCTGGGGATGCAGGTGAGTAATGCATGTTCTTAGCATGCATGGAATCCGGGTCAGGCCTCAGAACAAAACCAAACTTAGCGCTTAGTATTCTCCTAAACTCCAGTCTGTGATCTGTTCCTAAATGATTACACCAGGGGGAATTCTCAGGGAAGAGTATCAAACACTGCTGTTATTGAGGTGAGCAAAAATGTAAGGAGTTTATTATAGGGAGGGAGCAGACCACCATGAGAGCTACAGATTGAGATGTGGACACTTGGGAGAAAATTGCAACTTAAAGCTAAATGTATGTGTGCTCCATGTAAAAAGCATTTTTTACTCCAATTTTAGTCTGATATGTGCAAATGCCTCTTTACTAAATTTGTCAGTTCCTGAGGTCAGAGGACATGTATGTGAACAGCAGCCAGCACAGCGCTTGGTATGCAGTGAACACTCAATAAATACACAGTACTGTGGGGGCAAAAGTGTGTGGATGGGTTAGTTGTAGAGTTAAGAAGAAGCCAACAGTGGTGTTACTCTCTGAAAAAGTTTGGAGTATGAAAAAGTTGGAAAAGTAAAAAATAAGGACAGGGATATTAGCAGGAATGTTAGGGGACAGGCTATGCTGATTCTCTCTGGTTAAAGACCCAATTGAAAGGTTGCTAGATGGTGGTGGCACATGGGTTTAATCTTAGAATTCAAGGCCAGCCTGGTCTGCAAAATGAGTTCCAGGACAGCCAGGGATACACAGAGAAACTCTGTCTCAAAAACAAAAACCAAACAACAACAACAAAAAGAAAGCTCAGAGACAAGATAACACATTTATGAATCCTTGGTCATGGGGGTACATATCTTTAATCCCAGAACTCAGGAGTAAGAAGCAGGCAGATCTCTGAGTTTGAGGCCAGCCTGGTCCAATATTATGTTCTAAATATCACTGAAACTGTCAGTATAAAGAAAGTCACTCAGGGTCACATTATTCCCCTGATTTTTTCACACAGAATATTCCATTTACTGTGTAAGTGCTGTTCATCTGGACATGTTCTCAGTAATATATTTGTTAGCAGGGTGGTTTCAATGGGACAGAATTTGCTGCCAATAAAACCTGAGTTTAATTTGTTAACTATTTCCAGTGGCAACCAATGATCAGGTGCTTTTATGTCACAGGTTTCAATGAGCCCATTCTTTACATCCATGAACACTTGAATTTCCAAATGTGCCTGCTCATATGGCACGCGAAATGTGGTGTTCACACTAAACTTAGGAGTCCGACCATATATCCACTGCCAGCTTTGCAGTTCTTTAGCTTTGCTGTTTATTCCAGGAAACTGTGTCTCATCTGCTGGGTTTATTAGTTTAATGTGATTATCAATTTGATGACAAGCAGCATACTCTGCAGCAATGGCACTCATCAGAACTTCACAGGACAGCAAGGGATCTTTTTCCAGAAGATTTTTGATGACGGAAGGGACGCTGGGAGTGGCATTGCTCTTTATCCCTTGGTATGGGCTCTTCAGCAAAGACGACAAAGCTGTCCTGTCGGCACTGCATAACAGGGTGCAGTGGTGGTAAGCGGCAATCCGGCCGATCTTTGACGCAGTTCCTGAGATTTTATACTGCCCATCGAGTAACAGGTCAAATTTTTTTGTAGGCTGCACGTCCAGGTAGGGTTGGACAGCGTTCAGAGCTCTCACAATTAATTTCAGGTTTTCCATTCTGTCATACTTGGTTTTGGTGGTAAAGAAGGTCAGGTTGATGTTACCCAGATCGTGGTACACTGTTCCTCCTCCACTCCTTCTCCGAGCCAGTTTTATACCTTCCTGTCTCATCAGATGGAGGTTACATTCCTGCCATGGATTCTGGTGCCTACCGATGACAACGCAGGGAGAATTTCTCCAAAGGAAAAGAATTGGCATGCCTTCTAGATGTATGTGGTCATGGATCCAGTCTTCTAAAGCCAGATTTTGATACACATCATTGGAGATCGACTGTAGAATGAGCCCATGTGTTGCTGGGTTTCTAAAGCTAGCTGTTGGGACCTTGTGGTGACAAAGTAACCGGAAGCAATTCTTCATTGAAAATGGGATTAGCATGCTTTTGGAAACAAGACAAGAGAAGAAAAATTAATTCAATGAGAAAAAAAATTAAGTCCTATTCTTTAGCCATTTGTGAGCCACTATGTGAGTACTGAGGATGGAACGAACCCAGGTCTTCTGAAAGAATAGCCAGTGCTACTGACCGCAGAGCCATTGCTCCAGCCCATCTTTAGTCATCGGTTAATTATTCAAAACTCATCGTAGGAGCCAGATCAGTTGCTTTTCTTGCCTTTCATTTTTACCCTTAGCCTTGAACAGCTCTATAATAGAGTGCTCAAAGGAAATCAATGAAAATAAACTTTAATGTCAACTAAAATAAAATAAGAGGACAATTTTCATATAGTAAGTATGGAGTAAATTAGTAATGAACAACAAAGCCAAATAATTTATTTTTAATTCACAATACATTTTCATTGAGAAAAATAATAGGTTAGCAAAAAGAAGAAAGTGAAAGAATCTAGAATTCTATCATCTGGAAATAACATTTTGGTATAAACAATCTGCTTTATTTCTGTCCATGTGTATATGCCTTCACACATACACATTTTCCTCTAAAAATGTATGGTACTGCTATTTCAAGCAACCTCCCCTACCCTGAGATGAGACATCACTGTTGCCCATTTGACCTTGAACCTCTGGTTCAAATAGTCCTCTTGCTTTACCTTTAACTTGTATAGACATATGCTACCATTCCTGGCTTTCACTTAACATTAAATTTGTTTTTATATCAATTTTATTTTATATGTACAAACACATTTGTGCATGCACAGGTCAGAGGTCAATGTTAGGAATTATCTTCTATCATGCTCCACTATATTCTTTGAGACAGGGTACTGAAGCCGGAGCCCAGTGATTGTCTAGGCTCTCTGGCCGGATATCCTCTTCTATGGTGATCCAAGAGAGGAACAGTGAAGAAAAGTTGTCAGGATGTGTTGGATACAAATAAACTAGAATGTTGGGATCTCAAAAACAAAAAGATTGCCACTCTTGTTAATATATAGAGGTTAAGGTAGAATAGTTGCTTTAAAATTTTAAGCTTTGCAACTTACTAATTGAATAGTTTTAGATAAAAAGTTTAATCTCTATCTGATGCAATTGCCTTCAATTGAATACAATTGAAGACCACATAGAATGATTGAGTTAAATATATTATGTATAAACCATTCATATCAGACTAATATGAAACAATTGTGATTATAGGGTTTTCTCTTCCAATTTTTTTTTTTTTTGCTCATTTAATACACATTCGTTCAAGTATACAGGATTCCTAAAAGATGTGTCAAACTGAAATTTAGCTTAATAAATTCATCATAGTCTGCAACTAACCAGCCAAAACTGAGATCACTATAAGGGTTCTAGAATTGATCTAATCCATGAGTTAGTCCAATGTATGGATTGCATATTTGTTTAATTCATGCATTTTAATAATGTTTAAGAAAACTTCATTTACTCAGGCATAAATATACAGTGTGTGAATTAACTACAACAAAGGTATTAATTTGACAAATTCTTCATCTACATGCATTGTTCTTGACAGTTGGGCTTCATCAATGAACGACATAAAGGTTACAGGGAAAAGAAAAGGTAGGGTCAGAATAGGGAGGACTGGAAATCCATATGTGAGTCAAGTTTATATTGGGTTGTTAATCTAAGACTCATTAAAATGGTGACGTGTGAGTCAAGATCGAGGAGTTCGATGGGATGATTATTATGGGCCACAAAGTGTTTTAGACATCAGAACACATGACAGCCCCACCCTCACCCCACCCTGGGTTTCTTCATGTAGCCCTGGCTGTCCTAGCTCTGTAAACCATGCTGACCTCGAGTTCACAAGAGAGTTGCCTGTCTCTGCCTCAGGGTTGAAGGCATGCACACACCCTCTGAGACCGATGTGCTTCTTTTATTCTGTTCTCCTGAAGCTAGCTGACTCCCGACTAAATAAAATAGCCCAGCCTTTGGAAAGCCTGGAAAAATTTTGCTTCTACAAAGTCACTTTGCACCTCTCTCTACAATCTTGATTTTTTAGTTATTTTTTTCATGTATTTTGATCATGTTCCTTCCTTTCCCCCTTTCCCAGACCTCACCACCTCCCAACCACACAACTTTATGTTCTTGCTTTCTTTAAAAAATAAATAAAACCCACGAAAACTAAAAATAAGCAAAAGAACATTAAGACAAAAAAATGCCAAACAAAAAGGAACAAAAAGTCCACACAAAAATTCCATGGAGTTAGCCCGGTGTTGGTGGCGCACGCCTTTAATCCCAGCACTCGGGAGGCAGAGGCAGGTGGATCTCTGTGAGTTCGAGACCAGCCTGGTCTACAGAGTGAGTTCCAGGCTCCAAAGCTACACAGAGAAACCCTGTCTCAAAACAAAACAACAAAAATCCATGAGTTCGTTTCGTGTTGGACAGCTACTCCTGGGCATGGTGCCTGCCCTGGAGTGTGGTCGGTACACCCAGCTACACTGGTATTTTAAAAGCTTTAGCTGTGCAAGGCATTGAATTCAGGAACTTGCTCAATCTAGGTCTGAGCTGTACCGCCGAGCAAACCCCAGCTCTCAGTTTTCATCTTCATTATTAGTGATATATATATATATATATATATATATATCATGTTATATATATATATGTAATATATGTAATATATATTATATATATGTATATAATATATATTATATATATGTATATTACAGATTTTATTTATTTACTTATTATGTATACAGTTATCTGCATGCCTGCTTGCACACCAGAAGAAGGCACCAGATCTCATTATAGATGGTTGGGAGCCACCATGTGGTTGCTGGGAATTGAACTCAGGTCCTCTGGAAGAGCAGTCAGTGCTCTTAAACACTGAGCCATCTCTCCAGCCCCCAAACATGCTTCTCCACCAACAGGGAGCAACGCAAAACCAAACCACAGGCCCACCTTTCTCACAAGGCCTCATCAAAACTGTTCATTTGCTACCTTCCTGACAATGTGATCCAGACCGGGGGTCTCATCACGGACTCTCTTGGTGAGCAGGCACGCCACCAGCATTTAATGCCTTGCTTAGTTTCCCTCCACCCTATTAGAAATCGACTGTTCATGATAGTGAAGTTACGAAGTCTGGAGCACCGGGGGTAGCCTGCAGAGCTTTCAGTACTAGCCAGAGGGGTCCAAGTAACCGACACGCGGTACACGCGGCACCCACTCCCGCTCGGCAAGTGCTGCCACTGCCCGCAATTGACCAGCTATATCTGCTTCCGGCTTCACCCACCTGCCACTTCCGGTCGCGTCCGCAGCTTTTTTTGTTACTTGTAAACTAAAACTCAACGCACACCCAGGCTGGGAGCACTCGGCACGCGAGACCCTGTTCTTCTTCTCCAGCCACGCCCATGGAGGCGTGCCTTCGTCAGGGACAGCGCCCAGGAGGACACGCCCCACGGAGTCCCGCCCCGGGGAGGCCCGCCTCCTGGATATACCGCCCCCAGGCCTTACAAAGGGCGTAGCCAAGCCTGAAGTTGGAGCTCCTAATTCTTTGCTGCCCCTGCTAGCTTTTAAAGGGCGTTTCTCAGGTCAGCGAATGCAAAACTAGACTCGTGGGAAGGGCGCAGGCCACTTTCGAATAACTGCCAAGAGATGTAAAATCCTAGTACAGATGGGGTTCCCCGAGTGACACTAGAGATGAGGGCTGTCAAGAGCGAAGGGAAGAGAGGAGCATTTCATGGAGCCAGTTTTGAGGAAGCCCCAGAAATCCAGAGCAGGCCGGTCACACACCGGGCATGGTTGCCAGTGATCACTCTGCTAACATGTAGGCACTGCCCTGAGTCTTTACGTATCTCTTCATAGTGAATGTGAAGAATTCAAGATCAACCTTGAGAGGCAAAATGAATTTGAAGGAATAATTGTTACCCGCAATACAGAGCAAATAATAAAGTGGACTGAACGGATGCGGGACTGATGTTTACTATGGGGTGCTCCATATTGCTGTTGACTAGAAAATCCCTGCTTTCTGCAGAACCTTTTCGGGTCAAGTACACGAGAAATTCCCCAGCAGTCAAGATAGCAATGCAGTATTTTCTGCTAGCTATTGCAGGATAGCAAGCTGTCTCAAATATGAGTGACTGACCAATGGCAAGGGCAAGCTGGGTGATTCCTCTGCTGGTTTCTTTCAGCAAGTTGGCTAAACCGTGCAGTCCAAAATGGTCTCCATTCATACTCAGGCAGGTGCTGGTTAGCTACTGGGGCAGTTTGAGTCAAAGCAATTGGAAGCAGCATTTCAAACAGCTCTTCTTAAAACTTCTTTGTGCCGGGTGGTGGTGGCACATGCCTTTAATCCCAGCACTCAGGAGGTAGAGGCTGGCAGATTTCTGTGAGTTCAAGGTCAGTGTGATCTACAGAGCAAGTGCCAGGATAGGCTCCAAAACTACACAAGAAACCCTGTCTCAAAAACACAAAAAACAAAACTTCTTTTTGTGGGTGAGATAGAGTCTCAACCTGTTTGCCAGGCTTGCCTGGAACTAACTACATAGACCAGGATCTTCACAGAGATCTTCCTGCCTCTCTGCCTCTCAAGCGCTGGGATTAAAGGCATTAGCCATGGTGCTCAAGCCAGATTCCTTCATTTAAATTTTATTTACTATATTAACTCTGAGATTACACACAGTACACAGCAAATCTATCTATCCACAGGAATACATGGAAAGGGATGTGGCTGCTGCTAGAGTCAGAGTCAGAGTTGTAGAGTTGAGTCCAGCCACAGTGGTGAAAGGGCAGGAACAAATGGGTGGACTGACAGACAACAGATTCAGACAAGCAGACAGGCAGGCAGACGGCAATTGAGTAGCCTATGTTGGCGGCTGGGACAAAGCAGAGCTGAAGCCCCATGGGAGAGCTGGGAACTGTTAGGCTCTTGACATAGACACTCTGGAAGATCAGATGACAGGTTAGTGGGGACATCACCATCACAGTTATAGGTCTCTGCCTCTTTGTGAGGTCCAAGTGAGAGAGTTACTCTATTTCCATGGCCTGTGTATTAAGTTCTTGGGCACAGTTTTCCTGGTGTTTTATTATGCTTTTGTTTATTTTGTATGTGTGTATGCTGTGGAGGTCAGAAGACAACATGCAGGAGATGCCATGCTCTCTTCTCCTACCAAATGCGTTCTGAGGATCAAACCAAGTTGTCAGGCTTGGTGGCATGTGCCTTACCTGCTGAGCCAACCTGATGGTCCTGATATGATTTTAATACAGCCATGTGCTCCTTTGGTACCAATTTACCTTGATAAATTTATGGGGTGGCTCCCTGTCTGTGCCCAAGAATAAGTCATTTATTAGTCTGTGTTTCTTGAGCTGCAAGGCAGATGGTGAATATATGTTTACCCAAGTGCTGAGTCATTCTCCATCTTCAAAATGGAGTCAAAGCTGCTTGTAAAATGGAGTCTCTCAGGACAAACCAGTCTTGGAACAAAACTAACAACACAGTTTTACATATTATGGCATAATTCAGGGCAGGGCATGAGAGCATCCAAATTAATAAAAAATAATTAGCCCCATCTCATAGTTCCATGCTTTGAAAACTTGATCTGTCCAAAATCTACAGTCCTGAGCTCCCTCATTCCCCTTGAAAACTCTTGCATCGGTCCTCACCTTGTTTTCTTGGTTACATCTCACTTCCTTCCATCTCTATATCCTGCTACACTTCACCTGGATTACCAATGCCATCATCTACTTGGATAACCACTTACAGAGAACTCTTCCTAGTTGCTACAGTCAGGTTTACGTTATAGCTGTTGTGGCTTTCTGAATGCTTTGCTTTTTTTCATGGCACTGCACACCTAGTATCTAATATAATTGCTGTATAATGCTGTGTCCTCTCTCTGGTACCACGGTGAAGGCAGTGGCTATTTTTCTATATCTCCAGCACCAAGAATGATCCTTGATTAGGTGAATTCATTATGTGTTGTTGCTTTAATAAAAACAACATAATTCAGAAGGAACCATTTATCAGGGCTTACAGTTTGAGAGTATAAAGCATGACAGAGCATGAGGCAGCTGGTCACATTGGGTTAGCAGTCAGCCTGGGAACCCAGGACATGGAATGATGCCACCCATATTCAGAATGGGTCTTCCCACCTCAATTCAGTTAACCCCCTCTAGAAACTTCCTTATAGACACACCTAGAATTTGTCTTCTTAGTGATTCTAGATCCTGCCAAGTGGCCTATCAATATTAATTATCACAGTGAACAATGTATGATTTCTGCAATTTTTTCTTTTCTAAAGAGTTATATTCTGGGGCCTGGAGAGATGGATTAGCGGTTAAGAGCACCTCTTCCAGAGGACCCAAGTTTGATTCCCAGCACCCACAGGGCAGTTTACAACTGTAAATCCAGTCTGAGAGAATCTGATATTTTCTTCTGGCCTCAATGGGCACCAGGCACCCACATATGCAAAACATCCATAGACAAAAAAAAAAAAAGTAAAAAGAGAATTATGTTTTGTGAAGGATAAAAAGAAGTATATACCACTTAACTATGTTTTTAACTCTAGGCTCAAGATTCATTTCTTTAGAATTGGCCTGCCTCATACAACATTGTTCCCCACCCATCCCAAGATGCCTTTGCTCTATCTTTTAATAATATTAAGGAGATAATGCAATTAGATAATACATACAGTTATTAAGTGTTAGCATACAAGAACATGTTGAAAACATTGGGTGGAACTCAGTAGCAGAATTGCATGTTTATCATGCTAGATTCAATCTCTAACATCAAACCAAAACCAAACAACAATAACCCAACCAAGCAAAGAACAAAACCCACATATTATATAAATAATTACAATTCACCATGTACTAGATACTAAATAGTTTTAATTTCATCTACCATTGCTTGGGGCAGTATTAATTTTTCAGACTATATATATCTTAACAGATATAAAACAAGTTTTTGCTTTTATTATATGAGATATTGTTATAAAATGGTAGTTATTACAAGAAAAACACATTTAACTTGGAAAGAACTGCATCCTAGTTCTGAAATGAAGGCAGCATGGCAGAAAAAGGCCTAAGAGTGTGAAATGCTTCTGAAGAGAGGTGGTTCACTGTTCTTTTCCAAGGACCGATCAACAGTGCTCTCTCACAGAACAGAAAGAGTTCCTGAACATGTAGAAAGGTAAAGGATTCCAAAGCAAACCCCTGAACTTGAAGTGCAGTGTATGAAAGGGCTTCACCAGAAAAGGTGTGAGTCATGTTTTGCTTAGCTTCCCCCTTTCATACTACTCAATAAAAATCTTTATGATAATTACAGTAAAGTGCATTAGTACCAAATACTGTTAGTAAAAATAACTGTGGTGTTTGACAGGGAAGAAATCTACTTTGGATTTAGGAGGGCCTTTTCTCCCTTCTTTCATTTTGTTAGGCTAATGGCCTTCAGCTACATTGAACACATCCTTTAATCAAAATCAATTTTTGATTTCTTTGGTAATATGTCCAGGTGACTTCATTCCAAATCTGTCATTACGAGGCCATCATTTTCCTTCACAAAGCTCATGGAATTCCATCCTGTGTCAGTCCCTTCCTTTCTGGTGAAGTTTCCTTGGCTTGTGTCTTCTAACTTTATTTTGTTGGTGGTTTGAAATAACCGAGTCACTGGTTCCAATTCACTCTTCTCAGCTCTTTGCATTAAGTGATCGTTCACTTCTGAATCCACCAGCACAGCAGTTGTTTGAGTGGAAGCTTTACTTAGAAAAAACCCCATTGGGAGAGCTGGTCAAACATCAAGGGAGTGTGAGGACCCCTTTTAAGTAGTGGAAATGTTTCTTCAATGTGATTACTGAAAAGAAAATCAGGTAGTAAGTGAATGCAATAGGAACGTCAACAACTTCATGGCAATGATTCTTTAAGTGGTGCTGAAAACACAAAACCATCTTCTACCCTCCAGCACTTACTTACGTGTTCTTTTTTTAGGAAAAGATCTTTTTATTTTTAATTACATGTCTGTGTGTGGGTTTGTGCATGGAGTTGCAGTTCCAAGAGAGACCAGAAGAGGGTGCTCCATCCCCCTAAAGCTGGTTACAGATTGTTGTAAATCATCCTGTTTGGATGCTGAGTATGTGGATCCTCGGCAAGAACAGTACTCACTCTTAGAACAACTTGTAAGAGTCAGTTCTCACCCTCTACCATGTGGGTTCTGGGATTGAACTCCGATTACCAGGCTTGGTGACAAGTGCCTTTATCTGTTATGCCATATTGTCAGCCTTCTTGAAAATATTCTTTTAAATTAATTAATTTGTCTTATTTGGTGTGTATGTGATGTTTTGCCTGTGTGTATATATGTATACCATGTGCATACACAGTGCCCATGGAGGCCAGAAGGAGGCATTGGGTCCTCTGGAACTGGAATTACAGATGTTTGTGAGCCACTCTGTTGCTACTAGAAACCAAAGCCAGGTCCTCTAAAAGAGCAACAAGTGCTCTTAACTGCTGATCCCAGTCCCTGAAAGTTTTTTAAAAGGAGGGTTTCTTGATTTTGTTTATTCCCTTACAAAAATAGAACTTCTCAATTTCTCTCACTCCTATCTATCATTCTTGCTAATAAAAACTTTTGATTTATTACTAGTATGTTAAATAATCACCAAATATCCTTAGCTACCAGGAAAATTCAAATTAAAACTGCATTGTCATCTATCTTGCCCCAATCCATTGTCAAGAAAACAAATAGGAACAAACAAGGTTGAAGAGGAGAGGAAAGGAAGAATCCTTATTTACTGCTGGTTGGAATGGAAACTGGAGCAGTTTTCATTATGGAAATCAGTATGGAGGGTCCTAAAAAAGAAAAAGAAAAATAGAAATACCAAAGGATCCAACTATATCACTCTTGGGTATATTCCTAAAAGAATATAAGACATCACTCCAGAGAGATATTTGTATATCTATACCCTAGTCATAGCAACCAAGATATAGATCCAGCTTGGATACCTAGCACAGGAAAAGTGGTATATATCTACAATTGAGTTTTCTTCAGACATCAAGAAGAATGAAGTTATGTCACTTGCAGAAAAATGGATGGAACTATAGGACATTATGTTGAGCACAATAAACTAGGCTCACAAAGACAAATCCAACACTTTCTTTCACATGCAAAGTATGGATTTTAGAAGAATATACATATGACTAAGGGGTGGTTCAGTGTATAAAACACTTGCCATCAAGCCTGAGGTCTAGAATTTGAATCCACAGAAAAGCCAGGCAGACTTGATGGCTGTCAGCAATTCCAGCACCTGGAGAGTCAGACAGAGCCTCCTTGAGACAGGCTGGCTAGTTATTAGCTAGAATTAGATAGCTTCAGGACCTTGGAAAGATCCTGCCTCAATAAATAAAAATAGAGAGTTATCAAGGAGGACATCAAACATCAACTTCAGGACACCCTTGCATATACATGTGAATGTGCTCCCATACACATGTACACATAAACCACACATACTTGCAAAAAAAAAAAACCTATATGACATGAAAGTAGAAGGGGGAGTACTGTGAAGGGAGGAAAGGAGCAAGTGGAGGTACTGTGGAGGCAAATGTGAGGAAAAGTGAAAAACAGGATTTCGAAGTTTTATCTATGTATGTATGCAAATTGTATTCTAACTAAATCTAAAAAATGAAAACAAACTTTTTAGGCATGAAAACAAGCAAAAAAAAATCATAACCTGTAACCAAGAGGCCAAAGAAGCTAATAGGAACAAACCTAGAAATGCCATGAATTATAGAATGTTCTTTAACACAGTTATTTAAACTATTTTATATATTCCCAAGATAATGGTAAAGCAAAGTATACACAGGATATATTTTGTTTTGGCTTGTTTTTGTTTGTTTTCAAGAAAGGGTTTCTCCGTGTAACAGCCCTGGCTGTCCTGAAACTCCTTTGTAGACCAGGCTGGCCTCGAGATCAGATGGTTAGGAATCACCTTGTAGATGATGGGAATTGAACCTGGGTCCTTTAGAAGAGCAACCAGTCAGTGTTCTTAACCACTGGGCCACTGGGCTATCCACACTTTTTTTTTTTTTTTTTTTTTTTTTTTAGTTTTAGTTTTTGAAACTGGGTATCATGTAGCCCAGGCTAGCCTTGGACTCGCTGGAGGAATACTGGCTTTAATTCCTGATCCATCTGCTTCTACCTCCCAACTTCTAGGATTACAAACATGTACACAAGTCTTGGCACCAGAAAACAGTTTTAAGTTGAGAAGAGTTGTGGCTGAAGCATGACCAATGGAATGAATGGAAACTCTACAGTAATGAGGAAGATGGTAGAATAGAGATTGCCTGGCACACAGGGAGTCTTAGGCCCAATTGCCAGCATACATTCTCTCTCCTTCTGTCTATGTCTCTCTCTCCCTTCCCCTTTTTCTCTCCCTCTCCACACATGTATCTCTCTCTCTCTCTCTCTCTCTCTCTCTCTCTCTCTCTCTCTCTCTCTCTCTCACACACACACACACACACACACATATAATTAAAGCAGCTTTAATTATATGTGTGTGTGTGTGTGTGTGTGTGTGTGTGTGTGTGTGTGTGTGTGGTGTGTGTGTATCCATGGAAAATATCAAATATAAATGAAAAACAGCAAAGCAAGCTGTGGGAACAGACAGTATCAAGTAGCTTAACATATGTGCACTTAGAGACCCAGAGATACCAAGAAGGCAAAACAGAGAATTTTTCAATGAAATTGCTGAAAAGCCTAGCCTTAGAACCACATGTCAGAGGAGTGAGGAGGGCTATGGTTAGGTAGGGCAGGGTGGAGCACTCACCACTCTTGGGGTTTCCAGAAAAGAAGGAAACACTCACTTCCTTGGCTTAGGGGAAGAAGCTAGTAGTCCTGGATAGGAAAAGAAAAGAAACTCTTTACACTCTTGGCCTTGAAATGGATCTTTTCTTTACATTTTTTTTCTGAAGAATCTGTAGTAACACCTGGGAGGCAGAGACAAAGGGCTTACCTGTTTTAAAACTCTTTCCAAGTGGGCTGGTTAATTTTTGTCAACTTGACACAACCTAAACATTTCTGGAAGGGAGGGAATCTTGATTGTGGAATTGCCTCCCTCAGACTGGCCTCTAGGTGAGCCTGTGGGGCATTTTCTTGATTAAAGATGAATGTATGAGGACCCAGAACATTGTGGGCAGTATCTTCTGGGAAGATAGTTCTGAGTTGTATAAGAAAGCAGGTTGAGCAAGCCAGTTAGCAGCCAAGGTTCCTGCCTCTGCTTCTGTTTGAGTTCCTGCCTTGAATTTCCCTAATGATTGGCTGTGACTTTCCTTTTCAAGTTGCGTTTGATCATGTTGTTTATCACAGCAATAGAATGCAAGCTAGGAATTATGTGGGAATTATGCTCTCACTTCTATCTACTACTAATAATCTTCATTCTTTGCCCTCAAATCTTCAACTCCAACCAAGAGTGGTTTTCATGGGAGCATCAAAGCAGGTTTTCGCTAAGTGTGTGTTCTATCACCGAACTGCACTCCCAACCTGGTAAGTTTTGAAATTGGTACATTCTTTCTTATTTCTTATCAAAAATCCTACTCCAGATTCCTGAGTTCCATTTACATATTACATATTATTTCCACCCACTAAGGTTTCAGGATGGTCTTTGAGACCCCATGCTTCTTTATTACTTTTATTTATTTTTTTTGGTTTTTTCGAGACAGGGTTTCTCGGTGGCTTTGGAGGCTGTGCTGGAACTCGCTCTAGGCTGTTCCAGAGATCTCTATCACAGAGATCTGACTGTCTCTGCCTCCTAAGTACTAGGACTAAAGGCGTGCACCACCAACACCCAGCTACTTTTATTTTTATTTTTTAATCAATTACTGTTATTTCAGAAGAAACATGCTCCCTGGGTCTTCTATTTTATCTAAAATAATTAGGACACTAAAATTAGTTTTATAACATCTAGTTATGAATACAAAGAATATAATTTATGAAAATAAATGGTATAAAATATACTATGTAAAAACAAAATGCCTTATGAAAAAAATATGGATACTGAAAAATATAAAAGTATGAAAGTTATATTTAAGTGTACTTTCCTGAAAAAAAATAAATTTGCTTGCTTGTAATGCTTTATGGAAACGTGAGTACTTACATAGGAGAAACAAGAATTTTTCCTTTTTTTCTTTTTCTTTTCTTTTTTTTTTTTTTTTTGGTTTTTCTAGACAGGGTTTCTCTGTGTAGCTTTGAAGCCTGTCCTGGAACTTGCTCTGTAGATCAGGCTGGACTTGAAATCACAGAGATCCGCCTGCCTCTGCCTTGAGAATGCTGGGATTGAAGGCATGTGCCACCACCGTCCATCAAAAAACAAGAATTCTTATATCTCCTCAAACATGACTTTACTTTCCAAATGCACAAGTTTAAACTATAGCATCAAAAGAAAACTGCAAAAAAACTTGTATGGTCATCTGTTGGAAAAGACAGGAAGATGGGATCACAGAAAAAAAAAACTTCTGAATAGTAAAGAAAGGAAATCTGTAACCTAGTGAACATGTTCACTAGCAGCCATGTTCACTACAGTGTGATCTTTTGCTAGCTATACTTCTGACAGGAGGATAAAAGCTAAACTTTACAGCCTGGAGAGATGGCTCAGTAGTTAGGAGCCATTCTCTTCCAGAGAATGCTGTTTCAATTCCTAACACCCACAAGGTGATTCACAACCACCTGTAACTCCAGTTCTAGGGGATCCTACTCCCTCTTCTGGGCTCTGTGGGCATTAGGCACATGTGTGGTACACAGACATACATGCAGACAAAACACCAGTACACTCTAGCACTTGGGAGGCAGAGGCAGGCGGATCTCTGTGAGTTCGAGGCCAGCCTGGTCTACAGAGTGAGTTCCAGTACAGCCTCCAAAGCCACAGAGAAACCCTGTCTTGAAAAAAAAAAAACAAAAAAACAAAACAAAACAAAACAAAAAAGAGTCAATAATGCAAACATTATACATAATCAGTGGAATTTCAGTTAACTATAAAGAAAAATGAAGTCATGAAATCTGCAGGAAAGTGGAGGATTTGCAAATTGTGTTAGATGAGATAACCCAGACTCCCAAAGTCGAATACCACATTTCTTTCTTGCGTGCAGATTCTAGCTTTAAATATGTAAGTGTGTGTGTGGGGGGCGACTTAAGGGTGTGAGTGTGGGTATAGGTCATGAAACTGCAATAAAATGTGAGGAATAAAAAAGTGGTTTGGGGAGTAACAACACTTGTGACATGAAAACAGGTGGGGGAACCACTGGAGTAGAAAGGCAAAAGTGGGGAGCGGTTGGGGAGAAAAAGTGCAGAAGGATCAACAAACCAATTATAAATGCCGCCACGACACCCACTTACATTCTAATAAAAAGATGTAAACACAGAGGGAGAGAAATAAGCTTCTGATAAGCTGGGTAGAAGAGGTGAAAAACCCAGAATTCTGCATTAAGAGAAAATATATTTTTCAAGTTAAACTTTAAAAACTGGCAGCATAGACCAGTGCTCGTTTCTGTCCACTTTTTCATTTCAGGCTGCAATTTTAACGCAGTCGGACAGCCAGGATTACCACCCTTGACGGTTAAGCTTAAAAAAGGCCCAAGTCTGCTCACTGATAGAAGCCAAACCTCAGGGCAAAAACTTAAAAAGATTACAATATGTAACACCTCGCGAGGTTTTATATCCTTTCTTGTTTTTCATCGCCAGTCTCCCTAGAGAGGGGACTTGGAGGGGGGCTGGCATGTGGAGAAGAAGCGCCAGCCTGGAATGTGAGAGTTTATTGCTGGGTCTGACACTTCCCAGTTCCATCCTGACTGGATGGGCAGACCTGACCCGGGCGGAGGGGCGGCCCTCAGCTGCCACGGTCACCAGGACAGACCAGCTCCCTCTGGGAGGCTGCAACAGGGAAGCCCACCTGAAGGCTCCCACAGAACAGCTTCCTGACGCTGTCAGGAGCCGCGCACCGGAGCAGCTCTAGGGAGTAACCGTTTCCCTCAGCCAGGAACGCCTCGGGCTCCAGCGACCTGCTCGCTGTTGGCTTCGAAGCAACAACAGGTGTTCTAAGCGCTAAGGGACGACCACCGCGCATGCGCGTCCCGGCGGCTTCCGGAAAGGCGCGGGCTAGAGGATGGTTACTAGGAGACAGGACGCACGGGTCGGCCATCTAGGCGCTGCGTGGGCGTGCGCCTGCGCGGCGCGGATGGGCCAGGAAAAGGCCTCTCTGGTCGGAGCCCTGAAAGGCGGGCAAGGCGGCTGTGCACACGTCGCTTACGCGCTCGGGTGCGCGCGCGCCATTTGTAGTCCCCGCGAGAGGGCGTGTCGAGCCAGGTACGCCTGCGCAGTGGGACTGGGGGCGCGCCGGACGGAAGCGGAGCGGAAGCGCCGGGGAGGTGGAAGGAGAGCCCCCCTCAGGTACAGAGCGTGAGGGCGGGGCGTCGCCCAGCCGGGAGCTAACCGCTCCCGCCCTCTTCCCCGCTGCGACCCGCCGAGCCTCCGCCTCCGCCGGGGCGGAGCCCACGGGTGGGAAGGAGGAGTCAGGGGCGGAGGATGGAGGCCGGGGCGGGCCTGGAGGTCCCGCAGGGCGGGCGGCCGGCCGTCAGTAGCCGGGATGAGCTCCCGGGAGGACGACGGCCCGGGAGGCCGGGGGAGGGCTCCAGAGCTCCAGGTAGAAGCCACCGAGGTGCGCCGGGCTACAGAAGACCCACCCCGGGGCGGCTGCAAGAGGGTGGGGAGGGATGTTGGGGGGTCTGACGGTGGCCCCGGTGGGCACCGCTGCTTGAGCGGCTGCGTCGCGTGTAGCCGACGGCTTCCAGGAGCAAACCCGACTCCTAGTTTCTGGGGAGTTGAGGGTCGAGACCAGTTCCTATGGTGACCGCTTCGCTTCCTGCCTCAGCTTGGTTGTTGCGAGGCTTTTTGCTCAGAGACGCTGTGCAGTGAAGCTGAGGCACTTGGAAACCCAGCCTGTCTTTTTCCTGGCCCCGTGGTCTCCTCGGTCTCTTCTTTATAGACAGGGAGGCAGGTGAAGGCAGAGGTTGAGGTTTTGCATGAAAATCTCATACTTTTCTTTTAGAGTACTGTACGGAGGAAAGGGCAGGGTAAGCTTTTGTTTGAAAAAGTTATTTAAGTCTCAAATAGGCGGCCGTCGTGCGCTTGATACCTAAAAACGCCCAAGTATATGCACATAAACATATATGTATTTATATATGTCTTTTCAGTCAAGGATTTAGACTTTAAGAAAAGTTGGCACAAGTGGACAGTGTTCTGTGTTTTCTTACCCCCCTCCCGTCCCCCGCTGCAGATCTACGTGTCCCACAGTATTCGTCGTTTTAAATTCGAGTACATTTTTGTTCACTTTCAGGAAATAAAGTCACCGTAATTTCAAAGTAGAAAAGATTATTTGTTAGTATAAAGGGGAGTTATGACATTCAACTCTGCTTCAAGAACAAAAACATAATTATATTTTAATTGAGCAATGAACAGAATCCTTCGATCTTTATTGAGAAGGATAAGAAGATAAATACTACATCAATTCCTTTCAAATCCTAAATTTTGATATTATTTAATGGCAGTTTCAAAAACATGCTTTATTTACTTTTCAAGAAGAATCGCTATTGTAGCCCAGTATTTGGCAATACTCTTTGACATGGTTATGGATATTAAAATTACGAATCTCATGTTTTGAAGGGAGGCAGTTCGAAAGGTAGTTCTTTTTGTTTTAGTTACACTGTTAGTCTTAGTTTTGTATTACTAAATCCCTTTGGTCCAGAAAGGCCTTCAGAAAACAGCTAGCCCTCTTGTGTTTCTAAGAGGTCCTGATAAACAAACACTACCTCTCCTAAGGCCATTGTTTCATGCTGCATTGAGGATACAAACTGTTTCTTTACTCTAGAGACTGCATTGTAGAAAGGAGATGAGCTTGGAGGTTGGATTCTAATGACTGGGAAGTTTTGTTGTCTCTCTCTCTTTTTTTTTACCCTTAAGGAACGTTTGAATGTGGCTTTAATATTTTGTTTGAAGTGAATTCTCAAAACATGCTTATTTTTGTCATAATACAAACACAACATTTATAATATTTTTGTATGGTTTTCCACATCTTATGGTAGGCAATTCAAGCCCTACTTTTGATTGTGAGCCTAGCCTTTAATGGCTGAGCTATCCCTCCAGCCCCAAGCCCTACTTTTGAAGAATGTGTAAATCTAAACTTTTGGAGAGAATCATAATAAAAGAAAACAAAGACTTAACCCTAGTTTGCTTTTGCAGAATCAGGTTTCAGAATTGAATAGAAACCCTCCAGCATTTTCAATTTTTGTACCAATATAATAAATAGACATTTGCCAAATACATAGTATGTATCTCAGTTTGCTCAAGAGTAATGATACTTGGTGTGTTATGTGTGTGCTTGGATATGTGCTATATGCACGGGTAAACGTGTGTGTGGAGGCCACAAGCTGACATCGAGTTTTTTTCTGAAATCCCTCTCTACCTAGTTTTTGAGGTAGTGCCTCTCACTGAACTTGGAGCCGGTCAGTTCAGCTAGTCTGGCTGACCATCATGTCCCAGGGATCCTCTTGTCCCTTGCTTCTCCAGTGTTAGGATTACAGTTACACACTCCACTGCTATGCCTAGTCTGTTTTACATGGATGCTGTGATCTGAACCCTGGTCCTTATACTTGTATTTTTTTGACCCTGATGATACATTTTTGACTATCTTTTTAAAATTAGATACAAAATAGTCTCTTTCATGATGGCATTTCATATACATACATTGTTGTATCTTGATCCTATATGCTTCCCAACCTTTTGATGATATTTTTAAACATATAATCTTAATTTCTATTTCACTGAAAAATTAAAGTCCCACTGGATAGGAGGTTCCTCAGACTTTTTACCCCTTGTTTAAAATTTCATTTATCTTTGCATTTCTTATTCTTCTGTCAGAATATAGTGCACATTCTTTACCTGGATTTCCTCATGTTCTTCCCCCTTCCCTCCTCCACTAATCAACATTAGTTTGTCTTAATTGTTTCTATGCTGTAGGGCTTCCTCACTTGCAAAGACTTTAGGGAATTACTTTTCTTAAAAAACAATTTAGTGTGTGTGTGTGTGTGTGTGTGTGTGTGTGTGTGTGTGTGTGTCTGTCTGTCTGTCTGTCTGTCTGTCTGTCTGTCTGCTTGCCAGGGTGTACACTTGCCACAGTGCACATGTGGAAATCAGAGAACAACTTGTGAGAGTTGGTTCTGCCCCTTCACTGTATGGGTCCCGGGGATCAACTCAGGTCATCAGGTTCAGGTACAAGTGCCTTTATCAGTTAAGTCATCTCACCGGCCCTGGTGTTAGGCAATATTGAAGTGGTTTTGTGTATGCCGGTTAGATATCACTCATCAGAAATGCTTAAGATCAGAAGTGTTGCCATTTCTGAGTTTGGGGGCTTTAGGATATTGCATGTACATGATACATCTCAGGGATGGAGGACAAATCTAAATTTGGGGGAAATTCATTTCTGTTTCATATGAACCTTATATACAAAGCTCAAAGGTAATTTTATGTAATACCAAGTTTTTGACTTTGTCCACTCTAGTAAGGTCAAGTATGGGATTTTCCATTTGTAGAATCATGTTGTTTCTCAGAAAATTTTGGAACTGGGAGGATTTCAGTTTTGAATTTTCAGATTAAGGATGTTCAGCCATTATTTGCATTTTCTTGAGACATCCAGTATTTGTTTGATTCTGAAAGGGGTCTCTTGAAAAGCATTAAGCATGCTTTTCTACCTTTGGCAGTGTACCACCTACAACCTTAGTTTTCCTCTAACTTTTGTTCTGTCTCTTTGGCTCCTGCAATCATGCTTACATTTTATATTTTGATTTTTAATACTTATTCATGTATTAGTCCTCTTCAGATTTGCTTTCACCTCACCAGAGAAACGGCTTTGTTTAATCAAGATTCATTATTTTGAGAAATGTTTTATTAACTCTAAATATTTTATAGGGTAAATACAAGTGTTTCATAGAACAACTTTGTGGTGGACATTTTTCAAACATAGCAGACAACAGCCTAGATGTCTTGTAATTTATATTACAGTGGAAGGAAATAGACGGTAAACAGATGAACAAATTAATTTCAAGAAGTACAAATGGCCTAAGTAGAGAGTGATCAAGAGAGAACCTACTTTATGAAGTCAAGGAAGAAAAGACTTTCTGACATTTGAACCAAAGAGCTGAGGTTGAGATGATGTCAGCCAGGTAAATGGCTGAGGCGAGAATGTTCCTGGTGGGAAAAATGGGAAGAGAACATGAAGTCAAATGGGAATGGAACACATTTTAGTTCTCTTGCACTGCTGTAACAAACACTGTATGCTGGGTAGATTGTAAATAACAAGTACTTAATCCTAACAGTTCTGGAGGCTGGGAATTCTAAGGTCATGGCAACAAAAGATTTCTTATCTGGTGGGGGCCCTTTCCTGGTACATAGATACCTTACTGTTGTACTTTTTTTTTTTTTTTTTACCTTGGGCATGTACATACCTACCCCTTGCTCTCAGCCTTGCCACACATTATTTCCAGATCTCTATATTGAGCCACCATCAAGTGTGTGCACAGAGAAGATCTGGAAAGAATATTCGTCAAGGCTGAGAGCCAAGGGGTCGGTGAGGGATTTCAGAAGTTTGCTTCAGACATTTTAAAGTTGCTATGGTAGTGAATGTCAAAGAAAAGCGACACGTGTTAAGTGCACAGATAGATGTAGGTGTGTTCATAGGTTTTGAGGAATGGAAATTAGATTCTAAGCCTTTTGAGGCTGAAGGGACCAGCTTCCCCTTTGGCAGCCATAACGACCGAACACATGCTCTATGACCTTGTCTTAGTCACTAGAAAGTCAGATGCCTGCCTTGTGACAAGGAACCAATCAGAAGTTGGCTGGTGGTGCTATGCTTTATGGCTCTGGGTGTGCTTTACGGACAAGCACACAGCAATGACGCAGAGAGCATAGCAACCACCCTAGGAGGGCCTATGGGCCATAACAACCAGTTGACCAATCAACACAGGGCAAACCCTCCAAGCCTGGAGGCACACCAATCCTGAACCTGTGCATACCCCTAGACACTCCCCTTACGCTGCCCTATAAAGATCAAACAGCTTCAAACTGTCTTTGCTAGACATCAGCCATGGCGGGTGGATCAAAGACCCAAGCAAACATGGGGTTAGCTCGTTAAACTACAATAAAGCCTCATGCAATTTGCATCAAGCTTTCGCCTCCATTCTGTGATTGGGGTGGCCGTGGTCCTGGGCTAAGATTCTAGAAGCCTGGGCTTTCCGAGGGTCTTACAAGGCAAATAGATGTAGGAGCCCCTTTTTGCCTATATCCTTATAGTATAGCTGTGTTTACAGTGATAAGATGCTAATTATGTTGTGCTATACTTATTTATGTGCTCTGAACATCATAGATTAATTGAAAGTTGAACTTGTATGTTTTTGTTCTCTATTTGTTGTCCCTATAAATGATTATTACTTTTTAGTATGGCTGTATAAAAATTTGTTTGGTGAATAGATATGACTATTGCGATCTGATACTGTGAACTAAAGCTGATATTGTGTGTGTGTATGTGTGTGTGTGTATGAAAATATAAGAAATCTTCTAGTGAAAAGGTCAGTAGAACTCGATGGCTGATTAGATAATTTGAATCAGTGAGAGGAATTTATAGTGATAATAATAATGTTTAGTGCTTACTATATGCCAGGAACTATTTTAAGCTTTTATTCATATTACTTATATTCATTTAACCATTATACGATTTTATGAGGTGTATGCACTATTAGAATCACTCCTACTTAATAGATGAAGAAGCCATCTACAGAGAAATAGTATGCTTAAGGTCATGCAGTTAAGAAGTAATGGGCAGGGAGGTGGCATTGCACGCCTTTAATCCCAGTACTCGGGCAGAGGCAGGCAGATCTTTGTGAGTTCGAGGCCAGCCTGGTCTACAGAGCCAGTTCCAGGACAGACAGGGCTACACAGAGAAACAGTGTCTTGAAAATAAAAAAACAAACAAATGAACAAAAGAAGCAATGGAACTAGGATCATGCACAGAGGAAATCTTACTGTGTTATAACCCAGTTGAGAATGAAAATTTCATGTGTTTTCTCTGGGGTCTGTGCAGACACCAAATGCTATTCTGGTGGATATTGATATTAGAGATCATTGGAATATGGTATGGAAACTGGCAGGCCAGAAACTGAAGTTTCAGATTTACCCCTGTCTTTGCTGCCCACAATATTGCCTTGAAAGCTAGGGGAGGGATGGTAACAACTCTGGCATGAAGTGTCAGGTGGATTTCCCTATTTAATTCTTAGAGTAGCCTAATATCTAATTTTGTAGAACCCACACTCAACTATGCAGTCTAAGGAGAATAAAGAAAAGTGTAGTTTTGTTAGTCTATCACACTTCTCTAAGATACCTTCCTGCTATATAAAGAACTCTAGAGGCTGGCGAGATGGCTCAGTGGATGATATGATGAGGACTTGAAAGTACATCCTCAAAACTCATGTGTCTCAGATTTCTATTGCTGTGATGAAATACCATGACCAAAAGGAACTTGGGAAGAAAGGGTTTATTTCTGCTTACAGTTTGTATTAGTTACTTTTCTTTTGCTGTGATAAATTACCAAAACCAAGGCAACTTAAAGAAAAAAGGGTTTATTTGGGGCTTACAGTTCCAGAGGGTTAAAGTTGATGAACACCATAGTGGGGAACCTGCCTGCTGACAAACAGGCATGACACTGAAGCATCTGGTAGTTCAGAGCTTGATCCATAAACAGGAAACAGAGAGAACACATGCAGAGGCTTTTGAAATCTTAAGCTCACCCCCAGTGACATATCTCCTTCAACAAGGTCACTCTTTGTAATTTCAAATAGCCACCACCTGGGAACCTAGTATTCAAATGCCTGAGACTTATGAGAGATATCTCATTCAAACAACCACACAGTTGTAGTCTTGAAGAGAAACCAGGGTAGGAACTGGAGGCAGGAACTGAATCACAGACCATGGAGGTATGTTACTTCCTGGCTTGCTCTCCATAGCATGTTCAGGCTGCTTTCTTATAACACCTAAGATCACCTGCCCAAAGGTGATACCACCCACATGGGCTGGGTTCTCCCACATCAATCATTAATCCAGACTTGCCTTTAAGCCAGTCTGATGGAAGCATTTTTTCAATTGAAATCCCCGCTTCTCAGTATGACCTTGGTTTGTGTCAAGTTGACAAAAAATAACGAGCACACCTTGTAAAG
Source organism: Cricetulus griseus (assembly GCF_003668045.3). NCBI lineage: Eukaryota > Metazoa > Chordata > Mammalia > Rodentia > Cricetidae > Cricetulus > Cricetulus griseus. The sequence goes on from NW_023276807.1 coordinate 10,383,057, forward strand.
CCAGATAATAAGTATCTGTAATTGCAGAGATCCTGTGTAAAATGGGAGGTGGGGACAGGAGAAACCCTGGAAGCTTGTGGGCCAGTTAATCTGGTGCATGCAGCAATGACAATAGATCCTGTCTTAAACAAGGTGAAAAGGCTAAGGCTGACACTTGAGGTTGTCATCTGTCATACATACATACATACATACATACATAATACACAACATTGCTTATTTTTAAGATTCAAGTAAGTATCTAAGGAAGACATATCTAGAAAACACATACTTACCTAAACTGTTCTATTATCTATCTATCTATCTATCTATCTATCTATCTATCTATCTATCTATGCATATATATGTATAAAAGTCTTGTTGATGAGCTCTGTAAGCTCCATTTGAAAGAAATGATATATTTTGTTACTAGAGCAAAAAAAAAACCAAATTAATTAAAATAAAAAGTCTTGTTGATGACATCATCATTATAGCATAAAAAACATCTTGAGAATATGGAGTTCAAACTGAGCCTTAAAATGTAATGAAGAAGCGTGTTTCTAGATGTATGTATTAAGAATGTATAGAATAGTTCTTGGAGGTGTTAATCAGGTGATAATGCTGTCAAAGTGGAAGGGAAAAATTATGAAGAACTTTTCATGTTGCAAGAACTTTGCAAGAATAGATCTTGGCAATTCGAAGTGTGATGGAAAGCCAATTGAGGACTGCAGAGAAGCTTTTTCGAATTGTAGGATCTCAGGTTTGCTGTGAATAAGATTCTGGGTGTAAACAAGACTCCCTTGTGATTCATATGTTCACAAAAAATTTTAGAAATTAATTGCAAAAGTGAGAGGCTATTTTTCTGCTTTCCTGAGTCAAATGTTTGTAATTAGGAGAAACTGTGAGAAGTAGGATTTTATATAGCTCATATAGTTCTAAATGATTATAACTTTAGGTAGTCTGTAAGATTTATGCTGACATTCCAGGTAGGCAGTAGCTAGAAATGAATAGAAATGCATTTTCTATCTTTATTTAGGGAAGGAAAAGGAAATAGATCTGCCAACCTTCTTCCAAGCCAGGTAGAACAGGATGTACTCAAGCTAGTCAGTGGGGATATCTTGGTTTTATAATTTCCTTAGAGCGATGTTGGAGGAATAGCACCTGTGTTGAAGGAAAAGTCTAGAATGCTCTTAGAAAATTCTCAGTTTTAGCACTATGACAGACTTGATTCAAAGAGAATATTACTTTTCTAAATGACATAATTTCTTAGATATATTACTAAGTAAAAACTCTGTGGAGTAGTGGGGCTACTATGCTAACCTGGAAAACTTAGAACATTTGTTCTAAGTTAGATGTACACTAATTAATATACATTTGTACATTATGCATTTGTATAATAAATTCCTAGAAATGAAATTATTTGAATGGAAGCTATATGTATACTTTTAGTGTTAATAGATTTTGCATAATTGCTTTCCATAAACCATCATGCTACCATAAATGATGTATAGGTATGATAAGTTAGATATCTAACATTTGAGTCTGGGGAGATGGCTCAGTAGATAAGAGTGCTTGCTATATAATCATGAGGACCAGAGTTTGAATCCCTAGCACCCATGCCAAAAACAGGCATGGATGTACATTCCTGGAACCCTAGTATAGGAGAATGGAGACAAATGGATCTCTGTGGTTCTCTGACTAGACAATATAGCTGAAATGGTTAGCTTCCAGTACAGTGAGAGACATCTGTCTCAAAGTAGGAAGGTAGAGAGTGATCCCAATGTCCTGCTCTGGTCTCCACATTTGTACACTCGTGCATATAACACATACACACATACACACACAGTCATATATCCAACTTACTGGCTTTTGTGAAGGTGTTTGTTAAAAGGGGGTCCTCCGTATTATTTTAATTCATATCACATCTCATTAAAGCAATGGTTCTCAGCCTTTCTAATGCTGCTACCCTTTAATACAGTTCCCCATGTTGTGATGACCCCCCCAACCATAAAATTATTTTGCTGCTACCTCATAGCAATAATTTTGCTACTGTTATGAATCATAATATAAATATCTGATATGCAGGATGTCTGATATGTAATCCTTAAAGGGGTCACAACCCACAGGTTTAGAACCACTGTTCTAAAAGGTATTGTTGAATGTTTCTGTAAATATTCATATTCTTTTTCCAATTTTTCTGTTAGAACATTTCTTTTGCCTTTTTACATATAGAAATTGTAAATGTTTTAGAGAAAGTATCCCCTTATGGATGGCTAGCCAACTTTGTGCAACTATACAATGGCAATAGCTAACATGTGAATGAGTAATGGCTACCATATTTGACAAACAGAGGTTTGGAGGTAGACTCTTGTTTACTACTAACTCATGCTTCTGCAGGAAAGTCATAGGATAGGGCACATATCTTTTAAAAAGCACACTCAGTATCATAGTTTTATTTGGAAAACATATATAAAATTTTTTTCCTGTTATCTTTTTTCCTTTTTTAATTTTTGTGATTACATTTTAATTATAATATTTCTCTCTTCCTTTTCCTCTCTCCAAAGTCTCCCATATTTTCTGCCCATCTCTGCTTCAAATTCTTGGTCTCTTTTTTTTTAAATCAATTGTTCTTACAATGTATATATTCTTAACTATGATCTGTTGAATCCATATAATGTTATTTTTTATATAGGTCATTATTGCTGACAGTTTGGCATTGGGCATCAAATTGTTGGCTCTTCTCTAGGGAATACCACCTCTCCTGCTCCCAGCTTTATCAATTGCCTATAGTTCTGTGTTGATGCCCGCATGGGCTTTTCCCTGTCAAATTTGGCATATTTGTTGGTGTCATCCTCGTTCAGCTCACACTTGGGTGGTCATGTTGGTGAGACTTTATGGGTGTGACTTGTGATGTTACTGGGAGACACAATCTCACAGCAAACATCCTGATCCTCTGACTCTTCACATTCTTTCTGCCCCCCTTGTCTGCATTGTGTGGGGGCATTTTGTAGATGTATCCATTGGAACTGTCCTCCACAACTCTGCATATTGATTGGTTGTGGTTTTTTTGTAGTGGTTTCCATCTGCTGTAAAGAGAAGTTTCCTTGATGAAGGGTAAGGGCTACACTTACCTGTAGCCATGAGGACAAATGTTTATACTGTTGTTAGAGATTATGTTGGTTTAGTAATTTAGTAGTAGATTAGTAGAATTAGTAGATTCTCCTCCAATAATCATTATTTCACCAGCATTGATTAGTTATCTAGGTTTCTAGTACCAGGCATGGTATCTCTCTTGTTGAACGGGTCTTTTTTGTTTTGTTTTTAAAGGGGTGTGTGTGTGTGTGTGTGTGTGTGTGTGTTCAAGCATGAGTAATGTGTGTATTGGTACACACAGACGCTAGAAGGAGGCATCAGATCCCTTGGAGCTGGAGGCAGTTTGTGAGCTTCTCCCCTCAATGTGAGTGCTGGGATTTGAGCTCCAGTCTTTTGATTAAGCACTCTTAACTGCTGAACCATCTTGCTAGCCCCAGGTTTTATACTACAAATTCTAGAGAGAGGGCTCAGTTGTTAAAGGCTAGTCTCACAACCAAAAATATAAATTCTTAAGAAAACATAGCTTTGTATGTCATGTGTATTAATGGGAAAGTTAAAAACAATAGAAAACATTAATGAAATAGAATGTTAGTATATTTCAAACTTACTGATGTAAAAAGTCACAGCTCTGTTTTAAATGGATTGCCTCTCCATTATTTTTCATTCTCTCTACTAGGTTACCACCAAAGAACATCAATTTGGTCTCGGGGCTCCAGTTTCTGAAGCTGGAACAAACAAGAATACTCTCCAACTAGAACAAGAAGTGAGAACCCAAGATAGATTCATCTCTACATTGAAATTACAGGTTAGTCTTAGTTTTTATATTAATAAATGCTTCTCTTAATTAATTTGAGATGTGACTGTATTTTAAAATAATAAAACGGAGGGCAAATAATTACAAATTCAGAGTTTTTTAAATATGAGAATTCTAAAATTCAGTTTTTATAACCACTTTGACAAAATATATTCAGTTAGTGAGAAAACTATGTGGTATGTTTTTTGTTTGTTTGTTTGTTTGAAGGCAGAATCTTCCTGTGGAGACCAGATTGGCTTCCAACTCAGCAATCCTTTTGTTGATATCAGCCCCTCAAATTCTGGGGTTACAGGTATGAGGATGTGCCAGGCAGATCAGCTGCTTTTTAATGCAGAATCTTTCTTAGCTATTTCCAACCATATGAAATAGTGGTCATTTCCATTGACATACATTGCTGTTAAAATAACAAGTGGTTAAATAATTATGACATTTAGTTAGATAAATAGGATTTCTCTGAACTTCCAAGTTAGCAGGGATTTGAATATAGTGCTCTGTACTACAGGTTTGGGATAATCTGTTCTCATGGTACCTGGCACCTGGTACAATAAAGGCTTTTAAAACAGACCTTCTAGGGGCTGGAGATTTAGCCCAGTTGGTAGAGTACTTGCCTAGCATGCCCAAAGCCCTGGCTTTGATCCTGAGCACCACATAAACTGGGCATAGTAGAACATGTCTGTAATCCTAGCACTCGGGAGGTAGAGGCAGGAGGATCAGACATTCAGGGTAATCCGAAGGCTTCACAGTGAGTTTGAGGCTAGTCGGGGCTAAATGTGACTCTGTCTGGGGGTGGACTTTGGGGAAGATAAAGTAGACTTACCATTTCCTTTCCTGTTTCCTCTTGTTAAATACACTTTTAAACTGTGAACATTATGTATAAAACAGTATAACACTGTTTTCCTTTTATTAAACATAGCTTATAGATTCTTTTCTCATCTAAATACAGTTTCCCCTCCCTCTACTCCTTCTAGTTCCTCTCACTTCCTTCTAAGAGGTAACAACAAAACATAACAAAATACAATAAGATAAAACAAAAACCATCTTTATCTTGTTGAACAAGACAAACCAACAGAAAAATAAAAGAGCCCCAAGAGCAGGCACAAAAATCAGAGATCCACTTGAAAGACCCCCAGACCCCTAAGGGCCTCAGGATCCCGAGGAGCCCCCGAGACTCAGAAACCAGACCAAGAGCTGCAAAAGCAAGAGGGTTTATTGAACGAATGCGCATTCGAGTGTCAGCAATATCGGGAAAGCTGCACACCCCAGCAAGGGGTGTAAGGGGTGCAAGGGGTGCAAGGAAAAACCCACAGATAAGCATATAGGCAAGGGGTACAAAGCGATTGATTATACAAAGTATGATTTCATATTAATGAGGTCACCTAGGTGTGAGCTGGTTTTTTTACAAAGGAAAAACCATAGAATGTACTCTGGAGAGTCCTTGATTGTCTGCTGGCCAGCCAGGTGTGACCCAAACAGAGTTGTCTTGGCAATTGCTTGCCACCCCACCCCCCCCACCCCACCCCACCCCCGTCTAAACCATAGGATGTGCCCGGGGGTTGGGGCCAACTTCCTTTAATGGGCCAACGCCTGTGGGAAACTTTTTCTCTCTATGAACTAAAATCTTTTAAAACTTTTTCTCTCAGCAAACTAAAATATTTCACACTCATTCACACATTCAGGAGTCTCATAAAGCCCTAAACGTAGGTAGGCGTTGGTGGCGCACACCTTTAACCCCAGCACTTGGGAGGCAGAGGCAGGCGGATCTCTGTGAGTTCAAGGCCAGCCTGGTCTCCAGAGCGAGTGCCAGGATAGGCTCCAAAGCTACACAGAGAAACCCTGTCTCGAAAAACAAAAAACAAAACACAAAACAAAACAAAACAAAACAAAACAAAAATGCCCTAAACTTAAAAGCTATAGTATATGTGCAGGGGGCCTGGTGCAGACCGGTGTAGGCCCTGTGCTCACTGCTTCAGTTTCTGTGAGTTCATATGAGCTTAGCTCAGTTGTTTTTAGAGGGCCTTCTTCTCCTGGTGTTTCCTCTGGGTTCCCTGAGTTCTGAGGGGAGGGATTTGATGGAGACATTTTGTTTAGAGTTGTATGTACCAAGAGAGCTCTGTGTACTGTCTCACTGTGAGTCTCTTTATAATAAACAACTCATCTGCTTCAGGAGGAAGCCTCTCTGATTATGGCGAAACCAGACACCAATCTATAAGTATAGCAGGGCATCATTAGGAGCCATTTTATTGTTACTTTCCACTGCATTAGGTTTCCATACCACCCCTCAAATGTCCTTCAGTTCTAGCTGTCTCTCCCCTCATTCCCTCCTTCAATCTCATCTCTCCGTTCCCTCCCCATCCGATCCTCCTTTTCTTGTGCCCTCCCTCCATATCCTCCTTTTCTGGCTCAATTGTACCCATAAAATCTATTTCTCCTTCCCAGGGAGATCCATGTGTTCCCCATAGTCTCTAACTCTAAGCCTATTCTCTCTGGGTCTATTTTAGCTTAGTTATTATTTGTTTAATGACTAAAATATCCAGATATAAGCAAATATGTAAAATGTGGACAAGAATAAAAACTAGTTATGGAACCTCAACACAAAAAGAACAGCATGTTATAGTTCTTACATTTTCTTTTCCTCAATATATTTCAAAAAGACTTGTAGGCTAGCAACTTGAAGTGACAGTACGAACATGCAAAAAAAGATCCCAGAAATGCACAAGGCAGATGACTTTAAGATAATAACTGCCTGCTCCAAAACAAGCAGATTAAAAGAAAACTATAGACCTTCCCTGCCAGTGGAGGCGTAATAGAGTCTAGACTATAGTTCTTGCCAGGCTGTGACAAGGAGCCTCAGCTGTGCCTCTTCTTGACTTTATTTCCTTACCTCTGCCCGTAACAAGGGTGAAATTAAAGAAAACCAAGTAAGGAACCAATACTTTTTTGGAGGGGTGGGGTTGGAGGCAGGGTCTCTGTGTAACAGCCCTAGCAATCTTGGATCTAGCTCTGTAGCTGGCCTCAAACTCACAGAGATCCACCTGCCTCTGCCAAGTGCTGAGATTAAAGGCATGCAACACTACCACCTGGCCAGGAACCAAGACTTCTATCCCCATCAGTTAGTAGGGAGGTACACAGTCTTCTGATGTCAGTAGAGACCATGGTGGGTGCCCAGACATCTGCTCTTACTCTACAGCAAGATACACCCTTATTGCTAGGGAAGTTTCAGAGGAACAGAGCAAAGTTAGGACTTTACTTCTAACAAGTTGCTCCCTTCTCTTTGTTTTTGGTTTTCTTTTTTTTTTTTCTGAGGGTTTCTATGTGTAACAGCCCTGACTGTCCTGGAACTCACTCTATAGACCAAGCAAAGCCTCTCTTATGATTTGAATCTGAATTGTTTCCCACAGACTCTTTTCTTTTCTTTTTTCTTTTCTTTTCTTTTCTTTTCTTTTTTTTGAGTAGTCAGTTGTCAGTTTGTGAAGCTATTTTAGGAGCTTTAGGAGGTGGGGCCTGGCTGTTGTAAGAAGCTCACTAGCCTTTGAAGGTTATAATGGCCATGGTTCCAATCTACACCATGTTTCCTGGTTCACCAAGATGTGAACCAGCCCATTCTGCCTGTGTCAGAAGCATTTAAGTGAGCCTGAATTAAAAGGTAATGAACTAATTTATTTGGTGGAGGAAATTTCAAATGTTTTTGGTGGTTGGGAATCAAACCTTGCATGTGTTATTCAAGCACTCTATTCATTGAGCTATAGCACCAGGTCTTGGAAGAGGAAATTTCAAGACTGAATAATACTCAGGCTATGGCATGATTATTACTTTCTGCATTCAGACAGCATTTTTTGGGTTTTTTTGTTTGTTTTTGTTTGTTTGTTTGTTTGTGTTTTTCGAGACAGAGTTTCTCTGTTCTCTGTGTAACCACCCTTCTGTCCTAGAATTTGCTCTGTAGACCAGCTAGCCTGTCTTTAAAAAGCTAAAATGGCTGCGCTGTGGTGGTGCATGCCTTTAATACCAGTACCTAGGAGGCGTAGGCAAGTGAATCTCTGAGTTTGAGGCCAGCTTGGTCTACAGAGTGAGTTCCAGGACAGCCAGGGCTACACAGAGAAACCCTGCACTGAACTCACAAATGTCCTTCTGCCTCTGCCTCCTGAGTACTGGGATTAAAGGCATGTACCACCACCACCACTACCCAGCTGTATTTTTTTATTTAAAGGTGACTTAATCTTCTGAAGAAGACCAGTATAATATCTTGAATGTAGTATGTACTCTATAGATAGTTAAATATGTTTAATTCACAAGTATCCCTATTATTGCACTTAACATATTGTGCCTCTTCAAGTGAACAGAAATTCTCTGAGGGCAGGTACCTAGTGTGTTCTTGTGATCTTTGGAATTTAATGTACTTTGTGATATTATTGTTGTTCAGTGTATCTGTCTCTTTCTCTCGTGTATCTCTGTGCGTGTCCCATTTAAAGCATAGATACAGACTTATACCCATTGATAGCTTGATAGTGGGTTGGCAAGGAAAGCTATTGTCCTCCATATTAGTCAGCAGATCTAATTGAGGTGACATTTGGTTTAGGTAAGTAAGCTATTGTGTTCACAAAGGCTTCTCTAAAGAGTTAACAGATTTTTAAACAGCAACTAGAAATTTAATTCTTGCAAAGTAAATGTCATTAATTATTCAAATTAATTTCAATTTCTTTTTTTCTTTTTTCTTTTGTTTTTTTGAGACAGGGTTTCTCTGTGTAGCTTTGGAGCCTATCCTGGCACTCGCTCTGGAGACCAGGCTGGCCTTGAACTCACAGAGATCTGCCTGCCTCTGCTTCCTGATGCTGGGATTAAAGGAGTATACCACCAATACCCGGCTTAATTTCAATTTCTTGACTGCAGATAAATATTTGCCTTCTCTTTTCTTCCTCCTTTCTTCTTGAGACAAGGTCTCACTGTGTAGTTCATGTTGGCCTTGAACTCATGATCCTCCTTCTTTAGCCTTCTGAGTGCTAAGATTAGGTGCATATCCCACACTCGCTCTGGAGACCAGGCTGGCCTCGAAATCACAGAGATCCACCTGCCTCTGCCTCCCGAGTGCTGGGATTAAAGGCATGTGCCACCACCACCTGGCTAGTTATTTAATTTTCATTTAGTATTTTTTTTCCAAGTAGCACTCACATGTTACAAAATGAAGAAGACAGAAAGTTGTACAATTAGGTGTTTTTGCCAGTGAAGCAAATGTGCCTTTCTTATTCTAATACCTCGTTGCTTTCCTTAGAAGGAAGCTAAAGGACCCTTTTTATTTATTTAGCTTATTTATTTACTTAATTTATTTTTGTTTTTACATCCTAATCAAGGTTTCCCCTCCTTCCGCTCTTCCCTGTATCCTCAACCCCACACCATCCACTCTTCCTGCACTGTTTCTCTTCAGATAGAGGCAGGCTTCCCATGGCTGTCAGCCAGCCATGGTATATTAAGTTGCAGTGAGACTAGGCACCTCCTCTTCTATTAAGACTGGATGAGGCAATCTGGTAGGAGGAATGAGTCCCAAAAGCTGGCAGCAAAGTCAGAGATAGTCCCTGCTGTCACGTTAGGAGTCCCACAGGAAGACTAAGTTACACAACTGTAACGTATGTTCAGAGGGCCTAAGTCAGTCCCATGCCAGCTCTCTGGTTGTCAGTTCAGTCTTTGTGAACTCCTATGAGCCCAGGTTAGTTGATTCTGTGGGTTTTCTTGTGCCCTTGACACCACTGGATCCTATAATCCTTTCTGCCCCCTCTTCTGCAGGATTCCCCAAGATCCACCTAATGTTTGGCTGTGGGTCTGCATCTGTTTCCATTAGTTGCTGGATGAAGCCTCTCTGATGACAGTTGGGCTAGGCATCAGTTTCTCTGGGTCTGTGGGTTGTAGCATGGTTCTCCTTTACAGATAATATTCACTTATGAGCTAAGGGGCCTTTTTCATGTGATTATTTTTTTTCTGATTATAACAGATTGAAGATCTCAAACAGACAAATCATGACTTGGAAGAATATGTTAGGAAACTCTTGGATAGTAAGGAAGTGGTAAGCAGTCAAGTAAATGATTTAACCAACCACAATGAGCATCTTTGTAAAGAATTGATTAAAATTGACCAACTAGCAGAACAATTAGAAAAAGAGAAAAATTTTGTGGTGGACACTGCCAACAAGGAACTTGAAGAAACAAAGGTACTAAATTTACCACTGACAGTATTTTAATTGTACTTTTAATCATGTGATTATGAAATTCAGTTGTAAAAGTGAATTTTTCATATCATTTGGAAGCTTTTTATTTTGGCATATTTTAAGTCTATCATAAGGAGTAAGTTATATTTTTTCTCACACGATTTCTTTGTATTTTTTTATCTTATTTTCCCCTAAGTTTTATGAGCCTATTATGAAAATTTTAAAGCAACAAGAATGGTCTGTACATTGCTCTGCTTTCCCTTTTCTTCTATGTATGTATCTACAAACAAATAAAGTCCCTACCTCTTTTTTAGAAAGGGTCTTATTCTCTAGCCCAGGCTTATCTTGACTGTGGGTCTTGTTTAGGAAGATGTTATCACATCAAGAGCTATAGATGTATCTTCTAAAGTTTACCTTTATGTTTTTCAACAATACAGTTTATTACCTTCATTTGGGGACATTATCTGTAAGTGCTTTCCTGAAGAAGGTCCTTAGAACTACCAGTGAAAGTAGATAGAGTGGTTCATTTTTAACTTGGATAATTTGCCTTCACATTGTTGCTCACAAATATTTAAAAGGCACTTCAAAGTAGCTTGCATGTTTTCAGTATTTCTCAATAAACTTGTCATTTTACTTTAACCTTTCATGCATGGCTTAGTGGTTAATTGAGTACTGAAAATTGTCCAATTGAAGGGTTTAACTGCCCTTCCTTCTTCATATTAAAAATTAGCTGTCTCCTTCCCAGACAGAAGTTGGCTGAATTCCAACTCTGAGTGTGCCCTTCATAGACTGCATCTGTTTTAAAGAGTTTTTAGGGCCTACTGGCCAGATTGGATCAGGGAGTAGGTAGGTGTAAGAGTGAATTCTCTGATATTAAAAGGAAGAACTCTAGGAATGGACAGCATCTGAATTATAAGAGCTAGGTTTTACATAAAAACAAAAATACTAAATTCACAGGTTGAAATTTTGCTCAGCCCAGAAAAGCATATTTCTAGAAAAATGATATATGATGTGGCATGTGCTACATTGGCGGATTGGAAAGCTATTTGAGGTTTTGAGGACAAGGTTGGCTGCATCTTTGGAATAGCATTGTTGGAGAAAAAACCTGGGGACCTTAGTAAATCAAGGAAAGAAGAGGAATGATTGCTTAGGATTGGTGCCTTGAAATGAGGAAAACAGCAACCCTAGTGACGCTGTAGGGCGGAAAGGTGCAAGACTTGGGGATGTGGACACCAACATGTGTTGTCAAAATCCTTTGTATTAGGTGTGCATTGTTGGTTTATAATTACCAAAGGTATGTTTCTTGTCTATGTTTTGGGATAGAACTTGAAATAGTTTCTAATTTGATTGCCGAAAAAGAATGCCTGTGTTCTTACAGTGTTTTGAAATATTCTAAATAAGTAGAAGTAGAGTCTGAGGCTCTAATGATAGGATTAAATTTATTTACTGAGGAGAATTTACTTTTGGTCAGTTATATTTTTAAATATTCATAAAGTAACCTCTTGTATTAAACTGTTTGTGAGTATCTACTATTGTGTTTTTATTGATATGTAACAAGTTATTCCTGAAGCTGAGTGATTTCAAACAACAAACTCTGACTTATATTTCATGTTAGGGAATGATCCTGGTTCAGCTTCTCAGGAAAGTGTAATAAAAATAAAGGTGATGGTCAGATTGCAGCAGTATCCTAACAGATACTAGGACGCTTGCTTCTAAGATGGAGATTGGCTATCAGCAAGAGTCTTCTGTACAGTACCTGGTTGGCCACATTCTAGATGACAGTTGCCCTCTATTCTCTGAGACAGTGATCCAAGAGTGATAACAAACCAGAATCTTGCAATGCATATTATGAGCCCATCTAAATTATATTCCAGCATTTCCACTATCTCTGCTTTTTAAAATGACTCATGAGCCAGACATGGTGGCACATGACTGTCATCTCAGCACTGGAGTGGCTAAGGCAAGATGATTGTTGAGTTCATTGCAGGACAGGACTGCATAGAAAGACTGTCTTGAGAAAAAAGTGATTATTATATAGATCCCACACTCAAGAGGAGGTCTGCACTTCAAAGGCAGCCAGTATTAGAATTTGAGCACATGTTAAATTTGCAACTCTTTGCCTTTGCTTGTCTTCACATCTTGAGTCCATTTATGCTTTAATACAGCATTTACCAGGCAGATGGACATGATTTTCTATAATGTGGAGAGCAGAGTTGCAGTTTTACTACTGTCAGTTTCTTATACCATATATGTTAGTTTATATGTATATGTATATCTTTTTGAAACACAACTTACCGGTAGTAATGTTAAGGCAAAGTAACCTAATCTATAATTCACTAGCTTTTATGCTTGGTGATATTTGCAATTAAACTGAATACAACTAAATTATGACTTTAATTAAAAGACATTTTCTAAGATGGCACCAGCATGTTTAAAATTTAATAATTCTATATGAGATATTGGCATTATTAACATAAGAGCTCCTTTTTGCAGCACGTGCACTTTTTATTTTATTTTATAGTTGGTTATTTTATGAGTATGAGTGTTTTGCCTGCACATATGTATGTACCACATGTATACTCTTTCATTATTGTTACTTTTGCATATGGTTCAATCAGCTAAAATAATTGAAGCTACTATACAGAAAACATTATGTTTGTAAAATCATTTTGAACGTACACATACTCTATCTATCCTGTTTTTTAAAAATATATTTTTAAAATTATTCATTTTATTTTGTGTATATGAATGTTTGCCTGAATAAATGTCTGTGTATCATGTGTTCCTTATACACATGGAGGCTAAAAGGCATCAAATCCCCTGGTACTGGAGGACAGATGGTTATGAGCCATCATGTGTGTGCAGGAAATCGAACCCAGGTCCCCTATAAGAGAAAAACATGTTCTTCACTGCTGAGCTATCTCTCCAGCACCTGGTTTATTTTTTTTTGGGTAGTTCTTTTCACACTGTCCTTTCTCTTCCACTCTCCTCAGTAACACTGGCCTCCTTACTGTTCCTTGGAACTGGCTAAGCATTCTTTTGCATTTGGACATTTGCTGTAACAGTACTTTTCCCCTGGAATAGTCTCCCAGATTTCCTGGGCCCTCTTTAAATGTTGCTCAAAGGATGCCTTTCCATGGAGACTTCCTGATAACTGTTTCAAATTTCTGTCTATTCATAAATGCAATACCCCTAGCTCTGCTTTTCTTTGCCAGTATAGTACACAACTTGTTATTTAATTAACTTATTTTAACTTAAAAAAAGCATCTGTCTTAGTCACTGTTCGATTGCTGTGAAAAGACACCATGATCAAGGCAACTCTTAAAAAACAAAGCATTTGATTGGGGGCTTACAGTTTCAGAGGCTTAGTAGTCTAGTCCATTATCATCCTAGCGGGAGCATGGTGCAGGCATGGAACTGGAAAAGTAGTTGAGAGCTATGTTTTGTTGTGCAGAAGGAGGGGAGACTAACTAGGGTATAGCATGAGCTTTTGAAATCTCAGAGCTCACCCACAATGACACACTTCCTCCAACAAGGCCACATATCTTGATGTTTTCAGTTTTACTCCCTGGGGGCTAAGCATTCAAATATATGAGCCTGTGGGAGTCACTTTTACTAAAACCATACAATCATCTCTCCCAGCTGGAATGTTATGCCCCTAAAGACAGAAATCTTTGCCTGTTTTATTCACTTCAAGAAAAAAATCTTAAGTGCCTTAGAATTTGAGTGGTTATTGTGTATTTTTGAGTGCCATAGACAGTATTATATATAATACACACACACACACACACACATATACACACATATATATACATATATACACATATACATACATATATACATATATATATATATATATATATATAATCTTTCTCCTTTTTGACTAGATTATAAATTCTCCAGGGCAGAAATTTGTGTTTTGTTGTATTTATTGTGTTTCCCAGTATGAATAATTATCACATTGTCAGGCACATTTGTTCCTTTGGGACAGTTACAGTTATTTTTCAGGGTAGGATTATCAGTTTTGTCATCATAAAGGTTATATATGTTTATTGTAAACATTTCAAGTTTATGGGTATAGCTCAGTGGTAGAGAGCCTGCCTGGAAAGGTTCAATCTTCAACACCGCCTGCCCACAGGCACACAAACAACAAGATTTCAGTTCACCTAGAAAACTACAGTGAAGGAAATAATATCCACCACTCTTTTACTTGTATCTAAACTCACTCTTTATTCTTCAGTTTACATGCTATTGGTTATTGTTTCATCTGTTTCTAAGATATGTGTGTACATTCAGTTTTTGAGAAAGTATCACACTGGATAGTCTGTTTTACTGGGTTTTCATATTTAACTAAGAACAAAAATCTTTACACATTTTTATACTGTGCTTATTTTTTTTTTAGTGTGTGCATAGTAGCTGTATTAGTCAGGGTTATCTAGAGGAACAGACTCGATAGAATGAGTCTATATATAGAAAGGGGGATTTACTAGAGTGGTTTATAGGCCGTGGTTCAGTTAGTCATCAATAGCTGTTTTCCAGTGCAAAGTTAAAGAATCCAGTAGCTGTTCAGTCCAGGATGCTGGATGCCTCCACTGGCTTTCACTATATGCCAGAATCCTGAAGAAGTAGGAATGAACTCCTCAGTGAGAACAAGGGCAAGCAGGCAGAGAGCAAACTCTTGCTTTTTCCATGTCCTTATATATAGACTGCCACCTGAAGATGTGAACCAGATTAAAAGTGTTATTTTAATAACACTCCCATCTCAGAAGATCTGGATGTAGAGTGAGTCATCCTACTTCAAATGATTTAATTAAGAAAAATCCCTCCCAGGTGTACCCATCTGCTTGGGTTTAGTTAATTCCAGATGTAGTCAAGTTGACAACCAGAAACAGCCATCACAGTAACAAAAAATAAAACAATGAAAATTAATAATTCAGAGTTGTACCTAAGTTTATACGACTATAGGTTATGTTCCAAACATTAGGACCCCTTAATATTCTATAAACTTCACTATGACTTCTAGAGGAATCTTAGAAGGATAATTAAGAAAAATGGGACTGGGTTGTATTGAATTTTACTCTTAACTAGTGCTTTTGAGACCCTGGGCTTGGTTCCCAGCAAAGATAATTGTTCCAGAGAATTCAAAGTTAAGATGTAACATGTGTATCTTAGTTCAGGACAATGAGAGGATGTTAATGAATTATATATATAATTTATTTGCTGACTTTTAGCAAAGAGCTTTATCTGTCATAAAAACAGACACTTGTTTTAAAACACATGACATAGATGTGTTACATGAATAGCTATAGATGACAGCTGTATTGTAAAACTGAGTATATGTTCAGTCATAAAATTGATGTAAAAAGTGTTCTGTGGATTGGGTGGAATGAAGGCATTAAAATAAAATAGTTCAAAAAAGAAAGAAGTCTGAATGGGCAATTTGAGAACACTTTATATTACTTTCCTGTTATAATCTTGAAAATTATAATCAATGTCAACATTTGTTCGAACTAATGGAGAGTAATGTGGTACAATATAGTAAGTTAATATTTTATGAAAAATATTGGGTAAAGGAATCACTTTTTTCATCTGGGTTCTTTTACCATTGAAGGTAGGTAAGCATAAGGGACCGTTTACCTTCTGCTTAAAATAGTAGCTCTACACTTTTATTTTTAAATGGCTTCCTTTTTAATTACTCTTTCTAATTAAATCAGTTCAAGCATCTCAGTATAAATAATAGGATTTCTAATTTTTCAGATTGAACTCATTTGCCAGCAAAATAACATAACAGTATTGGAAGATACAATCAAAAGGCTTAAATCTGTAAGTACATTTTTAATAAATACATGGTAAGCAGTCATTTTTACTGAGTAAGCTACTAAGAGAATTTAATATACCCTTTGATTCATGCCTTTGTGAACTATTAAAACATTTTTGTTCTCTAAAATTAATACCCACTAAAAGGCACATCTTAAGAGTGTGCCTTCTTGCCTCCCTTTCATCACTACTTTGTTTTCCTAGCGCAGTGGTTCTCATCCTTCCTAATGCTGTGGGCCTTTAATACAGTTCATCATGTTATGGTGACCCCCCCATGATCAAATTATATTGTTGCTACTTCATAACTGTAATTTTGCTACTGTTAGGAATTGTAATGTAAATATCTGTGTTTTCTGATGGTCTTAGGTGACCCCTGTGAAAGAATGGTTCAACCCCCAAAGAGATCACAACCCACAGGTTGAGAACTGCTGTCCTAGAGGTTGAGAATAACTTTTGGTTGGTTTTAGCAAAGAGTTTTTTAGCTGTTACTCTATTTAATATGGAGGCTCCCAAATTTTTAATTTTCAATTTATAAGGTACATTTTTCTATACTTTAAATTTTATGTCTTTCGTAATATTTTAAGTTTTAAATTGTTGCCTAGTACCAGTTGTTATTTTATTTCTCTAACAATATGAAATGAAAAGTCTTCAGTTTAAACATTTTAACCTGTCATTTAAAATACTTAGAACACCATCTGAAGCATGTCAACTTTTTCTCAGTATTCATAAAACAAATATAAACATTTTAGAAAGAAACGTTTCTAAATATAACCATGTGAATGGGAGCTCATGGGAAGCACCTGACTGTATTGACTTTCCAGGACTCATTAGCATATCCATTCATTGAGTGAGTATTGAACAAATGCAGACACTGGCAAGTGTTTTAAAAGTAGCATGTAAAGATTTCCAAAGTCACTCATTCTGTTTCTGAGATTTGCTTCAGGCCTGGATTTTTCTGAAATCTCATATATATGTTTTCTTCTCAAAGTGTTTAAGTAAATGTAGTATTTTATTTAAGTTAAGCTCACCAAAATGAAAATTGCTTTTAAAATGGTGTATTGCTTTTTAAAAATAATTAGTTTAATATTTTAAAGACTCCTTTGTGTTTTTTATTTAGAAAACTGTGCTATAATTTAGCTTGAAATAATTGCTAATTTTTCCCCCCTTGACAAGATAATTTTAGATACTGAAAAAGCACAAAATAAATCTCCTTCTAGACTTGATTCCTTTGTCAAGACTTTAGAAGCTGACAGAGATTACTATAAGACTGAAGCTCAGAATTTGAGAAAAATGATCAGAAATAGATCTAAAAGTCCAAGACGCCCATCTCCATCTTCCCGGGTAGGTTTGGAGGAAATTTTTTAATCTTTTAGTTTATTTCTCAAGTACTGAATTTTATTCTTTGATTTATTTTATTTGGAAATAATTAATTTGATTTTGTATAAATTGTATCAGAGAGGTTGGGAGATAGATCTCTTTGATGGTACAGTGAAAAACAAAGTTAGTTCTTTATTCCCAGTATAAGTTGTGGTTGAGAGATAATTGGACCAATTTATTACAATTTGAGATAAAGTTGTAAAATAGGTAATTTTGTTTTTGTACATTATTTCCTTTCATTCTGTAGTCATGTTCACTTAAGTAGAGATTGTGTACTGCCTCCCAAAAGTAGTGTTTCATTAGTAGCGTAAGTGAAAGAATTTCAAGTCAGGAATGTTGGTGCACACCTGTATTCTCAGCACTTGGGAGGCAGAGGCAGGAGGATCAAGAATTCAGCGCTAGCCCTGGCTTCATAGTGAGTTCAAGTCTAGCTTGGACTATGGGAGACTGTGTCTCAAAAAAAGAAAAAAAAATAAACAAGAACAACTTCAGATATCTTAAATAATAATTCTAGGGTGCAAACTGTGATGTAGACCTTTTGAAGTCAACAGCAAGAGACCGTGAAGAACTGAAATGTATGCTGGAAAAATATGAACGTCATTTGGCAGAAATCCAGGGCAATGTCAAGGTTCTTACATCTGAGAGAGACAAGACCTTCCTTCTTTATGAGCAGGTAAGTGTGTACGAACACAGATTGTATCAGTAATAGCAGTCACTTCTAGAGGTTTGCAATTCTTCCTTAGATTTTATGACCATAATTAAACATGCTAGTCAAATTAATCTGACATGTGGAAATTACATTTTTTTCCTAAGATACTCATTTTTTTCCTTTTCTTTCATTGTGGTACTGGGATCAAACCCAGGACCTTGTGCATTCTAGGCTACATCCACAGCCCTGTGCTCAAGATACTCTTAGTGAAAGGTATCATATTTCCAATATAGTAAGTGCAAGCACACCTATATGTCATTCTTCTATCTCATAAAAGATTCCATATCTGCATAAAACTTTGACTTTTGGGTTTTTTACTTTTTTTTTTTAAATGGAGAGTGCTGGATGTCTCTACAATTTTGTTCAAATGACTGCAGAACCTGGAAAAGCTGTTGCTGCTATTGATGCATAACATACTGCCATTATTGGTCTTTATATATATATATATATATATATATATATATGTATATATATATATATATTAATTTGAGTTTTTGGAAACTTTAGCTGTGCTGTCAACTTTGGAAAAAAGTATCCCAGTTTACCGTGTTGAGTTGGCATTGTACAAAAATTAACAGCCATATTGGTCTAGAAATGTTGAACTTAATTTTTTTCCATTTGTACAGAGGTAACACACTATTAAATATAAGGTCTTAAAAAAAAAAAAGAAGGGATTTTGAGAGCCCATCCCTTGTGAAGGACACTCTCTTGACCTGGACACATGGGGTAGGGCCTAGGCCTGGACCAGGATGATGTGGTAGACTTTGGGGAGCCCCTTTTGAGGGCCTTACCTGCCTGGGGAGTGGAGGGGTCATGGCTAAGGGCAGGTGGGATGTTGGGGGGAGGGGAGGGAGAGGGAGAAGGGATTGACATCTGAAGCAAGCTTGTTCCTAATTTGAACTAATAAAATAAAATTAAAAACAAGCAAACAAAAAAAAACTTTGACTTTTGGAATAAGAAATGAGGACAGGGATGAAGTTGTTGCTCACTGATGGAGTGCTTGCCAGCATGCATAGGCCCTAGGTTTTGATCCTTAACACATCGCAAAACAATAAAAGCAAAATAATGACAAAAACCATAAAGAGAAATGAGAGTTTTGAATGATAGGATGTAGTATGTTAAAGGTAAAACCTTTAGGATTTTGTGGGGGAAAGGTTAAAAAGTTCTATTAATTATTTTTGGAACTGCCATATAACTTGCTTGAATTTAGAGATTAAAATAACCTTATAGTCTATATTTACTTTCTATTTAAAACTATATAGCTTTTATGAATAAAATCTTTAACCAAAAATAATTAAATCCTATTTATCATAATATAATTTCTTTGATAAATAGCTATGGTTTTAAGAAGAAATATTGTTAGAATATTCAGGGCTCTAGAGTTACTACTTTAAGACACTGTGTAGGTCATGACCCCATGACCCCAGAATATGGGAGCATGAAGGTTTTGCAACAGTGAAAGGTTCCTGAATATACAACATAAAAATTAACTCAAAGCCAAACACATTATAGATTTGAGGCATGGACCTATGCTGTATTTTGTGGCTTCATTGCAGCCTTGCTTCTTAACACACAGCATGCATACTTTGTTCTCTGCATATCATCATACCATGTGACACTGATGATGCTTCCTAAAGCTGCAGCTCAGATTTGACATTTGTCTATTCTG
Organism: Cricetulus griseus; assembly: GCF_003668045.3. Lineage (NCBI taxonomy): Eukaryota > Metazoa > Chordata > Mammalia > Rodentia > Cricetidae > Cricetulus > Cricetulus griseus. The sequence goes on from NW_023276807.1 coordinate 10,402,702, forward strand.
AGTTGAAGCACTTTTACTATACACACACACAGTTTTCTGCTTCTATTAAAATGTAATGGTTTAACTGGGAAGCAAGTGCTTTCAATATTTTCCTATTGTCATTCCTTAGCATACAGTACTGGATTAGTTATTTTTAGATTGTATTACATTAAAATGATTTTAAAAACTTTTGTTTGAAGCTGTGTGGGGTGGCACAGGCCTTTAATCCCAGCACTTGGGAATCAGAGACAGATGGGTCTGTGAATTTGAGGCTAGCCTAGTCTCCAGAGTGAGTTCTAGGCCACCCTAAACTACATAGTGAGACTCTGTCTCAAGAAGTAAAATAAAAAGGAAGTAAAAATTGCTGTTTGGGTTGCTTACTTAATTTTCACAAAAAATATCAGTTTAAGCTTGGGATTAGGACAATATTTACAACCACTTCTGAGGTGGTTCTAAACATAGTTCTTTCATTTTTGCACTGCATTTGTTTATGCAAAGTAGCATCCCAAGCATTGATAATGATAACTCAAACCATCTCTGATAAACACTGAAGTTGTTCTGTGTCCTAAAGCATAAAGGCTTAACTATTTATATAAAAATAAACAAAGATATCCATCTCATTGCTATGCAAATTTTCTTACATCTTTAATAAATTATATGTATGCCAAAGAATTATTTTGGAATACATTTCTCTCTGGTTTTTAATCAGGAAGTTTCTGATTGGTGCACTTATTTCACATACCTAGATACATGTAAAATTTTCTCAAGTGAAAAATCATTAGTGGGAAAAATGCTCACACTCAAAGGGGTAGAAAAAAATTAAAGCAGCCTCTGTTTCCATTAGTATATAATGTAGCTGGGGAGAAAAGAATAGTGTTTTTTTATTGGTTTAGTTTTTGTAACTATATTTTTGGTTGTGAACCTAGCACTTAGTGGCCGAGTTGTTTTTTTTTTTTTAAATCATTTTTTATTTGAATTGGAAACAAGATTGTTTTACATGGTGGCTGAGTTTTTGTAACTATAAGCTATCTACTTTAGAGTATATTGTAAGAAATAAAAAGTATACTTTTTTTTCTGGTGCTCAAGGAAATTTTGTCAGAATATATGGCATTTGAGTCCTGAATTATGATTGGGACTTCTATTACTCTGGAAGGGACAAGAAAGAGTATCCTGAAGGAATAGTGTGAGACAAAGGAGGAAGGCAGGAAATAGCAGAGGGAGGTAGACTACTTTAGGATAGGCTGAATGTGTCAGAGGCGCAAGGGGCAGTGCCGTCTTGGAAGGTAGGTTGGACTAAAGCAGGAGTTTACACCCTATTTCATAAATGTTCTCATCATGTCTTAGCTTTGAAGGCCATGTGAGGTCTGTGGCAGCTACTCAGTTCTGTCATGGAATGACAACAGCCACTGACAATACATAATAGAGTGTATTACAATAAGCTTCATGGACACTGAAATTTGAATTTTGTATTATGTTTACCATTATGAAAAAATTGTTCTTTTGATTTTTTCTCTGGCCTTTTAAAAATATGAAAAATGTTCTTAGCTTATATACCTATGAAACAAGGAAAGAGGCTGGTTTTAACCTGTGAGTGCTATATAGTTAGCCAGCTTTTGACCTTTGATGAATGCTTAGTTAGGGTTTCTATTGCTATGAAAAGACACCATGACCTTGGCAACTCTTATTATAAAGGAAAATGTGTTTTAAAAACCTTTTATTGATTCCTTGTACATTTCACATCATGCATCCCAATGCCATTCATCTCTCCATCCCCTTGCTCCCTCTGACCTTGCAACCCCCCACCTCAGGTCAATACAGAATTTAAAAGTAGAACCAAAATATCCAAAACCAAACAAATAAAATCTTAGCATGGAAGCTATAGTTTGTCCCAGTGAGTCCCGCAGTATACCCTGGCTTACAGAGGTTTAATTCATTATCAAGCATGGTGGCATGCAGAGAGGCATGGTGCTGGAGAAGGAGCTGAGAGTTCTTTGTCTTGATCTATAGACAATGGGTAGTGAACTGTGTACCATACTGAGCATAGCTTGAGCAAAGGAGACCTCAAAGCCCACTCCCACAATGACACACTTTCTCCCACAAGGCCACATCTACTCCAACAAGGCCACACATCCTAATAGTGCCACTCCCTTTGGGGGCCACTTTCTTTCAAACCACCACAGATGGTTCAGTGGACCTAACTAGGACTTATACATTTGATTTTTAAGCAATGGACAACTTACTATTTATTGAAAGCAGGAAGATATAACCAATGTAGCCTTTTAAAAAATCCATTTGACCTGGTAGCAAATCTTTTATGATCTTTCTATATCAGCATAATAATTTTTCCTTCAAGAGAATTAGAGGTGGAAGAGACCATGGATTCCTTAGAAAAATGTTACGATGGTCCATGTATGAAGCAAAGGTGCTATTAGTGGAAATAAATCCAGGAACAGATACCAGATAAACTAAGAAAGATTTGATAAGGTTTGGTTTGGGGGAGGAGAGACAAATGGAAATATTTGAAATGTTGTCTTAAATGACAGAGAATTGTGGAAATAAAAAGAGGAGAAATAAACCTTTGATAGTTTGAGAGAAAGTTAGGAGTTTGGTTCAGGAAGGTGGAGTAAGATGGTATACATTCAGATAGTAACTGCTACCTAGCAGTAGACATTTAGAACTGGATTAGGGAGAGAGGCAGGTACTGAATATGCAGCTCTAACAGTCATCTTGTTGGAGCTGAGTTTTGAGCATTCAGAATGGATGAGTTCTGTAAATGAGAAGGCACTACAATAGAGCAGAGAAGTCAAGATGTAATCTTCAAGAGGCTGGGAAGAACCCTTGAAACATAGAAAACAGGACACAAAGGGAGAACAGGAGCCTAAAAAGAAAGGTCCTGGCCCAGTATGGATGTTGCCATAAAATTAAGGGGAATAGGAACTGAGGAAAGTTCGTTACAGTTGGTAAGCTCCTATTGCAGTGGTGGTGGCTTAAGGGATAGGGGGCAGGTTACTCTGGGTAACATTGTGAACATAATTGGCAATGTGCAAAGATTGCCCTTAAAAAAAAAACAAAGTCCAACAAAGGAAGAAAAGACATGGCATGGTAGATGGGGGTAGTAGGATTAGATGACAGGTTGTCAAGCTAAGGGAGAACTATTCATGATGAAGGTGATGGGGGCTTGCTGGGAACCAGGGTAGAAAAAGCCAGTGAAGGGGGCACTACTCAAGGTGAGAGGATATAGCTATCATTAAGTTAGGAAGATTTTAGAAAACACTTTAAGAAATGTGGTGAAGTCTAAGCTGTAGATACTCAGAAACTACATCCTTTTCTGAAACTGGAGACCAGCTGAGTAGATAATGATCAAAACCAAGAGTCAGGAAGCAAAGTGAGAAATGAAATCATCTGTAGATGTGCAGTAGGTCTGGGGCCTCAGGACTGTTTAACTGTGTTCAGAGACCATGTTGGGGAGTGAGTGGACATTTCTGTCAGGGTAAAAGTAGCCAAGACAATAGCATATATAGAGACATAGCAAATATAGAGAAAGATAAGCTCTGTGGACTTTTCATTAGACACATATTCCATCTGAGCTGTGCTGAATTCAAATTTGTATTTCACAGTGGGTAAGTGGAATATACCAAGTCTATTTCTTAGCTACATACACACAAACACACACCACACTTACATTTAGATTTGCTTGCACTTGTTTGTGAACTCTTGAAAATAAAAAGTCTAGCATTTCCTTATTTTCTTGCTTGCTTGCATATTTCAGGTTTTGATTTTAACTGACTGGATGTAAGATATTGAATGTGTAGTTTAAAGTTTCCTTTTCCTTTTCTTTTTTAAAAATTCTATGTATTTTTATCATAGGCACAAGAAGAAATTGCTCGACTTCGAAGAGAAATGATGAAAACCTGTAAGTCTCCCAAATCAACTACAGCACATGCTATTCTTCGTCGGGTAGAGACAGAAAGAGATGTGGCCTTCACTGATTTACGAAGAATGACCACCGAGCGAGATAGTCTGAGGGAAAGGCTAAAGGTATGCAGTTATTTTGCTTGTCTTTATAGGTACAACTCAAGTGCAGTGATACTGAATGTCCTTTGTTGTGTTTTGTGTTTTAAACAGATTGCTCAAGAGACAGCATTTAATGAGAAGGCTCACTTGGAACAAAGGATAGAGGAGCTGGAGTGTACAGTTCATAACGTAAAACAAAACAAAACCTCTTTGGCTCTACTCCCCATAGTTTCACCTTTTCTCATTTTACTGTGTTAGGAAGAATTCTTTTATTTTTCTAAGATTGTATTTGTAGTCCTAAAATACTTACGGTGGTATGTATGATGTGTTATTTTCATAATCCTGTTACCTTATCACTTATTTATATGTCTCTAGAAACATGAGTGCAGCTTTTAATTTTTGTTGTGTTTTGTTGCAAAGCATTTTTGTTTTTATTGTTAGGATGTAGTCTCAGGATTTTTAATTAATTAATTGACTATTTTTGGGGAGGAGGGTACAAGGTCTCACTGTGTAGCCCAGGTTGGCTTTGAACCCGTGATTCTGCTGCTTCAGCCTCCTGAGTGTTGGCATTATAGTACCACTACACTTGTCGAAAATTTCAGTTTTTCTCATCTCCCTGTTCTATTAAAGATAATCTTACCAAATATGAGTATATCAAGCATTTGAGATGCTCCAGGTACATGTTAGCAGTGTTCCAATTACATAAATAGTTAAGTTTTGAATGCACAGATAAATTTATTTGAAGTATTTTATTATAATAAGTAAAAAACAGACAGGAGAGGAAAATTTTATTTTCATAATCCTACTCTATATGTAATGTATTAATCTTGGGTAACATAAATATTTTTGCAAATTCAGTGTATATATAGTTAAATTGAACCAGATTGAGAAAAGTAGACTGATAATACTGAGATAGACAGACTTTATAGAAAAGCTGTGTAGGGGCTTGTTTTTATTCCTGTTATGTAACATTTTATCTATAAAACCTTCCACAGTGTTCAGGTATGCCCTAGTTGATGGTATCATTGTGTAAATTCTTCCATAAACTGGAGTTTTTAGGAGTATCTCTCTGCTGTTAAGACCACTAAGACTACTTAATGATAGCAGTTAACTTTGTCATTCTACTTGTGTAGCTTGATGATGAGCGTATGGAACAAATGTCAAATATGACTTTGATGAAGGAAACCATAACCACTGTGGAAAAAGAAATGAAATCATTAGCAAGAAAGGCAATGGATACCGAGAGTGAACTTGGCAGACAGAAAGCTGAGAATAATTCTTTGAGGTAAAAACTACATTGCTGTTAAACAACCTACAGTTTGCTGTACTTAATTGCTCTGCTTTATAGTACATTTCATAATGAAAATTTAATCATGTGTTATCTTCAGTTTGTAAAAAGATTCATAGTAGTCAGTTGTAGAAACCTCAGCAACATGTAATGATGTCTCCCAAAATCACTCAGCCAGGAAACATGCTTACATTCACCTTAATCTTATGTTTGCAATATGTGTCAAGTTTAATCAAGTAGCTTTTAAAAGATAGCCATCTGAGAACTGAGACATTTAACCTCAGCATTTTATTGTTTAATTTACCTTTATAGCTTTAAATTCTGTTCTGAGGTTTGAAAGCTTAGGGAAAGGATGGTTTCCAACATAGGAGTAACTTGATTAGCTGTCTCATGACACTGGTGTAGTGGCAGAGGCCACTAAGGCAGTGTGTGGGCAGGAAGACACCTCTACATTTGAGGTTCTTCATTACTATTTGTTGATGTGAAACAAAGCTACTTAAGTTTCAGTAGAGTTGAAATTCTCTTTATCTGTAGACATGAAAAATGTGAGTTGGTGTGAATGTGAAATGTATTATCCAAACTACAGGTAATAATTGGGCCACATGAGTTCCCAGAGTCTGCCCTTGATCTTCCCAGGACCAGTGGGGCAGAGGAGGAATCACTTGCCAGGACAGATGCTTACTCAAACTCCATTCTTTCCCTTGGAAAACTTTTTCTTCCTTAGAACACTACTGTAAGCTCACACAAAAATGAAAGTAATAACCAAAGCAAAAAAAAAAAAAACAAACAGGAAAACAAACCTGGGGAAATAAAAATAAGTAATAAAAGGTTAAAACCACATATAACTCCATGACCCATGGAAAAAGATTAGTGTAAAACTGCTTCCAATCAGACATCAGTCCATCTGTAGCATGGAAGTGTCCTTTGTAACAGAACTCAGCCTTTGGCCATTTATATCTGGCCTTTTCAGTTTCGCCACATCGGATTTCTGTGTTATTAGAAAACATTTGTCTTAGAAAACATTTTAGTGGGGGCTGGAGAAGTGTCTCAGAGGTTAAGAGCTCTGGCTGTTCTTCCAGAGGTCCTGAGTTCAATTCCCAGCCACCACATTGTGGCTCACAGCTATCCATAATGAGATCTGGTGCCCTCCTCTGGTGTGCAAATATACATAGAAGCAGAATGTTGTATGCATAATAAACAAATAAAATCTTAAAAGGAAACATTTTAGTGTTTTATAATACTCTAATGGAGTGATGTGTAATAATCTGGGGTATAGTGGTGTGTTTTGTTCCTTTGGTGCAGGATCTTGCTGTATGGTTCTGCTTAGCACTGCTCTGCTTCTGTAGGGGAGCAGTGTGCACCATGCCCAGCAGTTTTAGGGAGTTTTTGGTGTGTACTTATTTGGAAACTTTTATTGATGTATAACTGAAACATATACACTAAAATGTCAATATATATTAAGCTTGGAAAATTTTGACCTTTAAAGCCATCACCACAATCAAGATTCTGGCCTTATTCTGCACTCTTAAGTCTCCTCTTGCCCCTCTGTAATTTTTCACACAATTCTTAGTTGATTCCTACTTGTCCATTGATTTTATTTCAGGCATGCAGATATTTGGATTTTCTAAAAATTTAAACCAATGAAATTGTATATGTTGTTAATCAGGTTCATTTCCCTCCGTGTTGTTATTTTGAGGTTTGTTCTTCATGTATTCATGTTGTGTATAATTTATACTCTTTGACTGCTAAGCTGTATTCTGTTGTGTGGGTATGCATGTTGACAGTTGCACTGTTTCCAGTTTGGGGCTATAATAAATAAAACCACTAAGCTCTTCCCTGTATAAGTCTTTGTGTGGACATAATATTTTTATTTCTCTGATCAATACATAGAAATAAATGGCTGAGTTATATGATACAATTTCCTTTCAGGGAAACCATTTAAAGTCTTTTTCAGTGTGGCTGTAGTACTATGCATTTACTCTAGAAGTATTGAGTTTTTCAATGGTTACATTTCCTCACTGATATTTGGTATGCAGTTCATGTTTAACACCAGCTATTATTTTGTTGTGTAGTTCTACTTTAAAATTTTACAATGGCTTTTTAAGCTTTATTGTAGAATAATTGTTGACTAAAATTATATTTAAAGAATCCAGTATAATGTTTTGATACATTTGCATTGTGAAGTGATACTTCGGTAAACTTAGCTGATGTATTCACTGTATCACAGCTCCTGTTCATCAGGTAAGTACTTGTTGGCATTTTGGCAATTCTCTAGCTCTTTGTTCCTTTCCTGTTGTCTTTGTGTCTTTCTGTATTGAGGCTTCAATTCCATTATCTTTTGTGTTTTACATTTGGCTGTTTGTGGTTATCATGAGTTTTACTATTACATTTTATAGTTATGGCAGTCTTTTAAACTGATAACAATATCATTCTCATGGAGGTGCAGGAGATAAATCTATTGGAGATAAATATACTTCAGGTGCATATGCACATTAGTGGCTTTGCTAGATCATTTTGGTAACTGTATCTTTCAGTATTTGAAGCACTTTACAGAAAATACTATCCTTATAGATCAGTGCCTTGCTCAGCCATCTTCAAAGAATATTCCTCCTGCAGCAGATGGGAACAAATACAGAAAGCCACAGCCAGACATTATGCAGAGAGTGAGACCTAGGAACACTCAGCCCTAAGTGGAATATCTTCATCAAATCCCTCCCCTCAGAGCTCAGGGAACTTCCCAAAAGAGATGGAAAGAATGTAAGAGCCAGAGGGGATGCAGGACACCAAGAAAACAAGGACCTCTAAATGAACACGAGCAAAGCTCAGATGAACTCACAGAGACTGAAGCAGCATTCACAGGTCCTCTGTGTATATATTATGGCTTCCATTTTAGTGTTTTTATGAGATTCCTGTGTGTGTAAATGAGTGGGTCTTGGATTCTTGTACCTTCTCTTGGGCTCTTTTCCTTCTGTTGGTTTGTCTTGTCCAACTTTGACATGATAATTTTTGTTTTATTTTATTTTGTCATATTTTTAATACTATCTCTTAGAAGCCTATTCTTTTCTTTTTTTAAAAAAAGACTTTATTTATTTATTATGTATACAACATTCTGCTTCCATGTATATCCTCTAACAGTATTTCTGAATGTCATATCTTTGAGTTCACAGATAATTTCTTGTCACATTGACTGCTAGTGCTATTTCATTATTAATATTGATTATTTCTATTTTTAAGCCCAGAATTTCTGTTGGGCTCCTGTAAATAATTTTAATCTGTCTGTTGAATATTTTGTTTGTACATTCTTTTCCTGATTTCATTTACATGTCTATTTATGTTCTCTTGATTAACTGCCTTAATCATTTACTTTAAATTTTTTGGTCATACACCTTCTAGATTTATATTTTTAGTGATTGTGTCAAGTTTCTCTCTCTCTCTCTTTTTTTTTTATGGTTCTTGCTTTGTCTTGATGGCCACATATTTGGCAGCCGAGTTTCAGTAGGGAAGCATCTTCATATAGTGGTGGGTACAGTATCCAGTTTACACTCTGGTGAAGGCTCAGCAGCTCAGTCTTCAATTCATGCAGTGTGTCAGTTGGGGTCAGTGTCAACACAACCTGTGAGTGTTCTCAGCAGCCATGGCTGTGGATGTCTGGGTGATGGAGAGGGCTATTGAAGTTCTTCTTGTTTTCTTTTTTTCTCCAAGGAGAGCATATGAATGAAGGCCTCTGTCTTGACACTAGTGTAGAGTAGGCGGTCACTCATGGAATAGCCCCAGAGCCCAGGTCTAGAGCATCACTGTGCTTGGCTGCTTTTACTCCAGGGATGGAATCACAAATATGTTTGCTGCAGTAATGGTAGTGATCTTTGTGGGGTGACTGGGGGACACTGTGTAGAAGTCAGACACATGTGGAATGACAGGGACTCTAGAGCTTAGGGCATCAGCTAGGTCAGTTTGGTGTTATACAAGATATCTGGGACTGGGGGTTTGTGGAGCAGTGGTAGAACTATAGCATATAGTTTAGGCATATTAACTCATGATGACAGGCTCAGATGTAGCACGAATAATAAAAACCCAGAGACAGATATCGGGATTCAAGCTGATGGTCAGATAAACAAAACAGCCAGTCAATAGCTCTTACATCTACCTCAGACTGAAGTGGGTGATCCGGTCTCCACTTATCCTCAGAGTGCAATTCAGACTGCTATACTCTTCTCAAGATGGCTTAGCTGCTGCTTTTTATGCCTCACAAATCCTGAGATTAAAGGTGTGTGATCCCAAGTGCTGAGATCACCTTTGTGTGAGCTGTTTCTCTTTAGGACTGGATCAATTTCGTGTAGCTCAGTGTGATCTTGAACTCATCTGCTTGTCTCTTGAGTCCTGGGATTAATGGTATGTGCCACCACTGCCTGCCTCTATGGTTCGCTAGTATGGCTGCTGGGATTAAAGTATATCTCACCAGTGCCTGGCTCTTTGGCTTGTGCCTAGCTTTGCTTCCTGTACCCTTGGGCAAGTTTTAATAAATCAAATAATATATCAACACGCCCAGGGCAGTGTTAGCCTGAGGAAGTGCTGTTTCTAGTGTCAATTACGGCTCTGTGGTTTGGAGTACATGTGCATTTTGGAGGAGAGGTCACAGTCCAGAGCAGCAGCACAACAACGGCTCCTTTTTGAGGGGTAAGGTTGAAGTGACTTCTCCTGATTTAGCTGGCCTAAGGTAGGGTTGATGGTGGCTACTGTTAGACCCCCGGAAAACTCAGGTATCCGGGGTCCCAGGCCACGACCACAGTCACCCCAATCACCAGGCAGATTCGAGAGCTTGCTGCAAACTGCATGAGGCTTTATTGTAATTTAACGAGCTAACCCCATGTTAGCTCGGGTCTTTCACCCACCTGCCATGGCGGATGGCTAGAAAAGACAGCTCCAACCGCTGCGTACCGATCTTGTAGGGCAGCGTAAGGGGAGTGTCTAGGGGTATGCACAGGCTCACTATTGGTGTGCCTTCAGCCTTGGAGGGTTTGCCCTGTGTTGATTGGCCAACTGGTTGTTATGGCCCATAGGCCCTCCCAGGGTGGTTCCTATGCTTTGTGTCATTGCTGTGTGCTTGTCCGTAAAGTACACCCAGGGTCGTAAAGCATAGCGCCACCAGTTAACTTCTGATTGGTTCCTTGTCACGAGGCAGGCATCTGACTTTCTAGTGACTAAGACAAGGTCATAGAGCACGTGTTCGGCCGTTATGGCTGCCAAAAGGGAAGCTGGTCCCTTCACTACCTTCATGGTGAAAGTTGTCAAAGTCTTGTGCAGAGTAGGTCACAGGGGACCAAGGCAGCAGCCTTGGTACCTCCCATTGCCCCAGGTATGCTGTTCTCACTGAGAAACCCTTTCTAAATAGTTACTTGTTTGTATGTGTGAGTGAGTGCGTGCATGCATGCATTGTAGAAAGATGAAGGTTGGACTCTTTTTCTGTCATGTTATCTTTGATTTTGATTTTTTGTTTGTTTGTTTGTTTTCTGCCTCAGCCTTCTGAATTCTGTGTTCGCAGATCTCACAGACCTGGGCCATTACTCTGACCTGCCCTGTTATTAAAGTTGTTCTGTTTTCTTGTTTGTTTGCTTGTTTTTTTTGAGTGAAACTCTATACTAGTCTTAATTTGCTTTCTATTGCTGTAATAAATGACACGACCAAAAGCATCTTGGGGTTATTTGGCTTATATATCCTGGGTCACAGTCTATTGAGGGGAGTTAAGGCAGGAATTTAAGCAGAGTCCATGGGAAAAGCTATTTACTGGTTTGTTCCTTGTGGACCATTAAGCTCTTTCTTTCTTTCTTTCTTTCTTTCTTTCTTTCTTTCTTTCTTTCTTTCTTTCTTTCTTTCTTTGTTTCTTCCTTCCTTCCTTCCTTCCTTCCTTTCTTTTTCTTTCAATTTTTTTTAATTTAAATTAGAAACAAGATTGTTTTACATGTCAATCCCAGTTCCCTCTTCCTCCTCTCCTCCCCTGCCCCCAACTAACACCTTACCTATTCCAAACCCTTTCTGTTCCCCAGGGAGGGTGAGGCCTTCCAAGGGGGGGTCTTTGGAGTCTGTCATATCCTTTGGGATAGGGCCTAGGCCCTCCCCCATGTGTCTAGGCTGAGGGAGTATTCCTCTATGTGGAATGGGCTCCCAAAGTCCATTCCTATACTAAGGATAAGTCCTGATTTACTACAAGAGGCCCCATAGGTTTCTGAGGCCTCCAACTAACACCCACATTCATGGGGTCAGTATCATTCCCATGCTGGTTTTCCAGCTATCAGTCTGGGGATCAAGAGATCCCCCTTGTTCAGGTCAGCTGTTTCTGTGGGCTTCACCAGCCTGGTCTTGACCCCTTTGCTCATCACTGCAACTGGATTCCAGTTTAGTGTTTAGCTGTGGGGGTCTTCTTCTACTTCCATCAGCTGCTGGATAAAGGCTCTAGGATGGCATATGAAGGGGAGAAGAGGAGGGATGAAGAGGACATGAGGGAGCAGGAAGGTTGAGTCGGGGCAAGAATAGAGGAGAGCAAGATAAGAGATACAATAATAGAGAGAGCCATTATAGGTTTAAAGAGAAATCAGGAACTAGGAAATGTCTGGAGATCTACAAGGATGACACCAACTAACAATCTAAGCAACAGAGGAGAGGCTACCTTAAATGCCCTCCCCTGATAATGAGATTGAAGTTTTCTTTCTTATATTTTTGGTTGTGAGCCTAGCCTTTAACGGCTGAGCCATCTCCCCAGCTTGAAGTTTTCTTTCTTATATACCCCATAACCACTTGCCTAGGGATGGTACCACCTATGCCTGCCACATCAATTATTAATCAAGAAAATGTTGTGTAGATTTGTCTACAGGCCAATCTTATGGAGGCATTTTTACACTTAAGATTCCCTCTTCCGAGTTGGGTAGTGATGGCGCACACCTTTAATCCCAGCACTTGGGAGGCAGAAGCAGGCAGATCTTTGTGAGTTTAAGGCTAGCCTGGTCTACAGAGTGAGTTCCAGGACAAACAGGGCTACACAGAGAAATCCTGTCTCGAAAAACAAAAACAGATTCTCTCTTCCAAGATACGTCTAGGTTTGTGTCAAGTTAACAAAACCAACCAACACACTGATTTTCAGAGGGGCTCTGTCTTTAACTTTCAGTCCAAAAGTGTGCAAGAGGTTCAGTATCTATGCATTTATGTTAACATTATTTTCTGTTGTGTTTGATGGTCATTATTACAGGTGTGAGATATGTTGTAGTTTGGATTTACATTTCCTTAATGAGTAATGATACTGAGCATCACTTCTTATATATCTTGATTATTTGTATGGCTTCTTTGGAGAGTTGTCTTAGTTAAGTCCATTGTCTCTCTTCTCTTTATTGATATTTATTCATTGCATATAATACTAGTTTCATATGGATGTGAACATGTGTACTTTAATCATGTTCCTTCCTCCACATACAGCCCTACTTTTCCTTTCCCTCTTCTCAGTAGCCCCATTGTTCCTCTAGACAGTTTTGCTTCTACTTTCATGTCATGTATACAGACATGATTTTATGTACCTATATAAAATCTAGAGGCTACTGATTAGAAAGAATACGGTATTTGTCTTCCTGGGTCTAACAATTCACTTAATATAATGACCTCCAGTTGATTCTGTTTTCCTATAAATAACATAGTTTCATTCTTTTTATGACTGCATAAAATTCCATTGTGTATATATACTATATTTTCTTTATCCATTCCTCTGTACTTAGTTGGTTCTATCTTTTCCCCATAAATATTGTGAATATACTTTATGATGATGATGATTGGTGTGTGTGTATATGTGTGTATGTATACATGTGTGTACATGTGCCACAGTGTTTGTTTAGATGTTAAATGCCATTCATCAGCATGGGTGGTAAGTGCCTTTACCTACTGAGCAATCTTGCCAATTTAGTAGTTGTTTTTCATATGCAAAAATAGACATATGGGAAAAACAACGTATTAGATAGCTTAGTCAAATATCTTGGGGGATTTTGTTTGATATATTTCTGACACTTGAATTACAACATTCTGGAATAGTTAGATTTATTTTTTCGAGTGTCTCATGTACTTGCTCTGTAGTAAAGGATGATCTTGAACTCCTGATCCTCCTGCCTTTGAACTCTGGTATTATAGTTTACTACTACCGTATCTTTGAATGCCTACTGCAAAGTTTGGTTTAGTTGATTAGATATTTTTTCGATTGATTATTTCAACAACTACATATAGTTTCCCATTTTCTACTCTATTTCTTGTGTAGGTCTTAAGTATTCTATAGAGATATTTTTTAAAAAAGAAAATATATGGCTGTAGTGTAGCTTTAATAATTCAAGGATTACAACTGCACATAGTAATGTTTTATATATGCTTAAGTGTGGAAAATACACACCTTTTTCTTTTATAACATCTATTTTGTCAGGTTTTCACCTTTGTGTTTCTCGGTGAAGTAAATGAAACTTTTGAGAACTTTTAAATGTATTTGTTTTATTTTATGTGTTTTGCCTATATGTATGTATGTGCACATCTGGTGCCTGTAGATGTCAGAAGAAGGTATCAGATCTCTGGAACTGGAGTTATAGATGGTTGTGTACCACCATATGGGTGCTGGGAACCAAACCTGCATTCTCTGAAAGATCAACAAGTGCTTTTAACCACTGAGCCATATGTCATAGTTAAGGTTTCATTGCTGTGATGAAACACTGTGATCAAACAAGTTGGGGAGGAAAGGATTTATTTGGCTTGGCTTACACTTCTACATTGTAGTACATCATTAATGAAAAGTTTGGACAGGAACTCAAACAAGGCAGGAACCTGGAGGCATGAGCTGATTGAGACCATGGAGGGGTGCTGCTTATTGGCTTGCTCAGCCTGCTTTCTTATAGAACACAGGACCACCACCCCAGGAGTGGCCTCATCTCTAATGGACTGGAAATTCCCACATCAATCATTAATCAAGAAAATGTCCTTCAGGCTTGTCTGTAGCCAATCTTGTGGAGGCAATTTTCTCACCTGAATTTCCTTTCTCTCAGATGACTCTAGCTTGTGTCAAGTTGACATAAAATTAGCCAGAACAGCATCTATCCAGCCTCCTTTGTAGAACTCTATAAAGAATTAGTGTTACCTGCTTTATGTTCCCAAATATTTTTATTTAATAATTTACTTATGTGGCCTAGAAATCATAATTTATTATACTTCCTTAAAATGAAATTTGTAAGCAGTTGCAAAAGTGTTAGGCGGTGGCGGCACATGTCTTTAATCCTAGAACTTTGGAGGCAAAGGCAAGTGGATCTCTGTGAGTTTGAGGTTAGTCTTGTTTACAAAGCAAGTGCCAGGACAGAAACCCTGTCTCAAAAACAAAAAAGCAAAACAAAAATTGCAAACGTATAGGAAAGGCCATTTTTCTATGTCCATTTTTTAACCAGTATCACATTATACATAATTAGACTACAGTATCAAAATCAGAAAATCCATTTGGCACAAGTGTATGTAGAGGTCTATGTCATTTTATTCTATAAATATTTAATGTCAGTCACCATATTAAAAAAAGAATTATTCATTCCTAAAAATATATTTTCTATGGTACCTCTGTGTAGTCACCCCACATCCCTTACCCCCAACTACCTTCCTCACTAATCTATTTTATAATTATAAATTCATAAGCCAAATAAATTTTGAAATGGTATAAACCTATAGCATTTCAAGAATGGTATCAATCTAATCATATGGATATAGTTTTTGAGACAAGTTTAAAAAGTCAGACTACTTTGTAAATCCATCTAAAATCCTTTATTGGGACCACATGTGTGCTATTCAGAGAGACTCTGGGTGGTTCCTTCTCTATTGTGCTGTGACCTGCATAGGCTTTCAGCGCCTTGGAGAGAACTTGCGTCACCAGAAACTGGAAATAGAGTTACTGACCTTTGAAGCTGTGTCTTGTGAACTTTATCCTGGGGTGTGATGTTCTGGATCCTTCCCAGAAGACCCTCTACAGAAACATGATGTGGGTAACCTTCTAGAGCATGACCTCTGTAAGAAGAATGTGAATACCAGAATAGTGAATATGGCTCAGAAGTCCCAGGTGATATATAAGAAGTCAAGTTGTAGAGGAAACCTTGTGAAGTATGTCCTCTATGGCACAAAAATGGATAGCCAGAGCATTGAAGATGGCTACAAAAGTCCCAGAAGAAGTCAAGTAATAGAGATATTTTCAACATAAGTGAGGAAACCATCTGTGAAGACTCTAGATTGTGTTTCGAACAAGAAAACTTCTGCACTGTGTGTGAATGCTCATTTGTCATTTATCCCCAAACTTGCCCTTCAGAACTCATACAGACACCAAAGAATATGATTATGAGGAAAATGGAGCAAAATGTGGTTGTGATGGCAAATCTTGCTTGTCAATTTGAGACACCTGGGAAGAGGGAACTTAATTGAAGAATCGCTTTCTTTAGATTGGCCTGTGAGCATGTCTGTGGGGCACTGGGATTGTTGGTTGGTAAGGGAGGGCCCAGCCCACAGTGGGTTGTACTATCTCTGGACAGGTTGGCCTGTGTTATATAGAAAAACATGCTGAGTAGACCACAAGAAGCAAGCCAGTTGACAGTGTTCCTCCGTGGTTTCTGCTTAAAGCTCCTGCTTTGAGTTCCTGCTCTGACTTCCTTTAATAATGATTGTAACCTGGAAATAAAGCCAATTAAATACTTTCTATCCCTAGTTGCATTGGTCCTGATGTTTATCAGAGCACCAAAAACCAAACTAGAATTCTGGAAAACTTTAACTTATTTCCAGTGCTTCCAGAAGCAAAGAAAGAGTACACATTGGAGATACTCTGTAAAGGTAAGCAATGTGATAGTTTTCAGTTTCCTTGGTTCTCTTAGAAATCATACAAGGACCCATGCTGAAGAGAATCCTTATGAATATAAGCCATATAGACAAGGCTTCAGCTACTAAACTACTCCTCAGCTCCATGAAAGTACTCACATTGGAATGGAACCTTCTACATGTAAGCAGTGTGGGAGAAATTTCAGTTATTCTATTTTCTATAAAAATATGCATGAATGTACATGGCAGAGAAACCTCATGAACAAACAAGAAACCCAACCATCAACAAAACCTGCAGGAAAACTTTCCAGTGTTCTTTTTTCTTCTGATGCACAAAAGAATTTTCAAAGAAGAGAAATCTACATGTAAGCACTGTGGGGCAACCTTCAATCATTTTAGTACTGTTGAAGTGCACAAAAAAGCTCACATTGAAGAGACATCATATGTGTGTAGGAAAGCCTCAATTTTTTTATCTTAAAAAATAAGAGGACTCATACCTATAGCATGTGGGACAGCTATACAATCTTCACAATTCTAGCACATACAAGAATTTAATGGAAAGGACTTGTTTCCATTCAGATTATAGGAAGGCCTCAAATAATGTTAGTTTAACTGAGAAACAATAGTACAGCATTGAGAGAATGTTATTGAAGATATGAAGAAGTCTTAATTAGCACTCATGTAAAAATGCATACTGGGTCAAAATCTTGTGGATGCAAAATATCACAAATGTTTATAGATTGTTAGGGATTATGTTGACTTAGTAAATTAGTGGTTGTAGATTCTCCTCCAATAACCATAACTTCACTAGCACTGAGTAGTTCTCTAGGTTTCCAGTGCCAGATATGGCTTCTCTCTTGTTGAGTGGGTCTTAAGTTCAGTTAGAGAGTTGATGGTTACCACCAAGTTATTTGTACCACTCATAGACCCTTATGGTTATTATACCATGGCAGTTGTGGTTCATGTGCATCATAGATGTGTAGGACTGTTAATTGCTTCCTTCCTTTGGAAGCTTGCTTGGTTTCTTCTGGTACCATGAAAGCTAAGAAGGATATTTTGATTGCTTTCTGTTTGGTGCTATAAAAGTAAGGTAGAACAGACTCATTTACTGTAATTGTGGATATGGTTCGATTCTTTCATTTATTTTTATTTTTTATTATTGTTACTTTTTATTTAAATTATTTAATTACTGCTCATATTTACATATCCATACCCCCATTCCCTCACCCTCCCATCCTTCCATGTTCCCCACCCCTCCAACCCATCCCCAGACTCCTCCCCAGGGATAGTGAGGCCCACCACCAGGGACCTTCAAAGTCTGTCATATCGTTTGGGGCAGGGCCTAGGCCCTCCTTGCTGTATCTGGGCTGCAACAGTATCCCTCCGTGGGGAATGGGCTCCCAAAGTCCATTTGTGCTCTAGGGATGAAGACTGGCTCCACTGTTAGAGGTCCCATAGACTGTCTTGGCCTCCTAGATGGCACCCACATTCAGAGGGCTTGGTTTGGTCCAATGCTGTTTCCCTAGCTTTATATCTCCATGCTCTCACTAGGTCAGGTCCACTGTTTCTGCAGCACCGACTTGGCTTCTTTGCTCATCTCTCCTTCCTCACCACAATTGGATTCCAGGTATATGGTGTGTGCTTAGCTGTGGGTGCCTGTTTCTGCTCTGAACAGCTACTGGATGGAGGCTCTAGGAATGGTAACCAAGGTAGACACCAATCTCATTATAGGGGAAGGGCATCAATAGCATCTTCACCACCACTGCTTGGATTTTTAGTTGGGGTCATCCCTGTGGATACCCTAACATTTCCCCTGTGCCAGACCTCTCTCCATACCTGTATTGTCTCCCTCTATCAAGGCATCTCCTTTCTTGCCCCCCTCTATTCCTTCCCTCTCTCAGGCCTTCCCTCTCTCAGGCCTCTTGTTCTCCTCCCCCCTCCCCTTCTTCCCTTCCCACCTCCTTCCTCTCCACTCACGCCACATGATTCCACTTTGTCCAGGGGTTCTCATCCCCCTCCCATGATTTTTTATTTTTATTTTTATCTCCTCCCTGTTTTCATTTCTTTTGAATGAGTTACTTGACATTTTAAAAATTTCATTTTGATGTGTGTATACGCTATTATTACTGTTTGTATAGCATTTTCAGTGATTTCTCTAGGTATTACTTGTCATATTTAACACTTTGAATAAAGTGTAGAAATATGGCTCCATGTGAATTCATTTTTTAACTTGAAAATTTCATAGATGTATACAATACATATTAATCTTATCCAATCCCCACTCCCTTCTGCTAACTCTTCCACTCCCTCCCTTATATATATATCCCTTCAAGTTTCAAGTCCTCCATATATATATCTATATCTATATATCTATATCTATATATAGACATATATAGATATATATGTATAGATACAGATATCCACTAAACCAAGAGCTACCCATTTACATATGGCTATGGGGTTAGCCACTGAGGGCATGGAAAACCTGCCAATGGCCACTCTTTTGAAAAAGTGACTCTCCCTCTCATAGCAGCAATTAACTGCCAGTAGATCTTTGGCTAGGAGTGTGGCCTTGGGAATTCCTCCCACCTCAGTGTTGGAATTTTGAACTAGCTTGGTCTTGTTCCGATAACCATAGTTCTTGAGTTCATGTGTTCAACACTTTTATCGTGAGGATAGCATTTTGCAGTACTCTTCTTCACCCTCTGGCTCTTATATTCTTCTTGCCATCTCTTTCATGATATTCCCTGAGCACTCAAAAATCACATATTTTCAGCACTTGGAACAGGTATGAGTTTTTGCATTAGCTACTACCTACTGCAGTAAGAAGCTTCTCTGCCCAAGACAACACCAAGAGGTTCCTCCCTTTGGCATAATACTTTCCTAGTGCCAAACATGAAAATCCCTTCTATGAATCAGATCTCAAATCCAATCAAGACAACAGTTGGTTATTCCCACAAACACCCTTGCCATTATTGTTCCATTGTATACATCTGCCTACTAGGTCCGATTTGTAGTATGCAGAGTCCAGGATTGTATAAGACCATTGATGTCATTTCTTCCCCAGAAGCCTGGATAGCACCGTTTGGCACTGAAAGCTAGCCAGCAGGGAAACAAGTTGATTCCTCTGTGTCCTGTAATCAAAATATGATGTCTTCAGCAGAGTGTTACTGCCTAGTTATGGTGGTCAACTGAAAGTGATGGCAATAGCCTGTATGTCTTTGGATATTCCATGCCTAACACTCAGATTTTCATTTAATGACCCATCTTTTCTGGGGCATGTTTGTTCATACAGGATACTTTTGTTCAAGTTTTGTTGTTGTTGTGATACTCTTTTTTTAAAATATTAAGAATCTTTTATGAGTGCTTTGTCTGCATGTGCACATATGTACCACATATATGTTTGGTTCCCATGGAGCTCAAAACAGAGCACCAGATTAATGGACCTGGAAATATGGATGGATTTGAACCATTTCTGGATTCTGGGAACTGAACTTGAGTCTTGCAAGAGCAACAAGTGTTTCTATGTCTAAGGCCCCCATTGTTGTATTCTTGATTAGCTCACATTCCAGTGGGATTTCATAATATTTGTACATCTTTAGTTTTGGTTAATTTATCACATCCCTCTTTGCATTCCTTTGAAGTTCTTTTACTTTTACCCACTTACAATTGCCATAATAGATTCAGATTAATGCTTCCTTATTCTAAGATTTTGTCTTTGGTTAGCCACTATTCCTTTGAACATTGCCTTTATTCTTTCCCTTTGATTTTGATTAGGTAGATAACAGACCTTCTCATTTTCATCTTTATGCCTTTTCCTCTTTCAGTTTTCCACCTTAACTGTGTTCTTGATAAAGGTGATTTTCTCAGATCTGTTTGTTCCATTTTGCTAGTTGTCTCTTCTGACTTTATCTGTTAACTTGTCCACTGAGCCTTGTTGTTTATAAAATTTTAATGATATTAGTTTAATTTTGTGATTATATTTTAAAAGTTGTTTTTCTTGTGTTTTTGTGTCTGTATTTAAATACATTTATTTTCAAATTTCTGTTTAATAGTGTTGTACTCTGAAATTTGGGGGTATCTAATTCAGTTTTTATACTTTTAACCTCTTATTAAATTTGTATTGCTTCTAACATAATTTGTGATTTGAAATGGGAGATCATTTTCAACAGGACTGTTTCTGTTTTAGTTCTTGCCTGGGTTGAGAGTGTTGTCTCCAGAGAAGTTTGGCCAGGATCACACATTTATGTGTCCAACCTGGAATAAACTTTGACTTTTATTTTCTTTTAATACTAAGAATTCCACAAAGAAGAATTTCCTGAGTATTTTAGCAAGTGACAATTTCTGTAGGCTGACCTTCGAACAGTGAATAGCTTAGTGGCTTTATGTGGACTATTTTAGTCTTTTTAGGATATTTTGTGGCATCCTTTTCTAGGCTACTGAGACTGACAAACCCAACATGACTATTTATTAAGAGACATCCCTTACAAATTATTGTACATTTTGTCATACATTTAAAGTGGCCTTATCAGGCGGTGGTGCATGCCTCTTATCCTAGCACTTGGGAGGCAAAACAGGTGGATCTCTTAGTTTGAGGCCAGCCTGGTCTACAGAGTGAGTTTTAGGACAGCCCAGTCTATATGAGAAACCCTGTCTTGTAAAACCAAAATAAATAAATAAAAAGTGACTTCACACTTTATGTTCAATATGCCTAAGTGTGATTTTGGTGAATGATTTCATATTTCTAGAAATGGAAGTCTGTTTACTTACTTACTTGTGGGCTATGAACTTCCCGAGGGCATAGACAGTGCCAAATTCATCATTGCTTTCTCAGCACCTATTGCATATACGAACCAGACAATAAATGTTTGTGGAGCCAGGTGGTGGTGTGCGCCTTCAATCCCAGCCCTCAGGAGGCAGAGGCAGGCAGATCTCTGTGAGTTCGAGGCTAGCTTGGTCTACAGAGTGAGTTCCAGGACAGCCAAGGCCACACAGAGAAACATGAAAAAGTCTGTGTAGTGAATAAAATGCTGTTCACAAGAGATTTAATTGTAAGTGTGAAAACTAGAATAAACCCAAAAGTCCAATAACAAGGAATCAGTGTATCTGCTTAAAAGTAAGTGATTATTACTCGTGCAATACTTTTTTTAGCCAGAAAATCATGATCTGGAGAACTGCAATATAAGATTTAAAGATACTAAATATTAAGTAAAGGTAAGATGTATTCAGTTTAACTTTAAAGTATGATACCTCTAAAATGTGCATAGCAAAATAAAAAACCTGAGGGAGGGAGGAAAACAGGGAGGGAGAGAGAGAGAGAGAGAGAGAGAGAGAGAGAGAGAGAGAGAGAGAGAATGAGAATGGCCAGAGGTCAACACTGGGAGTCCTATATTGCTGTCCATCAGTTTTGAGGTCCAGTCTTTCTCTTTCTGAATCTTGGGTTCATTGATTGGGTAGGCTGTCTGACAAGTGAGCTCCTGGAATCTGCCTTTCCTTGCCCTCTCCCAGCTCCAGTACTGGAATTAAAAACACATGCCTCTAGGCCAGCCTTTTACTTGGGTACTGGGGATCTGAACTCATGTTTACATAGTGGGCATTACTGACTGAGCTATCTTTCTAGTCTTACTCCTTATTTTGTCAACTTGCTATAGTGTAGTTTTTATAATAATGACAATATTAACAGGGAAAAATTATTAGTGTCCTTAAAAGCTTTTAGATTTTAATAGACTGAAAGTTGAAAAAACATAAAAATTCCAGAATTAGTTTTTATTATTAAAATATTTTCAGACTTTTATATGAAAACACAGAAAAAGATCTTTCTGATACTCAGCGACATCTTGCTAAGAAAAAATATGAGCTACAGCTTACTCAGGAGAAAATTATGTGCTTGGATGAAAAAATTGGTAAGTTTTTTTTCTGATACTGCCTTTTATTTTTCTTAAGTATGTTAGAAAATTCATTTTTCTTTCCTTATAATATATGTAAATTTAGGAAGAGGCCCTAAGCCTTAAGTTTATGAATAAGATAAATGGAAAATGCATTTTTATTTGGCTGCAACAGTTTTAAAGCATGTTTAGAACCACACATGCTTAGTTACAACTTGAATTTGTCAGTGAATGATGCAGTAGCCCCCTTTTTCTTTATGATCATTACTTGTAATCCGAAACTATTTGTGTAATATGGCAGCTTACTCAGAGCAATAGAAAGGAATTGTAATGTATATGTATTTCCACTTTGGGTAGAAAACATTCACATATTTAGTTGTATCTATAATAGTATCTGAATTTACAAAAAAGTTTACTTTGATAAAAATTCCCATTTGTGTTGGTGTGATCACATCACACATCTTATTCTTCTTAGAAGCAACAGACAATTTTTTTTTTAGTATTTGGAATTCTCAGGAAAAAAAATAGTCTTTCCCAGAGAAGAACACACTAATTGGTTATCCAATACTACAACCCTGAAAACATACATACAAGGAACACTATGTGGTCTGAGCAAGTTGTATTTAAATACTTATACACATACATGTATATAGAAACAATGAAAGAAAAAGAGGCCATGAATTTGAAACTAAGCAAAGGGCTACATGGGAGGGATTGAGGGGAAGAAAGGAAAAGGGGGGGGGTTGACATAATTGTAATTTTAAAAAGTAACAAAACACTTAAAACCTCTTGTTGTTTAGTAAACATTAGCATGAGTAACTAGGTAGGTAGAATTGTTCTACTGGTTGAAACAATAAATATTCAAAGAGAAATATGGAAGATAATATTTAGTGATATTTTAACATGAAGTCTCCTAGGGACAGGGTGGGGGGCACAGAGAATATAGAGAAGAGAATTCAAGACAAAGTAAAAGAAACCAAAGAAGTAGGAAGAAAACCCAGAAGTTACTCTATTTGGAAGGTAGGAAAGAAAGGTGCTTTAAAGCAGAGGATATGATTTCTTATCAGATACTTTTGGAAAATTAAATAATATAGGCTAAAAATTATCAATAAACTTCATCACACTAGCAGTTTTTTGCTAATAGTGACCCCCAAAACTTGAAGTATTATTTGTGGAAGAGGCAGTGAGTTTAAGAATGAATGAGAAGTCAAATAAAAGTGGGAAAGAACAGAAAAGTCTCTTGAGACTTTTTTATATATGTGCACTACATATATATTTTTATACACATAAAACATGTATATTAAATATGCAATATTGTATGTCACATTTGTTCCAAAAGGTATGTTTATAATCCCTGAAGCAAGGTCAGGAAAGCAGTGGAGACCAACTTCCACTTTTTATTGGAAATGTGAGGATTGTGGGATGACCACCAGTAGTCTTTATGATAGGCTGGGGAGTATGTATGTGTATATGCTTATATATGTTTCATTTTTAATATTTTCATTAGAATAAACTCATACTAGAAAGTCTGCAAAATAAAGAGTTGTGCTAGACTTTTGAGAAATTTTGTACTCTTTACTGAAGAAGGCTATTTGTAGCTGACTTTGGAGATCAGCCCTCAGTTAGTATCAGAGTAAGCAAAAAAATCCACAAAGGGCCAGGCGTTGGTGGCGCACGCCTTTAATCCCAGCACTCGGGAGGCAGAGGTAGGCGGATCTCTGTGAGTTCAAGGCCAGCCTGGTCTCCAGAGCGAGTGCCAGAATAGGTCCAAAGCTACACAGAGAAACCCTGTCTCGAAAAACCAAAAAAAAAAAAAAAAAAAAAAATCCACAAAGGTGGCATGAAGTAAACTTCTTAGGAAATATTTTTTTTCTCTTTCTTGGTGCTAGACTTTTCTGAGGGGGGGGAATAAGGAAACACAGACACTTTCTGATGATAACTTTCTCTTTACTTCATCTTGAAAAAAAATTCTCTCTGAAAAAATCTCTCTTGCTTTTCTACACAGCTTCTTAATTAGCTCTATAGCTCTCCTCCCCGTGCTCTACTGAGCAGCTTCTCTAATTAGCTCTACATCTTTCTCTTTGCTCTCTCCTCCTCTCTCTCTGCCCTGCCACTGCTGTTCCCTATGTTGCTGCTCCTCCCTCTGCCACTGCTGTCTGCTGCCTCTCCTTCTCTCACAGCCAGACTCTGGACAATTATAAGTTACATTTTCAGGGCCTGACTAATTCTCAAAACCCAAGATAAGTCACATAGTTTCTCTTAGGCTAGGAATGTTGCACGCACGTTGACTGGCCAGTGAGCAGCAGTGGCCTTGCACGAAACTCTAAGTTGATGAGGGTTCCCAGACAGAAAATGACATTGGAATTCAAGACTTAGCAATAATAATTAGCTGAACCTTGAGTGGTAGGGAGTATGTGCAGATCAAAGTTGCTTTAAGCTCTGGTCTTGAATCAGTAAAATATTTGTCTTCAGGGGCAACCAGCCTGCTTTGAATCGCTCTGAAGTCTAAAGTTAGCTGTCAGTGCAAAAGTCTGTCTTTGTGACTGAGAATCCTGTCAGTCTGAGTAATGTTAAATATCCTAGTATTATTTCTATTCATCAGAATTACACAGCTAGGTAGAAATCATCTTCCTGATTATCCACAGCTATATGTTTTCCCAGTAAGTATAAAACACACCACCAAAGGGCTGTGGAAAGAACTCCACAGCTGTTCTTATTGGGGAAGTAAGCAGTGGCACCTGAGAAAGCTACAGAATGGAACTACCAGTCATCCTAAGTGGGTCAACGTGTTAAATACTAGTTGTCACTGCTGTACATTCCCACGCAGCTATTTTTTTCTGAGAATTCCAGATGTTAGAAATAATTTTGTCTTCCACAAGCCTAACAAAAATGTACCTGGTACTTTTAAGAAGAGGAAGATATGATCATATCAACATACATAGATAATTTTATCCATGTGATTTTCTTTGTAATCTGAAACAATTAGAAGATAGCAATAGCAAGAATCCAGCATACCTGCAATTCCAGAACTTAGGAGGTTGAAGTAGGAGGATCTTGAGTTCCAGGCCAGTCTGGACTGCATAACATGTCCCAAGCCTGTCAGGGCTATATCATGAGACCCTGACTCAAAACCAAACAAAACAAAAATCCAAACAAACAAAATACTGTACTTATTAGAATTTTTAAGAAACAGATATTTATACTTTCTTTTCCTGTTGCTGTGCTAAAGTACTTAGTCAAAACAAACTTAAGGGAGGAAGGATTTATTTTAGTTTACAATTAAAATTACAGTTCATCATGGCAGGAAAGTCAAAACAGCAGAAGCTTAGAGTAGCTAGTCACACATAATGTCTGCAACCAGAAGAAAGCAACAGAGATATGTGTGCTGCTCAGTTTGCTTTCCCTACTTTTTATACACAGCCCAGGACCTACTTACTGCCTTCTATGTTCCCACCTCCTATTAAGAAATGCCTTTCTACATCAATTAATGTAATAAAGGTAATCCCATATAAGCATGCCAAGAGAGCATTCTCGAAAGTGGTTCTAGATTCTGTCATGTTGACAACACTATGATAGCTAGATAATTGATTGATTTTTTCCAGTGGAAATATACACAGATATAAAAACACCAAAAGTATGTAGCTTGAGAGGCATTACTGCCTCTGAGAAACACATTGTTAACTACTATTTGATGTAATAGGATGGTATCACCATTTAAGCACTGCACTGGAATGGCTCTTGACAGGGACTAACTCTGTAGTTAGTCCTGGCAACCTGGTCTAGCAGAGTTCTCCTTGGCAGAGAACTAGAAGAGTAGTTGCTAAATGCTGGCATGTGACATAGTCTTCTAGAAGCTAACAAAGATCATTGGAGCCAGACTTGCTGAAGGTTTATGCCAGGTAATTTTGTGCTTTTAAAGCATTGACCTCTAGAACAAAGTTCTCATCCACTGTGGATTAGAATTACTGTGGGGTGTGGGACACAGTGTGCTTGCCAAAATACAAGTTGCCATGTCCACTATCAGAATTTATGATTCAGTAGGACCATGGAAAGCCTAAAAATTGGTGTTTCTGATAGAGTTGGGTGACAAACCACAGTTTAAAAAAATCCTGATTTGTATAAATTATTATTCATGCCTTCAACACTGAGATTATTCTCTTCCTTAAGAATTGCTCAAAAATAAAGAAGAATCACAATATTGGGAGACAATTAACTCTAAAGATGATTTAATTGAATATTTGATTAAAATTTGTTGTCAGCTCTATAGTCAACAGTCATTCTAGGCTAGATAGGAGAGGAAGATAATGGAGAAAATCCATAGGTTGGTTTTGATACTCCACCTGTCTCATTCATTCCTCTTCTGAGCTTCCTACCATATA
The DNA here is from genome assembly GCF_003668045.3 of Cricetulus griseus. Classification (NCBI taxonomy): domain Eukaryota; kingdom Metazoa; phylum Chordata; class Mammalia; order Rodentia; family Cricetidae; genus Cricetulus; species Cricetulus griseus. The sequence continues at coordinate 10,429,092 of NW_023276807.1, forward strand.
GGTCAGTCTGGATTAGATGTTGATACAGAGCTTTCTTTTGCTATAAATAAAATTGTGATATTACTTTTATGGGCATTTAGAACTTTGTGATTCACTATGGTTTGTAATCACAAACAAAAACATTTGGGTTATGATACTCTTAAGTGATTAGATAATATAGGACAACTAGTTGGAAAATATTTCAATCTGATGAATTGGAAAAAATATTTTATCTTGATTAAAACATCTTTATGATTATTTAGATAATTTTACAAGGCAAAGTATTGCACAGCGAGAAGAAATCAGCATTCTTGGTGCAACCCTCAATGATCTGGCTAAAGAAAAAGAATGCCTGCAAGCATGTTTGGATAAAAAGTCCGAGAATATTGCATCCCTTGGAGAGAGTTTGGCAATGAAAGTATGTTCTGAGAACTGGTAGACAAGATATGCTTAAATGAAATGTTTAAATATTAAACTGTGGGTTACTTGACTCTGAATAAAAAAATAGGATTTTCTCAGATTTTCCTAGAAAACCAAAACTTTAAAATCTGATGTTGAAATGTTTAAGCAGGTTTTAGAAAGCATGCATGTAAATTTACTAGCTAATGCTTTTCTATCATGAATTAATGATTCATGTTTCCATTAAAACTGCCTTTGTGATTGTAAACTAGGAACACTTTTGGTTTTTTTGAGACAGGTCTCACTGTGTAGCCCTGGCTAGCCTAGAACTCAGTATGTAGACCAGGCTGGCCTCAACTGCCATCTGTAGTAGTCCCACTTTGCAGCACCAATCTGTAGGAGTCCATCTTTGGTCTCCAATATCTATTAACCCATCTTTGTGGGGCTTCAGTCATATCCAGCTGATTTGCCTGGTTTGTACCTGAGTGGGGGAGGAGTGTGCAAGAAAATACTAAGGAAAAGATAGAGACACAGAATAGAGTCAGGAGGGCAATCCGGTGAATACTGAATGCCCCAAGTTTATTCTTCAACATTCTTATATACCACAACCAAAAAGAGGAAAATGGAAAAAGACTTCTTTATCATGATACAAGGAAGAAACAGACTTTCTTCCTTAATTCTCCAAACATTTAGTAACCATGCCTTGAGGGTTAAGAGTAACCACACCTTAGACCAAGTCTCTTATTATTTAGATAACATCCACACCCAAGACCAAACATTCTACAATAGCTATGCCTTAGAACTTTAGGTCTTATGATTTTGACCTTGGAAGAGTAAGCATAGTTTTGAACTCTTTGACCTTAAGTCAAGATGAATTGAAGCCATTTTTATGAACCCTGACAATTCTCACTTCTGAATTTAATTAATTACCTGTGCTTCTGCCACAGGACAGAAGACTGTCTGTCTTAGGTTCATTCTGTGAACTGCATTATGTTTCATTTACATGGATGACTAAGATGCAAATCCATTTCAAAATCAAGAAATTTAAGGTTTTATGATACATCCATCCTTTGAAGGGAAAATAATCCATAAGGCAGCATTAGTGAGCTAAAAGTGATTGCCAAGCATAATGATACATGCTGGTAAAGCTGGAAAGGTAGAGACATAAAGGTCTCTATAAGCTTAAGGACAGCCTGGTCTACATAGCAAGATCCAGGATAGTGAGAGCTACAGAGATTCTTGTCTCAAAAAACTCAAAAGGATAACTGAACTAACAAATGTCATTAGAGAGTAGGAATCAATACATTCTGTAGTTTAATATAGAGAGGCAGAAATAGGCTCATCTGGAGAACTCTACATTAGAGTGAACAAGGTGATCCCCCACCCCTAATCTTAGCTTTTATTTTAAAGGTTTTATTTTTATTTATGTGTTTGTGTCTGTGTTTGTGTGTGAGTATGTGCAAGTGTGTATGGGTGCCTGAGGAAGCCAGAACATATGTTGGATTCCCTAGAACTGGAGTTATATACAGTTGTGAGCCACCTGACACAGTTGCTAGGAATCAAACTCTGGTCCTCTGGAAGAGCAGCAAGTGTTCTTTACTATTGAGCCATATTGCCAGCCCCTGGTAATTGTAGGTTTTTCTTTGTTTGTTTGTTTGTTTGTTTTTAGTTTTTTAAGACAGGATTTTTCTGTGTAACAGTCCTAGCTGTCCTAGAACTCACTTTGTAAACCAGGCTGGCCTCAAACTCATAGAGAGCCACTTCACCTGCCTCTGCCTCCAGAGTGCTGGAATCCCAAGTGCTGGGATGAAAGGTATGAGCCACCACTGCCCAGCAGTAATTCTAGTTTTAAGAAATGTTTTATTTCTTGGTATCAATTAATTTTAGAAAACAGAATAGCAAGCTCATAGATTTTTGAGTGAGAAAAGCCAGAATTGGAAAGTTTTAGATTTTTTTCCCTACAAGTGTGTTTTAACAGTTCACATGAATGTATATCCATCAATGGAAGAACATACTCAGGTTGTACAGGAATATTAAACTTTCTTTCTATTTTTAGGAATATTAAATTTCCCAAATGTTGTTAGGTTTGAAGAATGGAAGTATTAGGGTTATACTAAAAAATATTGTCTGGGAGGATATATTACTGGGTTCTAGTTAATAATTTTTGCCCTTGATATTTTATAATGTTCCTATAGAATCTCACTCTTATAAAATATTTTGATAAAGAAAAGGATATAAACCCTGTTTAGAGTTAGAAAGCATATCCATGCTTAATCAAGTAGTGACTTTCAAGGCACTAGATGTTCAGGGAAGTTTTCAAAATTCATTTTTTAAAAAGAAGACATTGTAACTTACTTAAAGTCTGTATAAAGTGCCTTTTTTACTTTTTAAAAATTAAAATTGTATGTGTGATGTATATGTGCATACATGTTCATATATGTGTGTACCTTAGGTTTTGAGTCTCTCACTGAACCCGAAGTGACCAATTTGGTTAGTGGCTGGTTGTCAAGCCTTAGGGATCCTCATGTCTCCACATTTCAGTGCTGGGATCACAGGTGTGCACCTTATGTGGCTGCTGAGGATACAACTCAAGTCCTCATGCTTGTACAGCAAGCACTTTACAGAGCGAGCCACCTTCCCAGATCCCCAAATATTCCATTTTAATGTGTGTGTGTGTGTGTGTGTGTGTGTGTGTGTGAGAGAGAGAGAGAGAGAGAGAGAGAGAGAGAGAGAGAGAGAGAGAGAGAGAGAGAGGTTTTCTTCCAGGAGTTTGTTAATCATACTCTGGACAAATATATTTGGTCATACTGTCACAAAGAGAGTCATTCTATCAAAGAGCAGAAGGTAAAAATACTCTAGTGGGGCACATGAAGATAGTGTATGCTCACTCAGAGGTTTTAAAGGTGTGATAATAGTATCAAAGGCAATATATTAAAATCCATTCCAGACTTTACTAATTCCACTATTTCTATTTTTTCACAACAGCTTGGAAATATATTGGGGCAAATGGTTAGAGTTAATATTGATAATAGAAATAATATACTCAGCTATTTTTTCTAAGAGATAAACTTAGTTGCCAATAGTTCTATATGTAGGATTGAAGTTAGTAAGGAGCACACCAATTGGTTATCCAATACCAAATGTCATCCCTGAAAACATACATGCACATAACATTATACATACTTAGCAATTAGTATTTATGTGTCTAGGAATATTTGTCTGTATATATATACATGCATACTTGTGACAACAATAAAGAGCTGACGAATTTGAAAGAGAGCCTTGGGAGACCTTGGAGTGAGGAAAGTAAAGGGAAAAATGACACAATTGTATTGCATTGTATTATAATCTCAAAAATAAATAATAAAAAGTAAATTTAGTTACATATTATTCACTTTCCCAAGTTGTATAACATGAGGAACATATGGAAGTAAATTAGTACTATTTAGTGTATAGTATTTTAATGCCAAACCATGGTGGTTATGGAGTCTTGTATAGCTAATTTCACAAATCTTTTTTTTGTTTTGTTTTTTTTTGTTTTTTTTTTTTGAGACAAGGTTTCTCTGTATTGCTCTTTGGAGGTTGTTCTGGAACTCGCTCTGGAGACCAGGCTGGTCTCAAACTCACAGAGATCCACCTGCCTCTGCCTCCAAAATGCTGGGATTAAAGTCATGCACCACCAACACCTGGCCATTTCACAAATCTTTTAACACAGTATTAGTTACATGATCTCATAACTACATCAAGGAGTATCCTTTCCTTTAATGAATACATTAACTTTATCCAGCACAATGTACACATTGATTATAGGCTTTAGAGAGCAGAGAAGAACATGGCATAATTTTTAATACCAAATGAAAATCATGGGGGGCAATTTCTTTTTATTCTTTCAGATTTGGTAGAAATGATTTTAAATAATTTTAACCTAATATTTGCTTTAATTTTAAGGAAAAGACCATTTCAGGCATGAAGAATATCATTGCTGAGATGGAACAGGCATCAAGGTAAATCATTCAAAAATACTTGAGCACTTACTGGAGGCAAAATGCTATGTATGTGTGATACAAGGAGACTGAAAATCAAGAGGCTTATGTGTCAGTAACTCTGATGTTCAACAGAGGCTTAGGTTGGCTTGGGAAATAAAGGAGAGGATTATATTCACCAGGTGAAATAAGGGGAGGGGCTTCTAAAGCAGAAATAATAGTAAAGAACCACAGTTTGTGTTCAAAAGCTTCTTGAACTACAAGTAGGTGAGTGTTGTTGAGACCTCAAGTATAAGAGAAGTGAAGGAGGGACTGGACAAATGACTCAGCTGTTACAAACACACTCTGCTCTTGCAGACGACCCAAGTTCGTTCCCAGAACGCTCGTGGTGGCCCAGATAACCCCACTCTTTTGACCTTCAGCAAACACACATATGATACACACACACACACACACACACACACACACACACACACACAGAGGCAAACACTCATACACAGGAAATTAAATCAATCTTGGGGAGAAAAAAGAAGTGAAGGAAGGAGAAACCAAACATGTGAAAAGGCCTGTACAATACACAGGTTAGTCTTGATTTTCATCCTTTGGATAGTAAAGACTATTAAAAATTTTAAGTTTCAAAGATTTTTTATTGAATTATCCAGGAAGAAAAGGTAGTAAATTAGGGTTTAAGAGAAATAAGAGGAATAGAAGGAATGAGTTCTTTATGATAAGGGCTTTAGGGAAATGTCAGGTTTCCAGATCCTCAATGCATATGACAGGAGGAGTGTTTGGAGGAGCATTTGCTCCTCCAAATTTAAAGAGCCCAGGAGACCTTGTTGACATGTCCAGGAAGCATGAGTCTGAGATGTTAACAAGGGGGCTAATCATGGAGACAATGATTCTGTGATTTACATGGTGCTGGGAACAATGTTAGGCAGGATTCTCTAGAGGAACAGAACCAAATAGAGGCTGAATATCCCATCAGTGGCTATCTGCAAGATACAGAGGGAAAAAGAACTCAGTACCTGCCCAGTCCAAAAAGCTGGATGTCTCAGCAGCCTGAGACCAGAGAGGAGCTGGTGTTCATTCTACATGGAATGACTGAAGAAGTTAGAGTCTATGACAGCAGCAGCAGCTGTAGCTGCCCACATTCAGGAAGAAGAGTAGGGAGCCAACACTTTTTTTTTTCCTGGAAAAGCCATTTAGAGGGTACTGCCTACTTTTAGGAAAGGTCTTCCCAAGACCATCACAGACATGTCCAGAGGTATGAGTCAACCATTCTTAATACTTTAACTCCTTTCTTAGCCTGTTGACTCAGGAACCCAAAGTGGCCTGGGGGGATGCCTTAGCTTCTAGATCAATGGAATAGTTCATGTACCTTCTGGATGAATCCCCTGTCTAGAGCCAAAGCTTGTTAGACCAACAGAACATAAAGTTGTGGAACTAGAAAGCAGACATCCATCTAGTGGATAGGTAGGGATAAATGGTGAGTGGTACCATTCTTATTTCCATTTCTTAATTCTCGGACCATGAATCCTGATTAGAGGGAAATAGTACCATATTTTGGACACTGATTCAGAACATATACAGCCTTCTGGAAAACCCTACCCTAGCCCTCTGGGCTATTGCATTTGTTGCTATAACTCCATCTTTAAAAGGCCATTCCACTGTTCTTTCAAGCCAGTTGCTTTTGGATGGTTGAGAACAAGGTAAGATCAGTGGATTCCATAAGCATAAGCCAACTATTGGATATCTTTGGCTGTGAAATGAGTTCCCTGGTCAGAAGTATTGCTATGTGGAATACCACAAAAGAGGATAAGGCGTTTTGTAAGCATTATATGCAGGAAAAATAAATCTATAACCAGAATAAATATCTTATTTCAATAGGACAAAATGCTATCCTTTCCCTGATGTGGGTATTCCAACATAGTAAGAGCCAGCCCCAGTTATCACCAAACCCATTAAGGAAATTCATACTTATAGTTCTATTTCTTTACAACCACTCTTGGTACTAAAATCTTTATTAGGCAGGGTTCTCTAGAGCAGTGGTTCTCAACCTGTGGGTCATGACCCACACAGGTTGGATATCAGATATCCTATATATCAGATATTTACATTATGTTTCATAACAGCAAAATTACAGTTATGAAATAGCAATTAAATAATTTTATGGTTGGAGATTACCATAACACGAGGAACTAACTGTGTTAAAGAGTCACAATATTAGGAAGGTTGAGAACCACTGCTTTAGAGGAATGTAACCAATAGAATGTGTGTATACATGTATATTTGGGGATTGTCTCACTTGCTAGGAGTTGAGTATTCCATCAGTGGCAGTCTGTGTACCAGAAGGGTATAGAACTTGGTAGCTACCTGTCCCAAGAAACCAGATGCCTCACCAGTTCGGTGCTAGAGGGCTGGACCTCCCTGTAGAGGCACTAATTAACATTCAGATTGTATTGGAAGGAAGGTCACAGAAACAAGTGTGATAGCAGTAGAGGGAGGCAGGTACCAGGTATGAATACATATTCAGGAGAAGGACAGGCGGTATGTTGTTCTGACTTTCCCCTTGGAAAACCAGGTGGAAGGTGTTGTCCACTTTAAGAATGGGTCTTACACAGGGGTGGGCCTAGGCCCTATCCCAAAAGATATGATAGACTCTGATAACCTCTTATGGAAGGCCTCATCCTCCCTGGGGAGCAGAAAGGATATGTGATAGGTAGGGTTTTAGTTGGGGGGAGTTTGTAGGGGAGGAGGGGAGGGAGAGGGAACTGGGATTGACATGTAAAACAATCTTGTTTCTAATTCAAATAAAAAAATTACACGCAAAAAAAAATAAATGAAAAAAAAAAAAAAGAATGGGTCTTACCCAGACACTAAACCCTCTCTGGAGCCACTCTCCCAGCCACAGGAGGACGTGCTCCTATATTTTAGATTCTTTTTTTTTTTTAAGCAGACCTAATTTTTAAGTACTCTTTTTTAAAAAGATTTATTTATTTATTATGTATACAACATTCTGCCTCCATATATGCTTGCACACCAGAAGAGGGCACCATATCTCATTACAGATGGTTATGAGCTACCATGTGGTTGCTGGGAATTGAACTCAGGACCTCTGGAAGAACAGTCAGTGCTCTTAACCTCTGAGCCATGTCTCCAGCCCTTAGATTCTTGCTGAGTTGAAAATTAAGAATCTTGCAGGAGTTGTGGACATGACAGGGATTTCTCTGTAAAGTAGGGCTAGAAGGAGGAGAATATGGCATTCACAACTTTTAAGGGCACAGAGGAAGAGGACTCTTGCAGGGGAGAGCCGTAATAACTAGAAGTATGATGAAGGTCTTCCTATTAAATGTTGGAAGTTTTGAGATGCAGGTACATTACTGATTTGTGTCTGTCTAGTATACTTTTCTTAGTAAAACTGTAAATATGATCTTTCTAGTGGTTCCTTTAAATGTAAATGTTTTAAACCTCTTCAGTTGTTTTCATTCTAACTGTCCATCTTCTGTCTTGTGAGAATTTGTTATTCTATTTCAGTAAAATATCTCTTCTTATGTACTGTTTGATTTGTGGAATAGACAGTCTACTGAAGCTCTAATTATGTGCGAACAAGACATTTCCAGAATGCGCCGGCAATTGGATGAAACAAATGATGAACTGGCTCAGATTGCCAGGGAAAGAGACATCTTGGCTCATGAAAATGACGCCCTTCAAGAACAGTTTAATAAAGCCAAACAAGAAAACCAGGTATACTTGTTCCCAGAGTCTTTTTCTCAAAGAAAAAATGTATTTCTTCTGAGGCACAGCCCTCATTTCGTTATATAGAAAAGCAGACTCTGCAACTAGCAATTTTTGTTTTTTTACTTTTATAACAAATTATATCATATAATTTCTAGATGCAATTATCAGACATAAAGTATTAGATATTAAAGAGAAAGGAATGGGAATATAATGGACTTGTTTTAAATCTTAGAAAAACTGTAACCAAAGGGTAAATATTTGAATTAAACAAAACAAACGAGGTTTAAAAACTAAGAGGAATTTTAAAATAGGGGCATACTTATAGTGGACCACATACTACTGTGTTTAGATATTATGTATGGATTATGATGCATTTTGGACCTTTTTATAACTGTGATTCTTTTAGGGAAATTCTACTTTTTACTCTGTAAGCCAATATATTTCAGCCTGACAGTCTTCATTTCCAATAACATTATTTTAATTTGAACATTAAAACATTCTATTTTTGAAAAAAAAGAAAGGCTGGTGATATATGTCAGTCAGAAGGGTGCTTGTTAAGCAGACATGAGTCCCTGAGTTTGATCCCTGTAACCATACAAAACCAGGTATGGTACTGGGTGCCACTTAGTCCCAGCAGGAGGTGGAAGCAGGAGCACCAGAAGCCCAGGGTCATCCTTGGCTACAAATCAATTTGAGGTCAGTCTGGGATATTTGAGTTACAGATACTATTGACATTTAATATATATATATTATATATATATATATATATATATATATATATATATATATTTCTGCTTATTTCATAGAAATTCAAAACTGTAATACCATTTGTCTTAATTACTGTTCTATTGCTGTGACGAAACATCATGAGCAAGGCAATTTATAAAAGGAAGTGTTTAATTGGGGCTTTCTTACAGTTTCAGAGGGTTAGTCCATGATCATCATGGCAGAGTGGTGACAGGCAGGCAGGTATGGTGTTGGAGAAGTAGATAAGAGCTTACATCCTCATCCAAAGCCAGCAGCAGAGAGATGGAGACCAGACCTGGCAAGGGCTTCTGAAACCTAAAATCTCACCACCACTGGACATACCTTCTCCAGCCAGGCCACACCTATGCCAATAAGGCCACTCCTCCTAATCCTTCCCAAGCAGTTCTTCTAACTAGGGACCAAGCATTCAAACACATGAGCCTATGGGAGCCATTGTCATTCAAACTACCATACTGCTTTTACATATACTTTCAAAATGTTAGTGGAAGAAAAACTGTGCTACTTTTACATCATGCCTTTTTTATGTGAGGAGGCAATAGAACCAGATATTTAACTCTCACATGGGGTTGGTTCTCATTGCTAGATAGTACTATCATGTAGTTTAAATTCTAAGAATCTTATAATCTGTAAAAATAGATGATAAATGAAACACTTACTACTGTGTCTAAAATGCCGCTTATTAGCTTGCCATGCTATAAATTTCCCTGCTTTGTTAAACTGTCATGATTGGCCACCAGAAGAAAGCTGGCATCATAAGAGTTTACATATGGCTGAGTGGTGGTGGCATATGCCTTTATTCCTAGCACTCAGGAAGCAGAGGAAAGCATATCTCTGTGAGTTCAAGGCCAGCCTGGTCTACAGAGTGAGTTCCAGGACAGCCAAGGCTATACAGAGAAACCCTGTCTCAAAAAAAAAAAAAAAGTTTACATTTAAACATTTTTTAAAATTTAAACATTGTAAATATAATGTTCTATATTTCAAATACAGAAACTGTCTTTCTTCTCTTTATGGATATTTGAAAATGCCTCAATGTATCTCTATGATAATGTTTCACAGTTTCATTGTAAAAATTTTTGTTTACTGTAAACAATACACAGAAATACCTATTCCTTAGCACAACTGAAGCTTTAACTCTTCACTAACTTGGTAGGCAAAATACTATTCCATTGTCTTAATTAGCAAATCTTTGGTTACTAGTGAAGTTTAATTTAGTGTTACCAACTTATGCTCGCTTATGATGACTTGTCTGTCTGGGTCCTTTGCCTGTTTTCTCTTGGACTTCTGTTTCTTTACCACTTTCACATAAGTTTTATATTGTTGTTATATTAATTTTATATAATCATCTGTTTCAAATATTTAAAATTTAGATGTTTTACACATAGGGATTTTTATTTATTATAGTCAAGTCTAGCTATCTTTTTTCCATAGGCACTGTCCAAAAAATTGAATGATACTCATAATGAACTCAATGATATAAAACAGAAGGTCCAGGATACGAATTTGGAGGTTAACAAGCTGAAGAATATATTAAAGTCAGAGGTACATATACACTTTTTTTCCTTGCTCATGATACCTACAAATTTTCATAAGACTTAGTTTAGTGGTCTATTATGTTCATCAGAATAGTGAATCAAGTCTTTCTTTAATCAAATATTGTAGTTTTGGCTGTGGCAGATTAACTGTATACATTTAGAATCACCTGTCCCAAAGATGACTCAAGAACATGTATGTTTCAGTTTGCTAAATGCAGAGTAAACACCATCAGCAAGTAGATTCTTCTTAAAGAACAAGGGGCATAAAATACTACACTTTTTTTTTTTAAATAAACTGACAAAAGTGGCTCTTCCTGATTGTTTGACAGGGCAGAACAGATCACACTGTTATTAGACCACCTGTTTCTTAAAACCATTTGCGTATTTCTTTTAGGCACTATTTGACTAGTTTTGTGTGTGTGCGTGTGTGTGTGTGTGTGTGTGTGTGTGTGTGTGTGTGTGTGTGTGTGTGTGTGTGAGAGAGAGAGAGAGAGAGAGAGAGAGAGAGAGTGTTCTGAGATTTCTGATTGTAGATGTATGTGTCATCTCTATAATACACAGCTTGTCTCAGGACAATAGAGATGTATTTAGATAAAATGATCGAAAATAGAGTAATAGATCAATATCATAGATGTGATGTTACCTACATCAAAGACTCAAAGTGTGAGTGAAAACTTTACTTCCCTCAGCTGCATATTTTATTTAATATATAATTTAACATCTGTATACAAACATTTTGAACTTTTGTTCATAGCATACATAAATAACATTTAAGTGCTTAGAGAGGTAAAGCATTCTTAGGACTCTTAGGTTGTACCCATCACCTTCAAGAGCTTTGGAACTTCTGGGTCTTGTGAGGCAAGTCCTTTAGTGCACACTTAGTTTAATAGTCAGGGTAAAGATCTTTTACATCTAAGACCACAAGATGGCAATGTTAATTGGATCACAATAGTTTCTTAGTAGTAAGTAATTTTAAATGGGAGAATATACATTTGCTTAGAAAAGGTGGGGTATTAATTTTTTGTAATTTGGTTATTTTATTTAGCTCAGGATTTCTGATAGAGAAATATGGTGTTAACAAAAAGGAGAGTGTTCCCACTATTAGTAAAAATGTAACTGAAGTTTAAAGAACAAGTTAGGCAAACCACAGTACTAAAGCTTTTTTCTTTCTGTGCATGTATGTTCTCTCTCTCTCTCTCTCTCTCTCTCTCTCTCTCTCTCTCTCTCTCTCTCTCTCTGTGTGTGTGTGTGTGTGTGTGTGTGTGTGTGTGTGTGTGTCTGTATGTGAGTGCAGGTTCCTGCAGAAGCTAGAGCTCCTTGGAACTGGAGCTTCTGGGAACCAAACTTGGGTCTTTTACAAGAGCAGAATAAGCACTTAACTGCTGAGCCATCTCTCCAGCCCCAAAGATATGATTTTGAAGTAGCCAGTAATGGCTTTTTAATGTAGCATATTATTTATGGAACTGAATTTTCACTATAGAAAGAAGGTCATACTTAAACTAATTCATTTATGATATCACCTTGAAGATTCTGGTTCCCACAAGTGGTGGATGAAACTCAGAGGTAAAGTAGTTGTCTAGCACATACAAGGTCTTAGGTTCAATCGATAGCACTGCCAGAACAATCTGGTTCTGTATTGTGTGTACAACTTATGCATGTGTATATTACTAACACACATTTAATAGTTTCCTTCTGAGCAGTTTCTGACAGTTTAATAGAAGGAAGCCAAAAAGAGATTATAGTCTATGATCAAGAAAGTTAAGCCTCAAAGTCTCAAGACATGGCTCAATGGGGAAGAGCATTCTTACAGAGGATCCAAGTTCAGTGTCCAGAACCCAGGTCAACTCCAGGGGACTCAAAATCTCTGGTCTCCAAGGGCACCAGTACTCAATGTGCATATGCACTCCCCCCACACCATTAAAATAATAATAAAAAATCTTATCAGAAGTTGAAACTTAAGATATGAAAGAGTACAGAAATTCTGTGCCCACTACAGCTCACTAGAGTGATTGAGAGCAAGGGAACACTGATGAGGTTAGCAGCTCAGAGCAGCAGGAGTCAGTAAATAGTCATGGGGTGGGGTGGGGGAAGCAGCAGGTGAGATCATGGTACTTCTTTATGTTCCTAGTAGGATGACCATCTCTCTAGGCTAGGAGGGTAAGTAGGATTTCTCCAAGGTTATGTTGCAAGGGATTCCCCATGGCCTGGATAACAGTGTTCCATATGCACTTTGTGTCAGGCACTTGTAATACCCAATACTTGCTTTTCAGGAATCTGAGAACCGGCAAATAATGGAACAACTCCGAAAAGCCAACGAAGATGCTGAAAACTGGGAAAATAAAGCCCGCCAAGCAGAGGCAGAAAACAATAACCTCAAATTGGAACTTATCACTGCTGAAGCAGAGGTCAACAGATTAAAAGAAAAAGTTGATGCCCTTAACAGAGAGCTTGAGCAAGTAAGTTTGTAGAAATGTGCTTATGGTATATCCTGTGTCATATTTAAGTGAATTCTCCTTAGCTTTTCATAAGTTTAATATATTGACAGTTTAATTATATAAATGCACTGTAAATTATGGCCTCTTATTCTCCTATCTACCTTGATTCTCTTAGGTACCCACAACCAGAATAAGTATCAGCCTTTTTTTTTTCTTAAATTGGGAATTGTTTCAAACAAAAACAACAAATTTTTGAGAAATAATAAAGCAGATCTATACCTGTCCTACAGATGTAATAACATTAGCATGTTGCCACATTCATTTTATATTATCTTTGTTTAAAGAGACAAAAGATCAGAGGCAGGAGCAATGGCTCATTGGTAAAGAGCTTGCTGATCTTCCATGGGACCTGAGGTCCATTTTCAGGAGTCACATGCAGTGGCTCATACCACCTGTAGTTCCTCTGTGGATATGAGCACTCCTGTGACACGCCTGTGCGCGCGCACGCACGCACGCACGCACACACACACACACACACACACACACACACACACACACATAAATGAAAAGAAACCAAAAATTAAAACTACAACTTTTCACCCCCACAGTGGGTTGTATGAAGATTTAATGTCATTTTAGTGGCTTTTCATGAGTTCATATTCTTTCTATGCACCTCTCACACACTAATGATATATAGCACTTTCTGTTTTCAAGTCAGTTTTCTATATTCGTGTACACATGCCAATGTGGTGGCATGTATGTGTGGAGGCTGAGGTTGACATATGGCATCTTCTGCGATCATTTTCATTTTCTACCTTATTTGTACTTTCAATTATAAGTGTGCGTGTGCGTGTGCGTGCGTGCGTGCGTGCGTGCGTGCGTGAGTGCGTGTGTGTGTGTGAGAAAGAGGGAGAAGGAGATGTTTGTGCGTGTTAGTGCAGTGCCATGGACATGAGAAGAGTGTGTTGGATGTCCTGGAATTGGAGTTACAGGTGATTATTAGCAGCCTGACTTAGGTGCTGGAAGACAGACATCTGTCTGTGTGATAAAAGCAGTATGTTCTGTTAATTGAGAGTCATCTCCCTAGTCATGTCTCTTTCATTTATTAGGGCTAGGGATTTGAGTCTGTATTCAGGATTAGCACATCTGAAGGCCTGAATTTATCCCTGGAACTACAAATAATTTTATTTAAGTGATAAAATCTACTAGCTATCTATTTGCAGCTAGCCTTTTTAAGGTCAGCAACAATTTTGAAAATACATCTGCTTTGTTACATACATCAAACAGTAGCATATATTCATTGTATAAATATTTTCTTGCTTAAATTATTCCCATATTAAGGGAATTCAATTTTCTCCTTGTTCTGTAACAACATTCTTTTTATTTCTCTTGGCTGTGTTTCTTTAGGCTTATATCTGGAAAGGAGTACTGAATCTAAGACACACATGATTTCATTCATTTTATCAAATCACCTTCTAGAAGTTTACTCTTGCCAGAAACCATGGGTTGTCATTTGCTTAAACACTATTTTGAATATTATCAGTCTTTAAATTTTTCCACAGTGTGTTTCCTAGATTATAAGTGAAATTCAGTGCCTTTTTATGCTTTAAAAAAAACTATAACTGAATGTTTTAATTAAATGAACCACACCACTAACACCACAAAACCTACACAAAACTCTCAGAAGCAGCACTATGCACTAGAAATTAATTTGAAAATTTTCCTTTCATATATTGTTAGCAAAGTCTTTTTAAAAAATAAGCTTCTTCTGTGCTAAAAAGGATTGTGTTTTCTAAAAATACTTTTAATGGAGATGAGGACCTCTTTAATGAACTACTTCCAAATATGGCTAAGATGTTTTCCTTCAGCAGAAGTAAAACCAGTACTAGAAGCCAAACACCAGGAAGCTGGGAATTCCTGGCAGAAAGCTGACACCTGCCTGTTTCAACAGCAGCAGGTGGCACATGTCTGATGAAGAAGCAAGTTATCAGATTTAATGTTTCTTGACCACCTAAAATTTTGTGTGCATGAGTGTTTGTCTGGATGTATGTGTACATGGGGCCCATGCAGGCCAGAAGAGGGCATCAGATTCTCTGGAACAAATTACAAATGATTGTGAACAGCCATATTTTTTATTCAAATTTATTCTATTCAAAGAGGCATATTTTTTTCCTTTTGGTTTTTTGAGACAGGGTTTCTCTTTGGCTTTGGAGGCTGTCCTGGAACTAGCTCTTGTAGACCAGGCTGGTCTCGAACTCAGAGATCCGCCTGCCTCTGCCTCCTGAGTGCTGGGACTAAAGGTGTGCGCCACCACAGCCCAGCAAATTTTTCTATTCAAATGTTTATGTTTCATATTAAGTGACAGGAGTCCTCTATATATTCTTGATTACATCCCTTTTGAAGATTCAACAGTTAATTCATCTTTTCATTTACTTGCAAAATTTATGATCTTATGTTTTCTAAGGTATTCCTTAGTGTTCTATGACCTGAAAGACATTTTCCTATATTTTTATTTAAACTTATGTAGAGGTTGGGACAGATAGAAGAAAGGAAGGCTAGAGAAAAGGTGGGCTACCAAAGTTACCAAAGCACGACAGGGGAGGGGAAATGCTTATAATATTCCTCAGTATTCTAGGTTACAGCAGTGAATGACTATCGAGTTTGATATCAGAAATTAATATCAAAGGACACACAACTGTTGATACCCTGATTTGATCATTGTATATTGTATGTGTGTATTATATTCCATCAATATGATGTGTCAATTTAAAAACAAAAGTTATTCTAAAAATGTAAGTATGTGGAATTTTTGTGTCTATCACCTCCCTCTTCCCTGATGTTTCCTGAGCTTTAAGGGGAAGAGTGTGATATACATGTCTCGTTATGGTTGAGCATTCCAGACAGTTATTCTCTGCCGTTAGACCAATTGTAAGTTTCTACATTGACCACCACTCACTGCACAATGGCACTCCTCTGATGAGGACTGAAAGCTGCCCATATCTGTGGGTACAGAGATACATATTTAGAAGGCAGTTTGATACTGTTTCCATTTAGCTAATTAGCAGGATCACCCCTAGAATCTATGATCTCTCTAGTCATGGGTTCTGTCATTCTTTTTCTTTGAGATAGGATCTAAGTGTATAGCTCAAGCTGACCTTGAACACATGATATTCCTGTTTATGTCTCCCACCACACCAGGCTTGTAACCTTACACATTTTCAAGTATTGCTTTTTGTAATACCTTTATTGAGAATGATGCCTATGTCATACAGTTTCCCTATTTAATGTATATTCACTGGTATTTGGAATATTGACAGTTATGATCCTGTAAAAAACGAACACCTTTGAACATTTTCATCACCCTTAAAAGATCCAATGTACCCTTTAGTTACCACAACCAGCTACCCCAATTTCTTTCATGTCTTTGATCCATATTTGGTTAAATTTTATGCATAGTATCAAGTATAATTTTGCATCCCCCTTAGATAAACTCCTACTAGGTCATTATGTATAATTATTATTCTTTTTTGGTGTTGTATTTGATTTTCTAGTAATTTTTGTTGTTTTTTTTCTTATAACAACCTGTATGGTTTTAGTATCCAGGTGATACTGACTTCATATAAAAACTTGGAAATGTTCCATTTGCTTCCAGTTTTTGTAAGAGCTTGTATGTAATTGGTGCCAGTTCTTTAAAGGTTTGGTAGATTCAAAGCTAAATTCATCTGAACCTGTTCTTTGTGGAAAAATTTAAATTTCTAGTCAGACTCTTTTTATTATGGGCCTGTTCTGTTTCTCTTGTGTTAATTTTAATAGTTTGTGCTTTATAGAAATTTTCAAACCTCATTGAAGTTAATTTAATGGCATAGTATATCTTTATAATCCTTTTATTTAATAAGTTGCACTTGGGGTTGCTTGGCTTCATCAAATTGAGACTATCTTTGAGCATTATTTACTCGTGTTTTTTTTTTTCTGTTGCCTTTTCTCTGAGATTCTGGAATTTAGAGTACAAGTGTGTGGGTCAGTTGATAATATTCCACCGATTATGAAGGCTCTGTATGTTTTCCAAGTCTTTTCTTCTTTGTATTCCGTTTTTGTATAGTTGCTATTTTTGTGTGTCATAAGTGTGTTATGTGGTAAATACATATGAGCACATTTATCTTTATACAATGTCATAATTCATTGAATAACAATACATTCACAACCCAAGTCAGTTTTATTAATTGCTGTTTCCCCAGTAATACCAATTTTGCTTGACAGCTAGCTGATGGCAACCACAGGTTCTTTTATTCCATTCTTATATACTAATAATTAATTAGTACTTTACACTTTACACATTTATGTACATGGGTTATAGAATGTCCAAAAAGAGTTTCAAACACTGTAGAGTCCAGAAAGTCTGTCTTGAGGATGGAGGTAGACAACTGACACAGGTACAAGCAGAGTCTATAGGGACCAGGAAAGACATCTTGTGAGTCCACTGGTGCCCACAGGTGCAGAGCTACTGAAAACCCTTCTTTTTCTTTGTTCCCTTCGGTAAATGGGAATTTCTTTCTTCTCTGTAAGCTCAGATGTGGAATTAATAAAAGTGTTTTTTGCAGGGCTTGGTGGCACTTGGGAAGCAGAGGTGGGTGGAACTCTCTCAGTTCAAGGCCAGCCTGGTCTATGTCTGGTGTACATAGTGAGTTCCAAGCTAGCCAGAACTGTATAGTGAGACCCTGTATCAAAACAAAATGTTTTGTTGCTTAGTTTTATCTTGAATCTTTTCTCCTTAGTTTAGTCACTCATCGTAATAGAACCTATAGCATCCAGAGTGATCTTTCAGAACACTAGAAGCCTGATTATATCATCTCACCACTGGAGATCAGAGCTTACGAAACCTTACCTCATTGTGTTCTGCAAGCATCTCCTATTATTTTTCTCTGTGAACTCTAAGCTCCAGTCACACCAGCCTTCTCTCAGTTCTTGGGGCATGTTATTCTTCTTGCATCCAAATAGAGCTATGGCACTTTGCGTTTTTTTCAGCTTGAAACGCCTCTTCTCACTATTCGTCTACTCAGTCATTTACTTAGGGAAGCCTTTCCTGACTTTCTGATTCTTTCAGGGTAGGTCAGTTTTTTGTTTCCTGCTTTTTCCAGAAGTAATTTTTTAATGTGTTTATACATTCATCTGTAATATATTTGATTAATACAGGACTCCCTCAGTAGTAAAGTTTTGTGAGAGCAGAGGTAATTTTGCTTCCTATTGACTTTTTTCTAGGCACAGTGACTGTAGCATATGAAGTATTCTTTAATGATGTGAGGGGTGGGTGGACAGATGGATGGCTAGAAGGGTGATGTGAAGAATGAGTAAGAATGGCTACAGAAGGAAGGGAGATCAAGAAGGGTGGAGGAGACCTTGAATTTTGGCCAAATAACATGTGCCAGAAATAATTTTTAGTGCTTTATACTTGTAAAAGCACTTGTTAAAGAACACACAGTCTTTGCCTCCCATTTCTGTTATCTTCACATTATAGGAAACAAATACTTCTCTGTAGGTGGCAGTGCACTTACGTAAGCATCGTGCTAAGGGGGAAAGGTGTGGGGACTGGAATTATTTTGAACATTTGAAAGCATTTATGTAACTTGAATATCATATTATGGCTTTTAAAATATGCTTTCCTCATAATTGGTTGTGCTTAATTTGTACTTGCTCAGAAGCTTTTTCTCTCAGAAGTATTAGTGTTAGAAAATTATCAGTCCTCATTTATGATAGTATGAAGAAATTCTCTGAACGTGGCAGTGGCTATCATTTTATTTTTGGCAAAAGTAGCATTTGTGTTGTAGACCATGTAGACTGTTCAAATACAGATAAAACTATAGGCCAAATTATATATATATATATATATATACATATATATATATATATATATATATATATATATTGTACTGTCATTGAACCTTCAGGTATTTTAATAGGAAACAGTTTTATCTTAATTGCATCTTTTAAACTGCTCATAGGATTTATTAAAGAAACCTAAAGCCTCAATTTATCTCTCACAGAACATTTTGTGTAGCTCATCAGCACCCATATCACCTAAGGTCTTCTATTCTAGTGCTGAAAGGTTTGCTCCATTCTGTTGTTCATGTTGACTTTCCTACAGCTAAAATATTTACATCTGTGTATACAATCATCTTGTCTTTACAGCACTTAAATGCAGAGCGCTCTTACAAGTCCCAGATTTCAACTTTACACAAGTCTCTTGTGAAGATGGAAGAGGAGCTTCAGAAGGTTCAGTTTGAAAAGGTGTCTGCACTTGCAGACTTATCTTCCACGAGGGAACTCTGTATTAAACTTGACTCAAGCAAAGAACTTCTTAATCGACAGCTGGTTGCCAAAGATCAGGAAATAGAAATGGTATGTAATATATTGAGAATTGCTGTTACTTTAATGTTATTACAATTTCGAAAAGCTTTTTTATAAAATACTATATCAAACATTTATGCCTTTTAGCTTTAAATTCTGTTTTTATTATGCTTTTTAATTTTATTTTTAAAGTTTAAAAGGTTAATTTATGACAGCTGTGTTCTAAAGAATTCAAGAACATAAAAAAGCCCAAAATCTTCCTTTGAACTTGTAGTTTGCAATTGTGTTTAGCCAGAATTATAAAACACATTGACATAGCTGTGAGCAAAGAACCACAGCCTTATTCAGCTAAATTATAACCTTAATGATATTCTCTTCAGCTAATTTTATCCAATAATTAGATGAGTTCTTTTAAGTTGTAATGCAGTTGATTATATATACTTTGTGCTTACACTAGGAATATTCAAACCATACAGGGACATGCTCTCCTGGACCTCCAAATATTGGCATATGAAAAATTTGAGATGAATAGAGAAATAGGAGGCTTCCATAAGTAATCACTGCTGAACTTAGGTAGATGGGGCATCCCGAATAGGCAATGGTGGACAGCTCAATGTAGCTTCTTAGATGAAAATAACTATTTTTTAAGTGACCGTGGTGATGTGTTTAAGAAGAACTGACTAGCTGGGTGTTGGTGGCACACGCCTTTAATCCCAGCACTCTCGGACCTCTGTGAGTTCAAGGCCAGCATGGTCTCCAGAGCGAGTGCCAGGATAGGCTCCAAAGCTACACAGAGAAACCCTGTCTCAGAAAAAAAAAAAAAAAAAAAAAAAAAAAAGAAGAAGAAGAACTGACTGGAAATGAATCTGGAGAGATGGAATCCAGCTCTTAGTGTGTAGATACTATATAGTGTAACTGAAATAACAGCAAATCTTGGTCACCTTGGTATTGGTTATTACTAAAACCATGTGTCTTTTATTTTATAAGAATCTACTATTAATCTTTTAGTGAAGTACCATCTGCCCAAGTTCTCACTCATTCTTGATTATTTTTTATTTTACCATGAACTTCTTAGTGATTAATTTGGTACTCTAAAACTTAAAATATAATAACCTTTTATTTAAAATTTACTTCATGTTTTCTAGTTGGAAAAGTCTTAGCTTGTTACTATAACAACTGAAATGATATTAAAATCAAAGTATCAGTAGTTATAAGCCCATAGCTTATAAAAAAATCGCATGCCACTTGCAAGTAGAGTCCTCTAGTAATCATCTTCAAGTTTTAACCATAGACCTTAGCAGAGCTCTGTATAAAGCTTGCTAACAATTTAATCTTAAAAATATTTACTGTAAGTTTTGTAGCTTCTTCTTCCCACAGCACTTCAAAAGCACTTCGGATTAACTGCTGTGACATTGAACTATTTGTGTATGTGTCTTTATCTCTTTAGTAAGCTATGATGTCACATGCCAGGATCATCCCTTTATTTTTGTACTTCTTCAGTACATTGGGATTTTAGTTTGGATAAGAGTGGTCACCCTCTAATGTTCCAATGCTTTCAAGACTATTTGGAAAGGTTTATGAGGTATCACCTTTTTGGAGAAAGTGTGTCATTTGGGTGGGCTTTGAGGTGTTAAAAGTCCATGCCATTCCCAGTTAGTCTCTCTGCCTCCTACTTGTAAATAAGGATGTGAGCTCTCAGTTCCTGCTCCAGCACCATATCTGCCATGTTTTCTACCATGATGATCATGGACTCTAACTCTCAACTGTAAGCCACCAATAAATATTTTCTTCTATAATATGCCTTGGTCATGGTATCTTATCATAGAAACAGAAGGTAACTAAGACAATTTATGATTTTAAGGTGATAGGTTTGCATCTAATTTAATAAATTATACAAAGAGTACCCATTACCTAGTTTCCTTAATGATTACATCTTGGAAAACTATAGCCTGATAGGATTATAGTATTAACATTGATCCAGGAGAAAACAAGAGACTTTCCATTGCAGAACCTATCTTATTTCCCTGTTGCAGATTTACATAGTTCTCTACTATATCCTATCTGTATGCTTCTTAACCTCTGTCAGCCATTAACCTGTTCCTCATTTCTGTAATTTTTTGTCATTTCAAGAACCAGTAAGAATGGGGGAAGGACAATGAAGGAGGGAAGTAAGGGGCATAAATAAGAACAAAGTTAATATATATTTATAGATAGAATGAAATACTCTACTTTGTATGCTAAGTAAAATTAATTTAAAAGAATGATAATATACATGAAATCACTGATACATATATTTTGAGAATTGGCTTCTTCTGTCCAGCCTAAAACTCTGTAGACTCATTCAGGTTGTTGCATCTATCATAGTTAACTTTTTACTGCTGAATGATATTCTGTGATGTTGGTACAACTGTTTAGCCATTCACCCATTGAATATCATCTAGGTTATTTTCAGTCTGGAACTTCTGAAAATAAAGCTACCATGAACATATGTGAGCAGTTTCTGTTGTTTTATTTGCTTTTTTGAAACAGGGTTTCACTATATAACTTGGTTGTATGAGTGTAAGTCTTTGTTTCTCTGCAAATGGTCACAAATGCTATTTTTAGGTGATAGATAAATTAATTGTATGATTACTTTTCCAGAAAAGTTCCAAGCAGTTTTCCTATTAATGTCTATTAATGATAGTAAGTGATCTAGTTTCTTCACAGCCTTGTTCAAATTTGTTGTTATCACTTATATATTTTCTTTAGTGTTCTATGTATGTAGAGTGCTGTATGAGGGTGATTTAAATATGCATTTATCTGCTGAATTGCAGAGTTGATCTTCATGTTGTTGTTTGCCATCTGTATGTCTATATTTATTGTGACATGTCTCCTGTTATTTGTCCATATTCTCATTGGATTGTTTTCATTCTAATGTTTAAACTGATTTAAGGAAAAGCAGAAAACCAGGATGTCTTAGTTAGGGTCTTCTATTGCTGTGAAGAGATACCATGACCATAGCATTTTTTTTTTTTTGGCTTTTTGAGACAGGGTTTCCCTGTGTAGCTTTGGAGCCTATCCTGGCACTCACTCTGGAGACCAGGCTGGCCTCGAACTCACAGAGATCTGCCTGCCCTTGCCTCCTGAGTTCTGGGATTAAAGGCGTGTGACACCGACGTCCATCTTGACCATAGCAGTTCTTATAAAGGAAAGCATTCAATTGGGGCTGGCATACTGTTTCTGAGGTTTAGACCATTATTGTCATGGTGGGAAGTATGGGGGCATGCAGGCAGGAGTGTGCTGGAGAGGAGCTGAGAGTTCTACATCCAGATCGGCAGTTGGCAGGAAGAGAATCTGAGACACACTGGCCACACTTCCTCCAACAATGCCATACCTACTCCAACAAAGCCATATTTCCTAATAATGTCACTCCCTGTGAACCTATGTGGCCTTTTTGTTTCAAACCATCATACTGGATAAACACCTAAACAAAATATAAAACTTGAAATAGTAATTTGAAAACTTCCAGAAAGCAAATCGAGGCCTTGATTGCTTTAGCTGTCAATTCCCTTAAGTGTTTGAAGATGTGCAGATAATGTTTAACTCTTCCAAAGATAAGGGAGAGCACTTCTCAACCCATTTTAGGATTACAGTATGATGCCCAACTGTATAGAACCCCACTAGAGTGCTGTAGTGAGTGGCATGCTAGGTGTTTCTGTGTCATCACGGGGAAAGCACTCAGGTGTTCCTCATTAAGTGTAGTGGTTGCTGGAGGGTTTTTTTTGTTGTTATTTCTTGCTGTAGGTTTTTTATAGATGCTTTTTAAATAAGATTGAAAATGTTTCTTTGTATTACCAGCTTCTAGCTTATTTTTATTTATGTAGTCATCTCAAGAAAACTAAAGACCAGGATTTCTTTGGAGACTGTGATGCTGACACACTGTTCTAAGCCTCAGTTTCTATGACCCCTTCAACCTCTGGGTTCTTCATTGGAACCAAAGCTACAAGACCTTCACCAATGGACTCTTCTAGCTTCCCTCAGGGAGACTCCAGCCCTATTAGACAAGGCAAAGCTCCAGCTCCTTTCCATGACACCTTTATGCCTTAAAAACAAGTACCATGTGAATGACTCTTACACATTGCCAAGTTCAGCTGCCAACCTGCCATGTTTCCTTGATCTTCTTGGACTGACTCTGAGTAAATAAGTTCCTATCCACAGGAGATATTACCTTCATAATGCTGGTCTGTTACTAGTCATAGATACTCTCCAGAGCACTAGCATCCATTGTCCCAGTAAAAGCACAGAAGGTTTCACTTGCACAGATTCTTAGTCCAAAATATCACATAAGTGGCCCAGATAGGGTCTTTTTCTTACTTCTGAAACTTCTGGTTAGAAGTAAGAAAATAAACTTCTTTATTGTTACCTTAGAACAACCTGGGAAAAGAACACTTCAATTGAAGAATTGTCTGGATCAGATTTGTCTGTGGCCTTACCTGTGGAAGGTTGTCTTGATTAATTAATGATGTGGGAAGACCCAGCCCACTGTTGGTGCTGACACTCCTGGGCAGGTGGCCCTGAATTGTATAAGAAATCTGGCTGAGCATGAGCAAGAGAGAGCCAGTAAACAGTGTTCCTCTATGGTTTCTGCTCTGAATTCCCTCAGTAACACTGTCACCTGGACATGTCAGCCAAATGAATCCTCTCTAGGCTGCCTTTGGTCATGGTATTTATCACAGCAACAGAAAGAAAACAAGAATAGAGTTTCCTTTTCTCCATGTGTTTGCTATTTAATTGTATTTCTTCTTTTGAAAGATTTCTGCTCATATTATTTTTATTTTTCCTCAATTTCATTTATCTAACTCAGAAAGTTCTTTCCCTCTCTATCCACTGAGGTACCTGCCCTTAGTAATTTCATTTTTATTGGCTTTTAAAGTTTATCTTTTATAACTAGATTTTTAAATGAGTATAAAATATAACATATTACAGATAAGAAATCATTCTTTTAACTGATAATCCTCCTTTTGAAGAAATATTCCACTTATTGAGACTATTTTGTGCTCAGGATACCTTCAAAGGGACAAGTTTTCCCTAGGTGTATGTGAGAGATGGAATGTGTGTCTATTCTTTATACTCCTTACCTCAAGAGTACAAGGATACATCAAAAGGCATTAGATATACTCATCCAGTTCACGACAATGCAGGAGTCACAGGCACCAGCTTGTCAGTTGTGCAGAACTATATAAAAAGAATCAAAACTGGAAATAGAAATTGGTTGCAGTTTGGGATTGAAGAACTTTTAAATTAGTGAATTATCTAATATGGCCTGAGGGGTGGGGAAAGCAGCACTACATGTGTGTGTAGCTGTTAAGGGGAAACAGCTTCACTGTGAGAAATTTAAAAACACACATGTTCCTGATAACGTGTCGGCTAAGTGAGTAGATGGGAGTAAGTATGGGTATCTTCCTGTCACACAGATGGAGAATGAGTTGGATTCTGCACGCTCTGAAATAGAACTGCTCAGGAGTCAGATGACAAATGAGAGGATCTCCATGCAGAATCTAGAGGCTTTGCTGGTGGCTAACAGAGACAAAGAGTACCAGTCCCAGATAGCGCTGCAAGAAAAGGAGTCTGAGATCCAGCTTCTGAAGGAGCACCTTTGTCTGGCAGAGAACAAAATGTGAGTTGCTGCAGTGTAGCCGCCTGCATAGAGCACTCTGCCCTCTGTTCCCAGTACCTCGTAATTGAGAACAATTATAAAGCTGGGATCTGCAGATTGGAGTCCACAATTTTCCACTAATTAGACTGAGAATCAGGAGTATTGTGATTTGCCTAAGATTTAATACCATGGTCTAATTTTTCTAATCTAAGGTTTTTAAATGTAAAAAATCTCTGCTGATTGTTTTGAATATAATAGATAGTCTGATCTAAAATATTGTCATTAGGAAATGTAAAGCAAGCACTCTGAAACCTCAAGGACTTTGCATTTATGTGCTGTCTAGTCTTGCCCTCTGTCTTTCCATTTGTTGCATCATAGTTCCTTGTATCTGTAAGGTTATATACTGGATGCTCTGAAGAACTGAACCCACAAAACACTGAGCACTCCCTCAGAATTTTTATCTTAGCCTGCTTTAAAAAAACCCAGTAATACTAGCCTTTAATTCCAAGACCCTTAGGTTGATATTCAAATGGAAATATCTGCCTAGGTAGTGAAAGTTTATTAAAAGTAGTCACTTAGAGGGTCTCTCAGGGTTCCTTTCTCAAACTGGTGAAAGGAAATCCACCTTAAGAAAGAAGCAGAACTTTCACCATGAGGATGTATTCCATTTCAGATTGCTGCTACATACTGTGACATGGAGCTCACCAATGTGGGAAATTTATATAAAAGTATGTTTATAAAAACATTTGCATAAATGAATAATATAGACAGATGATACATAATGTTGTCCCATTTGTGTGTACAGAAACGGAACAAGAAGATTTGATTGATTGAACAGGACTGGGATTGCTAAGTATTCAAATTTGTACATTGAATGTATCTAAAACATGCCCTTGAAAATCAGTGTAGGGTTAAGGACATAGCTTGGTTCATAAGGTGCCCACTATGCAAACTTAAGGATCTGCGTTTGGATCTCCAGCATCCATGTAAAAATCAGGAGCAGCAGTATGCAACTGTAGCCCCAATACTGGGAAGTGGAAACAGCCAGATCCCTGAAACTTATTGGCCAAACAGCATAGCCTGATGGATGAACTCCAGGTTCAATTGGGAGAGCCTCTAAAAAAAAAAATACAGTGGAGAGTGATTGATCAAAATACCAGAAGTCAGCCTCTGGCCTCCCCCAACACATGTGCAATATATGCACACATACAGAAGCTAGTCCAACACACACACACACACACACACACACACACACACACACTCGAATAACTTGCAAAAATTACACTGTGCTTGGGATCCAGCTAAGATGTCATTACCAATATGGTTTATTATACTCTTGGAGTCACAGGCGTATTTTTAGTTTAATCAGCCATCACTCTTTTTACATAGGGCCATCCAGAGTAGAGACGTGGCCCAGTTCAGAAATGTCGTAACACAGTTGGAAGCAGATTTGGACATTACTAAAAGACAGCTAGGGACAGAACGATTTGAAAGGTAAGTTGATCTCTGTGCAACACTCCGCCTGAACATGTTGTTTCTTAGCTAACAGTAGGTTTTATTTCATTAGGTCTGTGTGTGTGCACATGAGGGTTTTCGGTTTGTTTGTTTGAGACAAAGTCTCGAACTAGCCCAGGCTAGCCTCAATACTGTTGATCCCCCTGTCTGAGCCTCCAGAATGCTGGTGTTACAGGTGTTAATTATTTCATGATGGGTAGATTTTAATGTTTGAGTTGAGCTATAGTTTTGTGATAGGTTTCATGTCAATGAATGTATAGCTAAAAAGCATCACTGTTTTGCTATAGGGAAAGGGCTGTCCAAGAACTTCGCCGCCAGAATTATTCGAGTAATGTTTATCATTTGAGTTCAGTGAAGCCAAATTCAAAGTGTCACTCACCAGACCGTGCTCACCATCGATCTCCTGACAGAGGCCTCGACCGATCATTAGAAGAGTAAGTGTGTACAGGACCCTGGACACATGTAGCATGTTCACAGTGAGATTTCAGGGAGCAAGGAAACTATTTAAACTTGATTACTAAGATACATTGATACAGAAAGAAAGGGTTTCATCTATAAATATGAGTTTTATATGAATATTGTAATAAAATGGCATGTCTTTAAGGTTTATCTAATATTTGTATATAGTGGTTCATTCCTTTTCTTTTTTGTAATGCTTCGAATTAAAGCTAAGGCTTCATACATGCTAGACAAGCACTGTACATTGAACTGCATCATCAGCCTATCTGCTATGTTGTCAAAGTCTGAATTCCTTTTCACTTTTGTATTATTTTTCATGTACATTTATTATAAAATGTGGGTTAATTGTTGTTGCACGATAGAATAAATAGGAAGGTGTTTACTATATTTTCATTTTAGATTTATTGTTATGTTTTACAAATGTTTAAAAGTTTTATTTGAGAATAATTTAAAATTTGTATGAAGTTACAAAAGTAAAAACACCTCTTAATTCACCATTGTTAAAATTTTGTCCTATTTATTTTATTGTATATAGAAATGCCTCATGTACCTAACACTATTATGTGTTTTCCTCCATCACCCTACTTTGTCTCTCTGTGTCTCTGTCTCTCTCTCACTGAAAAAGAAAATGGGACCTCCAATTCAAAGGCATCATCACAGTCTTCTGTCTTGTCTTATCCCATTTTGTATTTGTATATTCCTTATGCTACTGTGAGAACCGAGGCTCAACACCAACAGTGTACTCAACACTCCTCACTCACTGGCTCAGCCCAGAGTGCATCTGAAACTGCCACTCCATTTCTGCAACATCATCATTTCAGTAAATAGACTGATTAAAAAGTTCACAATCTGTTTGCACACCATTATTTCTGCCTTTGTATCCTACCTTTCCCAAGTACTGAGAGCATTTAGCCAAATACCAAGTTCATGAATGACTTAGCTTTGTTCTTTTGTTCCCCCATGACCCACTGATACCTGTATTATAACCATTTGTGGTCATAATGTGTTTTCTGTAAGAATCTAAAAATACTAAAAATGAAATATTAAAAATACTTTCTCCCAATTAAAAAATATTTATATATGGGTATTTTGCCTGCACATATGTATGTGTACCAGTGCCTGGTGCCTGAAGAGGCCAGAAGGGGGCATCAGGTCCCCTGGAACTGGAGGTACAGAAGGTTATGAGCCACAGTCCTCTAGAACAGCCAGCGCTCCCATTAACCACTGAGTTTTCTGTAGCCCCCTTAAGCCCCAGGGCTTGAATGTACTAGTTTTGATTAATTTTTCCTCTTACTGATTTCTGTTCTTTGTATTATTTCTTTCCTGCATTATTTTTACTTTGTTGGAGTTTTCTCCTAGCTTTTTGGGTTGGGAAATAATTAATTTACTGCTATTCTTTTGTTTAATTGGTAGAGATTTAGGATTCTTCATTTCCCTCTGTCATTGTTTTAAATGATCTCATGTATTCTTAAATATTTTGTTTTTCTTTTAGTTTGTGAAACTCTGTCATTTCTATTTTATTTTTACTTGTACCAGTGAGTTAATGGGAAATATTGTAATTTCCAGAGGGAAGAATGTTTTATGTTTCAGTTTGGTTGTTTATTTCTGCAAGTTTTGCATCATGACTAGAAAATATTATCTGTATCCCTTCTGTTTCATGAGCTCTGTGGTCTGCATGTTTTACACATGGCCAGTTTTTATAAATGTGTGCACTGGAGCAGGTATGTTTTCTTTTACAGCACATTACTATATTTATAAAGCACTGACTTTTGTGGTTTTATGTACATCTTTTAAGTGGCTCTGATTACCTTTTGTCTACTTGACCTGTCATGTATTTTAAAGTCTGCCATGTGTTTTAATTACTTGCATCTCCTATATGTTTTAAGGACAGAATTTTCTATTTATTTTTCAGAAATAGAACAATTCCCACTAACATCTATTCTCTTAAAAGTCCATAGGCCCTTGAACTGAACTGAATTTGAAAGATGCTCTTACCTTTCTTTTGGACAAGTATAACATCTGTCTGCTGGATCATCACAGGTCTAGCCTGCTGCTGCTGATCTCTTTCTTCTCTTCTTTTAGTTCTTGTTCTAGCACCAGTATTTATATCTCACATTGGCACAGTTCTGACAGGAAATGATTATTTTATATATGGTTTTCTGCTGGTTGCTACACCAGCACTCTGAACTGTCATCCTTCCTCTGGCATATAACTTTTATGAAGTGTTCTTTTCTGAAATATTTACATTCGTTTGTTCTGGTGTCTAAAATGGTAGTCAAGCTGCCGATCCTGCTCTTATTGTCTCCATTTTCCTGGTAAATACCTTTACTTAGCTGTTTCTGAATCTCTCTGTCTTATTTAATCTGTTTGTTATAAAGTATTGATTTGAGTTTTGCTTTATAAGCCATTTAAATTTTTTACTAAAGTTAAAAAAATTTATTATAATAGATAAAACTTTATATACTGTTGCTGTAATTCTTACATTTGGTCACAAATCTGTCACAATATCTCATGTTTGCTTTTTGTATTATGCCATTTCCTGTATTTCTCCATTTATTTTCTTTTTAAATCAAATTTCTTGTAATAATTAGAAAGGTTTGTTTTTATCTGTTACTTTTGTTAATAATATACCCTTAGCCACCCCCCCCTTAAAATTATTCTTTCACTGTCAACTTAAAATGTTGTCCCGAGGCTGGAGAGATGGCTAGGTAGTTAAGAATGCTTGCTGCTCCTCCAGAAGACTAAAGTTCAATTCTGTTTCCTCTGCCACTCGTTTTATCTCTCCCAGGTTGTCAAATAAGTTGTATCATACAGTATAAAGACTCTGGTGCTGACTTAGCCTCAGCATAATATATTTTGAGTCTTACATGTCTCTCCTAACTGCTGAGCAATATTTGATATTCATCGTATGGATGAACCACAAGTAATTTTAATGGCTGTTGTCTTAGAGATAGCTGTAAAGTAGTGCAGAGTCCCATATAGCTTTTCCAGTTCCTACAGCATCAACACCTTGCAAAATAGTAAATCAGCTCTGGTATAATTCAGTGCATAGGCTTTTGCAATGCACTCCCAATGTATCTCCCCAATGTATTTATTTGTGTGTGCGCATGCATGTGCAGTCTTTGTAGACACCACTTGCGGATAGCTAAATAATGAATTGTCCCATCAGCACCACATAACTTACCTAGAGGGAGATGGGAAGAAAGGCATACATGTGACATGAGAGCAGAAAGGGTGACGATTAGGGCAATAAGGGCAGCTGTTAGGGGATAAAGGGACAAGCAGATGGCAGAGAGGGAGATGAGGAGGGGGACACTGAGGCAGGGGTGCAAACAGCAAAAGACATAGTAACATATATGTTATTGTGAAAACACCCATTACTAACATAAAACATTAATTGTAAAAGATCTTCCCTTGTGGATACCCATCCCTTTAGAGTTAGAATCTGTATCTCCTGTGTCCCTATCAGATGGACAACTAACTTCTTAGCTATTCTATACTTCTGTCAGTTTGAGGATCCTATCCAAATCCAGTCATGCATAGAACACAACCTTTTAAACTGACTTTTTTCATTCAGCTTAACATTCATGACAACCATCCAAGTTGTACATCTCAGTATTTCTTTTTATGTTAAAGTAGTGTTCCATGGCATGAATATACCATGGTTTATAAACAAATTCACTATATTCATTTCCCTTCACAGAAGCTGAGGGGAAAACCCCAAGCACTGCTAAAGTAATGCATAATATACCTTTTTACACATGATAAAGTCACTTCATTTAAAACCTTAATGTGTTTTTTTTTCTATTATAGGAATCTTTGCTATAGAGATTTCTGACATGTGAAAAGATTCTCCACAGCTTTGGAAAGGTCACAGATACAAACGGATTTTTTTGCTATTTGATTGCATTTATCTTTTGAATGCTTGACAGTGTTAAATGTATTTATTAACCTTGTGCCTCTGAGTCTGTTCTGGAGTGCCATATCACAGCGATCTGGGATGATGTATGCAAACAAAAATGCATATGGCTCTTTCTATCCACACAGTAATAGTGAGTGTAAAATCTGCTTACTTCACTATTGAGCACTGTTTTGTTAACTGTCCGGAGTAAATAAAGAAGCTTGAAAAAGAGGGAAAAGTGTTTTTACAAAACTGATTTCCTTTCCTTTCTTGCTGTCTCAAATGACTGGTTGGTTACATTTTTTTCTTTGTGCTTTATATTCTCATGGCTGGGAAAGCTGTGCCAAAATGGGCACAGCCTAGCAGCACTGGCCTGGGACCCAGTATTGCATTTTGGAACCAACCTGACATAACTTCCATGCCACAATCTACCTTCAAAGTAGGAGTGTGCCGCGACTCCCAGTCCATACTGTTGTAGCACACAACCCAAGTACCATGCATTTTTACAATTGTGTTTGCTCCTACTGTTGTTAGAAAGGTAGGTGATGATCTATCTATCCAAAATGTAAGATTTTTAAAAATCTGTATTTTTAATAGGTTTTCTTCAAAACATTAAAGTAGTGCAATGAACTTAATTGCCATTTTATTATTATTATTATTATTTTTGCCTGTGGCAGCTGTCTGTAATCTAGAATGACAGTTATTTCCTTCCCCTCACCTGCATCTCTTAAGTCTCTTTTCTGTCCATAGGCTTTGATTTAATGTTGATATTAGAGCCTGAATGCTACTGTATTTTACTGATATAAGCTATTTGTATTCTTACGTTTTAATAAAAAAGCAAGCCCTGTCATTAATAGTATTCATATGATGGACAGTTTCTCATTGTATCAGTCATTGTTCGATATGGCAGTAGTGATGAGATAGTGGCCTCTTGAAATCGTATTTCATCATGACATAATCACTAGTGGTCTGACACTTTATTATAAATTCATGTCATATACTTACTTTAGTTTGGTTTTCCAAAACCTTCAGGCTTATAATGCAGTTTTAGACAATCATTACAGACTGACTAAAAATTGGATAAAGTATGGTAACTGCTCATAAATGTTTTAAAGAATAACATGCAGAATAGCTTTTCTTGCTCATATCAAATAACATACTGATATACATATTTCAGAATTAACCTCTGGTAGGTGATCCAGTGACCTTGGCACTAGATCACCACAGCATTAATATTAATCTGTTCTCCTAGACAACCAACAAGAGCTGAGTGTCACCTATAGAAAACACTTGCCAGGTCATATGAAGAGTACAGGCTGTTAGGAGAGGGGCCTGAGAATAAAGTGTGTGAGAAAGTATTTTCATACTTGATTAAAATTGTACAGTACTTGACTTGTGCCACTAGTTACAAACTGTTTCAAAGGAAAAATTTATGGTACATACAAAGGGACCACTGTTGTCTAAAGGCAAGAGAAACCTCACCCATGTTCTATATTAAAACTTCAAAGACAAGATTTTTTATTAAGGTAATATTCAAGAATATTTGTTTGAAATGGAATTCTTGTCACTTGACATAAATACTTAATAGCCTGTTGATGTGGTAGAGCCTAGTTGCAAACACAAAATACCAAACATATTCTTTCTTAGATAACAGCAACAACAAAAATCTCCTGAAAAGGGCTCTAGGCTCAGAAATGTTATGTTCAATACAAAATGTCTACTCCTGCTGTAGAAAGTGTGTTGAGAAAGAGAATTGTTAACTCACTGAGTAATTTAAATTTAAAAGTAATTTAAACAGAAGTTTTGAGCTAGACATGCCTATAATCCTTGGGGGCAGAGTCAAGATGATTGCCAAATGTTTAAGGCCAGCCTGTACTATGTAGTGACTTCTCGGCTAGTCAGGGCTATATAGAACCTATTTCAAAAAACGTGTTTTCTACAAAAAGCCTAGTTTGAAATTCTAGGCACCCTTGGAATTCTTTAATATGAACCACCATTCAGTTTTCTTTAAGAAGTAGAAGTCATTAGCATGAGAATCTGTGCTGGAGTTTATAAGATAGAGTTTTTAAGGGAATAGAAGTTACCTTTTTGATATTTAGATTATAATTGTTAGAGAATATGGATGTAGCTCAATAGTTGTGCTTGCCTCAATATCCAAAGGTCCAGATTCTGTCCCCAGCTATTAGAGTTTAATAACAGTAGGAATAATGAGTTAATAGTGTTCAGACAGTATCAACTACATAACACATAGGTTGAAATTAACAAAAAATGTAAATACAGTCCTGAGACTCTGATGCTCAGGGCCCTTATCAGTGGCTGCTCTTTTTTCCTGCCTTCAATGCATCATCCCGGACAATCTTGCTCTGACTTTTAATAGAGTCTCCTTGACTTCCCAGATGCTGTGCTCAAAGTTGCATTTCTTGCATGATCAGAAACAGTTTATAACTAAACTGATGAGACTCATTTACCATGCTAAGGTCAGATGAGAGCTTCCAGTTGAAAAAAAACTCCTCACAGTCCATCAATCTGCAGTCCTCTGTCAGATATCATCGAGTGGCATAAGCTCTTACTCAAAGACAAATCATAAGCTAACTTTTTAAACCTTCTCTGATCTTAATTTAAAAAGTGAAGAAAATTGTTCTTGTACCACAAAACATAAAAACCTCAGGATAATTGACTCACACTCTCAGCCCCTATATATGTTACTCCTTTGCTGCTACAAAGGTTTCAACAAAACCAGAGTGAATTAAACTATCTTTAAATTTTATGTAATTTCTCAATTGAATTGAAAAAAGCAACATATTTATTAATAGCTTCCAAAGCGGTTGTCTTAAAATATGATTTCCACAAAATTCTCAGCCTTGCATCATGAACACCATTCAGAATTTACCCCTGACAAGCTGTTTCAGTGGGTCAGTTTGAACTTGCCTTCTTGCAATAAATTCTTGAATTGGAAACAAATGTCTTGTTTATTTTTAAGGGAACATATTCCATAGGTACATTATAATTTAGAAAAGACTCGTTTTGAAATCACAAGGCTGACGAGCCAGAGTATGGTTATAATCAAGTGTTGGGCTGTTTCTCTTAGGGGTACCTCATTGGGTTAGAATTCCTAGAAATAAGGAACATGTCCAACTGTGCAAATAATGTGCAATCAAATATATTCAAGTATGTTTGTGTAATAACGTGACCTATTAGGCAAGAATTATGTAAGATGCTGAAGGTAATAGTTCTTATTACAAATAATGTGATTCCTTGGGTAGATATAAAAATAGCATGTATAGCAGGGCAATGAAGTGCTATAGTATATTAAGTCTGCCTTCTTACACTGCAGACTGGAATGTGATGCAGATAATAAGAAGTATATCATTTGATTATTGTCCTATTCAGTAATTCCTAATCCTAGATTCACTTTATATAGCAATTTAGACACCTTCACAGAAAAATACAATCATATTAGTTGGTCTAGGGCACCAGCAATGTGCCTAAAGCAGAATTAAACATTATAACTAAATTTCCGGACTGTAACCAATTCTTATGAGTTTTACAAACTAAATAGATTTATAATACATATGCTTGTCTCATATTACACATGCTATGATATATATTGCACATATTTCAAATTGTATTAAATTTTTCCTTGTAACATTAGCAGTTTTATTTGCTGCTTCCCATGAATTTCTAGAACTATAGGTTGTTTCACTTTTTTAAAGATTTATATTCATTTTTTAAAAATTGTTCATTTTATATCCATTAATGTTTTGCCTTTACGTATGTATGTGTACCACATACATACATGCCTGGTGAATGCAGAGACCAGAAGGCGGCATTGGACCCCCTAAACTGAAGTTATCTATTTTTACTTTTTAAATTATTTGTTTATGAAGGCATGTATGCGTGTAGGTGCCTGCATAGTCCAGGAGAAGGTACCATATCCCCTGGAACTGGAATTTCAGGTGGCTGTGAGCCACTCAATATGAGTGCTGAAAGAACAGTATGCACTCTCAACAGCTAAGCGATCCCTCCAGCCCTATAGGTGGCTTTCCCACTATACCATTTTATCTCTTTTCTGGCTTTGCAGCTTGTCCCTTAAATTTTTTACAATTACAATAGCTGGTCTTTCCCAGTCTGTATTACTGAAATGAATTGTATACATTTGTGTGCCATGGTGGTAACTTCAGAATCATGTTGGATAAGTGAAAGTTACTTTGCTCTGTTATCAACAATGCTCTTTAAACAAACCTGGTCCCATCCTGAGAAGATAGTCAATAATTGGAAACAGGTCAAATAGCCTACTTGAACATCCAGTGCTTACTACACCTTTGGGTAGCCTGTGGCATCTGTGAGGATGTTTAGAGGTATAATTAATTATACAGCTCCATATCCACCCAAGCCAATTGGAAATGTATTTGCCCAGTTTACATCATTGGCTATCATCTGGAACTACTTTCAACTTTTGTCTTTGAACACGGACTATTCACTGTTAGACACTTTTGTGTTGTGTGCAGGGTCTAAACCCAAGAGCTTAAGAAGGTGCTAAGCACAAAGTAAGTTTTCAGTGAATATTAACTATTATAGTACCTAGCTCCATGTTCCTTTTGTTTGCACTTGCTGATATTTAGACCATTTAAAACACTTAAGGGAGTCAGGCATTGGTGGCGCATGCCTTTAATCCCAGCACTCGGGAGGCAGAGGCAGGCGGATCTCTGTGAGTTCGAGACCAGGCTGGTCTACAAGAGCTAGTTCCAGGACAGCCTTCAAAGCCACAGAGAAACCCTGTCTCGAAAAACAAAAAAAAAAAAAAAAAATACTTAAGGGATAAATTTATTCAGAGAGATCCTAGCCAGCTAACCTTTTTGAGGATCTAAAATGACTACAATGAGAGGTAATAATGGTAACTGGTAACACACACACACACACACACACACACACACACACACACACACACGATTTACTTGTGTTTTAAATGATGGTAGTCAAGCAGTGTGTGTGTGTGTGTGTGTGTGTGTGTGTGTGTGTGTGTGTGTAGACATTTGCTGATCCTCAAGAAATTAAAAGAAGTTATTTCCTGTAGTTTGAGGTGTCACACACTTAGTCCTCAAATGTGTATGTTGATGGTACTTAGTGGTGGATCCTCAGTGAGGCAGTTCTCATTAGCTGAGTTCATGAGGGAAGTGCCCTCTTGATAGAATTAGCAGCTTTGTAGAAAGAGGAAGGGAGGCCTAAGCATACATATTCCCGTGTTCTTATCACATGATGCACTCCACTGTATTACAATGTGGCAAGGAAGCACTCGCCAGTGGGCAACAGCTCTCTACTGATGCTTAAGAACCCAGACAATAGTAAATAAACTTCTTTCCTTTATGCATTACCCAAACTGTGGTCTTCTGTAAAGGTAACAGAAAACAAACTAAGCAACCATTTGAAGGAAGTTTAATATATAAGTAAATTAATATATAAATATATAAATTTAATATATAAATAAAAAGGTGACTCCTTAAAAGTTAACACCCTGAAAAGCTAATAATATTCATTTGTTGAAGAAGTAAAACACTGGATTTGATCAGTTTGTTTCTGAGAAGACAATCTGGGATGTTAGCCAGGACTAGAGACTAGCAACATAGAAGAGCAAAGAACTGGATGGCAGTGGTGATCTTGACAGTTCTCAGAGCATCAACAGAGTCCCCTCTTCCTCCCAGTATGCCTCAAAGTTCAGCTGTCAGGCTGTGAGAGCCTTGTCCTGTTCACTGCCCTATTTCCTCAGACCTCAGTGACCAACAACACTTCTAGATGCCAGCAAGGTTTCCATTGTTAGCATGAATGAATTCCTTTAGAGCCCAAGGTATTTACTGTATAGATTTGTGCTGTTCATATCTTCATACCTTGTGCCTTTAAAAAATAATAACAATCTGATCCCTAGAAAGTTCTGATCTCTTCTTATCAAAATCATACTGGGTTCATACAAAATCTTTACTACATATTTGCTGAATATTTACTGAGTTCTGGTCACCTGGAATACACAGATAAAAGGCACAGTGTTTGCTCTTCATGAGTTCACAGTCAAGGTTCAGAAACACAAGTAAGTAGAGAAAGTAATAGAAGGTAAATCAGAGAGGTAACCTCCAGGATTAAGGAGAGTTAGACAGGCCTGAGAGCAGGCAAAACATAGATGAAGAGAAACAGGTTAGTTATAAGAGCTAGCAAGAAACAAAACATAAGCTAAGGCCAAGCATTGATAACTAATATTAAGTCTCTGAGTCGTAATTTGGCAGCTGGTTGGTGGCCCAAGAGAAAGCCTGCTACAGTTCACACTTTATGAGATACTCTCATTATATTTTAATTCTGTGTGTATGTTTGTGTGTACACTTGTGTGTTTGTGTGTGTAGGTGCATGTGCATACATGTGTATGAAGACCAGAAGTTAACTTTGAGTCTTGCTCCTCAGGTTATGTTCACCTTGCTTTTTGAGCTTCAGAGATCCACTTGATTCCATCTCAGTCCTGAGATTACAACTGAGTACCACCATATCTGGCTTTTTTTAAAAAAAATGGGTTCTGGGGTTCAAACTCATCCTTGCACAGCAAATACTTTACTGACTGAGCTATTTCCTCAGTCCTTTATTCTAATTCTTTAAACATGGTTTCTTTTAGTTCTTGGAAATATCTTTTGAAGTTTTTGTCAACTAAGCTCAATGTCTTGGAACCCTGAGAAGCAGTTCCGTTGTTTGCTTTCTCTCTATTTGTGTAATGGTCAAATCTAACATTTCCATCTGCAAGCCCTGCCCTGATTGGTTTACTTTTAAGTTTTTTTATTTTTAATTATGTATATGGGAATGCATATCTGTGTCTGAAATTGTGCATATGAGTGCAGGTACCCACAGAGGCCAGAGTTATATATAGGTGGTTATGAGCTGCCTGATGTGGGTGGTGGAAATTCATCCTGGGTTTTCTGCAAGAACAGCAAGGGCTCTTAACTATTAAAGCCATTTCTCCAGCCTCCTGGTTATTTTTTAATGGTCTTAAAAGCCATTGCTTTTTAAGATTTGAATTGAATAAATGTTTAGAGTTTATTCAGACTGGACTTTTCTCAATTTTTTCTCTTTTACTTTAAAAAATGTTTCTGTTTTTTTTTTTTTTGTTTGGTTTGGATTTGTGTTTTTTGTTTGTTTTTCCTCAACTACTGGTGATAATATGGGAACAAATTGATGAAGAGTAGGTGTCGATGAGGGGTGAATGTCTTAGAGTGACTGTACTTGGTGATCACAAACAGAAGAGGCTGTTGATGAGATCACCTTTTGTTGGGCTGTGGGTGGAACACTGATTTTCATTAGTTTTTGTTGAGGTGGACAGGAAGTTGAAACTGAGAAAAACAACAGGAGATTAATAAAGCAGAATGAGGAAGGTGGGGCTCATTCTGGAAAAGAGCAAGGTTTTCAAATACTAGGTGAGTACTCATTGTGCTTTCTGAGCCCCGCCACCTGCCAGTATGATCTAGTGCTGGGAAAATCCATTTGTCTTTGTGCTTTAAATTTCTTGTTTCTATAATTAACAATTTTATATCTTACATTTACACTTAGTAAAATGAAGACCCAATCTCATAAATCTTGAAAAACCCCCAAAAGATGAAATATATAAACATTCCACTGTCACTCATTAAATAATTGTTATGGGAGGTAATGTGAATTGTATACATGGTAACACTGAACTGGGATCAAGTCTGGCAAGATGCATACATTTGAGACTGAAGGAGGAAAAGTGCATTTTCTGTTTGCTACCTATTTATATGTGCATTCTGCGGAGCCTGTTTTAAACAAGTTTCATCTTGGCAAGATAGAGGCTTTACAATAATGCATGTGCATCATCTCCTAGGCTACAGCATCTTACGGGCAGTTTGCAATATTCTAAGACAAAACATTAGACTCCTGCATGTGATAGAACTCTTCTGCTTCCTGACCTGTCCTAACAGGCGGTGAAATCTCAGAGATGAATATTGTTAACAGGGTCAGTTTCTTTAATGATGTTTCCATTGATGTCAGGACGATTAGAAATAAGCCTAGCCCAAGGGCAACTAATTAACTCCATGTGTGCATGCCTGTGGCTCGGGAGAACAGTGTCTAGATAAGTGGAGCCATCTGTTTATCTAAAGTCTTACATCTGATGAGAGAAGTGGGAAGAATCAGAAACATCTTGGGGCTGTTTCTGACATTAAAAAAAAATAAGCCTAAACTAGCATTTGGTTCAATATAGAATAAATCTATTTTTTTCATTAGCTTGTTCCCATCCTTCCCATTAATTCCACATTTTGCACCAGTGACTCAGAGATGTTCAGTGACTATTCGTTGAACAAATTGAGTGTAACTTTTTACATTCATCACTGTGAAAGGCTTTTCTCAGTGCTTGTAACTCTGAGGAGTCACCAACTGATGTACTCATGCAGTCAGTCTGATAGGTTTCTCACATCCTTCGGAGTGCTGGTGAACCACAGACCTATCCAGTGACCGAAGCACTACTCCACTGGGGGAGCCCTGCAGCTGTAGTATAGTATCCCACTTCTGCTCATCTTCTAAAGCATTCTAAATGCAGACAAACATATTTTCCTCAAAAAAAAAAAACCACATAGATTTAATAAGGCAATGTTGTGCAAGCCACCATTCAGAACAAAAAGCAGACAGTGGGTCTTCCCAATAGGAGGTGAAAAAAGATCTAAAGGGATAGTCACAACAGGAAAACAATCCAAGAACATGTCCTAAGAAACTGAGAATTGTAAGTCAAGGGCAAGTTAGCTCATCATGAAATCCGGATCTGGACACTGTCAGGACTTAGTAAATATTGAGTGAACAGTTAAGACTGGAGTTTACAGTCAGTAATACATGGGCTTGAGTATATCTATTGGAGAATATATAGTGCCTTTTGAAACACCCTTTAGTAACTACACAGGTGTATGTGTGTGTGTGTGTGTGTGTGTGTGTGTGTGTGTGTGTGTGTGTGTGTGTGTGAGAGAGAGAGAGAGAGAGAGAGAGAGAGACTTTATAAACCCAGAACACTTACTTGACTATTATAAAAATCTGTACATGTGTTAGAAAATTCTAAACTGTATTTGTGATAATGTTATGCTTGCTCTAGTACAGGAAGAAAATTTCCTTCCAATTGTGTACGTTGATTAAACTACAGTTATTGCTGTAATGGATACATATTTGAACATGACTGCCTTCCTAGGATATCTTTCAATTTTCTCTGCTTATATTTGTGAAGTTAGATTGTTAAGAGAAAGAAAGATTTTCAGAAAGTACATCAAAAGATAAATGGCTTCAGGTTTTCAGTCCATGCAAGTTAGCCTTTGGAGGTTTTGAAATAAACACCTTCTCTAGGGCAAC
Organism: Cricetulus griseus; assembly: GCF_003668045.3. Lineage (NCBI taxonomy): Eukaryota > Metazoa > Chordata > Mammalia > Rodentia > Cricetidae > Cricetulus > Cricetulus griseus. The sequence goes on from NW_023276807.1 coordinate 10,469,150, forward strand.
AGAATAGTGCATTCCTTTATAGCAATGAATGGCAGATTTCTAGAGGCTAATTCCTAATGAAAAAGAATGGATAGGAATCATCTATTTGAGTTACCATAGCATCGAAACCAGACAGGGCATTCTGTTGTACCCCCTGGCTGCTTCTCTGTACTGTCTGTTCTCTTGGTGTGCTGTGTTCATTGTTTAAAAGCTCTCTGGGGCAAAACAAAGCAGACATCTCTGGTTCTACAATGAGGAGGGAAATATTTCTTTCCTTGGAAAACAGTCTCTTTGTGACTAGGACCTCATGGGATCCTAGATCTGACCCCTGATATTTCAGATACGTTGAAAAAGACTAGACAGAGCCACATTCATGCTGGGATGAGTTGGGGGAGAGGAGCATATGTTTTTGATTTGCTTTTTTTTTTTTTAGTATTAGAAAAAGACAGTAAAAATAGAGTCAGCAATGCTCTTAGAATGCATCTTTATTATAACATGTTACAATCAGGCAGAACAGTACATAATGCTCATGTTTTATAGACATAATAAATTGTGAGAAGATATAACCATAATCTGAGTGAAAATATGCACTACATCAAATTTTAATAGTTTCCTTTGGACCTGAGTTCTGTCACTATTCCTGCCTCCTCACGTAATCCACACCCTGATGTCTAAGATGGACAATTTAGTTTCATCATGAGGCTTTCATCAGGGAATCAAGGTTAGTCTTATTTTCCGTTTTCATTCAGTGCTTTATTCCCGAGGCTTGCCCCTGTTAACAAACATGATGATAGCTTCAGTTTGTTCTTTCTACTGTACACGCTATTGCTTATTCTTCCTACTGACAATGGGTACTTGAGTTATTTTCTGCTCTGCCAGGGCTGGGGAGTTGGCATAACTGTTAAGTGTGTGCTTCTCCCCCAGAGGAGCCAAGTTCAGGTCATAGCACTCATGGAGCTCACAACCACCTGTAACTCTGGCTCCAGTGGATCCAACACCTGCTTCTGGCCTTCTGGACATCGCATACACACATGACATACACTCACATAGACCTATACACACTAATAAAAACAACCCTTAAAAAAACAGTGGCATGCATCTTGGGTATACACCTACAAAGTAGAATTGATGGGCTAAGATGACTACTTGGGGCATTGTCTCTCCCATTGGATGGTGACTTCATTTAAATTCCTTTCATATATGTATATATTTTGGGAAGCTTATACAACAGTAGGTTTCCATATGGCTTCTCAAATTGCTTTTAGTGTTAGTTGTCCCTGACCACATTCCCTCCTTCCCTGCTCTCTCCCATCCCCTTCCTCATTTAACCTTACTAGTTTCCCCTTTATCTCTCCATACTACTGTATTTCCCCTTCTTTGGGAGATTCCCCTCCTTCTACTAGATCCCTTACTGGGTACCTAAACCTCTGCGGTTATTTAGATTTTGTGTTTCAATCTAAATAACAACACACATATTGAAAGATTAAAACTTAACCAAGTAAAAGTTCTCAGTGTCAGGAGTGGGTTATATCTTGTTGAATCATTGGCCAAAAGGGCTCCATAGAAGCCCCCAAATAACCCAGGCTATGTCAAGGCCATTGGTTATTCTGCACAGCCTGAGAGTAAGGCACTATTAATGAAGACAACACTTATGTATTCAAACACGGAGAAATGGAGCTGGTGCCTAACAAGGGGCTTCACCCTTATTGACCAGCCTTCATAATATTGGAAAATACTCTGCACACGACTGGAGGAGAGAGGTAGTTACCAATGTTTTCCAGCTACAATTCCTGAATCCTCCAACAGTGACCTGTCTGCAAGTTACACTGGTGAAATAGTGCTACAAATTCTTTCAAGAGTAACCAAGCACTTTTTAACTGGATGAAAAAAGCTCCATGAGATGGAACCCAGACCTGTAACTGCTAAAGTGGCCAAATACTTGAAACTAGGTAAGTCCTGGGCCTAGGGGAAAACCTACTACTATTATTGTGCTAGAGATGCTGTGTTAGTTAGGATCATTACTGCTGTGATGAGACACCATGGTCAACAGCAGCTTGGGGAGGAAAGGGTTGATTTGGCTTCCACTTCCACATCACTGTTTGTCATTGACAGAAGTCAGGGCAGGAACCTGGAGGCAGAAACCGTGAAGGAATTCTTCTTACTGACTTGCTCTCCTGGCTTGCTCAACCTGCTTCCTTGTAGGCTGGGTCCTCCTGCATCCATCACTAATTAAGAAAATGCTCTAAAGGCTTGCCTATAACTCTATTTAAGGAGACATTTTCTCAATTGGGGTTCCCTTCGATAGGTGACACTAACTGGGTCAAGTTGACATTAAACTAGCCAGCACAGGACATAGCAGTAAAATTGCTTCTAGTGACCAGTTGTACTCATAGATTAACATCTCACTCAGCTTTCATCAGAGAAGCTCCTCTCTGCTGTAGATGGTAGTTAACACAGAGTCCCACAACTGGGCAATGTGCAGAGAGTGAGACTTTGGAGCACTGAGTCCTAAGTGGGGCATCTTTGTCAAACCCCTCCCTTTAAGAGTCAGGGGTCTTTGTGGAAGAGGAGGTAGGAAAATTGTAAGATCCAGAGGTGATTGGTGACTCCAAGGAAACAGTGCCCTCCAGACACAACAAGAGTGTTGCACATATGAACTCACAGAGACTGTGACAGCACGCACAAGACCCGCACAGGTTTAAGATGGACACAATCCCAGCCCTGAAAAGGGGAAATGGACACAAAGTCTCCCCACTAACCAAGAAACTGGAAAGCAAAATCAGTTTTCTTCAGTGGAGTGTCACTGGATACATACATACTCCAGAGTGGGCCCCATATCCAGAAGTAGGTGGCCAAAACAAACAAACAAACAAACAAACAAAAACAAAAACAAAAAATCCAACACTATGCATTTCAGGAAGGGGCATTGTTTCATTTTAGAATTTTCTTGTCACATTGTTTTTTATTTTTGTGTCTTTGAGAGAGGGGAGGGAAGAACATGAGGCTAAGTGGGTAGGGAGGTGGAGAGAATCTGAGAGAAGTTAGGGAAGGGGAAAACAGGATCAAAACACATTGTATGGAAAAGTTATAAATACAAATTACAAGAATTGCTGGACCAACGAGCATGCATATGTTCATCCCAGTAGATAATCCATACCGTTTTCCAATGGAACTCTACAAATTCACACATTCATCAGCTATAGAGTGGAATTCTTCTCACCCCATAAGTCTGGAACTGTCAAGTGGTTTTATTTCTGCCATTTTGGTGAGTGTGAGATGGTATTTCTCTGTGTTTATAATTTGCATTTTCCTAATGACTAATGAGGCTCAGTACATTTTTAGATGCTTATTTCACAGTTCTGAAGTTCTAATTCAAGACTTTTATCTGGTTATCATTGCATTATAGTTCTTTATATTTCCTGGATACAAGCCATTGTTAATACTGTGCGTTAGAAATAGCTTTCCATGTGGCTTGCTTTTTCACTCATTTACTTTCTGAATCTTTATTTTTTGAGATTATGATACAATTGCATAATTTCTCCTTTCTCTTCCCTCCTTACACACACACACACACACACACACACACACACACACACACACACATATATATCGCTCCTTGCTCTCTTTCAAATTCATGTCCTCTTTTTTCATTATTTTTGCATGCATATATGTATGTATATATACATATATATTCCTAATATAACCTCCTCAGTCTATATTACTTGTATGTATGTGTTTTCAGAGCTGACGATTTGGTATTGGATAATCAGTTGGTAGGCTTTTCCCTGGGGATGACTCTCCCTCCCGCTCTCGGTAACCCTTAGTTACCTACAGTTCTTTTTGTACTGTTGAGGCCTTTCCACCATTCATTTTGGCTTGTCTGTTGTTGTTGTCCTTGTTCAGCTCATGTTTAGGCAGTTATGTTGGTGAAAGCTTATGGATGTAGTTTCTGACATTAATAGGAGACACATCTCACAGCAGACTCCTCAATCCTCTAGCTATTCCAATCTTTCCACTTATTCTTCCACCATGTTCCCAAGACTTAGGTGCAGGAGATGTTTTTGAATATATATCCATCGGGACTGGGATCCACAGCTCTGCATTGGATGTGGTTTTCTGCGAAGAGACATTCCCTGGATGAGGAGTGAGGGCTACATTTATCTGCAGATATAAGGACAAGTGTTTAGAATGTAGTTAGGGATTATGCTGGTTTAGTAAAGCAGTTGGTTGATCATTCTCCTCCAAGATCTACGATTTTTTTTCTCTTGTTGAATAGGCCTTAAGTTCAATTAGAGAGGTTTTGGTTACCACCAAGATATGCATGCCCCTACTGGACCCTTCGAGTTATTCTGCCACAGTAGCGTTGCTGTGGTTAATAGGTGTCATAGCTGGGTAGGACTGTTAGTTGCTTCCCTCCTTTGGGAGCTTGTATGGTACCATGGAAGTCAGTCCTGAAGGAGGAGACATTCAGGTCAGTTCCAACTCAGAGGCCTCTGGGCCCTGTGTCTAAAATGCATGGTGTCTCCAGCAATAGGGACTTACTGCCCATCTCTGAAGGCCAACCAAAGGTACTAGCAATAGTCTATAATGTTTTGGGAGTCTCTTAGACAACCCTGACCAATAACTCAAAAGAGGGCTTCTCATGCCTGTCTTTGTTTGGTGTGTGTGTGTGTGTGTGTGTGTGTGTGTGTGTGTGTGTGTGTGTAGATCTTTGGCTCTTGGAGGGATAATTGTCAGCAAAGATAAGAAATTTTCATTTAAGTTACATATGTATAGTATATTTATACATAAGCTTATTGTATCGTAGGGTTTTTAATAGGTAGCTAGTTAATAGTATGGTTCCTTATGACTTTTTTTTTTTTTTTTTTTTTTTTTGGTTTTTCAAGACAGGGTTTCTCTGTGTAGCTTTGGAGCCTATCCTGGCACGCATTCTGGAGACCAGGCTGGCCACGAACTCACAGAGATCTGCCTGCCTCTGCCTCCTGAGTGCAGGAATTAAAGGCATGTACCACCAAAGCCCGGCCTCCTTATGACTTTTGAAGACATCTTTACTATCATTTTGACACATCACTCCTTCTTCTTTACTTATTTCCCTCCCCCGTCCATAATTAGATCTCCCCTGTTTATTCCCACTTCCCTGATCCGATCATTTGTACCCTGCTATTCCCCTCACTATTGCCCACCCCTCCTGACAGTGGTCCCTTTTAATGTTCCTGGTTTCTGCAGTCACTTAAGGATATGTACGCACATCTGAAAATTTGGATCTAGAAGCCTCTGACAAGAGAGAACATATGATGTTTGTCTTTCTGGGTCTGGGACATCTCAATCAATATGATCTTTTCTAGCTCCATGCATTTACCTGCAAATTGATAATTTCATTTTTCTTTACAGATGAATAGTAAGTATTCCATAGTGTATATATGACACATTTTCTGTACTCACTCATTATTTGAAGGACATTTAGTTTTTTCCATTTCTTAGCTGTTTTTGACCAGAGCAGGAATGAACATGGCTGATCTGATATCCCTGGAGTAGAATGTCAAATCCTTTGGGCATGTGCCATGGAGTAGTATAGCTGGGTCATATGGTAGATTTACTTTTAGCTTTTTGATAATTCTCTACATGGATTTCCATAGTGATTGCACCAGCTTGTAACCCCACCAACAGTGAGTGATGCTTTTATTTTTCTCCATACCTTCTCTAAAATTTGTTGTTCATTGTTTTGTTGATCTTTGGCATTCTAACTGGGGTAAAATGAAACATCAGAACTGTTTTTATTGGCATTTCCCTAATTTCTAGGGATTATGAACCTTTAAAAAAGAGATTTCTTAACCATTTTTCTTCCTTTGAGAACTCTTCAGGTTATAGACCCATTTTTTTGAATGGGTCGTATCCCCCCAACTCTTTGGTTTGGTTTTAGTTCTTTATGTATTCTGCATACTCATCCTCTGTCAGATTCATAACCCACAAAGATCCTCTCCCTTTCTGTGGGCTTTCCTCTTCACCTGGTTGGTTGTTTTTTAGCGGTGTAGAAAATTTTAGTTTCATGAAACTAAAAATGTCCCAATTTGCTCATTTGTCAATTGTTGGTCTTAATTCATGGACAAATGGAGTCCTATTCAGAAAGTCCTTTCCTACACCCATAAAATGTAGCGTGCTGACTGTGTTTTCATCTGGCAGCATCAGTGTTTCAGATTTTACATTTAGGTCTTTGATGCACTTGGAGTTAGTTTTTGTGCAAGGTAATAGATGTGGATCTAATTTCATTCTTCTACATATGGATATGTAGTTTCCTTAGCATCATTTGTTGAAGATGCTTTCTTTTTCCCATCTTATGTTTTTGGCATCTTTGTCAAATATTGCACAGCTGAAGTTACATATACTCATGTTTGAATCTTCTGTTTTTAACCACTGGTCCGCATGCCTGTTTTGTGCTAATACCATGTTGCTTTTATTACTATGACTCTGTAGTACATCCAAGATCTGGAATGGTAATCTTCCAGTGTTGTTCTTGTTGCTCAGGATTGTTTTGGCTGTTTAGGCTGTTTTGTGGTCCTGTATGAGTTTTATATACTGTTTGTTGTTGTTGTTGTTGTTCTGTAAAGAATGAGATAGACTGGGATTGCATTAATTATGTAAATAGCTTCTTGAAGAATGATTTTTTTTTTGTTGTTGTTTTTCGAGACAGGGTTTCTCTGTGTAGCTTTGGAGCCTATCCTGGCACTCGCTCTGGAGACCAGGCTGGCCTCGAACTCACAGAGATCCACCTGCCTCTGCCTTCCAAGTGCTGGGATTAAAGGTGTGTGCCACCAACACCCGGCGAGAATGATCATTTTTACAGTGCTAATTCTATCAATCCATGAGCCTAAGATGGCTTTCCACTCTCTAATGTCTTTGTCTCTTTCTTCAAATGTGTAAAATTTATACTGTAGAGGTCCTTTACTTCCTTGGTTAGATTCATTCCTAGGTAATTTTTTTTATTTGATGCTATTATGAAGTGAATGGGATCTCCTCCTTTGTATATTTATTGTTGGTATATATAGAAAATATATATATATATATATATTTATTGTTGGTATATAGAAAAGCCATCAATCTGTGCAAGTTGATTCTGTATCTTGCCACATTGCTGAATTTACTTATGGTTTCTAGAAATTCTCTGGTAGAATTTTTTCTTGAATCTCTAATGTGTAATACCATGTCAACTGCAAATAGGGGTACTTTGACTTATTCTTTCCCTATTTGTATCCCTTTAATTTCCTTCCCATGCCTTGTTGCTCCTGCTAGTACTGTGAACAAAATATAAAAAAAATGTAGGCATCATGGACATTCCTGTCTCATTCCTGACTTCAATGGGATCACTTCAAGCTTTTCCCCATCTAGGATGATGTCGACTGTGGGTTTCTCAGACACTGCTTATATTGTGTTGAGGTTATATTCCTTCTAGCCCTACATTCTCTAGGACTTATTAGATTTTGTCAAAGGTCTTTTTCTCCATCCATTGAGATGATCATGTAATTTTTGTCTTTAAGTTCATTCATTGATTTATTACATTTATTGACTTGTATATGTTGAACCATCCCTGCATTTCATGAATAAAACCAACTTGGTCATGGTGAATAATCTTTTTGATGTATGTCTATATATACATTCTATTTTGGGGGGGGGTTCAAGACAGGGCTTCTCTCTAGCTTTGGAGCCTATCCTGGCACTCGCTCTGGAGACTAGGCTGGCCTCGAACTCACTGAGATCCACCTGCCTCTGCCTCCCAAGTGCTAGGATTAAAGGCGTGCGCTACCAACACCCTGCGTATGTCTATATTTTATTTGCAAATATTTTATTGAGTATTTTGAGTTGATGTTCAGCAGGGATATTGGCCTGTCATTTTCTTTTTGTTGTGCATTTACCTAGTTTAGGTATTAGAGAGATACAGGCTTCATTGAAGGAGTTTGTGGGTGTTCTTTCTTCCTCCCTCTCTCCCTCCTTTCCTTCCTTAATCTCTCTCTATTCCTCTTTCTTTCTTTAAGTTTAAGAAGGATTGGCTTTAGATCTTCTTTGAAAGGCTGGTAGAATTCTGCTGTGAATACACCTGGCCTTGGTTTTTTTTTATTATCACTTCAATTTCCTCATTTGTTATGAGTCTGTTTGGGTTGTTGACTTCTTGGCTTAATTTTGGCAGTTTGGCTGAATCTAGAAATCTGTCCATTTCTTTTAGATTTTCCATCTTAATGGAGTGGAAGTTTGAAAATATTGTCTTTAGTATTCTGGATTTCTTTCGTGCCTGTTGTAATGTTTCCCTGTTCATTTTTGAGTCTGTTAATTTTGGTCTTCTCTTTCTCTCTTTTGGTTACTTGGATCCAAGTTCTGTCAATCCTGAATTCTTTCTGATTTTTTAATGTTAATAGTTAGAGTATAAATTTCCCTCATAGGACTGCTTTCTATATGTCCCAGAGGTTTTGTTGTGTTGTGTTTTTATTTTCATTTAGTTCCAGGAAGGTTTTCTTCTTTCTTTCTTTCTTTCTTTCTTTCTTTCTTTCTTTCTTCCTTCCTTCCTTCCTTCCTTCCTTCCATCCTTCCTTCCTTCCTTCCTTTCTTTCTTTTTTCCTTGACACCCCAATCATCATTCAGTAATTAGTTGTTTAATTTTCATGAGCTCGTGTATTTACTACAGATTTATCTGCTGTCTATTTTAAGTTTTATTGCATTGTGGTCAGATAAGATACAAGAAGTGTTTTCAATCTTTATGAATTTGTAAAGATTTATATTGTGTCCCAGAATGAGGTCTACTTTAGAAAGTCTGTGCCGCTGAGGAGAATTATATTCTTTGGTGTCAGGGTGGAATATTCTGTAGATATCTGTTGTTCGGGAGGAATGTTATGTAGATACCTGCTAATTCCATTTGATGTATGATGTTAGTGAAGTCTGATGGCCCTCTGTTTATCTTTTGCCCAGCTACTGAAATTGTTAATCTGTGTCTTTAAATTCAGTAGTATATTTTTAACAAGATTGGGTGAAATAAGGTTTGGCGTGTGTAAGTTTAGGATAGTAATGTTTTCTTGGTTAACTGTTCCCTTGATTAGAACTTTTCTAGGCATTTTTAGTTTGAAGTCTATTCTATTAGGATAGCAACTCCTGCTTGCTCCCATCTGATTGGAGTGCTTTTGTCTGTCCTGTCCAGCTTTGAAACATGTGCAGTTTTGTGGACACTCCAGGCACTTTTACAACTCAGTCAGCCTATTTATCTATGTAACAAGCAGATCATTCTCCTAAAGGCTGAATTTACAATAAAGCTTTGCTATCTGCTGTATCTTTGTGGCCCTGTTCTTGCCCAACAGTATCTTGTTCTACTTTTGCCTTTGTATTTCCACATACCAAGATGATGGAGGCAGAGTCAGGCAGATCCCTGTGAGTTCCAGGCCAGCCAAGGCTATATAGTGAGACTATCTAACATGAAGATCATTTAGTGAAATTCTGTTAGGATTGATCAATTCTGTGGATGCATAACTGACATCTTTATCATAATGAATCTTCTAGTTTATAAATATATAATTCTTTCATTATTTTTAATAATGCTTTGTAGTTTTCTATGTGAAATTATTGGTCCATAAATTCTGAGAATTTGTTACTAGGCATATGAACTTTCCCATGATTTTATAATAGACATGATTGATATGCATCATTGTTTTAAGTTGAAATTTTTCATTCTTACTGATATATGACATTTTTATTTTATTCTTCTAATATGTACTAAATAATTTGATTTGCATGTTTTTTTGTTGTTGTTGTTGTTTTCGAGACAGGGTTTCTTTGTGTAGCTTTGGAGCCTATCCTGGCACTTGCTCTGGAGACCAGGCTGGCCTTGAACTCACCGAGATCCGCCTGCCTCTGCCTCCCGAGTACTGGGATTAAAGGCGTGCGCCACCAACGCCCGGCTTGATTTACATTTTCTAATAACTATATCTTTTTTGTATTTATTAACTTTTATGTATTGATTAACTATTCACATTGTGAGAAATGATTTTTTCCTATCTAAGGTGGCTAGTCTGACAAGGACCAACATTTTGTCCCCTACCCAGTAAACTTTTATGCAAAGAAATTCAGATCTTTTAATCTCTCCCATGTAGTAAAAGTTCTATTTATGCAAAGGCCCTGCTGCATTACCAGAACTTGATGGCCCACATCAGCTGTGTCTTCCCTTCTTCCTTCATTTCCTTTGCACCACTTTCCAAATTAGCCAATCAGAGTAGACTGTGAGGTTTAACGTCAGCCAGTGAGGAGCAGCCAATCTCCCCCTTGCTTTAGGGGGTACAGACAGACTTCTGTGCTGCTTGTTAGCCTAGTGTAGGCTGTGGTACATCCATCTCACAAAAGGAAGTCCTTGCTGGGTGATTTCGGTGTTACCAATCTTGTTCCTCTCTATATATGTCTGTTTACAAATGCATGGTACTAGCGGGCGAGGGTGGCGCACACCTTTAATCCCAGCACTTGGGAGACAGAAGCAGGCAGATCTCTGTGAGTTCGAGACCAGCCTGGTCTACAAGAGCTATGTTCCAGGACAGCCTCCAAAGCCACAGAGAACCCCAGTCTTGTAGAGACCCCGCTCCCCCCCCCCCAAGTACATGGTAGGCCTTGGTTTCAGTAGCTTCACTGTAACATTTTAAAAAGATTGTCTTTTTGCTTGTCTCTCTGTCTCTCTGTCTCTGTGTGCATGTGTGTGCGTGTGTGTGTGTGTGTGTGTGTGTGTGTGTGTGTGTGTGTGTGTGTGTGTGTGTGTGTGTGTACAAGTGCCTGCCAAAGCCAGAAGACAGCATCTGATCTACAAGAGCTAGAGTTCTAGGTGGTTACGAGCTCCCGATGTCGGTGCTGGGAGCTGAACTGCAGTCCTCTGGAAGAGCAGTCAGTGTTCTTGACTACCGAGCCATTTCTCTCCAGCCGCTGTAACTTTGGATCTGGAAAGGGCGAGGCTGTCTATATTTGTTCTTTATTTTCAAGATTGTTTTAATTCCTCTGAATTTCTTTTGTTTCCCTATAAATAAGCTTTTTGGTTGCCAGTGGGGAGGGAAGGTGAGCTTTTGTTTTTGGTAGGCATGATGTTAAATCTGTAAATAAGTTTAGAGTACAGAGTACATTGTTATCGTAACAATAAATAGTGAGACTCCAGACCTATGTCTGTGGCTAGCTTTCCACTTATTTAGATATTCTTTAATGTTGTCCCACAGAATGTTATTGTTTTAGTGTACAAATCTTGTGCTTCTGTTGTTAAATTTATGTCTATGTTTCCCATCATTTTGTTGCAATTATAAATGGAATTCTCTTAACTTCAGATAGTTCATTGTCAATATACTTTTGATTTTTGTATACTTGATCAGTGACCTTCAACCCTACCGAATTTGCTTATTGGTTCTAATAATTCTTGGATAATCCCTTGGGATGTGTATGTATAAAATAATAACATCGGCAAATGTGATCTTACTTTTCCTATCACATCTGGATGCTTTTACTTCTCTTACTTGTCTGTTACTTGGTGTCTTATTTACTGTTTTATTGCTGTGAAGAGATAGCACAACCAAGTCAACTTATAAATGAAAGCATTTAGTTGGAGGCTTGCTTACAGTTTCAGAGGGTGAGTCTGTGGTCATCGTGGTAGGAAGCATGGTGGCAAGGAGGCAGACATGGTGCTGGGGCAGTAACCGAGAGCTTACATCTGATCCACCAGTAGAGGCAGCAAGAAAGAGACTGGGCCTGATGTGGGCTTTTGAAACCTCAAGTCCATCCCCAGTGGCACACCTTTTCCAACAAGGCCACACCTCCTAATAATTCCGCAAACAGTCTACCAACTGGGAACCCAACATTCAAGTATATGAACCTATGGAGGCCATTGTCATTCAAACCATCACAGTTGGCGCTTACTCTCCAGTACAATGTTGAAGAGAAGTGGTGGAAGCATGTGTCTTTGTTCTTTTCTAGATCGTCTCCAATGGGCACGTGTTAAGTGTTTCATCCATTAGCGTGAGGTTAACGGTCTAGTTCCCACAGACCACCTTGTCAGGTTTAGATGTTTTCCTTCTCTTCCTACTTCATGAGAACGCATTGGTCATGGTGTCCTGCCCTTTTTATATGTTGTTGAATTAACTTTGGTATTATTATTTTATTTTTTAAAAGGAAGAAATGTTCTGCGCGATAGTCTTGCCGGCAAGAACCACACAGGACATTCGGATCCTTCTGCAGTAAAGTTTTAATGCGTCTTGAGAGGAGAGCATAAGCTTACCAGAGCGGAGACTCCGAGCCAAGAATCCCGTCCCCTAATAAAGGCTCACAAACTCTGAGCGATGCGTGTACAGCTGGGATAGGTGGATGACTCGTCACCCTATATGACGCCATGGAATAGGCGGGGCTAGGCAGTGGAAAAACACTGAGCACATGGATACCAACGTTGTTTACTTGATCCGGCAGCGGATGTCAGCGCCATCTTGTAATGGCGAATGTGAGTGCGGCTCCTCACATCTCCCCCTATATAATTATATAGAAACATAGAGGCTATAGGCCAGCCAAATGCAGAGTGGAGATAGAGGTCAACTCCCCAAAACTGGATGCAGACCTTGTCTTGAGCAGGACTCCAGACTCTGTGTCCAGAGCAGGCCCAGACCCGTCCTTATGTCTTTTTCTGGGGGAAGGGCATTATGACATATAACCTTCATGGAAGATGACATATCTCCCAGAAGAGCCAAAAGAAAAGCCGCAGGCCCTTTCTGTGCAGTGCTTAGCCTTACAATTCTTTTGACCTGCCGAACCTTGCTCACTCTATTCCGTGCAATGAGGTCAAGCCTCCGGAGGTGTAGGAGCTGAGCAGTCAGCGACCTATTGCCTCAACATGCTTAGCCAAATGCCGGGGGAGATTCCATTCTCTAGGGCAGCGAGTGCCTGTGCAACCATTACCTTACCTTTTTTGTTTGGGTTTTGAGTCTACACACAGTCCCAAGCATAAACACCACACCACTGTAGAGAATTGTGCCAAAAAGTCCCACCCCCACCCAATCCTTAAAATAGGAGACAGCTGAAGCGATCCATGATGACAATCCCTCCGTCAAGGACAGGTCAAGGTGCAAGGAGTTAATCTGGATAATAGCGGCTCTCAACTCCCGGGGAGAGGGTGGAGTTCTGACTTTTGAAGGTCCGAAGGGGCTCTTCGGGTGAGTCTTTTCGGGATCCACAGGGGATTCTCTTCATCCTGTGGAAAAACACATATAGCTCCCCTGGATCTTATGAGAATAGGATCCGGGCCTCTCCAAAGACCAGTTAAGATATCTTTCCATTTTACCATTTCCTTTGGCCTTTCAGGTTCTGAGGTGTGGCGCTTGGCCGCAGTATGGCCCTGAGCGTCAATGTTTAGAAAATTAAGGGTAAAGAGTGCCATGGAAATTGCAACTCTTGGCACCGAGGGTAAGGAAGCTCCGATTCCCTCCTTTTGTTTGATTAAATAAGACTTAAGTGTGCGATGGGCATGTTCCACAATGCCTTGTAAGCCGGCCCATTATCTGTTTTTAAGAAGCATACAGGTGGCTAGGTAAAGTCTTATTTTTGTAATACAGCCGAACTTCCTTAAACAGTAGCTTAACTTTTTTCTGAGGCAGGGTTTTTTGTGACTTTGGAGCCTGTCCTGGAATTTGATCTGCCGGACCAGGCAGACCTTGAACTCATAAAGATCCATCTGTCTCTTATTCCCGAGTGTTGGGATTAAAGGCATATGCCGCCAACGCCCTCAACTTAAAGGCGCGTGTCATCAACACCCTGAGCTTAAAGGTGTGTGCTACCAACATAATAGATTAGCATCTTTTACAAAACAAGAACTTTACATTGTCAGGCTTTGTTTAAAAATAATTTTAAATTGAAGCTCTTTAAGTACAAACATTAATAAAATCAAACATTTGAAAACTGGTTTTAAAAAGAAATTTAAATTCCCTTAAGGTCTTTAACATTTTAAATCTTAACTGAAAAACTTGTTTCTAAGATGGTACCTCTGATTTCCATGTGGTCACCTTTAGTCAAGATGGCGGTTTATGTATCCTTTTTTTAACTTTAGCAAAATGGCTACCGTCAGTCATGTGACCAGCTACAAAATGGCCGTACCAGGAAATAGAACATTTTAAAACAAGCATACATAAATTACTTGAGTGAATAACATGCGCGGCCTTTTCCCCTGTCAAAGACTGGGAAAGCCATCTGCAATTTTTTCTGCTCCTCTAATGGTAAAAAGGAGTCAGTACCAAATTTTTGTTGTAACTCATATAATGGGGGTGCTGATGGAAGTACACCCGCTGGATTAACAGGTCTCTTAAATTTACCGGGGTGTGACCGGTTATTCCCTATTTTCTCTCCCCCTTTTTTTGTATCCTGGGGAGGGCCTTTTTCCTTAGACATGTCCTTCCTTTTTTGAGCTCCTAATCTCTCATCTCGTTCGGTTTCTGATATATTATCCTGTACCTCTTTAAGCGTTTTTTGACTCTCTGCTACCATGGGATGGCAAGCCTCAATCTCTAGACAGTTTTTAATTAGGTCTCTCTGTTTTGAAGAGCCCATTATGCTGGAGGCTACCTGGGGTAAGCTTGGTTGCGAACTGGAACACCAGCCACGGTGGGCACAATATAAGACCAATGTGAACAAAAGAATAAAGACTAGAATTAAGGCTTTTACTGATCCATCCCATAGTGGTGACAAATTAAAAACAAAGTCAAAAAAGAAGGTGTCAGAATAAAGCATACCTCTCCGAACTTACCACCCTGCAGTTCTGAATCCGCCCCGTCCGAGGGGTCTCCGAGGTGCCGGCGATGTTAACAAGTTCCCGGGTTTCGGCACCAGATGTCCCGCGCGATAATCTCGCCGGCAAGAACCACACAGGACATTCGGATCCTTCTACAGTAAAGCTTTAATGCGTCTTGAGAGGAGAGCATAAGCTTACCAGAGCGGAGAACCCGAGCCAAGAATCCCGTCCCCTAATAAAGGCTCACAAACTCTGAGCGATGCGTGTACAGCTGGGATAGGTGCATGACTCGTCACCCTATATGACGCCATGGAATAGGCGGGGCTAGGCAGTGGAAAAACACTGAGCACATGGATACCAACGTTGTTTACTTGATCCGGCAGCGGATGTCAGCGCCATCTTGTAATGGCGAATGTGAGTGCGGCTCTTCACAAAGAAATATTTTCATTGTTACAAAAACATGTGAGGCAGGTGCTAGAAACATACGTCTCATTGAACACTGTTATACATACTTTCACTATCTTCCTGTGAATCCCATTCATTTAAAGAAACACGCTCCTCAAGATCAGTAAAGCAACTTTACCTTCAACGATATTTTGGCGGGTTCTTTATTTTGTTTGGTTTTGGGTTTTTCTTTTAAATTTGGTTTTGATTTAGTTGGGGGAGGTTGCCAGGGCAGAGGGCACAGGGCAGATTCGAGGAGACAGGGAGGTAAGAGGGATCGGAATGCCTGATGTGAAATCCACAAAAAATCAATAAAATAAATCAAAAATAAAATAAAATAACAGTGAAGAAGAAATATTCTGAAATATTTTTCTATTTATGAATAGTATTCAGCCCATAAAGATTTTTTTCCTATAATAGAGTATATTTTAGTTCACTCACTGGAACACCCTTTGCTATGTATGCATTCATAGACTTAAAACTCACATATATCTTTTTGAATCAGTTAGTAGAAGGCAAGCTTATAATAAGAGGAAAAAATCCCTGCTGGTTTAAAGTAGAAATAACTAGGTTATGGAGCCCATGGTGGTTGAAAGTGCTGACCTAATGAGCTGTAGGACCTAAATGTGTATCCTGGTTGTCATTCTTACCTTTGCTTCTTCCAGAGCCATCAAGTATCATTATCCACAAGTAGGACTACCTGGGAATGGAGTGGACTTTTCAAACCTCAGTGCCCAGCCCCAAGAGGCACACCTCCTTCAGAAAAGCCACACCTTCTAATCCTTCCCAAACAGTTCCACCAAGTGGGGACCAAGTATCCAAACATAAGAGTCTCTGGGGCCATCCCCACTTAATCCACCACAATATAACCTTTTTATTTTTTTCGAGACAGGGTTTCTCTGTGGATTTGGAGGCTGTCCTGGAACTGGCTCTTATAAACCAGGATAGTCTTGAACTCACAGAGATCCACCTGCCTCTGCCTCCTGAGTGCTGGGATTAAAGGTGTGTACCACCACCACCCGACTACACCACAAAATAACTTTAAAAACTCTTTGTCAACCAAGAAATAATGGCCACCAGTTTATTATCCTCCTGCCAGTGCTGCTGCATGTCTGAATTTGAAAACGTGCATATTATAAATAGTTCCACCATTCATTTAATTGATAGGAAAGCTGAAGCTCAGAAAGATTTTGAAACTTCCTCACAGACAGGGATGGGCCAAGACTGAGCCTGTGGCTCTTTTCACATTGAATACTAACACCATGAACACTGGATAGTAACGCCTTGTGCATGAATCCTAACACTGCGTACATGCATCATACCCTTCACTGTTTGGGTAGAGGCTCCTCATCCTCACATCCTTGTGACACTGCACCACTTGTAATGGGAGGTGGCATCTCCTCCAACTTTTCCTTTGGGGGAGAGTCTTGAATATTATTTCTCAGAAGTTTCTGTAGCAAACTTAAATTTAAATATCTATCCTGGGGCTGGAGAGATGGCTCAGTGGTTACAAACACTTGCTGCTCTTCCAGAGGACCCAAGTTTGATTCCTAGCACCCATGTCAGGAGGCTCACAACTGTCTATAATTCTAGCCCCCTGAACTCCACAGGTGCCTCCACCCACGCCTCAAGCACACATCCTCACATGCAGACATACACACTAAAGACAATAATAAAAGCTGAAAATATTAAACACACACACTTCCGAAGAAAACCACACAATACCTCCTCCTTTTATCCCGTCAAAGGCCACGAGCAGGTGCAAAGAAGAGCAGGTGTCTGTGTGAAAATCATCATGCTACTTTGTCACATCAAAACTAAAGAGTTCAGTGATGGCTGTATTCTTTCGAGGGGTATAGGTGGATTATTGTCTACTTTAATCATTCCCATTTTGAGAAGGAATAGTTAATAAAGATACTCTCTTTTTATAGGTTTTATTTATTTTTTCAAGACAGGGTTTTTCTGTGACTTTGGAGGTTGTTCTGGAACTAGCTCTTGTAGACCGGGCTGGCCTCAATCTCAAAGAGATCCACCTGCATCTGCCTCCCGAGTGCTGGGATTAAAGGTGTGCGCCACCACCACCCCGCTTTAGGTTTTATTTTATGTGTATGTTTTGCATGTATGTGCACCACATGCATGCAGTGCCTGCAGAGGCCAGAAGAGGGCATCAGATACCCCTGAGCCTGGAATTACTGACAGTTGAGAACAGCAATATGGGTTCTGGGAATCAAACCCAGGTCCTCTGGAAAAGCCAGCAGTACTCTACCACTGAGCCCTCTCTCCAGCCCACAAAGCTACTTTTTGAAAAGATTTGTTTTTATTTACGTGTATACGTATGCGTGTTTTGGTGTTAGTGTGTATCACATGTGTACAGGTGCTCTTGGAGGCCAGAGATGACATCAGATTCCCTGAAGCTGGAGTTACAGGCAGTTGTGAGCTGACATGGTTACTGGAAACTGAACTCTAGTTCTCTTGAAGAGCAGCCAGTGCTCGTAACTGCTGTGCCATCTCTCGCCTGGGAATGCTGTGAACTTTTAAAACCTCAAAGCCCACCCCCAGTGATATACCTCCTCCAACAAGGCCACACCCAATCCTTCCCAAACAGTTCCACCAACTGGGGACCAAGCATTGAAATCTATGAGACCACGAAGCCCATTCTCATTCCAACCACTATGTTCCATCCCTGGCCATAGACTCGTGGCCACACCACAATACAAAATTTATTTAGTCCACCTTCAAAAGTCCCCATAGTCTTTCTATCTCAAGACTATGGAAAAGTCCTAAGTCTCTTCTGGGACTCCTGGCAATCTTTTCATTATAATCCCCTGTAAACCCAAGAAGCAAGTCACATACTTCCAGCATACAATGGCACAGAGGATACATTACAATTTGAGGTTCTCTTGGACCTCCCTGACCAACTTGAGAGGCCGTTTCTCATGTCTGGTGCTGGCATCCCTGTTAGCTAGCTAGTCCAAGTCTCTTGGGGGGTGTCATTGTCACCCCATGTAGTGATACTTCTTTAAACTATGTATCTATGTATATACATATACACATTCCTTACACATAATGTATCCATATGTATACATACACATGCCTTACACATAATTTAAACTATGTGTCCATATATATATATATATATATATATATATATATATATATATATATCTTACACGTAATTTTAGGTAAACATAAAATAATACAATTCTGTTTTTTCAAACATCCTTAAGGTAACTTATCTCCCGCCCTTCCTCTCCCTTTGCCTATCATTCTGATTTAACTTGAATTCATTAAGTAGACACTCAGCTTTTTGATGTTGGGAATCTATTTGAGGCGACACAACTGCCAGTTGGCTGAGCCAAAACAGAGACCTGAGGCTTACAGAGTATGCCTCCCCCCCCCCCCCGTGTCTACCACTGACCACTCCCTCCCCACATCTGCTCTTAACCTTTGTGTATTACTTTGCTAGGGAGATCATAATGACGTACCCTAGACAGAGGGGCCTGGATGACAGAAAGGTGTCTCCTCACAGTTCTGAAGCTCAAGGTGTATGTGGGTATTATTATTCTTTTGTTTAAATTAAAAATAAAGAAGAAAAGAGGCAGATGAGACATAAGAGTAAGAGACATATTAGACATATTAACCAGTTTATTATAGGCCTGGCAGAGTAGGGAGACTAAAAGAGAAGAGAAACAGGGTTAATGGCTGACCGCCATAGCCGGTTGCTATAAAGAGAGAGAGAAGCAGAAGCAGACAGAGAAGAGGAGAAGAGTAGAGAGGAGAGAGAGAGGAGAGAGAGCGTAAATAGGCAGGGATCTGTCTTTTAAAGGGGTCCTCTGCACCTGTGTGCAGACTTAGTTCCCATGGAACCCTGGGCTGACCAGGGTGCTGCCTGTTCGCCAGGTAACAGGGGCAGGCCAGCATAATGCCTGAACCTTTCAGGTATGTGGTTGGTTCCTCTGAGAGCTATGAGGAAGAGACTGTTCCAGGCTCCTTCATTTTGTGGGTTTGCTAGCAATCTTTGGTGTCTTTGGCTTGCATATTCACCATCAGAATCTTTGCCTGTGTGTTCACATGGCATTTTCTCTGTGACTGTCTGTGTCTACATTTCCCTTTTTATAAAAGCACCAATAACATGGTGTGCTGGATAGTATTATGTCAACTTGACACAGGCTAAAGTCATCTGAGAGGAGGGAACTTCAATTAGGAAAATGATTCCTTAAGATGGGACTGTAGGGAAGCCTGTAGGGGATTTTCTTATTTAGTGATTGATGGGGGAGGGCCCAGCCCATGGTAGGTGGTTCCTGAGCTGGAGGTCCTGGGTTCTATAAGAAAGCAAGCTGAGCAAGCCATGGGGAGCAAGCCTATAAGCAGCATTCTTTAATAGCCTGTTCATCAGCTCCTGCCCTGTTTGAGTTCCTGTCCCAACTTCTTTCAGTGATGAACAATGATGTGGAAGTAAAGCCAAATAAACCCTTTCTTCCCCAAGTTGCTTTTGGTCATGGTGTTTCATCACCCTAAGACACATGGGAGTAGAGGTCCACCCATAATCTATTGTGACCCCATCCTCACTCACTATAATTATAAAATGGCATTTTCCAAATGAGGTCATATGCAAGATGCTTGCAGCTAAGGCGTGAACATCTGAGCACGAGGGGAACAAATTCAACTTGCAACACTTTTCCTGGTTTGTCTAAATGGTCATTAACCCAGAGATGCTTCAGTGACCCATTGGGTATCTCCAGGATGAGCTGTGTGTGATTTTTATCAGTTCATGAGCAGGTTACATCTTGACTATCCCCCAATCTGTGCAAGTCCTGGGAACCCTGTGTGGTCTCCAAGGCCCTGATCACCTTTGCCCACCCCTCTGGCTCTTTTGGTTCAGGAGTGTCACCTTTTCAGACCCGCCCTGTGAATCCCAGCTCCTTCAGTTGCCCTGGATTCCAAGCTCCATTTCCTTAACTCAGCAAAGCTGCCAGACTCCGGATTCCTTCTCCCTCTGCCCACGCAGCACAGAAACCACCTTCAGGCAGGAAGCCAAGGTGATCTTCAGGCTCAGCGTTCATTTCTCCTTTCCCAGGGATCACAGTCCTGTGCTGATGCTTTAGTTCAATGAACATAATTATTTCCTGTCTTTCCCCCCAGTGTCCAGTTTTTTAACCCTCCTTGTACCAGTGTATTCATCTGTATTGACTTTTTTTTCAGTGTGTCGAATACTGGAACGCTATTTATCTATATAATCATCACAGCTGAGGTAAAAAGAACCACAGAGCCATATTTCCAGGGTTCTCACAAAGTCCTGCTACTGACATTTAATCATTGGCCCTCTCTCAGACACTCGTATAAGCAGGACAATGCTCTCTTAGCATAATCCCCTCTGAAGGCAAGGGGGAAGAAGGTAAAAGATGGGAGAAGAGTACAGCATCCCTAAACGTCAAACAATCCTATAAAACCATGGGGTCTGCCTTGCCATAGGTAGCTGGGTGGCTCACTGGCTTCATTGTCATGCTCTATGGACCAAACGGAAAGACATTCACGTTTCTGTCAAACATTTGAGTTCAGATGTGTCAAGTTATCTTAATCCAATTCAAGACTTTCTCTAAATTCTCCATAAGGGGGGGAGAAATAACTTCTGATATGAATGTGTCACTCAGCATAAGTGTCTTGGGGTTTGGCCACTGGGTCTCAGTTCCCACTTGTCTATTTACTGCTACTTGAACTTTGGTGGATTTCCTCTGGGTTTCCTGGTGGAGATTACATATTGTGTTATTGTATTTTGAGTCTAAAAAGGAGCGTGTGTCTGCCACCATAACCCACTATGCAGCCGACTCATGGGAAAGCAGGTCGGGTTTGAAATTGTAGTAGGAGGTTCCCGAAGGACCTGTCCCCCAGCATCACCCACAACACCCTCTCCTGTGCTCTTCTCCAATAGGCCAGCACTTCTTGGGGCTTTGTTCAGGGTTTTGGAAAATTACACATACTCTTATTAAGCAGAAAACAAATCAATGCTTGCTGTTGATCCTTTTGAAGGGATTGGTGTGGTGAAATCTTGCTTGTACAAATAAAGCTTGTCTGAAGAACAGTGGATGGAGCTTACCACTAACAAACCATAGAGGTCTGGAGGTCTGAACAGACCAACAGGAAGCGAGTAAGATGGCTGGGAGAGAGAGGATATAAGTGGGAAGAAACAGGAACTCACTCCCTTTTCCGATGGGAAGCTAATGCAGTAAAGGTGGCTTTAGCTTGCTCCTTCTCTCTGATCTCAGCATTTTCCTCTGTATCTGACTCCGGGTTTTCATTATTTGGACCAGTTAACAACTCCATTAACACTCTGGTTTCCAGTTGTTTACTGATGGAACTTTATACAGAAGCATACATGAACGAGAGTTTGGAGGGAGAAGCTGTCGAAACAAGGAAGCTTGCCTACCAAAAGTGCAAGAGGACCCTCATGTGCACCAAAACTGAGACTCGGTTGTATCACAATTCCACACAGGGTTCCCACTGCAAGGCAATTTTATACACGCGAAACACTGATCAGGCAATAGACAACTAGATTAAAACACAGTCAAGAACGTTTGTAACATACGCATGAAACAAAGTATAGACCCCCATCCCTGGGCATTCTGAAATGGAGGGGGCAATGTGATTATTGGTCCAGGGGGTGACTTTGTCAGTGGATAATGTCCCATTCTTTTCAGCAAGTCTCCAAACCTGCCTGAGGACTCCTCGGCACAGTCAGACCATGGATTCGCCATCCCCTCTCCTGTTTTTCCATGGAAACAATGAAAAAAATTATTCCACATCCTCCTTTCAATCCAAACACTATTTTTAGTGCTACCATTTGCTATAGAAACACTGGCTTCGTTCTTTCACCTTAGTGCCACAGCATTTCACTGACAGAGATGAGGAACAGCTGCCTAAGCAGTTTGCAGAGGACAGTGTGTGTGTTTTGGGTACCAAACACCTGCTTTCCAAACACGTTTCATTTGTCACTCAGCCACAAATAAGTCACTGCCCAAATACTGGCCATTAAAATATTTTTTGTGATTAAAAATCCCTTTTAAAATGTTGTACTCTGTTAAATCAATTATACACTATTTTCCTATCAGAGAGGCTAAGAATATGCTGTGGAGGTAGTTGATTGCTGAAATTTTGTGATGACCGGGGAAATGCTGCAAACTGCAGAACGGGACCAGGCGAGGGCTGTCTGTAAAGGAGGTGGGCAGGGGTTGGGCACACCCCCCTGTGGATGCAGGGATGAGGCAGTGCTTGGCCATCAGTGGGTAACCTTGGAACAGTTACTTCCTTATCCCCCAGAAAATGAGGATGGAGAGTATATTCCCTAAGATCCTGGGCAGATCTAAGTTTCCAAATCTAAATTCCAGTCACGTAGCACGTCGTGCTGGGGAGGCAAGAGAAGCTCCGGGAAGCTCCATCTAAATGAAAACCGTGAACGGCATTGGGTACCAGGACCACAGCGGCACGCTCATTGGCAGAGATTGTCACTCTTATTCAGCGCCTCCCATTTAGACTCCCACATTTGTTCCCCTTGCTTCTAAATTAGTCAGTGTAAAGACTTTTAAAAGATTAGCTGGTTTAAAGTCACATTTTCGAAAGGGAGCTATGTGGGCCAGCACATAAATCAGATACACACTTGTTTTATCTCTGCTTGAAAGAAAAGTAGTGATTTGGATTTTTTTCTTGATAATTAGAGTTCCCAGCTCTCTTATTTTAAATATTATCCCATATAAACACAATATTATTGTTGTTTATATTATCCCTAATCGCCTTCTGGATTCTTCCAAACCTGACCACATATTTGTATAGACAAGTAACAAATATTTTCAGCAACAATTAGGGTTAAGCATTCAAATACGGTGTTCTATGGAAAATAGTATTACTGATGTCTAAAACCAACACAATTCTGACATTTAGGTATCCTGAATAAAAGAACACATCTTTTTGAAAGGGGGGAAAGGATTAATAATACATCCTGTCACATTTGGGTGGGCTAAACAGGAATTGTTTTAGAAGCATTGTGATGGATGTTGAGGAAAAGTCTGTACATTGTGGAAAGATTCCAAAACAGATCACCAGTGTTTAGCATGAAAAGAATCAATAATTGCAGGAACAAGGCCGGGCAGTGGTGGTGCACACCTTTAATCCCAGCACTCGGGAGACAGAGGCAGGCAGATATCTGTGAGTTCGAGACCAACCTAGTCTACAGAGCGAATGCCAGGATAGATTCCAAAACTACACAGAGAAACCCTGTCTTGAAAAACCAAAAAACAAACAAACAAACAAAAAAACCAAAAGCAAAACAGCAGGAATAAATGATGCCTCTTAGCTAAGAGTCTAAGTCCTATTAGAGTGGGATAATGATAAGCTTCATTTAGAATAGTAAATATTAAGCTCATTCAGGTAGCATTTGACCCCAGTGTGTCTGATGGACCACTGCTACAGACTACCCCAGTGAGCTGGGAAATGGAACCCAGCAATGAAATGGGAAATCTAAATAAATGTTTTATTAGTCACTTACTGTGATAAATAAATCAGTGGGGTGTGAGTGTATGTGGTATATGTATGTACGTGTGTGTGTTTGTGAGTCTAAAATGTGTGTGTGCATGTGTACCCATGCATATGTGGAAACTAGCAGAAAATGTATGGTGTCCTGCTCCAGCTCCCTCCCTTTCCCTTTGAGACGGGAGCTCTTGCTGGAGCTGTTTTGCTGTTTGGGCTAAAATGGTTAGCCAGCAAACTCAACAGTCATCCTATCTCTGTCCCATTGTGTGGGTGAGCAGATCTGAACTCAGATCTCCACAGTGTACAACAATCCCTTTGCCCACTGAACCGTCCCTAGCTCCAAAAGAGTAGTATTAAATAAGGCGATCCTTTTGTATTTCTGGGGCTTGGAGTCATGGTAGGAATCTCACTGGGATAAAATCAGGGGGTTAGAAGGCTTGTATTCGTCTGGAGGCTCAAGGGGGGAGAAACTGTCACCTTGCCTTTTTAGCATTAGCAAATTCTCACTTTCCTAGGCTTATGGCCCCTTCCTCCACCCTCAGGCAGTATTCGTTGGAGTTCTCTGTCACCTGCAGGCTCATAGGCTCTCAGGACACCATCTGCCCCTTCTCCCATGAGCAGCTTTATGACTGTGTTGGGCCTAACCCCAATGGTCCTGGAAACTCTGCCCATTCTGCACGCAGTGGACAAATGATCACATTTCTGTAACTGTTTAACTTCCTGTGAAGAAGCAAACCCATATATTCATAAGAGACTATATACAGAGACTGAGAATGGCCATGGGTGGCAGGGAGCCACTCAGGGGGAAATGAAAACATGAATAGTTGTGTCTCAAGCCTGTGGGTGCAGAGCCTTAGGCTCATCTACAACTATCTACAACTCCTAAAGGAAAGAAATACCAGAAAATACACACTGGTGGGTCACATGCGGTCGACGAATGCTGTAACATATCCCAGAAACAAGGCAGTAGAAAAATCCTGAATATTTAACAGTGAAGTAGCCACATAGCAGAATGTTAGCAAGTTGTTAAGAATTTATACTTATGAAGACTTCATTATCATATGGGGAAATACTTATGGTATAATGTAGTTCTTTATAAAGAATATAAGGGGGGCTGGAGAGATGGCTCAGAGGTTAAGAGCACTGGCTGCTCCTCCAGAGGTCCTGAATTCAATTCCCAGCAACCACATGGTGGCTCATCTATAATGAGATCTGGTGCCCTCTGAATATAAAATTATTTGTGTTTACCTCAGCTGTGTGTTTTTTGTTTTGTTTTGTTTTGTTTTTTTGGATGGGGGTAGAGATTAAGCCAAGGTTTTGGATGTTCTAGGCAAGTGTTTTACCTTTGCTGTACATTTCCTTTTCTGTGCCTTAACTTCAACTATGCAGGAGATATTCGGATACCCTTTTTATAGTAAATAAAAATGGAAACAACAAAAACAAAACAGCAGCAGTAGTAACCTTGGGTTGGAATTTTCTGGTGGTCTCCCCTTCTTTCTGATTATGTTGGGTCCATCTGTTCAGAAAGCAATTAAACGTGAAAGAAAGGCCTGATGAGGCTAGAGAATTCTTTTATGTGTTTAGTCTGAGTGGCTGTGTGCATTTTCTTGGCAGCCAGGGAGGATCAGAGGACATTGGTGTAGGTTGTGGCTTTAAACAGAAAAGCATCATGGGAGGACCAAGGACTCAGGCATTTACTGCTGGTACCCGGAAGAGTGGTGTAGAGTAGCTGCCGTGAGGATCAAAGCCATGGGGCTGGAGAAGGGGGGACTTGTGGGCTAAGGCAGAAGGAGAGGAACAGGGTGAACTTTGAGGAATGACTGAGTAGGTCAGTTTGGGAAAAGCGTTTGAAATGGAAGAGTGAATGCTATGGCAGCATATGGGGGAGCCACACAAGGCTGGTCATGGTGGAAGTTGGCTTTGGGAGTCTTCCTCCATTGCTCCCTCTCAGTTAAGCCCAGAGCTGACTAATATAGGCCAGGCCAGCCAGCCAGCCTTTGGAGAATCCCTTGTCTCTGCTTTCTGAATGAGAGCTAGAATTCCAGGTAAGGTGGCCATAATCTCAACCAGCATTTATGTAAGTGCTAGGAATTCAGACTCCAGCCATTATACTCACACAGTGAGGCGGCTCAATAAGACCACTGCCACCAAGGCTTTCCTGGGCAACAGGCTTGTGGCCTGGAGGATGACAACCAGGCTGGCTCCTGGCTCCGGAGCTCCACCCAGAGAGCTTGCCTATGGGCTCTCTGCTTTCTGAATCTGAGTGAAACCACAGAAATTGGCTGTCTTCCAGAGACCCACAAGCCAAGTCCCAAAGAACACAATGTTCCCACTGCCAGCTTAAGTGAGAAAGCCCATCATCTTTGGCTTAACTCTCTTCACTCCACCATAAGCCTCTCATTTAGCCAAAAAGAATCTGCAGGGCAATGGGGACTCATTTCTAGCTAAATCTCCTTAGGGACAATGGTGATCATGGGGCCAGGAATTGTCCTGGTTTGCTTTCTATTGTTGTGACAGGAAACTCTGACCAAAGGCAATGTGGTGGTGGTGGAGTGGTATTTGGCTTCCATTCTCACATCACAATCTATCATTTAGAGAAGCCAGGGCAGGACCTCAAGCAGGAACTGAATAGAGACCTTGTGGGAATGTTGCTTCCTGGCTTGCTTTTTTTTTTTTTTTTTTTTTTTTTTTTTTAAACAGCCCAAGACCACCTGACCAGAGGTGGCTCCACCCACAGTGAGCTGGGCCCTCCCACATCAATCATCAGTCAAGACGGAAGCATTTCTAATCTACTGGGAGCATTTCCTCAAAGGAGGCTCCCTCTTCCATGGTGACTCTAGCTTGTGACAAGCTGACCAAAAACTAACCAACACATGAATAATTGAGTGAAAAGGAAATGGAAATACTTTAAAATGTAAATATGAAAAGCTTTCTAAAACTTCTGATGCCCTGAAGGAAGCTTCTTTCTGGGAATAGGTGAGGCTCAGTCTCTTTTTCTAAATTCAAAACCCTCTTCATCATCGGAGTTAGAGGCCACTTTGACAGAGGCAGCTCTACTCAGCAGTAAGAACACAGGCCATGGGTTCAAACTCTGGCTTTGCCACTTAGTACCTGTGTGACTGTGGCCACAGTCCTTGCTCGTTTGCCCACAGCATGGAGAAAACATCATCAGTCCCTTGCTTGTAACATGGCAGTAACGGTGGATCTTTGTTCAGGGTTCTTCGGGAGACTGAAGCATTTCATCGAGTGACTGCTTTCGAATGGCTTGGAACAGTATCTAAATTCTGACAATGCTGTGTTGTCAGAGTAGACATAATGGACTCAGGAGTAGCAAGGCCTCCTTTGTCTTGTCGGGAAGTAAGGGGCTCCTCCCTTGGAAGGGGATGTTTAGGGATAGCCAAGACAGACTTTCTAGCATCCGAAAAGCCACCAACCTTATGCTTGTGGCTGTGTGGTGGTTTCTGTGGGCTTTAAGAAACTGTTCCCTTTGAAGTTCTACAAAGCCTCACTTGAATCTATTATCTTTTTCTCGACTGGCTTGGAGGCTTGGTGACAGAAGTACTAAGAAGAGCTTCGTGGACAGCAGCTGAGAACC
Organism: Cricetulus griseus; assembly: GCF_003668045.3. Taxonomy (NCBI): domain Eukaryota; kingdom Metazoa; phylum Chordata; class Mammalia; order Rodentia; family Cricetidae; genus Cricetulus; species Cricetulus griseus. Next base: position 10,496,446 of record NW_023276807.1, read on the forward strand.
AGAGTTGTCCATGAAGGTTAAAGTCCCTGGGGGTGGGCTATAGGCACCCCTTTCTTCCTTTGGAAGCAGAAAGGTCCTCATTCTCCAGCCTACAGATAATTTTCCATTTTGCTAACCTAGTCACAAAGTTCCCAACCCCTTTCTATTTTGGGTGTTGACACCGTGTTCTCAGCCTTAGCTAATCATCAAGATCCTCTCTCTCTCTCTCTGGCTTTTTTTTTTTTTTTTTTTTTTTTTTTTTTTTTTGTCCTCTGAAACCCTCCAGGAACTTCAAAAGCCACCCACAAGCACATACAAATAAAGCCAGAGGCTTCTGATATTCTGGAAACAGAAAGTTCTTAGGTTAGAAAGACAATTTATGAAGTCAATAAATATTTAGTGGTTACAGTCGTGCAGAATGCACGTGCATCTGAATAGCAGCAGCAGCAGCAGGATCAAGGTGGGTGAGGGCATGAGTTTGCTTGCCGTTGTTGAGTTTAGTTTGAGGATTTCAAGCAAGGCAAACATACACACCTCACCAATTCATGTTCTCCTCCATGAGTCACCTGCTCTTTGTGAATGGTTGTTAATTTGGGGGCTGGGAGACAGATTCACGATTTGTTTATGTTCTTTTCACAGAGGGTATTTAATTCATTTAACCATCAAAGGGAACTTTTAAGTGACTAGCTTGAACCAAAGGGATTGATTACATCAAAAAGTTAAAAAGGCAACTAGCTTCCTTTTATGTATCCAACTAAATGAGATCTATCGCCAAGTTCTTTTCCTGGCTTCCTACTCTGGAGTTTTGGTCTCATTTTTCAGCCAGCTGTGGGGAGAAGCTTTTCCAAATAGTGGTGTAAGTGGGAGCTTTTGGGGTTTTCTGTGTCCCTAGTTGCAAGCTCATGGCTCACCCCATGGCTCAACAGTGGAGTGTGGATTCCTGTAGATCTCTCAATAACACTAACATCGCTGCGAAGTCAGAACTCAGAGCCCACTCCAGTGCCACGGTCTGGCGGTAGAATTCTCTTTTCCAGCTGGGGCTCATGCTGCTGCAGCCTAGGTGCCCTTCGGAGACTCTGCTGGCATTCCTGGTACCTGGCTCTTCCTTGACATGGATGACACTGGAGGCGCTGTTTGGTATAGTCCTGGAGAGATGTTTTTGGGCCGTGCCAGCAGACCAGAGCTTGGGAGAAGTAAGGCTCTGTAGGTAGGTAGCTGATTAGCTGAGCAGGTATTCAGAGCCAACCGGTCCGTTTCTACCCAAAATGGGGCAGCTCCTCAGCTAAATGGGGGGGGGGGGCGGGGGATGAGGGTGCGAGGCTGAGATGTCTCCTCCAGCCTTTCTTCTCACACTTGCCAGTGCCACAGCAATGATTCACCTAGAGACGGGGCGGCAGCTTCCCCCATGAGCCTTCAGACGCTCGGACCCACAAGATTATGAAACAACTTTTACTTGTATTCGTATGTGTACGTCCCTCCCTTGCACCCAGGCGCCCACTCTCCGAGGCCCAGGTAGCAGGAAGGTGGCGCACAGGAGCCCCAATCGTGGGCGTCCTGTCCCCGCGGGGTCCAAGGGCCCTCGGGCCTCGCACAGGCAGGGGCCAGCCAGGCTCCGAGCTCCGCAGCGCCGCCGCGTGGGGTGGCCAGGGTCCCGCGTGCCCGGCGGGAGCGGCGCGGGGGAGGCGCGCGGCCTGGGCGGCGCGGAGCAGAGCTGAGCCGAGCGGAGCAGCCGCGTCCGCCCCCGCCGGGCCGCGCGCAGCCGAGCCGGGAGCCGCGAGCGCGCGCCCAGCGCAGGGCCAGCGCGGCCGCCCGAGGTCGCGCCCGTGCCCGCGTGCCTCCCCCGGCCGCAGACCCCGCGCTCCCCGCGCCCTACCGCCACCTGCTGCGCGGTGCCGCCGGCCCTCGACACGCTGCGGCCGGGGGTCAGCGCGCACCCCGGCGGAGCAGCCCCTGCGGGTCCCCGCGGACTGAGCCCTTCCCGGCGCGCTTGCCGAGCACGGCCACGCTCCGGTGCCAGGTACCTGGGACGGTCTGAAATGGCGTGGCCACGCAGCGCGCGTGGGGCGCAGACCCCGCAGGGTTGGAGGGAGTCGGGGCCGGGGGTCTGGCGTGTTCCCCAAATCTTGTCCCCACGTGGAGCTGGGGAGGTGGTGGCGGGCAGAGCCCAGACAGCCCGGGCTCTTCGGACCCGGGACCCACACCACCCCTGTGGGGGCCACGACCACGACACCGTGGCCGGTGGGGCCGAGAGGAGACAGACGCTCAAGTGCCCAAAGTTTTCCTCTGAGCACTTTGCTGGACTTAACTTTGAAATGTGAGGCAGAGCTGAGCAGTTTAACCAGTTTTAACACTAAGAAAACAGAGGAAGAGGGGGAGAAGGGCTTGCTGCGCGCCTTTCAGTTCTTAGTACTGGGCACACTCGTGTCTGTCTCCAAAGACCATGGTGAGGGAGGCGAGTGGACACATTGACTGTCTCCCTTATGCTTCAGGTCATGATTTATTTAACAGGTCTGGGACTTAGGTTACAAGCCACCAGAAGGGATTCTGAGTTGAATCTTAGAAATATTCAAAACCTGAATCAACAAATATTTGTTCAGCAGTCATTTCCTAACCGGCAGGGCTTCGTTTTCAGTGTGAGGTGTACATCTGCTGAGAGCCTAAGTAGTTGCCCAAATGAGCTAGCATTTGGCTTTTGAAATGCAAGGGAAAAGGAAGACCGCGGGGTGACTGGACTTGTGGCCTGCAGGTGGACAGTTGGCATCGCGTCAGAATTGAACCAGAAAATCCAAGTGGGAGACAAGCACCTGTGTGCTCCATTGCGAGCCCACCTTGCACCTTCCAGAACTATTTTAAAGTATGCCCCTCCTTTGGCGGAGGCTGGAACTTCCATTTACCTAAACACATAGCAACAACGAAATAGAATCTCCCCGGGCTGATGTTCCTTGGGAGCTCAGTCATGCACACACACCTGAGATGATTGAGGGCTAGGGCCACCTCCAGAACTCTTTGAGATTATAAAATGGTGGAGAGAAAGCTCTATGGGGTGGTGTGAAGATGCCTTCCCTGCCTGGGCTGGATTCCAGGCTCCGTCCTAGTGTTGTGCAATTCTATATTGAAGCATGAGACAAGACTGAGAAATCAGGGAGACTGATGCTGTCTTTACTTAAAATTGAGGTATTTTGTACATCATGGTTTTCATATTTATTTTAATGCTTCAAAATGTTGCATGAAACATTTCCAGTAACATTACAGAATTATTATTATTTTTTTGGTAACCCCGGAGATATTTGTCTTTGACTCAATGATGTTCTAGATTTGCTCTGCCTTTCAAGCAGCCTTTCCCCATTTATGGAATCAGTGCAGTATCCAGTAAGTGTAGCATCTATCCATCTTGCAGGAGCTGGCAAATGTACGATATTTGGCATATTTGCTAGGATAGTTGACCTAGGTGCATCACCACTCAGTGTGGTTCTTTGGGCCTTATCAAATCTTGCTGTGAAGCCTCAGTTTGCCCTTACGGAGAATGAGAGAAATGATAATACTCTGCGTGTGTGTGTGTGTGTGTGTGTGTGTGTGTGTGTGTGTGTGTGTGTGTCCGCGCTAGTGCGCACGTGCACTTCTAGAGTCCTGCACTGAAAGCCTAGCTTCCACAGTGATGGTTTTATGAGATGGTGTCTTCTGCATGGGGTTAGAGTGCTTCTTCCCTCCTTTGGCTGTGTGAGAACACAGTGAGGTACCATCTGTGAGTCAGGAAACAATCCTCACCCGTTACCAGATCTGCTGATGCCTGGATCTTAGACTTCCAGAACTGTGAGCAACAAACTTCTGTTGTGTAGAAGCCTCACAGTCTAAAGCATTTTGTTACAGCAGCCTGAACAGTGTATAACAGCCAGCTCTCAGTGCATTCTCGGCTACAATGAGAGACTATGTGCTAAGGCCTGGGGCCCCTCCTGTGGTCTAAGTTTTCTGGGACAGCCTGGTAGGCCTGCATTTGACTTGGCAAGCTTGAGACTGTGCTTTCCCCCTGGAAGTTAGCCCAGGCAGATAGTCTTATAAATATTGTTTGTGTTGTACAGAGACCCAGTGGAAGCATCCGAATCAGAATAGGTACATTTCCTGCTGCTGGTTTATTGTGATGCAGTTTTGGTTTTTTCTTTATGTGAACTTAATTTTACCACCCAGGCAGAGTGTTTTGGCTTCCTTTTTGGTATACTCAGTCCTAGCTCAGAATTCTGTTTTTCTTGGACCTAATTCAAGTGATATTTCCATCACTGTATAGCTTAAAGCAGCTTTCTCCCCCCAAGTTTTTCTTTAGGATCCTTCTCGTTGAAGTGGTGGCTGGGCACCAGGAAAAAGCCCCAGTGACATCTGGACATGGGGAGGGTTGCCTCTTCTGTGTTGGTCTTCTTGCTGTTCTCCAGGGAGCCCTTCCTCCTCAGTCCCCACACCCAACCCCTACAATGGTCTCCTACCTACGGTTTATACTGAGTCTCACTTTTGGCCTTCTTTGCACAGGCTCTCAGACTCCTCCCCCTCAGGCTTCATCAAGGTCCCTATTAGGTAGCAGATAACCTGTTCTTGGAAACCATACTAGGCTGCCATTTTTGCATTTCCGGGTAGCCCTTTCCTAACGTTACACACAGGAAGCTGGACCTCCCATTCCTGATGCCTCCCCCTCAATCTTTCAGAGCTTCTGGGGGCAGAGATCTTTCCCAATCCATCTCCTCGCAGGACCAGAAGAACTTTTCAATACCCGTGGCCAAGTATGTTTCCTGGGTTGTTTCTTTAAGGCTTTGAGTAGAGCTTTAGACTGAAACAGCTAGGCTTTGTCACTGATCTGTGAAGTGAACATAAACATTTTTTTAAAATATGAGGACAGCATTTTCTGGCACAGCAAGGTGACTATAGGTAAACATAACTTACTATACATTTCAAATCCAAAAAGAGTATTTTGCAGGGCAGTGGTAGCGCGTGCCTTTAATCCCAACACTCAGGAGGAAAGGCAGGCAGATCTCTGTGAATTTGAGGCCCAGTCTGCGCTGCAGAACAAGTTCCAGGACAGCACAGAGCTATACACAGAAACCCTGTTTGGGGGGAGATGGTGGGAAGAAAGAAAATATTTTGAATGCTCCTAATGCAAAGAAATAGTAAAATGCGTGGGGTGCTGGATATGCCAATTGTCCTGATTTGATCATCATGCTTGGTGGTACACGGATGGAAATGTCACATGATTCCCTCCATAATTTAAAATGCAATGTTATATTAACTACCCTACTCTCCTGTCCCTAGAGAAACTGGGTGCCCCATTCATGTGGGAGGGAGGAAAAAACTGAGAAAACAAGGCAGGAAAGTGTCTCTGCTTCCCTCGGTACACGGGCCTGGGTTATATGTACTGAACTTTTAAATTTCCACAAATTAATGCAGAGTCCTGTTTCTGGGGCTGCTGCTTCATCTTAAGAATGACCCACGATGTGCTTGGCATTCGTGATGAGACGGCAATGTGACAGTTGCCTCTTCTGGGTGCTTAGGAGTCATTTAGGGAGCAAGGCAGGCCTTAGGAAGGCTGGTGCTGTGTGTCTGAGCCCTGGATTTGCTCATACTGGGTTCATGCTGGGTGTTGTAGGTCAAGCTTCTGGGAGAGGTGAGCCTCCGAATAGACTTAGCCACATGAATGTAAGAAGGAGCCAGAGACCTGCTAAAGCATCCTTTGCATCTGCCAGCAATTTGTCTGACTGGTGTGTGCAAATCTCTTCCGCTACTGGGAGACCTGGTGGCCCCTGCAGTGTCACCAGCAGGTAGGACAGCAAGGGTACCTAGCATACTAAGCTCTTCTTGTTGTCTCCAAGTTGAATGGAAACAGTGACTTCTCATCACATCCTGTTAATGATTCTTTTCAAATCCAGAACATGCTTTTGAACTTTTAGGTCAGGTAAAAGGTCCTGAGAACACACGTGCGATTCAGAGAACGTATCCCCAAACTCTTTGTATTGCTTTAAGAGCTCTCTATTCCCCACTAGCCTGAGCTCAGTGGCTGCCATGTCTGTGCTCTGTCTGTAACCTTAGTAGTGATTGGAAAGGAAATGAAGGCACAGGTGTGTCAGCATCAACCACCAACCTCAGAATTTCCATCAACATTCCTGAAGAGATTCCTGGGAGGAGGCAACCTCAAGTAGGTTTTTTTTTTTTTTTTTTTTTGATTAAGTGTTCTGTGAAGAGAAACTAAGAAAGAACCTTTGGGAGGTGAGGCATGCAAAGTTATCGTCAGTGCCTGGGGGCCTTACCTGTGGTGTGGGGGACTAACTTCTAAATGTATGCGGTTGAAGAACTTCCAGAAATATTTGCCCTTACCTTTGAAGTCCACACCCAAATCTCTCATGGTTCTGCTTCCAAATTCTCATGTCTGTGGGAGGCGCCAGGCCCATTAGTTGTGGTGCACACAGTCTCCAAGAGACACTTAGAAAGAAAGACATAGCCTCAGTGTGGGACATGGAAATGTCAAAGGGCTTTGCTTTCTCCCAGCGGGGAGTTCATTCCAGTGAGGAGGTCAGGCTTTGGTTTCTGCACTACTGCTTATAAGCCTGCTCCCCATGGGATAGGATTGCAGACACACACACACACACACACACACACACACACACACACACACACACACACACACACACACACACAGAGTGTTAGGTGGTAAATAAGGTAGAGGATGCCTTATTAATTACTTGCAAATACCGATCTTAGAAGAATGCAAAAAGGTAAGGGCAATAAGATGGCTTAGTGGGTAGAGGCATCTGCCCCCAAATCTTTGACCTGAGCTCCGTCCCTTACACTCATATGGTAGAAGGAGAAGTTGGCCTCTGGTCTCTATATGTGCACTCACACACATACATGCATGTTCACAAAGTAAGCAGAATGTTTAAATAAAAGACTGTGTGAGGACAGTTATTAGCGTTCCCAATTAGAGGTTCTTCAGCATTTGGGATCAGATATTAAGAAGAATGAGCTTATCTGTAGTATGCAGCACTCCAGAGCAGAGCTGATGACAGAAGAGGACGTGTGGGCAATGACCGTGATGCAATTTTAAACATGCAGAGATAAGCAAGGACAGAGATGGAGTAGGTGGAAGATACCGTTAGGCAAGATGAAGGCTCACGGCGCCTGCATGCTCTATTACCCCATTTCCATTTCTCTGCACTATCATTCTTCCCCACTAATCTGTGCTTCCCAGGACCAGGCTTGAAGGGAGGTCACACATTTTGTAGGTGCCCTGGGCCAAGGATGTACACTTTCTACTAAGGGAACATGGGACTGCTCTGTTCCCCATATCTGGACTTAGACGACCGGAACAGACGCCACCCATGAGTAACTGGATTATGCCTGGGTATTAGGTTCCTCTTGAATATATAGTCATATAAATATTGAGAGTCTCCTCTGTATTTAGAGTGTTATGATATCTGATGCCCGGCTGTCTTGGGTATATTTAGAACTTCATGAATATTAGGCATCTTTTGGGCCTCCTGACTTTTGCTATCTGTGTTTAATATACACGTCTTATTTAGTATTTCTTTGTATTAAATATATCTTACAGGATTCATGTAATGCACCTGCAATCTTTTCCTCTGAACTCAATGTTTTTAAACCATAAAGCAAAAGCATATAAAAGACTGCCTCAAATTGGTTTCTCAGTATTGTTGTCTGGATTGGATATATTTTTGTGAAATCATTTTCTTATTGATATAGGTGAGCCGAGGTGCCTGGGAACCTTCTGGAGGCAGATGCAGGTCTGTATCGGGTTGTGGAGCTTGTTCATACTCATTTCAGGTTTGGGTACCAAACTTTATGCTTGGGGCTGGCATTGGCGCTTGGCTGCCTAGGAAAGAGAAATGACCACAGGAGGAAGCTCACTGTTACTGTGTTGTTTTGAGTCTTGTCGAAAACTGGTCCCAGTGTTTACTGTTCTTGGTCTGGTTGTGGCTCTGTGACCAGGCACTGTGCCTACACTCAGCATGTTCACGGGCACACATGGCCGGCACGGGATCCACACATTCTCCCAGGGCATAAACTGAGACCTGGATTTCTTGAGTTCTGTTTGCCTCTCTGCAACTGATGTGGGAATTGCAGTGACTCACCCTAGAGCACCATCTCCAGTTTGTACCTGCTATTTCAATAAGACCTTGTTTTATACTTTAATTATACATGCATGTGTGCATATATTATGTACATGTATGCATATATGTAATGCATAAATATTTTTTCAAAGAAGTTTTTACCGGCAAACCTTTTTCTTCTTTTCATAGTGTGTGTGTGTGTGTGTGTGTGTGTGTGTGTGTGTGTGTGTGTGTTCTGTGTGTCTGTGCTCATGTGCTTATGTGTGAAGTACCGGTTGGAAGTCAAAAGAAGGTGTCAGATCCCCTGGAGCTGGCGTTACAGACCCTTGTGAGCCACCCAGTGAGGGTTTGGAAACTGAACCCCTGCAAGAGCAGTATGTGCTCTTCACTGCTGAGCTCTGGATGCTCCGTCCCCCAGGAAACTCCTGGTGACTTTCCCGTGCACACAATGTGTGACTTAGAAGCTGCAGTGCTGACTGCAGTGGAGGTGAGGAGGGTGAAGGAACGGGGCTTGCTAATGGGCCAGGCTCAGCCATTAAAAGTCTGAAATCACATGGCCTTACCTATTCCTGGGGCAGGTGACTCTCTCTGTAAACTGGTCGTTTCCAGAAGACCCAGAATCTCTGTAGTTTTGAATTGGTGTTTAGCATCAGCCAGAAACTCTGTGGGAAGCGTCAGCCAGAAACTCTGTGGGAAATTAGTTCCCTGCCTCCTTTTGTGTCTTTGTATCCCTTTGTCTTCAGCATGCTTTGGGGGTGCAGATGAAATATCGACATACATGCACAAGCATTTCGAGGGGTGAGTTACCACTTTCTGAGGCCTGGCTCATCTTAGATTCATTTTCTGCATGATCTTCACTGGAAAAGACAGGCCTTTGGGTTGAAGTGTTGTGGTAGGTGAGTCTCATCTGGTACCACATTCTAGAACATTGGGAGGCTCTGGGTGGGGAGGACCTGGCCAGGCAAGCAGGGAAGGCCAGAAAGGAACAAACTGCATTGAGTAGGCCTGTCAGACAGACTCGGTTGTGCCCAGACATGTGCTTTGACTCACTACCATGGCTTAGCTGCTCTCTGGCTGCTCTCTCTCTTGTGTGGCACCAGGCCATATGCCACCAGCAGACTCAGTGGTCTTGCCATCAAGTAAACCCAGGGACAGAAAAGGAGCAAATATCTCTATGTCACTTGGGGCACATCCTTCCAAACACCTGTGCTATACGAAGACCCATGATGCATGCGTGAATGCCCTGTGTTAGAATATACGGTCACCCTTCAGTAGCTAGCTGTGGGTTCTGCGCCCATGAATTCAGCCAACTGCAAATTGATAACACTTGAAAATAAAATGTCTGGACTGAATATGCCTTGTCCCTAGTCCCCCCCCCCACACCCTTTGTCTCTGTTCTCTAAACAGTACAGCTTATCAGCTATTTGCATAGTATTTGCATCGTGATAGGCATTATAAACAATCTAGAGATGATTTGAGGTGTTTGAGAAGATACATGCAGTTTCTATGCAAATACAATGCCATTTTTAAAGAATTATTTTTGTTTATGTGTGTGTATATGTGTCTGTGTGAATGTATGCCACCTGGTGTTGGTGCCCTCAGAGGACAGAAGAGGGCAGCAGATCCCCTGCAGCTGGAGTTGTAAGTAATTTTGAGTCACCTGATGGGCTGGGAACCAAACTCAGATCTAGCCCGCAGTAACTGATGAGCAATCTCTCCAGCCCTGGCATTTTATTTAAGGATGTATTGGTTGTTCCTGTCATCACTGTGTTCAAATAATTGACAAGAAAGCAACCAGAAAGAGGAAGGGCTTTATTTTGTCACTGTTTGAAAGTAGAGCTCATTGTAATAAAGAAGGCATTATAGAGTTCATGGTGACAGGATGTTGCCAGTGAGAATCCTCACATCTCAGCAAATTAGGAAGTGAGAGAGTTTGTGCTGGAAGCTAAGCCAAATTGTAATCATCCCACCAACGCCTGTCCTCCAGCAAACCTTCTCCAGCTAGGTCCCATGTCCTAAAAATCCTACACCTGCCCAAAATTGCCACCAGCTAGGAACCAAGTGTTCATACAAATGAACTTGTGGGAGAAATTTTACATTTAAAGCATAACAAAGAGACTTGAACATCTGCAGATTTGGGTTGCCTTGGACAGGGCCCGGGGACCCCAGTCTTTTGCAGATCGTGTGGCATGAGCATGTTTACTAAGCAGAGGCAAGGTCCATATTGTTTTGTGGGCTGCCTTTTCAAAAGTAGTATGTGGCCAGGCAGTGGTGGCGCACGCCTTTAATCCCAGCACTCGGGAGGCAGAGGCAGGTGGATCTCTGTGAGTTTGAAACTAGCCTGGTCTACAAGAGCTAGTTCCAGGACAGCCTCCAAAGCCACAGAGAAACCCTGTCTCGAAAAACCAAAAATAAAAAATAAAAGAAAAAAAACAAAAGTATTATGTGTTTGAAGTTTCTTTTCCACATTTCTGGATTACTGGACATTTCTTCTGTGCATAGTCCCATGGCTGGGAGAAGTTCCATTCTGTGGATAGGTCTTAATTTCATCATCTAAGCCTCATCGTAGATATATGGATAATTAAATCATTTGTAACCTTTCACCATCTAGTAACAGTATGACTGTTATTATGCTTTGTTTCTTCACAATTAATTGTCTGATTACTTTTGAGTAATTAACCCTGATATCTATTTCCTGTATGTATACAAGACTCCTCCTGTGATTTGTCCTGCCTGAATTAGGTTTTTTCACACCAAGATTCTTTCCATGAGATGACTTTAGTGCTTGAGATTTCATGCATCTTGGTCGACACCATCCGTGCTATTTGGCATTCAGTCTTAATTAATCAAAGCAGAAGAAGACTGAAGGCAGGAAACACAGGGATGACAGATTGCTAGAAGCCTGGTCCTCGGCTAGACAACCAGGCGGAACCTCAGCAACAGTGCAAATCTGTCCCTCCAGGAAGTATCAGTGGCTCCAGGCCACATGCCGCTAACTGTCTACACTCATTCTCTGGGTGGAGGGTCTCATCAGCTGTTCAGAGACCGTGGAGACATGTCTGAGGCTCTAGGACCTCTGCCAGCATTCATGGGAAGACTGAATGCTTCTATGCAGGAGCTTCTGGACATGAGTCCTGAAGTCCCAGCTCTGTTATCTTAGAAATCAGATTGAAGCTTCCTGCCTGAGGACCAAACCAGGCGGAAAAACAAGGTGAAGACATATGCAAATAACTTTCAGACTCGAGGCCTTCAAGCCAAGAGTTGGGAAATCAGGTCTCCAGGGGACCTGCCTTTAAGGAGAGGGCACGGGAGATTTGAGGTGAGTGTTCTCACACTTGCTCAGTGTGGGGTGAATACTGAGGCACCCTCCATGGCCAGGCGTGGGTGGGAAGCAATACTTAATTTGCTGCTATGTAAATAGCTGATTTTTTTTAATGAGTCATAATTGATCAGCAGTCAGCTTACTTTTCTCTTTCCCTGTGCATTGGGTTTTTGTATGTAACCACTGTGAATTCTGGTGTCCGTGTGGTTCTCGGGAACCCCCTGGGTGGGGGATTGTATTTCTGTTGATAAGGGACAGCATGCTGAGAAAGAGATTCATGAAAGACCATGTTTTTAGCAGCTCTGAACACTGTAAGGGGCCCAGGGAATGTGGGAGACAGTGGGTGGAGGTGTCCAGCCACGGACCCGATGGTGGGGTCCTTGTGACCCCCAGCAGCAAACATCATTCCTGCTGGATGAGCGATTTAAATGACCCGGTGCTTCCTCTAGATGGTGGAAGGAACTAGAAGGAGGAACCCCTGTCTGCTCTGGGGACGGGTCCTGCATGGATGGGCCTAGCAGGTCATGCTTTTACCAGGTCTGTCCAGGCAACCTGTAGTTTTGGACAAAAGGGAAACTAGTAGTGATTTGACATTCACCAAATGATTTGCCTTTTCTCTGCTCCCTCCCTGCCTGCCTTTCTTTTCTCCCTTCCTTCTCTTCTCATTCTTTCAGTCTCCCACAGCCAAGCTCTCACCTCAGGTTTCTACAGCACCTTCTCTTTACAAATTTAAAGTAGGATTTGATTTCTATATAACAGTCATTTTCCTTTCATTTGGCAGTATGCACTGGTTGTCTTGTAGGAAGTAAACTATGATGATTATTTTACTACCCGCAGCTGTTTTTCTCTCAGTTCTTCTTGTGTAGAATTCGTCTCTTAGGAGTGCATGTGCATTTGTGAGCCGCGGAGGAGGGAGAGGGTGAGTACTGGATAGTCCGGAGGCCTGGTACAACCGCTCACCGCCCTGCACTTTCAAATAATTACTAATTGGAAAATGGCTTACCACTGTTTTGAATAACTTCACTTGTCCATCTCATTTGATCCTTATAGTCACTGTGAGTTTAGAAGGAAGGAAACTGAGGCTCAGGGAAGGGAGGTATCTGGCCAGGGTTGCTTAGTGGCAAGCCAGTGCCCAAGAATGGCACACTGCTTGCTTCTCCAATGTGACTCCGATGCCTCCTTGCTTGCCACACGCCCTGTGGGTGTTCATCTTATCACCACTGGGACAGTTCAGCTGGCAAACAAGGGCTTTAGGGTGGCTTTCTCTCTTGCTTTATTTGTCACCACTTTACTGAGAAGCAAACTGAAGGACAGCATAGCCACAGAACTTGTCCATGTCATCATGACATATAAGAGCGGGGACTTTCTTCATCTGTTTTACATTTTATTTTTATTTTAAAATTTATGTGTATGTATGTGTAAGAGTGAATGCTGCGTGGGTGCAGGTGTCTGCAGAGACCAGATCCTCCCCCCCCCCCCCGAAGCTGGAGTTGCAGGCAGTTTTGAACCACTTGACGTGGATACTGGGAATTGAACTCAGGACCTCTGGGAGATCAGCAAGTGCTATTAACCACTGAGCCATCTCTCCAGCTCCTTCATCTTCTTGTGTTGTGAGCTCTGAACTTGGAAATGCCCAGCGGGGGAATGTCCTTGTGAACTCCCCAGTGTTCCATTCAATGTCAGGAATGTCTTGCTGGGATGTGGGCCTGGCTAGAGCTGGATTTGGACACTGGTGGGGTTTCCTTATTTCTCAGTCTGTATCAGAGCTTTTCCCTCTGGATTGCCTTGTGCTGAAGCCCCAGACTGCAGTGGTGGCAGAGATTCCCTCCTACTCCCTGACCCCTCTCTCAGCAATGCGAAGGAGGGCAGGGCCAGGCAGCTCATAGGTAGGAGCTGACTGGACTCGGGCCACACTCTAGCCAGGCCCTTGCTGTTCAGTGAAGCCTTGATCTCATCATCTTCCTTACATTGTGGAAGGCTGTGATGCTTGGAGATGTGGGGAGACGCAGAAACTGTGCCTTGTGTGGAAATAGGAGATAGGGGTGACAAATGTCAGGGTGAGGGGAAACATTGCTGTGGCTAGGGGTGCTGGACAGTTGGCACTTGGTGAGAATAGACTGGATGGCAGGCTACAGCAGTCTTGTGTTGTGTGGTGTGGCAGGCAGGATTCTCTGCTGCTTTATGAGGGGGTACTTGACAACTTCCAGCCCGTCTCAAAGTAGAACTCCAAGTCCAAAATTTGGCTCTTTGAGTCTCTAGATCTGGGGGTCTCCTTCCCTCTGTCCTCTTCCTGAAAATTGGGAAGGGACTAGTGTTGACTTATCGGGGTGTTGTATGGGTTGGGGGGCACTAGTGCCTGTATAGAGCTTACTCCATGCCAACCCCAGAGTGAGCACATACACAAGCCCATTTTCTATGGATATAACAAAATAACCAAGGTCAGACACCTTATAAGAAAAAGAGGTTTATTTAACTTTGTCCTTCTGGGGATCTTTTGACCACACACGAAAGCTTTCTGACTACACCCCATGATGGCAGATAGCATCGCCGTGGGGAAAATTGTCAGCAGAGGGAGAAATGACATGGTAGGACAAGAAGCAAGAGAGATCCAGGAGCCAGGCTCACTTGTGTTTATTTGATAATCACTTCTCATGGGAACTAACTAGAACTCCCTGAGAATGACCTTAATCCCTTCTGAGGTGCCCTCCAAGGACCTAACCATTTTCTAGTAGGCTCCACTCATTCAGGTCCCTCCACCTCCATATCACTGCACTGAGGACCAAGATCCTACACACGATGCTTTGGGGGACACAAACTCCACCCAAACCACAGCAGCGCACGGTTAATGCTGTTGAGTCCTTCTTCACCTTATAAAGGGAGGGATACAGAGAGGGAGCACTGCTGGCTGATCAACTGCTCTGCTCCAAGCTTGGTTAGGAACTTATTGTATGGTTAGATGTGATGACTATCCCTCTAATTAAATCGTTTGGAAATGGTAGGGGATGGTAGCTGGAGAGATGGTAGGTGGTTGGGATCACTGGCTGCTCTTGTAGAGAACTTGGGTTTAATTCCTAGAACCCATGTGGGGGCTTTCAACCACCTGCAACTCCATTTCCAGGGGATCTAATACCTTCCTCTTGCCTTCCATGTATCCAGGTGCATATGTGGTGCAAGACATGCAGACATAGCACCCATAATATGCACATAAAATAAACACAAACATTTAAAAATAGAAGTGATGATTTATGTTTCAAGGCAAAGAAACTCTAGGTGGGAGGCAAACATGGCCCCCCTGTTGCCAGCTCAGGAGACCCAGGTGGGCCCGAGGGAGTGGGCTAGAGTTCAGATCTGGTGGCTGAAGCCCAGAGTGTCCGTTGGATCCTGGCTTGGCACTGGCTGAGGTGGCACGGCTGTGGGTGGCTGTGTCCTGAGTCATCTGCCTCCTTGGTCTGTCCCTAGCGGCTTGCCCTGTGCTCGATGAACTGAAGGAGCAGATACTTGCCAAACATCATCTGTTCTGCTTCCCCCCAGCTCCTAAGTGAACACTGTGAGTTGGTATCATGGATCCTTTGTCTTCTGACGGTCATCCAGTCTCTAGTACAGACTTGTAGTTTCTGCTACTGATTGTCTGTTGAATTCAACTTTATTCTGGATCCTTTCCCAGATTTTCTAGCCAGCTCTCTGTCACTTCAGGAAGTACCCAAGGTAGCTAATTTATAAAGAGACGTTTGTTTTCATTCATAGCTTTGAAGGTTGCGGTGCCTGCTCAGTTGGCCCATTGCTTTAAGGAAGGTGCCTGTGGCTAGACTGACTGGACCACACCATGGCTGCCAAGCAAAGAGAATAGGAGTCCCCAAATCTCCTTCAAGGGTGACCCGAAGACCTCCCACTGAGTGTCACCTCTTAAATGTTCTACTATATCCCAGTACCACCACCTTCTCTCTGGGGATCAAGTCTTTAACATACAACAAACAACAATCTGAAAAGTGTTAAAAGATCAACAATACACCATAGTATTTGGTTCTCTCTCTCTCTCTCTCTCTCTCTCTCTCTCTCTCTCTCCTCTCTCTCTCTCTCTCTGTGTGTGTGTGTGTGTGTGTGTGTGTGTGTGTGTGTGTGTTTGCATGCCTTTGGGTGCACTTGTGTACATACAAGGAGATATGAAGTCAGCATTGAATGTCCTCCTCTGTCATGCTCTGCTCTATTTACTGAGACAAGGTCTCTTGCTGAACACAAACTTGCCAGTTCCAACTATTCTAGCTAGCCAGCTTAGCCAGGCTCCTGAGTGCTGAGACTAGAGAAAGCCACAGTGTTTGCTCAGCTTCTACCAGGGTTCTGAACTTGGGTCTTCATGCTTGCATAGCAAGCTGTTTATCCTCTCCAACCCTTAGTTTCTTAAAAACTGACAACTCTTCCCAAAGCCATAATTCCCAGCTTTTCTGTGTCTGTGACATTGAACATTTGGAAAACCTTTACATGACAGTGAATCCATCATTAGGAAGGATATCATTAACAAAAAGACACTGAATCTTGAGGGTTGCATAGGTGACATTGTATTTTATTAATCCTCTCAACAACCACACATATTCTGAAAATCACTTGCATAAATGGATGACATAATATTGATTTCCTTTCAAGATAGTACTTGTACATAAGAAATTCAGATACAAATAATTAAAGTTTGTGTTTGGAAAATTCATATTTGTAGGCTTCCAGAGAAGCAGATAGCACAGGCTGCCTTCTAAGTTCATTTTTCCTCTTGGGAATTTTGCCTGTAATTTCAATAGTTTCCACCAGGAGATGCTATAGTCATGCCACTTCTGTATTTGGGAATTTCATTCCAACTATGAGATTAAGTATAGCTTTACACTCCCTAATATTCTTTAAAATGGAGATATTTTATATAAAAAAATCTATGTGACTAAACAGAATAATGCCTCAAAGAAGTAACCAAGCATGAACTCAAAATTAAGCAGTGGGGCTAGGAGAACAACTAAACTCCAATGAGTAGTCGCTGCTCTATTCTGTTTAATTCTGGATTTCATTTATTTTTAGCTTTCAGGCATTAAAAACAACTCCAAGCATTAAGCAAGTGTTCACTGCCAAAGAGATGGAAGTGTCATAGCCACATGGAATATTAGCAATAGAAGCTGACAGGCTGTCTGCATCACCCACTCAGGACAGGGGAGTATACCAAGCCCCAAGTTTCCCATTGAACCCTCTTATGAAGTTCTGGGTCTCTTATAGGGATGTCTTGCCCCTCAGAAGCCTGGTTTCTCTGTGAACATGAGCCTATACCTAGTTCTGAGACACAACTGGGTGTCAAGCCAATTTGAATATTCACTCCATTGTTACCAGAAAGTCAAGTACGATGCTGACTTAGTTTGGATATGAGGAGTTTGTGGAATCTTTCAGAGACATGGTCAGGCAGGAAGTCACTTCATCACTGGAAGTGAGGTGTGTCCTCAAAGGGGCTATCATACCCTGGTTCCTTCCTCTGCCATTAAGTACACCATTAAGTAAACAGACTCCGTTGTCATACCCAGAAAGCCCAGTGCCACGATGGTCCAAAGCACCAGGATCAGTCATTGTGGTTTTGTGCCAATTTAAACCTTTGCTCCTTTTGAATTGACTTATAATGAGTATGTATTACAGTAAAGAAAACTGATTCGTACAAATTCCTTTTAGCAAATCTCAACTGATGCATGAGTCCCACTGGGTAAAGTTAATTCTCTTCATTCTGTCCAGGGTTCCTTCAGTCCACAGCCATCGATGATCCTGGGGCGCACTCAGTGAATCTGTAACTTATGTGCAGTGAGATTCCACAAGAGAGTAGTGAGGGTTCTGAGGCATAGCGCATGCTTGAGCTGGGCCTTCCAGTTGGGATGTCCATAAGACCCCAGGGGATTATGGTCAGGAAAGTCTAGCTATGAACGGGAGGCATAGTGTCAAAAGACTACCATAGTTTTAGGGGCCCATCAAAAGGGTTTTAATTTCTGATTTTTTTTCAAATCAGAAGGAAACTGTGACCTTTAGGTTAAAGAAAATGTTTTAATATACAATGTTGATATATTCATTTTTTTACTGATTCAATAGTAAAACAAGCTAAAGTCAATTGTTGTTATTTCAATGGATGAAAGGGAGTCTTGAAGACAAAAATATATGGGCCCAAGAAAGCCATAATGTCAGAGGGTCCTTGTGACCCAGAATCACAAAGATAGGAATGACCCAATGCAGTGGAGCTAAACTGGTAACTTGGCTCACTGTGGTACAGGATGGGACACGAGGAGGTGCAGGGATTACCACCACCACCAACCAGAGCCCATTCTGTTGGTGGAGATACGGTGTTTCTGCAGGCTCAGGACCAAGTTAGACATTTGTGAGAAATGGATGCTTGGGAATCATGGGACCTTTAGAGTTTTAGCTAGGCCAGAAAAGAGTGGATTTTCAAATACCATGAACTGTTTGAGGTCTTTCCTGCCTGGTCCCTTGGGCATGAGACTTCCATCTCAGCTTTCTCATCTGTCAGTGTGGCAGTCATTTCATACCAGTCTGCAGAAGGGATGCCATGCTACCTGTCAGGAGGCCTGTGCCTCAGTGCTGGGGAAGGTAGCTTTCCTGGCCCTTTGCTTGTTGGGCCTGTGTTAGCAGCCTTGTGGTTGCCCAGGCCTCACCCTTTAGGCTGACTCAGGAGGTCTGGGTGGGACTGTCTGGGTCTAACAAGCTTTGCAGGCATATTCGTTGTACAGTTGGGATGAGAGGTACAGCCTTTACCCAGGCAAGTCTGGGCCACGGTCAGGGAGACTTGATTTCCAAGTATAGGCTCTAGCCCTCCTTTGGGAGGCAGGAGCCTGAGACCTTGTCAGGAGATCCTAGGAATCTAGTGCCTGGCTGACAGACACTCCTATTGGCTCACTGGGCAGAAGCATAGGCCCTCCTTTGTCCTGGTCTTCTTCCTTTTAACTGGTGGAGTGAGTTGGGGGGACGGGCTGTCCCTCCTGCCCTGATGCACGTTGCTGCCACCCTGATCCATTTCCTGCACACTGCTTCTGCCCTGACAGTCAGGGGAGGTCACACCTCCACAATGGAACTGCATGGAAGACACTCTCTTATACTGTACACAGAGCACAAGTCCTGTGGGATTTGTGGGCTCAGATTGGGAAAGGGGAATCTTTTCCAAGTAAGGAAGCTGAGGGCACGTTTGCAGTGGGGGGCAAGGTCTGGCCACAGAGCAGGGTTATGTCTGGAGGAATGAAGAAGGATCGTGACAGGGCTAAAGATATCCTGAGTGGGCTCCGTAGTGAGGGCCTGTGCCCTTGTTACTCAGGAGTCTAAGGCAGAGGCTTGTGAGTTTTGAACCAGCTGGGACAAAGTTCTAAGTAAAGTAAAAACTAGGCTGAAGCCAAACTTGGGAAGTGCTGGGAGATGAGGCACTCAAAGCTTTGGGACCAGCCAGGACTGGCTTGGTGGGGGTTGCAGAGTTACTTGGCACAGCCCGAGACCTAGAAATGAGCCAGGGATATGCTTTTACACACGGTAAGATCAAAGCTGGATCCTCTAGGAATGGGACTCAGAAAATGTGTGGAACTGATGTAAAGGGCAGACTAACAATTGCATGGAGATGCTTAGAGGTTCCATGGAGGGAGCAGCTGATACCATCAATATTTCAGTTTTCCCCAAGTAACTCGTAAACTTAAACATAATTTCCAGAAAGAACCTTGGGAGATGACCAGATACTAAAATGTATATTTATATAACAATTTGAACATTTTGACATTGGGGTGAAAATAGCATTTCATGGAAAATACTAGAAAGTCTAGAAACTGTAGTTTAATATATTTAGTTGATATTTAAACATAACTATGATTAAATTTTAATCCCAGGCACTTCCCTAGTTTGACTGCATCCTAGTTTTTTGTTTTGTTGTTGTTTTGTTTTACTTTACTTACTTAAAGATAGAGCTTTGTCCACGTGGATTTAAGTGTAAAAATAGAAATGTTAAAGTACTAAAAGAAAATGTAGATAAGTAAGCAATCATGAGATTAGAACTATCTTCCTGTACCATAGTACTAGAGACTGAAGCTTTAAGGCTACAGCTGTTGTATTTGAAGGTTGTGTGCATGTGTAAACTTTACTTTGCATAAAGAAATATTTCTGTTGGAAAGGAAATCATCAGTTAGACGGTGAACCAGGAAGAATGCTCGAAATGTATAAGACAAAATAATCAATATGCCAATTTTTTTTGTTGTTGTTTTTCATTTGAGATTGGGTCTTTCTGTGTAGCCCAGGCTGGCCTTGAACTCAACACCTTCCTGCCTCAGCCTCCCAAATTATGAAATTAAAGGTGTATGCCACCACTCCCAGTTGAACACCTGTTATTTTGAAGGAATTTCCAACTAAGAATAGGTGAAAGGGTGGGAATTAGTTCACAACGGGAGAATGGTGGCTTGTGAAGCGGTCAGTATCAGTCACATAGGTAGGCGCATGTAAAATCCAATGCAAGATCTGCTGTCAAACTAGCAAAATTTTTGGTGTTTTTTTTTTCCATGTGGATGATGGTATTCCTGCAGGTGGAGGTGTGTGGCAGGGACTCTCCTGGAACTGTGGGAGTGGAAGATACAAGACTCCTGCCAAGCAATTTGGCAGTCTGCCCCAAACCTTTAAAAGATTTCCTCCCTTATCCTACTGATTCCATTTCTAGGGATTTATCCCAGGGAAATAATTAAGCCTGCAGGTAGAGGTTCCTCTGCAAGGATGTTCATTCCAGTGTTATTTATAAAGGGGAACATTTGGAAACCACTAGTCATGGGCAGTGAGTCATTCTGATGTCAGCCACTGCAGTCAAGCCCCTAGGAACACTTCCGACAAATGCTTCGTCTCAGGGAACGCCATGTTCTAAGGCTGGAAGGTTGATGGTCCCAGCTGCAGGAAGAAACCAAGCTGCACACGTGATGTGCTAGACAGGGGCTGAACTGCATGTTTTATGTTCATTTTTGTTGTTTTGTTTTGAAACAGGGTCTCACTATGTAACCCTGGCTGCCTAGAACATTTTCCTATACCAGTGGTTTTCAACCCATGCGTCCAGACTCCTTTGGGGACCCAAACAACACTTTCACAGGGGTCGAATATCAGATATCCTACATGTCAGATATTTACATTATGATTCATAACAGTAGCAAGGTTACAGCTGAGAACCACGGTTCTATATAGACCAGGCTGGTCTTGAACTCACAGGGATCTACCTGCTTCTGCTTCTAGACTGTGGGATTAAAAATGTACGCCATCACTCCTGGCCTAGTCTTTATGTTTTGCGGGTTGCCTTCAGTGAGCTGAGCAGGTTATTGAGTGAGAGCCACTGTTCTAGCTAAGAAAGAGACAATTTGGGTAGGTGCCTTAGTAACTTTTCTATTGTTATGAAAACACCGTGAGAGAGGCAATTTATGAAAGAAAGCCATTTAATTTGGAGCTTGTGGTTTCAGAAGGTTAGAATCCAAGGCATGGTGACAGGAACAGCAGAGAGTTTACATCTTGATCCATAATCAGGAGGCAGGGTTAGGAGGGACAGACAAAGAGACAGACTGGGAATGGTGTGGGCTTTTGAAACCTCAAAGCCCATTCCCAATGACATGCTTCCTCCAAATCTTTCCCAGACATTTTCACAAACTGGGGACAAGTATTCAAATATATATGCTTATGGGGGCCATTGTTATCCAAACGACTATGGTGGGCTACACCAAAACAGAAAGGCGGAAACGCACCGGTAAGGCTCTGTCGGAAACAATGGACTTCATGATCTGCCTTGGGTCTATGGGGCGCCTCTCCTGGTTACAACCATTTCCAAAGAGCTGCTGTCCCCTCCTCCTGTTCCCGTGTGCACGATGGAGTGGGGAATTCAAAATCACCCCAAATAAAAACACAGAGTATAAAAAAGTCCAGGGCCAGGGGCTAGAGAGATGGCTCAGAAGGTTAGAGCTCTTACTGCTCTTACAGAGGTCCTGGGTTCGGTTACCTGCTCTCAACTATCTGTAACTCTAGTTCTAGGAAGTCTGAAGCCTCATATATAAAATACAGCTCCATTTTTTTCAGTCCAACAACTGGCTTGATAATTAGGAAAGTCCCCCCCCCCTTTTTTTTTTAGCACACCCTAGGAATGGCTGCTGTCCTGGAATTTGTTCCCTTCTGTTTTCCTTCTTTAGACGTTTGGGAGCCAGTTCTCCTGGCCTGACAGTGACCCCATATGGTAAGCGCATAATGCATTCACACTACATTGGCTCACAAGGCTCTACCAAATTTTATATTTGAAATGCATATAAGGTGTGTAATCTTAGGAGAGACTCGGGGTTTTAGTCAGTGGTGTTTTTAGGAAGCGCCCATGCTTCAACGCTCATGCTTCATGCTTTCTTCAACTCTGGCAGAGCCTCTCATCGCAAGTTGGTGGTAACTTCCATTTCCGCTCCTGTCCTTGCCCAGCACCCACAAGTGGCTGACCACTCTTTCCCTTTCCTATACTTGGCATTGCATCTGTGGTGGTTTAAATGAAAATGACCTCCATAGGCCCATAGGGAGCAGCACTATTAGGAGGTGTGGCCTTGTTGGAGGGAGTGTGTCAGTAGGGGTTGGCTTTGAGGTTTCAAATGCTCAAGCTGTGTCCAGTGTCACTCTCTTACTGCTACCTACCTATCCAGATGTAGAATTCTCTGCTCCTTCTTCAGCACCATGCCCGTGTGCCGCCATGCTTCCCGCCATGGCAATAATAGACTAAACCTCTGAACCTTTAAGGCAGCCCCAATTAAATGTTTTCCTTATTAAGAGTTGCCATGGTCATGGTGTCCCTTTACAGCAATAGAAACTCCAAGACGCCGTCTCTGTGCATAGTGGTCCTCCTGCTCTCCGTCCCTGACACCAGCAGCTCAGCCCTCTTGGCAGAGCTGATGGTCCACCTCCCCATGCTCTCAGGTGATTTCCATGAGACCTCCTCATCTTCTGGAATAGGAATCTAGGCAGCAACTTCAGGGCTCCAGTTACTTCCAGATCTCTATAGCAGTTCCCAGATGTCCTGGTAGTGACCAGAATGTCTAGCTGTGGCATGTGTCCTCTCCCACACTGCTCATGTCTCTTGGGGATCACAGAGAGCGCCCAGAAATGATTCTATCATGATACTTTGTATTGGCTGTCTGTCAGAC
Organism: Cricetulus griseus; assembly: GCF_003668045.3. NCBI lineage: Eukaryota > Metazoa > Chordata > Mammalia > Rodentia > Cricetidae > Cricetulus > Cricetulus griseus. The sequence continues at coordinate 10,519,029 of NW_023276807.1, forward strand.
ATGGCCACCAGGGCCCAAAGAAGGGACTTAGCTACTGCAGAGAAGGGGTAGCCAGGGGGTGGATCTTCTCCAGTCCTCTGTGCCCCCTTGTCTCTGGGCCTGGGTATCCCGATATGTGTCACGCGATGTCCTTTCTTTTCTTTCTTTGTCACTCCATGCAGCACTATCTTGAGCACATCATGCCACCCCTTTACCCAAATCACTCATACTAGCAGGGATGCATAATGGTGAGAATGTGCTGGTTACCTGTTGTGGGTGCTGCGCTGGTTACCTGTTGTGGGTGCTGCGCTAGTTACCTGTTGTGGGTGCTGCGCTGGTTACCTGTTGTGGGTGCTGCGCTGGTTACCTGTTGTGGGTGCTGCGCTGGTTACCTGTTGTGGGTGCTGTGCTGGTTACCTGTTGTGGGTGCTGCGCTGGTTACCTGTTGTGGGTGCTGTGCTGGTTACCTGTTGTGGGTGCTGTGCTGGTTACCTGTTGTGGGTGCTGTGCTGGTTACCTGTTGTGGATGCTATGTTGGGTTACCTGTTGTGAATACTGTGCTGAGTACCTGCTCTGAACTGTACTTCTAGCTCATTGGGATGGCTGCTGACTTAAAACACTGCCCTCCAGGAGATAAGGTCTTGTTCAGAGAGCAGCCTTCTCTTTTGTCTTTCCCAGAGGTCCTAGAGTCCCGGTGATGCTGTGTGAAGCAGACACAGGAATGAGGGAAGTGCTGACAGCAGAGGTCCCATTGTCTCCCAGCTCAGGCGCTGCTCCTTGGGCCATGATTTCAGCAGAAACATTGCGGGAGGAGCCTGTGGGTGGTGGCAGAGGCTGTTACAGGAATGAAGAGTCAGCACTGTGAGCTTGGGAAGGGATGGGTGGGGCAAGTGCTCCCTCTGCCCCCAGATGCTCTAGTTTGAGGAAAGTCTCCTTGGAAGAGTCTTCATTAAAGAGGATGGAAACAAACAGTGAGCCCGCCTGGCTCCTGTCCAGCCATGAAACCTTAGAGCCACCACTGGAGGTGACAGGACCCAGCTTATGTAACCTGAGGAAGGTAGTGAGAATAGCTGAGGAGCTGGGGAAGTGGGCCTTAATACGATTTGGGAAGCTCCTATGGGGTCCTGCCCACCTGGTCCCCACATGGTGGTGTTGCCCCTCTTTGCCTGCCTCACAGCTGGGTAGAGCACAGGCTGTGTGGACTGCTCTTGAGTTTGGTGGAGTCCTGGGGGTGGGGCAAGGCTCTTGTCGGGTTTCTCAGAGGCCCCTTTCTGCAGTAGAAGATACTCATGTGTGCAGTTACACGTGTTTACCCACAGCACCTCCACACTACATGTTGGCATGACATCTCCATCTCCCTGGAAACCTGCTCCATGGTGCTTCGCTTAGGGCGCAGGCACAGAGGCTGACTCGGTGAATTTTGATTGTCTGCATAGGCTAGGCTGTAGCCTGGTGCTGCAGGCACTGGAGAAGGCTTGTTATTTTTGAAGTGCGAGCCTTCACCAGCATGCTACCTGGGCTCTTGGGGCTCTGCTTTCTCCCCTGGGGCCTGGCTCATGACATAAGTGGAGCTCATGGGTCACATGGTGATACAGAGACGATATCTAGCCCGTCAGTGGGCCCCAGCTGTGCCATTCTTAGTGGAAAGCAAGCTCGGAAGTCTAAGGTGCTTCTCGCTATGTCCCATTCTCTCACCATACTCTGTGGTGTTACTGTGGTTACTCGGGCCCACTGGTTGAAGGCCAGGGCTTCTGCGTATCTTAGCTTGTTCACTTTTCTCAGAATAGCCATCAGTGTAATCATTGCCCAGTGGTTTATTGGGATTATAATGGAGACATGGTGTACATAAGTAACTTAGCCTGTTTATTAAGGTTGTCTACTCTGAAGGTAGACTATCTATGACCTGTTGAAGACATAGACTGCCTTTAGGGGGAAGTGTGATCCTCAGGGGTCAGGGGAACAGATGGTGAGACGCTACCAACCGGGCCATGTGGTCCTTACCTATGTCCTTGCTTCAGCCCTGCCTACTCAGAGCTTCATGAGCCCTTCAGAACCTGGCCAGAGTGTTTGTGTTTAACCACCTCTGATACCCTCTTCTCCACAGCCCCCACAAATCCAGTCTCGATTCTCTGTGTTCTCCAAACAGACTCATGAACCATAACCCTCGCAAACTATGTCTTCTCTGTCCAGAGGGTCTACCCACCTGGCTCACTGCCCACAGGCCGCCTTGAGGCAACTTCTCTGGGCTCTCTTCCATCTGTCACCTCTTGGACAGAAGTGGCTGTTCCTGCTTGGGCCACCTCTAGAACTCTGCACTTACCTGTTACAAGTGGGTTAGTGGATATCTGTCTCTTCCCCCGACAGCCTGAGGTTCTTGGTGTTGATGACTTGGATTCAAAAGACGTGGGGAAGAATGACTTGCAATGGGTGTTTAGACACTAGTGTTTGAACCAGGTTAGCTGGATCTGTTAGATGCCTATAATCTTCATTTTTGGTGTAATGCCTTTTGTGTTTGAGATTTTTTTGTCAGTACAGAAGATTTGCCACACATAGAAGTGGGTCTTGATTATAAAGAATGATCACGGCTTTAACATTTAACTCCACAGTCTTATTTGATGGCTCTGTGTTATAAAGCTGGTGTCTGAGCAGCTCACGGAGTATGACATTTGGGTTCATCTTTCAGGGAGATTGGGTGAAGGTAGCTGGGAGACCTCAGGTACCTCTGGATCCCTTGTGAACCTGAGGTTGGAGCCCATGGCTGCCCGGTACCCAGCAGGTGCCTTGCAGCCTCTCTCCTGGTCCTGCTTCTGAGCGCCTATGCATGAGTCAGAGCATGTGCAGCGTGGGCTTGCAAGGGTGGCAGGGAGCCTAGAATTAGCTCAACTGTGCTTTGGGAGGGTTGTGATGGGGAGGGTAAAGACTATGCCATGCAGCAGCCACAAACCACGGGGAGGAGGGTCACATCTCAGGAGCCACCACAGGCTTCAAAGTGAGGGGAAAGCCTGTTGGATCCTGGCACATGCCCAGCTGTAGATGAGCAGTTGGTTGAAGAGTGGGTTTCCTGTACCCACAGCTAGTGTGATTGGCACACTGAAGAAGAATGTGGATGTAAGAGAGATATGGCCATTTCACTCCAAGGATGAGTGGCAGACAGGCGTGGCGATAGCCACACTTGCTGGCCACAATTCTAGCTAGGGCAGCTCAGTGCATTACGTGACCATGGCACACCAGGTAGGTAGAAGTACCCCCGAGCTGAGCCAAACAGATGGCTTGGGACCCCTCTGCCTGGCATTCTTGCTCTTTGCAAGCTGCCTCTTTGTTAAAACGAGACCGTTGTTGTTAGCCCGTGACTTTACTATGTTGCAAATATTTATCTGCCCTCCTGCCTTTTCCTGCTTGCCCCAATCTTCGGCACAGGTGTGTTACTGAAGATGCCAGTGGTTGTCATCAGAGAAAACAGGGAAATAGAACTTGTCAACCTGCCAGTCATCAAGACAAAACACAAGGGCGGGTCCATGCCTTCAGGGGAGTGGAGGGATTGGGCTGCCATGAAGCCACAGACTAAATGGAAGGAACAGTGAACTGTTGAATTACGAGTCTGTCAGCGTGGATCTAGAAAAAAATTATTTTTAAGATCCTGGTATGCAATATGGGCACATGGTGTTACCTTTGCAGGTTTCCTGCTGCCAGGCAAACCCCATGGGAGCAGTGTGGTAGTGCACTCTGTGTATCTGTGTGGCCATGTGAACAGAACAGTTCGGGAAGAAAATAATACTATTGAAGGTCCTCGGGGTATTCAGCTCCGTGGCTGTACCAGGTAACTTGTGCCTTCACACCCCAGATGATCACTGTCACCGTTGTCTGGTTTTAGAAGGCCGTATGGGCTGGCTCTGTTGTCACTGAGTGAGCCGATAGCAGGCTTGAAAGGGCCTGTGCTTTAGGTGCCTCGTCTCCCTGCTGAGGCACTGGTACCTCAGATTAGATGTGGTCTTCATTGGCCTGAGGGCATAGGAGAGTGTCAGGAGGGGTGGTGTGGACCTCACATGTGAAGTAGGAATTCTTTCCTCATCCATGAGAGTTGAAGACCAGGGGCAGTCTGCCAGCAGCCTCTTCCCTTCAGCATGTCTTTGCACAGGGAGGATTTTGCATAACCCTAGAGGCCCCCAACCTCTTCACACCCCGCTGCTGGTACCCAGGCTAGGCACTAAGAACCTTTGTGCCAAGAGTCCCATGAGTCTTGAGATGCCTTCCTTTGTTTAGATTTGGTTCTTTTCAAAGTCAGTACAACATGTACTCAACAGCCTTGTCCCCCACCCCCACCCCACTGCGAGGTAGGCGGGGCCCTGAGGCCCAGAGAATGGGAGGCACTTGAAGCACTGTGAGCAAGGTCGTGGGCCTGCTGGGTCTCTTGCCTTTGGATTCAGTGCTTTGCCCAGGTGCCTGCTGCCCACCTGCTGCCTGCCATTATCCTATCAGTATGTGCTGCCCACACCTTCGCAGCCTTTCTTTGAAAATCAAAGGCTTCTTAGCATTTTCTTTACCCTTTATTTTACTTTCTTGCACGTTTATTTTACAAGGTTGTATTATATATTTATTATTATTAATTGTTATTATTTGCCATGCCGAGGATTGAACTCCGGGCTTGGCACACACCGTGCAAGTGTTGACCACTGAGTTGACCATGCTCTTCCATTTTCGGCTGAGTGCTTCATCTGCACCGCCTCACTTAACCCTCCAGGCACTCTTAAGGGTGGGCACGGTGGTTAGTGTGCAGGTGTCCTTTGTAGACCCTTGTGGGGGTCACTCAGGTAAACGGACAGCAGGTGTGTGTGGAAGGGAGTGGTCTTCTTAACTCTGTACTCTTTGGCCTCTAAACTGTTCAGTACAATGGAAGAGACAGGATGCCAGCGAAGGAGACAGTGTCATTGCCTGCTCATCGTGTCTGATGAGGCAGAAGGTTGAGAATGTAGACAAAATATAGCAGTTCCCTCCTTCAGAATTCCAGTACCCCTTGCTTAAGCTGCTCAACCCTGCCACCCACTCATTTTCTTGCTGGCTTCCCTGGCCTTATCACTGGCCCTTTGCCCTTCTCTCCCTTTGCTGGGCTTGGTGCCTGGGGACACGCTCTGAGAGTTTACAGGTGGTGAAGGAACCAGACAGAGAGCAACGTGGCAGGTGGCCCGGGGCGTGCACACAGATGGAGTGTTCAGTGCCAGGCCCCTGATCCCCAGGGAGGCTGGCTGGTTGGAGTCAGGTTTCCCGATGCCTTAGAGCAAGCAGGTAGGTCAAGCAGGAATGTAGCAGAGTGGGGAATGGCCATTCCCTGGCAGTGTTTGTTTCAGCCCTGTGCCTGACAGCTCCCATTGTTTTGTGGATGGAGTTTGACGACAGCGTTGGTTACTTGGGTCCTCATGACACGGAAACAGTTAGAACCTCCTCCAGGATTCTTTAAAATAGCCACGCTGCTCTCTCAGGCACATAATAGGATTGTTCCACCCTTGCCCACTTCTTTCACATTAGGGCAGTTACACTGCAATGCCGGTGCCTGGAACGAGAAGAAAAGTGAACCGAAATGAAATAATCTGTGTAAATAAATAGCCCTCAACAAGCCCAGGGACTCTAATGCAAACAGCAGAGGAAACTTGAGAGTCTGCTGCTGCTGCAGCTCAGGGCTCATGAATTTCACAGTGGCCTTATAAATCTCACCCAGTGTCTGCCCAGCAGCTGCCTGCATCTTCCCCCGAGGCCTTCCAAGAGCTTCTGAGACGCCAACTCATGGCATGAGTCTTTAAATAGGGCATGTTCATACATCCCAGGCCCCTTGTGTTTGCATGAAGCCATTGGAGTCTGTGGGCTTTTCTTACACATAGCTTTCTGAAGCTGTAGGATTCTGAACACTTAGGAAAATTAATCTAGAACCTTTGGGTTGAGAAGGTATTGAGGCGTTAATGAAATTCATCCATGGGGGATTTCCATGGAAATCTTAAGGCTCTGTCTACTTCTCCACTGTAGTCTTTTGTAAATTCCAAATGTCGTCGTGCTAGGGATGGAGGTCACACCAGGCAGAGGAAGGTCACTGGAATGTAAGCTACCCGAGAAACCAGAGCCCTGGTCTCCTGTGCAGGGCAAGTGGCAGCTTGTACCAGGGCTAAGGGTCAGCCCTTTGAGGTCTTTATCTGCCTGATAGGCCGTCATGGTGATAGGCTTGAATTTGGCTTTGACTTTTTATTAGGGCTGATAAAAGTTGTTTACTACTGAGCTGTTACATTCACAAGCCACCCGCAGGCTGTGGGATGGGAGACTCCACGGAAGCTGGGTAGCCGAGAAGGACCACTTGCCACTTTCCCACCTAGACCCATTCTTGTGCCAAGGGCAAGCATTCGCCAGGAAGTTACTTTTGTTGGGAGGTAAACTTGTGTGTTAGCCAGCTTTCCATCACCACAACATATACTGGGGACTGTCAGCCTATGAAAATGTTGCTTTTGACTCACTGTTTGAGGTTTCAGTGTGATGTTGGTTGACCCACTGTTACTGGGCCTGTGGTAAGGCAGCACCCCATGGTGGAAGTGCACGCAAGACAGAGAACACCCAGTCATCCTAGGATTGGGTGCAAAGAGTCAGGAAGAGACTGAAGTCCCATGGTCCCTTCAAAAGCACACCTCTAATGACCTTCACCTTTAAGGGTTCTACCATCTTCCACTAGTGCCCAACTGGGGACCAAGCCTCCATATAGCTGTCTTAAGGAGGCATTAATATCTAAACTGTGGCAACCTAGATCTGCATTTCCTGGCAGAATAGACCATTCCTGCCCCACAGCTGAGGACTTGCAGTCATCTCACAGGGACTCAAGACCTGAGGGTGGTCCCTCCAAGCAAGGTCCAGGCCACACATTTGTGCTTTTTTGTCCTATGGCTGGTATCCCTAATGAGATGGCCAGTCAGTCCAATGGTCATGGCTTTGACCATGGAAGGAGCTTTCAGGGATTGTCTCTGCGGGCTTTCTATCTGAGCATTCCTAACTGCCTGTTTCTGTCTGGTGTCATCGAGGAGAGCAGGCCTCAGGCTCCATGGGTTTTATCTGAAGGCACACATTTTACTCCTGGTGCTTGCCACATTGGCACAGGTGTTTAGTATGTGTCAAAATACTAACATTTTCTGCTTCAAGAAAAATTCCCCATCAGTTTTTTTTTTTTTTTTTTAAACTTGTGGTCTTAGTGTATGCAGGTCATTTTGTAATCTCTCCCACACAGCATTGCCTCCTAAAAGGAATCAGATTTCCAATCCCGGACATAATGGCACATTCAAGTGTTGGATTTGCTTACTCTTCTTTAAAAAAGAAAAAAGAAGACTAATATATGAAGCAACTGTTTTTGAGAATGGAGCACCACCCAGTGCGGGTGTTTGATACCAGTAAGGATCCACATTTGCTCTGATGTTCTGTCTGAGAATGCCTTCTGAGCCATGGCACAGGGAGCAGAGGCCACGAGAAAGCAGAGCAGAGGCATGTTGACATTGCTAGTGTCCGTGGAGAAGTGTGTTGGAGAGAGAGGATGGTTCTGAGCAGAGAAGGCAAGTGAGAACTCTTTGAACCGTCGCCATGGAGCTGAGTAAATACTAAGCTGTGTGTGCACTGAGGCTGGACTTGGAGCAGCTACTGGAAGGAACCATGGAAAGGCTATACCTACGGAGAGTAGGGAATGTATCAGAGCACCTATTATCAAACCTAAACATAAGCCTTGTTAGGACTAAGGTCCTACAGTCAAGTGAATCTGCCCAAACGAAACTCAACACTTTTTAAGGAAAGTATTATCTACTGTACCTACCATACAATAAAATAATTGTGAGGCATGGGACAAGGTGAGCAGTAGCAAAGAAAATGAGGCCAATAAAGCCAAACAGGAATTGACACAGAATGTAATCCCAAGTCTTATTCAAGTGCCCTAAGCCCTTCTGGCTGTTTCCCCTTCTCTCTCCAGCACCCAGCTGTGTCCTACCTCCTTATTCTCCCCACTGCTCTGCTGCTTCTGGGCCTGGGGGTTTGCCCTGTCCTTGGGTGAGCATGCTCTTCCCCCACAAATATCAGGACTCACTCACCCTTCAAGCTGTTCAGGCTCTGCTGGCCTGTCACCTCCTCAGAGAAGGCCATCATCAGTGTTGGTAGAGCATGACATCCTTTGCAAAGTGTCTTCCTGAATATTGTCACGGGAGTTCTGTACAGGGCCTAGACATAAGTTGATGGGACATTGAGTCAAAAATATCCAGTTGCCTGCCCAGAGGTATCCAGTAAGCTCAGACCAGAAAGTCCTGGCTTCCCACCATGTAACATGAGGAAAAACAGGCCTGGGTTTTCTTATGATACCTGCTTTCTTCTTGCTTTGGGAGGTTTGGGTGTTTGTCTTGTTTGTCTCTGTGTGTGTTAGGCAACTGCTCCACCACTGAGCTCCCCTCAAGCCCCTCCCACTTTGCTTTTTAAAACTTTGCTACCATCTGTCTTTTGTCCCTCTCCTTCTTCAGCACAAGAGAACTAGGGTTTGTCTTTGGTTGTCAATTGCCAATGAATCTTTAGTGCCTGTGTCTGTAACTTAATGGTGGCCAATAAATATTTGTTTCTTGAATAATTGAAAGTAAAATGCAGTGCCCATGGGGACAGATTCTGGGAATAAACACACTGAAATGAAAATACTCAGCATGGCAGGCTTTGGGTTTGCTTTACTCTATTTTGAAAATCTGTGTGACTTTACCATGAAAGAAAATTTTCAATTAAAATTTTTTGAGGGGCTGAAGAGATGTCTCAGAGATGAAGAGCTCTTACTGTTTTTGCAGAAGATCCAAGTTTATTTCCCTGAACCATTGGCTTACAACTATCTGTAGCTCCAGCTCCAGGGGATGTGGCGCCCTCTTCTGGTCTCCGTGAACACCTGCACTCACATGCACATCCGCACATGATTTTCAACATTTGATATTATTGGGATAGTGTATAGTTTATTGGTATAGTGCCTGCTTAATATATGCAAGTCTCTAGGGTTAATCCCCAGATTCCCTAAGTAAATAAACAAATTTGATATTGTGTTGAACTGCTAGGTAGCACAGGGCATGTATGTCAGGTGGTCACACAGGTACCCAATATTGGCAGGGTGGCAGGGAATCTTTTGCCAAGTAACTTCCTAGACTTCATCACATGGGGTCTGTACATTGCCTAGTGACAAAAGTTACCCGCAAAGCTACACAGCCAAGCTAAAGCCAGGAATTCTGGGTGGCCAGTGTATTGTGTAATGAGAAGTAAGTCCTATAATGGAGTTTTTACATGGACCCTGAGGCAAGGCAGTCCTTGGAGTCTGATGTTTATGAAATAAAATGTGCTTCTATCTCTATTTTGCATGCATGTATACATGCGAGGTGACAGCTTAGGAAAGAATTGTCTGGGTGTTAAAGGTGTGTTAGAGAGGTAAGACCTATTGGGAGAGAGATTAGGGCCAGCCCAGTATCAGTCAGGCTTGAGATGTCCTGAAATGTAGGAAAAGGCTGAGGAAGGGCCCTGTTAGTCCTAAGACTAAGAGCTTCATAGATCCAGCCACATCCAGCAAGAATTTCTTAAAAACTGCAAAGCCCTGTGGGCATGACCGATTTTGAGCTGCTAAGGCCTAGCTTATGTAACATAAGCCACCTAAAGCAGCGTGGGGGTCCATTTGGAGACATAAAGGCAGATTTTCTTTTATATCCAATAGAATTCATGTCAATAACACTTGTGGATCCACTGCCAGAAGAAAGACGGGGGCATTTGTGTGCAGGATCTCACTGGAATCTCAAAACAGACAAGAAAAAAAAAAATCTCCTCCATCTGTTCCTATGAAGGATCAGGCAGAGAAAGAACACGTGAATTTCCAAGTTCCTTTCTGTATCAGGTGGTAAACCTGGCACAAGTTCCAGATCTCAGAAACTCTAAGCTGGGGATGGATGGATGGAGGTGTAACCTGGTGGCAGAACATTTGCCTAACATGTGTGGGACCCCAAGTTTGATATCCAGCATTGCAAAAAAAAAAAAAAAATCAAAACAACAAGAACAAAACCAAACAGAACTCCAAAGCAAGAGCTCTCTTGGAGGCTGTAGCTGAGATGTATTTTATGTGGAACAAATCACCTAGGGGAGTGACAGAGACAAAGAGAATGGTAGAACAAGGTGATAGCATAATGACTAGGGTTGGAGGGTCCCTGCAGACATGTTCCAAGGCAAAGACCAATGAGCGTGGCCCTCAGACAAGAATAGGGCCTTAAAAATGAACTGAGCGGGTACATGAAAAGGAGTGGGCACGAGTTGCACTATTTGTATTCAATGTTGGGGGCAGGCTTTGTTTTTATGAATGTCTCCCTGGGCACCACCTTTCCTGGTCCTCATAGCATCTAATGCTGACAGGAGCCTTGAGTATCGCTGGCACCTCGAATGGGAGAGGTCAAAGGTCCTCTCACAGGAGGCTTTGTCTCTGTTTTACAGACGTCGTTCTTAGGTTTCAAGTGGCTAAGAGCCATGCCGGAGATCAGACACAGACACACTCCCAAAACTGAGATGCGAAGAAGCTGGCTTCTTCCCACAGGTAGAATTATTTAACAGAATGAATCACAATGTGCACTCTTACATCTTGCTGAAAAAAAAAAAAAAGGCTGCCTTGTTTTTTCCTACATGAGATTTTTAAAAGGTGGTGATGATAAACATAGATTTAAAAAACAACTTATTTTATTTTTAATTGCATGTGTGCATATGTGTCCACAGAAGCCAGAAGAAGATGGTTTCTTATCCCCTGGTGCTTGACTTACAGGTAGTTGTGAGCCGCCCAACATAGATGTTAAGAACCGAACTTGGATTTACTGCAAGAGCAGTGTACTCTTAATCTCTGAGCTCCCTCTCCAGCCCACAGCACAGAATTTTTTTAAAATCGGGGAATTCTTTTTTTTTTTTTTTTTTTTTTTGGTTTTTCGAGACAGGGTTTCTCTGTGTAGCTTTGGAGCCTATCCTGGCACTCACTCTGGAGACCAGGCTGGCATCGAACTCACAGAGATCCACCTGCCTCTGCCTCCCGAGTGCTGGGATTAAAGGCGTGTGCCACCAAGGCCCAGCTAAATCGGGGAATTCTTGTATCCTAGAAGCAAGTACGTGGCAGGTCTAGGGTGTGTCACCAGGAGGTTGTCAGTAATGACATCATGAGTCCATTCCATGTATCTTCTCATTCTGTCTTGCTGTGGTTGGCTGTGGTCCCCAAGGGTTCACATGCACTGGCTGCTTGGTCCTTGAGGGTGGTAGTATTGGAAGAAGGTATTAGAGATAGGATTTTGTGTCAAGTTGACTGGAAGTCATTGGGGGTGCTGCCCTTGCCTTTGGAGGGGACTGTGTTGTTCTTGTCAGTTTTCACAAGAACAGGACAGCATGAGAGAGCAGGCTTAGCTCCTCACTTTCTGGCTTCCTGTCTCCCTATGTGTTCCCTCTCCATGCTCTACTGTGATGCCATCTGCTGTGAGGCCTTCCCAAGAGATTGAACACATGGCCACTCAATCGCAGGTGTTCAGCTCCTGAAACTGTGAGCCTCTTTTTTCTATGTATTACCCAGCATCTGGTTCTCGGTTATAACAATGGAAATGCAAGTCTACACAATCCCCAAAACAACTGAGGCCAGGCATTGTCTTGTGGCTTCAGGGGTGTGCTTGGCTTTCTCGGGTAGCCAGTGTCTCTCAGTGTATTGGAGCAAAAGAACAATAAAGAGCAGTGACACTTTATTAATAGTCCCACCACCTTCTAACACCTCCCTCACCCCCCCCCCGTCTCTCTCACACACACACAGGGTTGGAGAGGGAGGGAGGGAAACAGAGTGTGTGCATGTGTGTGTCTATGCATGATGAAACATGTAAGTGTACATGATTGGTTTGATGCACTGAGTCCCAGCTCTGCTATTTTGTTCCTGCTCCTCATGTTCCTTGGAAAGCCAAGAGACCCATGATCAAGAGGACATTGCTGGTGGGTTTTGTGGCCTGACCCTGACTGGGGACGAGAGCAGAGCAACCCTCTTGCTGAGGTTGGGCTCTATCCTACCCTCTGCCTTCGGGTTGGGCTGAGATGTCCAGAACATGCTTCCTGCAGTCCTGCCTAGACCGGCCATTCTTAGGCCTGCTGTGCCCTTCCCATGCATCTCCTGTTTCCTCCTGACACATGGATGTTTGCTGCAGCCCAGTTGGGCCTACCTATCTGCTTTGAACACCTTGCTCCCTGGGTATAGTGTCACTGCCACTACCCCGCTTTCCTTGCCCATTCCCTGCCTGTCCTTCAGGGTTCAGCAGTTGTTATCAGTTGCTGGTCTATCCACTTGGCATCTGCTTTGGGTCTTATTTGAAGGACATTTTTCCCTTCCCAGTGTTTTCTTTGACTGACCAGGTTGTCTCTGCTACTGAACCACAAGTTTGTAGATTTCTATATATCTTACCATATTTAGATGCTTATTAAACAGTTTCATGTTTTAGAAAGGTCTTGAGACCTCATCTTTACCCCTTGTTTTGCCCCCACAGCCATCATCATTCTGGGCATCCAGGAGGCACCCAGATAAGTACTTGTTGATGGACCAGCATACAGGCTGTGGGAGGGTGGGTGTCTGTGTGGACGTGCTGGAGTGTGGGGTTGGGGCTGACTGAGCTAACATACATGACAACAGGAGAATTTCATGTTGCCTGCACTGTCTCCAGTGGGGTGGGAGGTCCTAGTCCCAGTTCTGTGCCCAGGCCCTTCTCAGGTTCAAGGTGACAGAGGAATGTTTCTATGTCTCCATTTGGGGGAGCCTGGTAGTCACAAATGTCACAGGGTTTCTCCTGGTCATCATGAAGTGGGCTATTTACTGAGTCTCCTCTGCTTCAGGTTCTGCCTTCCTCCTTTTGGAAGAAGGTTACCTCCTGGTGAAAGTGAGAGCTTCCTCCTTCTCCTTGGGAAAGAACAAAGGTTCACTTCTTCAGCATAGACTTCCACAGTGCTAGGCATGAGAACAATGTGCTTTTGTGCCTTTTGAGCTGAGTGGTGGTATTTCTAAGTTCAGTTTTTGAGGAACTTGACTGGACCCAGGGCTTCCTGCCATATATTCTGGAAGGCTCTGGCTTCATGCTGCTGGAGTAGAAGGTGCTGCTAGGCGGGGGCCACTTGGGAAGATGATGCGAGCCTGGTGGTCTCACTGGCCTCTAGCTTATGAAGGAGCTCTAGGTGGATAGCAGGGAGAAGACAGACCAAGTCCAGCCTCAGGGTCAGACTCTTGTGAATCCGTTTGAGTTGGGTGCCTGTGCCACGCAAGGCCTTCTGGGCCGTCATGCTTTCCTAATCTGTCTCAGCAAGAGTCACAGATTTCCCCACATGCACCATGCTGCTAACTCAGATTGCTGTGGTTAGGCTACCAGTGCCAGGGGATGTCTTTGGCATCCCATCCAGGAGAAATGTAGGTGCTAAAGGAACAGAGGCTGCAGCTGCCAGCGTGAATAGTTACTAGCAGCAGGTAGGGGGCAGAACAGTGGGACACGGAGCAGCTTGGATGAGGGTTGGAAGCATCGCACTCGGTGAGAGAACTGAGTCCCAGAATGTTCCACAGTGTTCTATTCCATTTCTGTGACATTCTCGAGAAGACAGAATGTGAGTGACGGAGAACAGATTCGTGGTTGCCAGGGGTGGAAGAGGGGTGGTGTGCAACCTAGAGCGAACAGACGGGGGAAGTGTTTAGGGGTGATGGGATGCTTATGTACCCATCATTCCCCAGCCAGGTGGTGGCCATGTGACTCTACATGTGTCGAAACTCATGGAGCTGAACATCATGATCATTTGGAAATAAAATAAGTACCAGGAGGGTGAGCATTGCCTAAATGGGGTCACCTCTGACAACAAGCTTACCCTTACCACAGTCACCTCCTTGGTAACAACATTCAACACAGGGCTTCCTCCATCATTTGACATTGGCTTCAGGGTTCACTCAGGATTATGGGATGGTTTACCTTCTCTGTTGTATCAAAATAGGCTTCAGAGTTACACCTTTGCTCCAGACTTGCCCTGAAGATGTATGTATGGAGGATTCGTATTGGAGTAGAATTTGAGAGCCTATCAGGATTTCTTTCTTCTTGTGTTTGATGAGTGTGTACATGAATGCATTTCCATATGTGGAGTTGATCAATCCAGAGCTGTTACTTTTCAGATCTTATTGTTGTGAAATATTTTCTTCTCTGAAGCCCTGCTGCTGACCAACAAACACCGTGACTGTGTCCCAAGCACAGCCGTGCAACCTGTATGCTCTACATTTGAAACTAGGGTGAATCCTGGGTGTCACTTCTCCTCCTTGCTAGTTCTGTTTCAGGAACTCTGTCCTGTGCATTCTGACTCCTGATGGTCCTCAAACTGGCTCCAGGCTGCCACCTCATCCCTCCTGACTTATTCCCTAGTAGCCTGAGTGTCTTGGCCAAAGATCATCTGTTCAGAACAAGGAGGACACAGAGAGACTCCTGACATTTTTTAAAAAATCATCGTTTTAATTACATGAGTAATAGGGGCAGGAAGCACACAGTTCCTGAAGAGGTGGTTCCTTCTACAGAGAAGTTAGAGTGTGTCTTCAGTCTAGCTTTATCCTGTCACACAGCAGAATGTCACGTGTGATTTCCTGTGCACCCCATCTGAACAGAGTGTGAGGCTCTGGGGAGACTCAGGTTTGTGGTGTCGAAGGCCAGTTGGCTTAGATCCCCTGATCCTGCTGAGGAGGTGCAGTCCTGGCTGATGGATTTCTGTGCAGCATGCTACAGTGAGCCTGTTTTTCTTCCAGAGTTGAGTGGGCTTTGTGGAGAGTGCCTGGATCTGGGGTTCTCCTGGGGTGTGGTGTCAAGGTTGGAGCACCCCAAAAGGGAGTACTCCAGAGGGCAAGGGGTTGTGAGAAGACAGCAGGAAGACTAGAAACTGGTCTGTGAGAGACCAGAGAAAATAATGGCAGAGCATCTGTAGGTTGCAGGGGAAGACTGGCCCCGCAGTGAGTTTGGTAAGAGTGTGAGGAAGCTTGAAGTTGGCTTCTTTTCTCACTCTGAGGCCAGCTGGACCTAGAACTGGCTATAGTTTTCATAAAAGTATATGTGCACGAGTGAGATTTATTTATTTATTTATTTATTTATTTATTTATTTATTTATTTTGGGTTTTTTTGAGACAGGGTTTCTCCTTTGCTTTGGAGCTTGTCTTGGAACTTGCTCTGTAGATCAGGCTGGCCTCAAACTCACAGAGATCCTCCTGCCTCCCAAGTGCTGGGATTAAAGGCCTGTACCACCACCACCACCACCTAGTGAGGTTTACATTTTTTGCAAAAGTAAAATTATACAGGTTGAACACCCTAATCCCCAAATCCGAAATCCAAGATGCTCCAAAATCTGGAAGTTTTTGAGCATCAGCATAATGTGACAAGAAGAAAACTGCCACAGCAGCCAGGGCGTGGTGGCTCACGCCTGTAACAGTAGCACTTGGGAGGTAGAGGCAGGAAGATGAGAAATTTAAGATTATCCTAGACGACATAGTGAGTTTGAGGCCAGCTGCCTGCAACTGTCTCAGAAAGACAAGAACAAACCAGCCAACCAACAAAAAAGCAGTTGTCTCCAAAAATGAAGGAAAGACAAGAAAGGAAAATGACACACCCAACCTCATGTGGTGGGTTGCAGACCGGGTATTTTAGAAAATACCTCAAGCTCTGTATTTAAGGTGTACATGAAACAAAGGATTTTCACGTTTACTTTTGACCCCATACCTCATTATGCATATGAAAATGTTGTAGAGTCTGAAAAATATCCCTAACCCAAACCACTTCTGATCCAAAGCATTCCAAAGACTGGGTAATGGGTCTCCTGGAAACATGTCTCTCTAAGGAGTTATTTTATTTTAAATAGTCTTGTTGTGTATTCCAGACTAGCCTCAAACTCTTACTCCTCATGCTTCACTCTCCTCGGTGCTGGGATTAGAGATGTGCACCACCTGAGCGTACCCCCAGTTTTAGAATATAACAGAGATGCTTCCATGCCACAAGTAGACCTACCTCATCACTTTGTGTAGGTGTATGTTGATTGCTTTTAACTATGTGTAGGTGTTTGTGTCTGCATGTGGGTGTGTACGCATGAGTGCAGGTTCCCTTGGAGACCAGAGGCATTGGGTCCCCTGGAGCTGGGATTATAGATAGTTGTGAAGCTGCATGACACAGGTGCTAGGAACCAGACGCGGGTCCTCTGGAAGAACAGCAAGCTCTCTCAACTTCGGAACCATCTTTGCAGCCCCCTACCTCATTGTCTTAACTGTTTGCCAGTAGTTAACTATGCCCACACCAAGGACTATTTATGTCTTTTATGTTAATTTTTAACTTAGCATACTAAGTAACGGGTTTCATTGTAGTCTTCCAAGGAATATTCATGATAGATATGTCTAATATTTTAGTAGAAACATGATTGTAGTGATCATCTTCTCTTGTTTCTATTTAAGTGCCTCTCTCAATATTGCCATAGAAGGAGCCTCCAGAAGAGGAATTGCTGGGTTAAAGAAAAAGCACAGATATGATTTGAGTATAAACTGCCAAGTAATAGTTCAAGAAAGGCATGTCATTTTTAAGTTCTCACTGACAGCCTAAAGGGTTGTCTTTTTCCGCCTCTGCTCTCATGCAAGTGGATTTTACATACCATTTTCCCACTTTTCCACTGAATTGTCTGACTTCTCATATTGCTTTTTAGGAATGCTGTATAAATCAAAGATGGAAATACAGGTGTGTGTGTGTGTGCGTGTGCGTGTGCGTGTGCGTGTGCATGTGTGCGTGTGCGTGTGTGTGTGTGTGTGTGTGTGTGTGTGTGTATGAATACCACGTGCACACACCTTTTATTGTACATATTGTAGATACTTCTTCCTAATATATCTTATACCTTTAAAGTGTATTTAAAGCTTTCCCTGAATAGAATAGGTTTGGGAGAGAAGAAAAATGAAGGCACTCATTTTTAGCGTAAAAATAATAAGGGAAATAATGAAGGTAGATGGCTCCGTTGGTAAAGTGATTGCTGTACAAACATGAGGACCTGACTTCTGATTATGTGAACCTGTGTTCACTCATGTGAATGTCGGGTGTGACGGTATGCACTGTAGTCCCAGCACCAGGGAGTCAGAGACTAGCTGATCCCTGGGGCACCAACTAGTGCCAACCAGCCTGGCCAAATCAATGAGCTCTAGCTTCAGTGAAAGACCTTCTCTCAAAGAGGGTGGAGAGATGGAGTTAGATATCAGGCATCAACCTCTGGCCTTCACATGCACACACAAACATCCATGCTTCCACATACACATACCCACACAGATACACACATATACACAGCACCCGTGTATAGAGAAAGAGAGGGGAAACCTCATGATTTATAACCTTCAAATTCTGTCCAATTTGAGAAAATAAAATATGGGGGAAAAGACATAGGAATGTCATTGTTACAACTGTACTGTGCTTATTATTCCAATAGTTTAAAAATAATTGGCATGTAATTTGCATATTCCAAATCAAGGTTGTGAATAATACCAGTATCTAATTCCAGACATTTACATATTCCACCAAAGAGATCGTGTAACCATCAGCAGTCTTCTGGAAGCACTTACTAAAATTAACCTGTGATGCTGTAAGGACATGAGCATTTATCTCATCATAGAAAGTTTAAAAATTAGTACAACTAAACCTTAGGTCTACTCATAGTTTCTATTTCTTCTTGAGTCATTTTTGGAAGTTTGTGTCTATTTCATCATTACCTACGTTTTTGACATATAGGCATTCTCAATTTTTTAATTTATTAATTCTCAATTTTATTAATTTCTTTTCTGCTCTTCAGTATTTTCCTTCTGCTTTGCCTGCAGTGTAACTTGTTCTGTTGCTATATTTTTCCTATCTCTATTTTTAAGTATATAGAAATATACTGATTTGAGATTTTTTTCTTTCAGCATTTACAGTCATAAACCTCCTCCTAAACACTGTTTTAACTGCATCTTGTACTTTTGGTATGTTGTAGCTTTGTTTTGATTAATCTCAAAGTATTTTCTAATTTCTCTTGGGAGGTTTTTTTTTTTTTGACCTGTTGATTATTTGGTAATATGTTGTTTAGTTTCCACATAATGTTTTATTTTTCCCAGTTCCCTTCTGTTCCTTTCTAATGCAATTCTGTTGTGGTTGGAGAATAGTCTTTGCGTGACTTAAATATTTTTAAAGTAGTGGCTCTTTTATGGCCCAACAGATGGTCTACCCTGGAAAATGTTGCATGTACCCTTGAAAAGGACCTACATTCTGCTGTTAATTGGGTTCTCAGATCCTCAATGTCAGGTCTCAGTTCATGATGCCCAAGTGTTCTGTTTCTTTTTCATCTTATGTTTTGTTTTTTTTTTCTATTAATTACTGATATATTAACATTTTCAGCCATTACTGACATTTGTTTTTCCTCTTTAGTTCTGTCACTTTTATGTCATGTACTTTGAGTATCTGTCATTAGTATGTTCTCTGTAGTTGTTGGATTTTTATGGGTCCTTTCATTATGATAGTTTCTCTATCTCTAGTAATTTTTTGTCTTGAACAATATTTCATACTATAGTAGCATGGCTTCTGTACCCATGATTTGTCTGGTGGTTTCATGGTTATATTCTTCCTTTTAATTTCAGTTTAGAGTCTTTGAATGTAACACATATCTCTTCATAGATATTTGTATAGTTAGATCATTTTGTGTTATATTTTCTGTCAACCTCTATCTTTTAATTGGAGTGTTTATCATTTCATTGTAATTATGAAGATAGCATTCATATATGCCACTTTTGATTTTGTATATCTTTATCTGTTTTGTCTCTTACTGCATTGCTGCTTCCTATTATATTTAATGGATGTTTTGTAGTGTAGCATTTTAATTCCTTTGTCATTTCTTCTATGTTTTTAATGCATTTTCTTACCAGATTCCCTGGGAGTTTCAATTTACATCTTAATTTATAACAGTCTACTTTGGATTGATACCAGTATAATTTCAAAAGCATGCAAAACCTTTGCTCTTATGTAGCCTCATTCCTGCTGTCATTTCTGTGCTATTATTATACAAACCATATCTTTTTATACTCTGCTCATTAGTGCAAGTTTGCAGTTACAGATTTACATGTAGTTACAGTTACAGATTTCACATTAGAAGGAAGATAACATTACAAATGAAAACACAACTATATTTTCCCTTTCATGTGGGTTTGAATAACTGTCTAATGTCCTTTGTTTCCTGTGACCTGGTGATCTAGTAATAATTTCTCTTCAGTTTGTGTTTATCTGTGAGTGTCTTAATTTCTCCTTCCTTTTTAAATTAGTGAAAATTAATATAACTCATTATTAGCCATTTTACAGTAAACATTTCAGTGGCGTTCTGCATATTTACAGTGTCATGCAATGATGACCTCTTATCTAGCCCCAAGGCATCACCTCACAGGGAAACGTTTGAACAGCTCATTGGGTTGGGGATAATTTTGATGGGTCTAGTATTCTTCATCCACAATCTTTTCTTTTTCAGCTTGTGGAATAGTTTCATGTCCTCACTCCGCTGTGGCTTCTTGTGAGAAATCAGTTGCTGGACTTACTGAGGATCCCTTGTGTGTGATATGTTGCTTCTCCCTTACCGCTTTCTCGTCATCTCTCACTTGATACAGTCTCATGGGTCCAGGTATGTCTGTCTCTGTGTTATCCTGGTTGCAGTTCATTGGCTTTCTTAGATGTGCATATCATTTACCTTAACAGTTGGAAATATTCAGCTCTAAATCGTTCATCTATTCTGTCTGCACCTTTTGGTCCCCTCATAGCTTCTCATGCACATACATTGGATACTCAATGGTGTTCTGTAAGGCTTTGAGGCTCTGTTCATGTTTTTTCCACTTGTTTTCTTTCCTGGTCCTGAGATTGGTTAGTATTATTTGATCTTGCCCAACAAATTCAAACTTACCATTGACCTCCTTTAGTGGTAGTAAAATTTCAGAGGCCAGGCATGGTGGCATATATCTATAATCCCAGGACATAGAGGCAGGGATATCAGGAGTTCAAGGTTGCCTTTGGCTACAGCTGTAGTTGACTCTTTTCAAAATCATCCTAAAAGAGAGAAGTTGAGCAACTGGTTTTATCTAGTTGGTCTATGGGCATGTCTATGAGGGATTGTCTTGAAAGGTAATTGATGAAGGGGGCCTTGCACATTGTGGGTGGCATCTTTCCCTGTATGGGAAAGTACAGGCTAAAGTCCTGGCTAAGCATGAGCCTGTGTGAGCCAGAGAGCAAGCCAGCAAGCAGCATTCCTCCATGGTTCTTGCTTCCATTAAGTTCCTGTCCTTCAGTGACAGGTTGTGACCTGAAAGTATAAGTCAAATAAATCCTTTCTTCCCAAGTTGCTTTTGGTCAGAGTGCTTATCACAGCAGCAGGGTGAAGGTAGAACAGCTACATAGCAAGTTCAAGGCCAGCCTGAACTCCTCAAAACTCTCAATAAAATAAATAAAATAAAATTTCAGTTACTGTATTTTTCAACTCAAGAATTTTTGTGGTTCTCTTTTGAACTTTTTTTTTTTGTTCTTGTTTTTCAAGACAGAGTTTATTTGTTTAGCCTTGGTGGTCCTGGAACTCACTCTATAGACCAAGCTGTCCTCGAACTCACAGAGATCTGTTTGCCTCTGCCTCCCAAGTGCTGAGATTAAAGGCATGTGCTACCACTGCCCAGCTTGTTCTGTTTTTATTACATTTATTTGTTTATTTTTTTGTGAGGGCGCATGTGCCAGGGCCTGTGTGTGGAGGTCAGAGGACAACTGTTTTTTTTTTTTAATTACTTATCATACAATATGTTCTGATTGCACTTCCCTCTTCCCTATATGACTTCATGCTCACCCTTTCACTCCGAAAAATAAGCAAAGAAACCCCAAGAAACAAACTCTCTCTTTTTTCTGTCTCTTTGTCTGTCTCTCTCTCACTGCACACACCCCAAAACAAACAAACAAAACAAATACATAAAACATACAAGCAAAAGACCAAGATAAAAGAATGCCCAAACAAAGCAATTGAAGACAAAAAGTCCACAAAGGTGCCACTGAGCTCCTTTTTGTGTTGGCCATCTACTGCTGGGCATGGGGCTGCCCTGACGTGCGGTTAATATGCCCAGTGAGACTCCACTGGAAAAAATTAGTTTTTCCTTTGCAAGCAGTGTCAGTTGCAGAGAGCTTCTTGGTTAGGAGTGGAACCTGTGTTCACTTCTTCTCAAAGCTGAGACCCTGGCTGGCTGCTACAGTCTGTGATATGTGGGCCAGCAGAGGACAACTTTTTTGGAGTTTGCTCTTTCCTCCTACCTTGTTGGTCCAGGGGGCCCAACTTGTATTCTCTAAGACATCTTATCTGTTAAACTTTGTATCTATTTATTTGTATTATCTATTTGTTGAGGTGTCATTTGGCTATTTTCCCTTATACATACTTTCTTACATCTTTGAACATACTTAACGCGTTTCATCTGTGGTCTTAATCTAGCAAATCAACATATGTACTTGAAATATTTTGTTTCCTTTGTGTTCTATAATCTTTAGATGAAATTTTAAAATTATAACGACAGCTTGGAAGAGCCTCCTCAGTTTTCTGTTGCTTTTTGTTATCAGTTATTTACTTTTGTGAGCCAGTTCTGTATGGCTTGTATTTTTGTCATGCACAGCTATTAAATCTTTTACATGGCTGGCTTAGTGATCAATCAAGTAAGGAGTAGATGGGCATTTTAAAATATTTGGGACTAGCATTTGATAAGAGCCTCCTTGTGAGCCTTTGGAACATTCCACACTCAGCCAGGCTGTTGACAACTCTGTCTAAATCCTTACTTTCGATTTTTGCAAAGCATCAAGGTCAATCAGAGGTAAGAGAAGTATAGTCATCTCAGGTCTGAGTATGTGCATAGACCTGAATGTGGCCTTCTGTGTTCCCAGGAATATGCTGCATGTCCCTTTCATAAGGCTTTGTAGTTAGTCTATTGTCCCCTCAACAGTTATCAGCTGCCTTGGGTGTCTGTGAAGTTAAATATTTGGCTGTCATCGTCTCCAACAAACACCATACTTGGGAGGTGGGGAGCTGTTCACACTGGGTGAGGAGCACCATTGTGAGCTACAGTGGGTTTCCCCATTCAAAAGCGAGGGAACTGACCATCATCATCCCTACCACCTCCCCCACCACCATCTCCATCACCACCACCACCATCACTGCCATCATCAGGGAATGGCACTTTGTGTGTGTGTGTGTGTGTGTGTGTGTGTGTGTGTGTGTGTGAGAGAGAGAGAGAGAGTGAGAGAGTGAGTGTGTGTGTGTGTGTGTGTGTGTGTGTGTGTGTGTGTGTGTGAGTGTGTGTGTGTGTGTGTGTGTGTGTGTGTGTGTGTGTGTGTGTGTGTGTTTGTGCGCGCGCGTGACAGGGTTTCTCTGTGTAGCTCTGGCTGGCCTCAAACTCACTGAGATCCGCCTGCCTCTGCCTCCTTGAGTGCTGGGACTAAAGGTGGGTGCCACCACCACCATCTGGAATGGCACTTTAAAGAAGTCCCAACCTCACTTCCCCCTGACAGTGACTTCCAGGCTTCCAATTCTCCCAGTAATGGTGACACTGCTGGTTTTCAAGGTTGCTGTGGAGCTGGAGGGTGGAGGGAGTGCCAGGGTGTAATACAGCGAGTGAAAATGCCATAGAGCTCACTGCTTTACTGAGATCCTGCTGTTTCTCTTGAATAAATGCTACTTGAGTTCTCGTATTGGTTTCTAGAACTTAGACAAGTTAATTCTGATTGGTTTGGGCCAGTTTCTCATGGCTTCCCTGGAGGAATGAATTTTAGGGGGTCCTTATTCTCACATTTTCCTAATGTCAGTTGCTTTTACTTTTGCCACTAATGGTGTTTTGAATCACATGGAATGTTCACTAAGCCAGCTCAGTTTGGTCACTTGTTCACTCTGCCCTGATGCAAATTACATATCCTGTCAAAGTTGGGTTTGTTGCATCCGGAGTTTTGGCTGGTTGCCAAGTGAGAACCCAGCGTTGATCACCTTGGCAATTCTCAGCTTCTAATGGCCATGTTTTTCCACCTGTGTTTTCTATTCTTCCTTATGCAGTTTCACTGAGTTTATCCATCTGATTTTTGTCAGACTTCACCAGGCATCTCTGTGCAATAATTATCTCATCCTAGATTGTAAACATCCTCTCTATTGGAAGCATCATCATGCTTCTTAGGTATGATTTATTTCTGCCAAGAATTTTAAGTATGTAGTTACTGTATATGTAATCTCCATTTAAAAACAGTAGGAGACAAGGCAGTTGTTTTTCCCTCCAGCGGCCTTCCCGTGGTTTAGTGGCTTCTTGACATGAAGTTCAAGGAACGGCTTCTGATTGTCTCTTCATTTAGGGTGTGAATCTTAAGCCTGGAGTTCAAGGGTCATAGTTGGGTTGTCTGCTGCACCTTCATCATTGATGAAAAGAGATTTTAGCCACGGGTTTCGGTCATTTTCTTGACTGCATCATCTGTGTAAACAGTAGCTCTTCTATTTGAACTTGGGCTCCCTTTGGCTGCCTACCATCTCTCTAGAGTCCTGATTGCCACAGACACACCCCTGTCTGTCTGTCTGTCTGTCTGTCTGTCTGTCTGTCTGTGCCACAAGCCCACTCACTATCTCAACCATTCAGTGGTCATTTGTTTCAAGGTTTGGGGCAGGAAGCATGGGATCAGAGTCCACAATCTAGAAGGCCTTGGTCTTAGTCAGCATGCACTTCTATAACAGAATAGCAGGGACTAGGGGGGGCTTAGAGACAACAGAAAACCAGTCGTCACTGTTCTCACAAAACCCAGTCCTCACAGAACTGGCGTCAGTGTCTGGGGAGGACCCACCCCCGTCCCGTGCATGAATGGTACCCTCTTTACAATGAACTTACATGGAAGAAGGGGCAAGAGAGTTCACTGGAGCATCTTCTTTGCATGCATTGGTTCCTTTCATGAGGGCTCCACGATCATAATCTAGTCCTCGCCCAGTGGCCTCATCACCTGATACGAATACCTCATGGATTAGAGCTCCAGCATATACACCTGGAAGGCACACTCATTCTGGGTATGACAGGGTTGTACTAACAGTCCTGTGCCCTTTGGTCCATTGGAACTGGACTGGGCGGCAAGGATGGTGAGCATGGCCTGGTGGTATGGCCAGGCTGACTTGATGTACTTCACTGAGGGAGAGAGTGGGGTTCCGGCCTGGCTTCGCATCTTATTCCTTTTCTATCCATTTCCAGCTCTACCTATCTCTTTCCCAAAGGCCTGTGTTTGAGGTTGTGACAGGGCCCTGGCTTTGTTTGACATGTGATAGCATGTCTCTCTGTGTTGAGCCATCCCTAGCTCTGTGAGTCATGTTGACCTCTGAACCATCTGGGTGATCTGGGGACTTCGGTGCTCATCCTGGCCGTCTCTGCAACTCAGGGCCACTCATCCATGGTAGGAAAGACAGGCGTTTATCTAGCACCAGACTCTAACCCACCATCCTTCTGCTGCCCTCTGCTGGCCATGGCAGTTGATGAGACACCTGTGTCTTTTCCCCAGCACAGGCTGCTCCCCAGCCTCAAATCGTCTCACGTGGGTGGCACTATTTCTGAATCCCAATGAGTGAAGACGGACAGCCAGAGCAGGCTTGCCTGGAGGTGGTGTGGGTGGGTCTCCATGTGCTGCATTTTTTCGAGCTGCCAAAAATACCAGTGAGCAATAATCCCTTCCATTAGCTCCACGCCTCCTTTATGCATGACATCATCTCATTGGATCCGGGACGACACTCTGTGTGACAGACCTTGCCATCCACTTGTGACAGGTGGGAAACTTACCAGGCCCTGACTGGTAAGTAACACCAAGACTGCAGGGAAGACAGCGAGGTGGAATTCTTTCGGCTCTACCCAGACCCAGATGTGGCATTCTATGTGCATGGTGGAAAGTTACCACATCTGGCTGATGGTACTGGTTGCACTTTGTATTAGTTTTGTGCAAAGACATTCCTCCCAAGGGACTACAGAGCTGGTGGGAGAAACTCACTGCTGCCCCTTGTTGCACTCCTATAATGTGCAGAGGCCCTGGCTGGGATCAGCTGGTGCCAGGGAAACGTAACTCACAGCTTGAGTCCCAGCAACGACTGCTTACCAGGGGTAATTTTAGCCAGTCCTGGGCACACAGTTGGTGGCACCTGAGTCCTGGGAGGTGGGTTCAGAGACAGGGGTAATTCTAGCCAGTACTGGGCACACAGTGGTTAACTTCTGAGCCCTGAAGGTGGGTGCAGCATTTGGGGTCTGGTAAAAAGTACTGACCATCCTCTATGTATTAGTCCAATATATCAAAACCTTAATCCTCCTGCCCCTCTGACACTCAGTAGGGTAGCATTGAGTCTTCCCTTGTCTCAGTCCCTCTGGCTTTGGTGACTTAGCCCACTCTGGACCATTGAATTCATGCTGAGGTTCTCTTCCTCCCGAGTCTGATTGATGGCTCACTTTCCAGAACAACCTCCAGAGCTTTCCATCAGACTCTGCTGCCACTAACTGCCTGGCTGTGTCTGCTTCACTCTGAAGCTGTTGAACAGACGCTTTTTTCTTGGTGGAAAATGTGAGGCCATCAGAACACACTGGATCCATGTAGAGAGTGGGTCAGACCAGAGAGTTTGCCCATTTTCCTGGTTAGGGGGCTCTTTCAATGGAATCGTACCTCTGCCATGTGCAACACTCTACAACAGATAATACAAAGAGAGCCTTTTCATTGACTGATACCCACCTTATAATTCACCACTATCCATCATGGATGCAGCTATACTAGAAGTGTACCAACCCCATTTGTCTTATTGATCCAAAAGTTTCCCAGCCAGCCACAGGGGATTCAAATGCATTTGATGTCATCCCAGCTATCCCTCTATGCTTAGGGAATTAGTTGGTTTTTTTCCCCTTCTCTTGCAAATAAGCCTTGCAAAGGCTTGTTCAATATTAAAAAACTAGAGACAGGTTTTTTGTGGCACGTAACTGAAGTCTCATATAGCTGACTTCAGGAATAGCTGCATCCAGGACTTTGGGGTCTCTAGGTGTGTTTGTTTCTTTCCTCTGCAGACATCCTACCAGGCTCAAGAGAAAAACACTTCTACCTATTCCAGAAGGCTCCGAGCATCACTGTCCTTGGTCTGAAGCCTGTCTCATATTTGCCCAAGAGATATAACAACATTGATTGGATTGACCAGCCCAATCCTGAGCCACACCACTGGCTCCTGTCTTAGGCTACACTGTGTATTAAGAATGTGGCCTTGGCAGATTCGATGGGATCCCTGGGGAGAACCAACAGAGTTTCTAGTTCTCAAAACACAGTCCCCTCTGCCCAGTGGTGCGTAGGAGTGGAACTCCTTTTGAGTGAGGAGAAAACTAAATGATCATTAATCCACTCCCTGTGGGGCCTCATTTCTATCTGCATGCTGTGTGCCGAGCACTGGCTGAAATTCCACCTCTCCTGGCCTATACTTGATCTCCAGTAGCTCACAGCAAAAGCCTCTTGTGTGGGAACTGTGGGAACCGTAGCCTGGGACACGGAACCTGAACACTCCTCAACCTTGTCCCACTGTGCTTTAGATCTGCCACCCTTACCATTCCCAGGTTTGGAAAGCATCCTGCCCTTCCCTGATGTGTTTATCTAGTTATACTTTATCAATAAAAATCAGGAGTCAGATATCAGGGTGAGAACCTGAATGGTCAGAGAAGCAGCTGAGAAGCAACCAGTGACCTCCTATCTCTTCTGTTCCTGAGGGCCTGAGATTCTCTCTAAGCCCCACCTTACTACTTCCTATCTATCTAGCCTCAGTCCGCCAAAACCTCTGTGGTTAATTTTGGTCAGCTAGTGGCTAGCTTTATTGTCAGAATGTGATCCAAATATCACATAACATTTCCCTGCAAACTCTGACTGGCATTTCTGTGTGGAGGGAGGGGCTTCCAGGGGTACCCAGAACCTGTGCTGTAAGAAGCAACTCTCAGAATAGACTGGGTTAATTCTGAGGGATCTCTCCCTCTTCCCCAAAGATGGTGTTTCCTGCTTCCTAGACCAGAACGATACCTGCTGGAAATGACTGGCTTCTGTGTCTTAGTGAGGCAGGTGCTGAGCTTGCAGCAGCTCCTTATCTTTCAGGGGAGCACTGCATGTTTGTATCTGGGGTGTATCCCCATCGTACCCCAGCTTAGGCTTACCTAATGCAGAGAAGGTCACACCCAAAGCTCTGACACACCTCCAGAATTGTTACTTCACCATGACTGCCACCAAAAACCACCCGGGAGCTTAAAAATGGCTGACACCCGAGTCCCACTGGGAGTCAACTGGTTTAAAGCCATGTTTCTCCCATTTGGGTCTCCTGAGGTCCTGTTCTGGTTTGGATGTTGATTATGTGAGTGAAGGCTGAGGATGTGTAGCTCTGGCCAGCTCCCAAATGGGCTGAGTTGCTGCACCCCAGACTTCTCTATGAGTGTCAGGGACACTGAGGTCCCCTCTGTGAGGCCTCTGAATCTCCCCTGGTAGATGTGTACATCCATCTGTAACAGGTCCTAGCATCATGAACTCTAGCTCATGGGGCCACCTGAGGGTAGAAACTGAAACTGGATCCATGGCCTCCCTTTCTTGGAGGTGTTTGCTGGGTTTCAGGCAGGTGCCAAGTGTATCCCATCTAACCTGTCAGTCAGGAAGCCACTGGGACCCCCAAAACAGCACTTACTGTCATCTGGAGGGCAGGTTTTCTGAAGAGAAAGGCCCCAGCCTGGTTTGCCTGCCTCTTAGAGCCTGAAACCGTGAAAAGGAACTCAGTAAGTCCCCTGAGCCTTAGCACCCTTAGGGAGCCGAATCTTTGCAGAGGAGCTTCCTTCTCTGTAGGTAGGTGATGTGTCAAAGTGATCTAGACAGGTACCTGTTCATAAGTTCCAGGCAGTGTTCCACCTGGGGCTCTCCCATCATTCCTCTCTTCACTTGGTGCCCAGAAGTTTGTCCAATGGTCCTTGTAGCCATTTTCCACAGCAGTGTTCTTGCCCTTAGCCAGAAGTTTGGTAAAATGGAGGTGTGGGAGAAGAGCTTTTAGGGTGCCTCTTCTCTACTGACCTCATGCCAGAGGGCTAGAAACCCTGTTATGCTTCGGGAGCAGGCACCCCAAGTAGAAATAGGAGTCATTGCCTATGGAGTTGGAGTTCCCTCACTCTTGTGTACTGATGCTTCCTGTCAGTCCTACTTGCTGCCTGATGACCTGACTCTGCAGTGTGTGTGTGTGTGTGTGTGTGTGTGTGTGTGTGTGTGTGTGTGTGTGTGTGTGTGTGTGTGTGTGTGTGCACTGTGCTGGGTGGAGATCAAACCCAAGTCTGAGTTTATGTCAGGCAAGCCCTCAGTCCCTGAGCCACACCCCTGCCCTAGTCTGCCTGGTGATGAAGGACTCTCTCAACTATCTCAGGTAAGATGTTCTTAATGTCCAATCCAGTGTCCATTTAAGGAGAAAACACATGTTAGTTACAAGAGTTTCAGTATGTGGTAAACTGTGACCATCACACTTGGCTTACTGGAAGGGTTTGAGAAATCCCCAGTGTCCTTAATTTTTATGGGTCCCTGCCTGCCCTCCTTGGTCACTTTCCTGTGCATCAGCCAGTGGAGGAGTCTAGTAGTCCACGCTAGCATCATGCCTACAGCAGTGCTGCAAATGACCCTTGCCAGTGGAGTATATTCTTATATTAGTAACGCTGAGTTTATTAAGCATCCACTTGGTACCATGGCATATGCAGAAATCCATCAAGCTTATTGGTACCATCTTCAAAGAATTTTAGTCTAATTGAGAAGCCGATTGGACCCAAGAGACATTAAGTGCTGAGTGGTGTGTAGCAGCTGCATACTGTGCCCAACACCCTCCCCCCATTAAAATAGTTAGGAAAATAAGGGGATTGATGCTTTTTTAAGCCTTTGAAATACAGAAACTGGAGTGATTTGGAATATTAGGTGTTTGCACATAATGAGCCAAATGCGTCTCCATATTGCTCCATGTTCCCCGCTCTCCAAATGTGATGCTTTGGAATTATAGAAGAGGGAGATATTTATGTCAAACCAAACCAGCCCCCACATCTGAATCACATGGGGGCATTTTGTCAGAGAATCTTAACAAATGGTTCAAACAAAATGAACTATTTGGGAATAATTTTTGTCTTAGCTGTTTAGAAGAAAGTTAACACGATAAAGACTTCTAAAAGTGAGTGTTATGTGTTGCAGCTGTGATGGGGACAGAGGATGTGTCCCCTCTGGACAGAGGGCTAGAAACCCTGTTATGCTTCAGGAGCAGGCACCCCCAAATAGAAATAGGGGTCATTGCCTATAGACTTGGGAGTTCCCCCACTCTTGTGTACTGATGCTTCCTGTCAGTCCTACTTGCCACCTGATGACCTGACTCTGGAGAGAGAGAGAGGGGGGGGGAGGGAGGGAGGGAGGGAGGAGAGAGAGAGAGAGAGAGAGAGAGAGAGAGAGAGAGAGAGAGAGTTTTATTAAGCACCCACTTGGTACCATGGCATATGCAGAAACCATCAAGCTTATTGGTACCATCTTCAAAGATTTTTAATCTAATTGAGGAGCCGACTAGACCCAAGAGACATTAAGTGCTGAGTGGTGTGTAGCATCTGCATACTGTGCTCATCCCCATTGAAATAGTTAGGAAAATAGGGAGAGGGGATTGCTGCCTTTTTAAGCCTTTGAAATACAGAGGCTGGAGTGATTTGGAATATTAGGGGCTAACCAAAACTAAGGGTTATAAAGGAGCTTATGGAACTGCACTAGTTTATAAGCCTATTAAAAACATTTTAACAAAGTTTGAATCAACATACCCCATATTAGTAAATGATGTTTCTCTCAAGACATGGGCCATTAAATGAAAATCTCAGTGCCAGGCAACTCCCCTTCAAGTTACTGGTCAGAGGGGTTCCAGAGACACCCAAAACAGCACAGGCTAGTGCCATTGCTCTTGGTTGCCCACTCTAACTAGATAGTAAGATATTATTGCTGAATGTACCACATACTTTGGTTATAAGAAATAGAGAAATCAGTCTCAAACTGCCCAAGACAATCTCCATGCTGGCCAGCTTTCATTGTGCCAGAAAGAGCTGTGTGGGCTGCTAAGGTAAAACAGACATCAGTGGTCTTATCCAACACCAACCCTGCATGCTACAATCTAGACCTATATATGCCCACTGGTGTAATTGTGGCAAGACTATTTATGGTGGTAACCAACTGTTGTCTTGATTGGATTTGAGGCTTCCTCCACAGGAGTGATTTCTTGCCTGGTAATGTAAACATGGTCAAAATTCATGACTAGAAAAGTCATAGGTCTTAGTGGATGAATGTTGATGTTGTTTTTCTACATGGTCACTTTGTCAAACTACCTTCTAAATATTTATGTTTATATCCATATATCTGTGCTGCTCCCAGGCTTGGTCAGAGAAACATATTATTGCAGGGGGTAGCAGTTAATGCTGAGACCCTTTACTGTTCAAAGTGCCGAGAATAACTGTGAGTGCTTAGCTGTAGATGGACCATCTACTTCACACTCCGACACCCCTTATAAGGCTAGGGAGCATCACAGAAGAGGAAGCAGGAAGGATGCAAAAGAGTACCATGTAGTGCTGTCCTCAGGACACGATGAATATTGCACATAAGAACACACACGAGGGCTGGAGAGATGGCTCAACCATTAAAGGCTAGGCTCACAACCAACACGAAAGCAGTGGCTACCAGCACAAGACCAAGTCAGTTAAAATGTCCAGTGCAAAGAAGGGAGAAGCTCCCTGGGTCCCACCACTAGCTGGCAAGTTATTGACAGTTGATGGCTTCTGTGAGAAAGAGAATCACCAGTGGGTTCTCCACGGCAAGTGGATGAACCCATGCCCAAGTGCATATGAGAACCAGTAATTAGACTCAGCAGGTTAAAAATAAGCATTTAGGGGGCTGGAGAGATGGCTCTGAGGTTAAGAGCACCGTCTGCTCTTCCAGAGGTCCTGAGTTCAATTCCCAGCAACCACATGGTGGCTCACAACCATCCGTTATGAGATCTGGTGCCCTCTTCTTGTGTGCAGATATATATGGAAGCAGAATATTGTATACATAATAAATAAAATCTTAAAAAAATTTAAGCATTTAGGGGAGACATGAATTTGGGAGGGAGATGAGATGTGGGGGTCTTAGGAGAAATTTGGAAGTAAGCAAAGGGTAGATGTGATTGATCAAGATATATTATTCCAGGCATGAAATTTCCAAAGAATACAGTTTGTTTGTTTGTTTGTTTGTTTGTTTGTTTTTAATGAGTGAAGGTTTGCCCTCTGCTGAATGCTCCCTCTCCTTGAGTTTTCTAAACCTAGATGTGATGAGGCTTACTGAATCATAAAGTATTTACCAAGCCTCTACTGAGTGGAGAACTTAGGACATCAAAGATAAAAGCACAGCTGCCCCGCCCCCCAAACTTCAAAGTTCAGGAGAGTGATGTGTGCAAACCAAATTGTGAGTAGGTAGAGAAGCTTGCCTGCTGCCCAGAGAGGAAAGATTTCTTATGACCAAGGTGCTGGTAAAGGCTGCTGGTGTATGTGGGCATGGCAGAGGGGTCACATTTCCCCTGGAGACTGTGCAGAGCTCTAGGTGTGTCTGTTGGGGGCATGTGGCAAGGCTGGTAAGAAGGTATGTGGTATTATCATGACTCAATTTTTCTTGAAAACAAACATTTGAGAACTAGATTTGTTGTTTGTTTTGAAACAAGGTTTCTCTACGTAGCCCTCCCTGCCCTGGAACTCATTCTGTAGAACAGGCTGACCTTGAACTCACAAGATCTGCCTGCCTCTGCCTCTGCACCACTACTGCCCAGCTGAGAACCAGATTTTTAAAATAATTGCCAGGTGGTGGTGCATGCCTTTAGCCCAGCACTTGGGAGGCAGAGGCAGAGGTAGAGGCAGAGGCTGAGGCTGAGGCTGAGGCTGAGGCAGAGGCAGAGGCAGAGGCAGAGGCAGAGGCAGAGGCAGGAGGATCTCTGTGAATTCCAGGACAGCAAAAGCTACACACAGAAACCCTGTCTGAAAAAAAACAAAATAAAATATATATTGGCCTCAGTTCAAACATGTGTCATATGTTGTCTAAGTAAAACATCTTTACATAAAAAGAACTTCATGCTGGGCTGAAGAGATAGCTGAGTCAGTAAAGCAAATGTAAGGAATTGAGTTTGATCCCCACACCCACATATAAAAACCCATGTGTGGTGTTTTGTGGTTGAAATAACAAAGCTGAAGAGGTAAAGACAGGCAGATCCCTATTGCTTTCTGGCCAGCCACCAAGCCTATTTGGTAAGTCTCGGGTTGGTAAGAGACTCATTAAAAAAAAAAAAAAAAAAAAAAAGTCACTTAAAAAAAAAAGTGGATAGCACCTAAGGAATTACACCTGAGATTGTCCTCTGGTCACACAGCTTGTTAGTGATATTAGAAGGACAGACCCAAGTTCTAAAGATTTGTGATGATTTCTCCCTATGTTCTGTAGCCATGTGTAGATGTGTAGATCTGTACAGCTGGCAGTTAGTAGCTGTCTGTAGTATTGTGCTGTGAGCAGTCCAGAGAATGATGCTGTGATAGATTGTTGATGTCTGCCATGGACAGGCAATGGGAGAGCGGTGCCAGGTGTTGCCTTTTTGCCTCATTTTTCCTTATGGTAAAAATGAGGCCTTTCCTAAAGCCGAAACTGTGATTAGTGGTGACTAAAATGAAACACCCAATACATTCATTTATATGTATAACCATTTACTGTAGTCTAACACATGTGTCCTGTGTTGTGAACACAAAGCTGACCCTTACTAGGTTCCAGCTCTTGGAGAAAAACCCTGTCAGTAAGGAATGAACCTGCCTTAAACGTCAATAGCTTGTAACAGGATGGGAGGATGTGAAAACAGTTAACAGAAGATTTAAGCTGTGTGGTGCATTTGTACTGTCTGGCTAAGCTATTTTTAGATTAAAGTTAAAATAGAAGCTAATTTAATACCTTTTAGTTGCTAACCCACCAAGGTGATTTTAGACTTATAAAGGCATTCAAATACTACCTACGTTTTTACTGAATTTAAAAATACAGGCAAATGAAGATGTACAATTTGGGGTTTGATAATTGCATTATTTCTTAAAATCTTCACATTCGGCTCCAAACTCAAATGCCCTTCCAGGATGATCCCTGGAACACTGTGGCTTTGCTCCCAAGTGTGACAAGCCAGTTTGCAGGTGTGTGTCTTACCCTGAGATCAAGCCGGTTGGAGGAAAACTTGGG
The DNA here is from genome assembly GCF_003668045.3 of Cricetulus griseus. NCBI lineage: Eukaryota > Metazoa > Chordata > Mammalia > Rodentia > Cricetidae > Cricetulus > Cricetulus griseus. Next base: position 10,552,376 of record NW_023276807.1, read on the forward strand.
AGTTGACTAAGTGCAAACCAACAGATCCGACAGATCACATTTATTGGCAACAGTGTTCAATATGTCTGAGAGTAAGCTGTTGGTATTAGTGGCCACCCTCCAGCCCTCAGCTCACCAACCTGCCCACTCCCCCACCCAGGGCAAACGTAGAGTCCACTGGCCATCTGGTTCATGTCACTTATTACCCTTTATTTCTGTTCTTAGTGCTGAAACCTGATTCTTTAGTTTCTTGCTACACATTATTTCCAGTGATTCCTGATGCTCCTGGTTGAATTCTGTCTCCCTCAGGGTAGTTCTGCATTGAGCTTCCTGCGGATAATAGAACATTGGATAACAGCTCTGCTGGCCTGGGCTTGTTCTGTTCTCTTCCTGCTCTCTGTCTGTCAGCTGGGACGTTCCTTTTTCCCTGTCAGAGATAGGACCTGCCTCCTCACACCCTGCAGAGTGACTGACAAGCCTGACAGCTGTCGCCTGGGAACACAATGTCTAGGAGGATAAAGCTGGAGCTTTTAGTCTGCTGGGCTTCACCAGAAGCCGTTGCGGCATGGAAGAAGAGCAGGGAGCTGGGAGTTAGGTGGCCAGGCACCTACTTGTGCCTTTGCCAGTGACTCACCACAAACCTGAGCAAAGTCTTTCTCTGTAGCTGTGCCTTCATCTGCTGGATGAGGGGCTAGATCACACTCTGCCCATAGTCCCGCCTCGTGGTGCTTTACTGCGGCACTGTGGGAAAGGACATTGCAGTGCCTTTGGTGCATATGTGTGTAATCTACATGGTGATTAGCTGGTATTGACCTGAGTCACATGGGCAGAGGAAAATGGAGGGTAGCCAGGCCCAAGGTAGTCAGGTTACTAGGAGTGGGGTTGTTATGAGAATGCTTTGCCTTCCCCTCACATGATCTGAGAGACAGGGTTGGGGTGATAGTGGTCCCTCAGTCTGTGTCTGTGTCTCCAGCTGGAAGCAGCACTGTGGCAGTCATGGAGGATGAGTCTTTCTTTGTAGAAAATACCCATGTCTTTGTTACCTGTGCTTGGGATGGTGGTAACAGCTGATGACAATAGGAGGCTGGCCTCAGACCAAAGCAGAAGACACTGGCTTGCCCAGGGATCTTCCAAGAAGCTCCCAAACCTACTCTTTTCTGCAGCGTGGATTTCTCAAGGGCCTGAGAAGAGGGCACAGCACTTAGTCCCATTTGAAGAAGTTCTCAAATGGTCTCCTTTGCATTCTGGGAAGCGGTAGAGGTGCACTGGGGTGTGGTGATACTAACTGACCCCATGTGGCCTGAGATAGAACAACTTCTGCTGTCTCCTTTTTCCCAGAGGGAAAAGTAGCTCCAGCTACTCTGGAGCTTTCTCCTCCTCTTCCTCTTCTTCCTCTTGATTTTTTTTTTAATCTTATTTTTTGAGTGAGAGTGTTTTGCCCGCATGTATGTATGTATGTATGTATGTATGTATGTATGTATGTATGTATGTATCTGCACAACGTGGATGCCTTGGTATCATGAATGTCAGAGGAGGGCACTGGATCCCCTGGAACTGGAGTTACAGTAGGTTGGGAACCACCATGTGGGTTTTAGGAACAGAGTCCAGGTCCTCTGCAAGAGCAGCAAGTACTCTTAAGCTCTGAGCTGTTTCTCCAGCCCTACCCTCGATTTCTCCACCCAAGTTATACTCTCCTGGAAAGAACGATGGAGGCCGTGCATGGGGCAGAGCCTTATGGGACTCTTTCCATTTGAGGACCTCCGTTCAATATCAGTGTGGTCCATGGCAGATTTTGGGTTGTTTGTGACAGCATTTTTGATATATGAAACAAGAAAAGGATATGTAACATGGCAGGAGCTACTTGTAACAGTTAATATGAGCAACACCCATCCAAGAGAAGCTTCAGAAGTTAATGCATGTCCTAATGACATTGTGAACATCTCTGGTTTAGTTTTTTTTTTAACTTAACTTTGCAGCTATTAAAAAACTTTAAAAAAGAAAAACCTTAGGGCCCACAAACCTATCTTCTCTCCCAGAGTTGTTTAAACAGCCTGAACATTCAGAATGTCACACAAGGAAAAGCACATTGCAATGTCTAAAAATTCATGCATGAGTGAGGGTTCCCCCTCAGGGGGGTACATTTGCTTCGTGGTACATGACATGAGGCTCCTCCAGCTTGCTTTCCAGATGACTAGACCCTAGGGCTGCATTCCTGTCCTAGGCCATTCTAGTTTAGGCCCTGTTTCTGCCCTCTGGACAGAGTGTAGCCACTGCATGGGGTGTGCAAGAGGGGCTGTGGAGAATGGAGCCAAAAAGAAGTTATGGCTGGGTTGGAAGGTTCCTGGCAGCCTTGGGCAAGCTGGCTGCCTCCTTTGCAGCACGGTGCTCTAAGCTCTTAGCTGCCTCTTCAGCTCTGTGGCAGAGACAATATGGAGACAGATGAGGGAGGAAGCCAGTGGGGAAAAAAAAAAAAAAAACTTTGGTAAAATGACAGAAATGGCTTGTCATCTCCGATGGTGGAGGGGTAAGGACTGAGACTGACAGTCCCAGTTGTGTGTCAGGCACAGGGTGGAAACTCAAACACAGAAACTCCTTGAATACTCACAGCCTCCCAAGGACTTCTGAGGGAGGGAACAGAGCCCTGGAGAGGGAAAGTAACTCAACTCCAAACTTAAGTCTGACTCATCTTACAAGGAACTGTTGAAGCATATTCTAATTATGAACAAAAATATACATTCAGTGAGAAAATTAACACAACCTAGTGAAACAGTGAGCATTTCCAATGCAGAGTCCATGACCCAGACGTGACTTCATCTTAACCCATTCCTTCCTTGTAGGTATAAGTTATTCTTTTTTTCAGAGCTGGTGGCTGAACCCAGAGCCCCCATGCATGCTAGGTTCTACTACTAAGCTACACTCCACCTGAGAGAATCTTCTTTGTAATAAAAATGGGTTCTTCCTGAACCACCTTGCAGCACACTGTCATCAGAGGAAGTATGCAGGTAGTGTCATCAACACCACCTGGGAGTAGCTCAGAAATCAGGGGTCCCAGGACTCAGCCCAAAGTGACTAAAAGAGAATCCTTGTTCTCCAGGCTCTTGAATGATGAAACTCATGTTCAGAAGCACTGTTGATGCCTCCTTTGCAATTTACTGTGGGCATTCTCCCACATCCATAACATGATTTTAACTGACTGGGTCTTGAGTCCCTTTCTGTTTCATACCGATGATATTCCCTTGATTTTTCTCTTTAGGACAAATGCCCCAGAAGAGAAATGACTCACACAGCAAGTTGAGGTCTAAAAGGCTTTTGCTACAGTCTGTCTGATTGCCAGCCCCAAAGGGATGGAACTTGACCAATGCCTCAAGCTCTTGGCCAGTGTTTCTTAGCAGGTAGCTGCCATGATAGGATAGACGTGCACACTTGGGAGATGTATAAACTTTGATTTGAGCATCAGATTTTCAGTTACTGGCTCAGTGATCTTGGACTAGTTGTCTAACCTCAAAGACCCTGTATCCTCCTCTTGTAGCATTGAGTGAGCCAAACCTTCAAACCCCTTGTGGGTGTGAGCATTAGGTGAGAGGGATCAGAAATTATCCAGGACCTGCTTCATTTGTGATAATCCTTCTGAGTGAATTGATCCCGGGGAGCCTAGGTTTGAATGTCCTCGCCAAAAATCAAGTTGAAATTTAATCTCCATTGTGAGGCATTAAAAGATGAGTGGACTGGAGAGCTGGCCTAGTAGATAAAACACTTGTCTCAAAAATGTGAAGATTGGAGTTTGGATCCCTGGAAACCCACCTAAGTGCCAGGTGGGTGTGGCAGGCTGCCTGTAATCCCAGCAGTGGAGACAGAGAAGGGGGATCCTTGAGACAAGTTGACAAGCTGGATAGCTAAAGTAGCTGTATCTGATAGCTCTGGATTCAAATGAGAGACCCTTCCTCAATATACATGGCCTCCATGTATGCACATTCACAACACCATGCCCCCCACATTCATGCACACACACACACACACACACACACACACACACACACACACACACACACACACACACACCTGTACATGTAAACATGCAGACACACAGAGACACTTGAAAAATAAAAGACACAGAGAAAGAGATGGGCAGGCAAGGTCTTTAAGAATGAACTGACCTTTCCATGGTTTGGTGGGTTACCTTCAGGGGGCCTGTTATAAAAGCCAGTTTGAGCCAAGTGTGGTGGCTCACGCCTTTTATCCCATCACTCTGAAGGCAGAGGCAGGCAAATCTCTGAGAGTTCTAGGCCATCCTGGTCTACAGAGCAAGTTCCAGGACATCTAGGGCTACACAGAAAAACCCTGTCTTAAAAAAAAAAATAAAAAAATGCCTGCTTGGCTCTGTATCGTGTGTGTTCCTCTCACAGTGTGGTATCCTAGGCTGATCAAGATTCTTCAGAGTCCCTACCAACACCAGCTTTCCAACCTTGAAGCCCCCCAGAAGAGCTCTGAGCTAAATACACCTTTATTCTTTATAAATTATCCATTATGTAATATTATTTAGTTATAAAAAGAGAAAATGGACTGAGACAAAGGTCCTATTATGAAAACATTAGATATTTTTGCATAAAAGATTTTCTGTTCTAGTTTATAAATTGCATTATAAAAGATACACATGGGTATTACTAGTCCCTGTCCCAGAGAAACATGGCTTAGACATTGGAACAACAGCAAAAAAGAGTTGTTCCTGAATACTTTGGTTAAAAATGAGCAGCCATGTAAACTATGTACTGTGCCCCAGTGAGCACGCTGGGAGATGGAGATGTGTGCGGGCTGTATCAGGACCTATCTCTCATCTGCCTTCCTGCTCTTCAGGGAAGCTGGATCCTTGGACATGCAGAGGTACAGCCACAAGACGCCACACATCCCCTCCCGGGCCATTCTGTGCTGAGCACCCGTTTGGATGCTAAGCCATGGCAGTGAAAAAGCACTTTAGGGGTGCCTGAGAGAGGGCAGGTCACACCCAGAGCAGGCAAGTGGCATGGTGTCTGTCTTAGGGTTTCTGTTGCTGTGAAGAGACACCATGGCCATGAACTCTTTCTTATAAATGAAAACATTTGATTGAGGTGGCTTGTTTGGAGTTTCAGAGGTTCAGTCCATTATCATCATGGCAGGGACATGGTGACATGCAGGCAGACGTGGTGCTGGAGCTGAGAGTCCTTACATCTTGACTCAGAGGCAACAGAAAATTAGCTGACTGTCACACTGAGGGAAGCTTTAGCAAAAAAGACTTCAAAGCCTGCCCTTCGGTGACACACTTCCTTCAACAAGGCCACACTTCCTAATAGTGCCATTCTATTTGGGGGCCATTTTCTTTCAAGCCACCACATGGCCCCTAAACTTAATCTGTCTGGCTCTATAGGGTGGAATTGCCAATGTAACTGTCATGTGGTTTGGCCTCTTTTGCTGCTACTAACTCTTACTGCTCCTTAGGTCCTTGAGGTCCTGTCCCCGTCACTTCAGACATTTCACCCTGATACATGGGTTCCTGAGTTGCTTCCCAGGACACGGGGGACTGTCTGCCAGCTTATCATCCATCTCCCTGCAGACTCTGACCCCCCATGGAGAGAAGAGGGGTATGGATGATCCCCAGAGCCCTTGGAGTCCACTGGTTTTTTTTTTTTTTTTTTTTTTTTTTTTTTTTTGTCATCATTAACTATTCTTGTCACGGTTTTCTCTTTAGATTGTAAACTTCTGGACCAGAGCTCTGTATAAAGCAATTTTGGAAAGTAGAAGAAGGACTTTTTTAGAGCCACCCTCAGAAGTCACAGTGTTGCCTGGATTTTAATAATACAGAGTCACACCCCGCACTCATTAGTTGCCTAGCACCTTCTGTCAACACTTGAGATGTTGCTTAGAAACTGCTGACTGTAGCAGCCCCTGGCAGTCGGCAGTCGGCAGTCGGTCTCTGCTGAACTTGAGTCAGGTGGCCTTGCCAGGCTGGTTGCTGGAGTCTATTATTTTGAAGTGACAGCTGCAGGTAGGCAGAGAGGATGTCACTAAGTTCTTGGCTTTGTCACAGGGAGAGGCAGAGATCCCAGCCAGAGAGGCTGGCACTGGTGACTTCTTGGGTGGGCGTGGCCTTGCACCTGGCAGGTGCGTCTATAGCCCGGCAGGGGGGAAATGCTTTCAGAGACACAAGGAACATAGTTAGCCTGCACACAAATACAAGCATCATTTGGGAAGCCCCCGGAAAAGCAGTTTGAAAATGTGTGGGGCCCAAGAAATCATGATAAGCTTCAAGGGGAAGCTAGGGAGCAGCATGCAGGGGTGGAGATGACCATGTCCCTGCTGCATACCACTGCCCCTGGCTCTGCAAAATGGACCTGGTGGGGGGCGGGAAGGGCTGTGCATTTTCTCCGTATTTGATCTCTTTTCTTCCCAGGCTCTGAACTCCCTCACATGGAGAGTTGTTAGGGTCAGAGCCTGGGCCATTAGCCCCGACAGGCTGGGCTGGGACACCCTGTTCTCAATCAGCCAACTGAAGAGATAAATTAATGAGGGAAAATAGAGAAAGGAGTGTATTCCTTGTGGCCATGCTGGAAAGAACACCGAGATCCAGTCATCTAGCTCCTCCCGAAGTCCCTCTTCAGGATCCTGATAGGAGATTTAGGTTTAAAAAGAGGCCCAGGGGTATGTATAACTAAGCAGTCCTGACCAGGGTGTGGTCCTGCCCATCACTGAGCTGCCATTGTCTCGGCGTCATTCTCTCCTGCGGGGTGATCTGAGTTGGCAGAACTGTAAAATCTCTTCCTGGGAAACAAATTCCTTCTCTGGTTGGCACAGGCTTCCTTCGGCCTTCTCCTTCCCTCAGTGTGGGACTCCTGGAGGAATTCCGGTTTCCTGGGGATAGCCAAGGGGAGGAGCCAACTGTCTGTTCAATCCGTCTTCATTCCTGTCGGAGGTTACAGTCTCTGACCTCAGCCTCTGCCACTTCCCTGGGGAGCACAGTGAGACAATGCCCTGAGTTTGTTGTGTTTTGTTCTCTGCGGTGCAGAAGTGACTCCAGTCACAGTGAGGCTGGTGACAACCACTCCAGACCAACTCCCCAAGGGAGTCAGGCCACCCCCACTCCTGGCCCTCGGGAGAAGGAAGTACTTTTTCAGAAAGCTGTAACTGCCCTGTGCCTGCACACCTGCCCAAGGAGCTCCGGAGCGGGCAGAGCGCGCCCTGGTTGGCAGAAACCCCACTTCCTCATGGCTCAGAGGAGTTGCTGGGGGAACAGGGACAAGAACCTGTGCCCAGTGCCCCGTGGTGTCCTGAGAGCCCTGAGCCCCTCGCGGGTGGACAGGGAGGTCCACTCTTCTCCCTGCTGCTAGTTTCCAGAAGGATGAGAGAGCCAGAGGCTCGCTGCACGCTCAGGAAGATGGCTGCCTTTTACCAATGCATCAGGCCTGACCCCAGGTGCGCCCCTGAGAGCAAGGTGGAGAGGTGGGGTGAGTCCAGGGAGGCGGGCCACTTGGTCATTGCCAGGGCCCGGGTACTTACTGCCCTTGAGATTGAGGCAAGACCCTCAGCCCCTAGTGTCTTATGTTCTAGAATATCTGTGACCCCCCCCCCTTCTTGTGTACTCTATCCTGTCTTCTCCAGTTGTGCAAATTTTGGAGCAAAATAATAATTTTGCTTTAACACACATTCAGATACAAGAGAAAGAGGAAGGAAGAAAAAGATAAGGAGGGAGGAGGAGAGACATGGAAGACTAGGTAAACAGAGTGCTTGCTCTGTGTTTTAATGTTTCATTCTCTTATCTTGGGTCTACAATGCAGAATGATGTCCTTGGAGTGGAGGGACGGGTGCAGAGGTCAAGATGAAAGGACATCACAGTTATTACTTAAAGCTCAGCATTAAAGGGCTGGCTCCCAGCTGACAGACACATCCACGGATGACACCCTGCCTTCACTCATAGCCATCTCCTCTAGCCCCTGGCCACATTCCTCAGGGGTGTTTGGCTTTTGGCTCTCAGCGCCTTGTAATTCTGTGCACTGGGTGCAAAGGGAAGTGTAGCTATCTATGGCTGGTTCAAATTCACTTGCTTAGCATAAGGACATTGTATGTCTCATACCCCAGTTGGAGAATTCCTGATATGGCCACCTCCATCGTGTCCTGGAGACTGTGCATCTGCCATCCCTCTGGCTGGATGGGCCATCTTGAGAAGTTGATCTTTGGAAGGGGCCCACTTGCCATCCTGGCAGTGGATATCACTTGAGAATTTTGGTCAGATAGTCTACCCCCTTAAGCCTCATTGTTTTTTCCTATTGTGACATAGGAATAATGACCCAACAACTCAGGGACTCCTTACAAATGCTTATACTGGGAAAAGTTGTGTGTATATAAGCTGTCATCTTGGGTACTGTTTTGTAAGTAGTTTACTGATAGTTGCTTTGTGTCTGATGCTGCCCGTTTTGAACGGTCCAGGGTAGTGGAGTGTCTTGTCTGTTAATAGGCTTTGGGTCATGTTTTCCTGCATAATACCCCTCAGATGGGCATCTGCTGAACTGCTGGGACACCAGTTGTACATGTCATATTCTAGAAAACTCAAGCATTGATTTCAGCGGGTGTGTGACTAAGCAGTGTATTACCTTCATACACTCAGAAAGTAAAAAATAAGCCAGCTTGTGAAAATGTTCCTTGTTCCCAGATTCCAGGACACTGTTCATCACACATGTGTTCAGCAGTCAGCACCTGGTACAGCTCACATCTGAAGACTGGACATTGTCAAGTCAAAGGCATCTTTGCAAGACACACCCCAGCATTAGCACGAATTTATATTATATTTCCCCAAGAATTATACAAATAGAACTTCTAAAATAAGGTTGTAAAGTCTGAAGCTCCTTGCTTAGCTATTTTTGAAGTAATGATTTGGTCAGAAATCTGAAATATGTACACATATTTTTTTTCTATGCTAACAACCTGAAAATGTCTAAAGTACTGTTTCATGCCTGGTCTTGTGAAAGCTGTTGTACATTGTCATCTAGAAAGTGAATTTCACTCCAGCGTGTTTGTGTGGTAGAGGTTGCTGGTAAACACAGACACCTGTGCATATGAGTGCGTGCTAGACTAGTCATGTGGATTCCACGAAGGAACCTAATTTGCCTATTTATAGGGTCTCCAAATACCACCAAATCAACTATGATGCAATTTTCAGAAAGCAGTAGTCTTGTCTTACATAAGATCCTATTTGCGTGCTCATAAACGATACTGTTAGTTTTGTAAATGGCTGAGTTGTCTTGTGTTTTCTTTGCAAAGAAACCCGCCCAGATGCCTCATGCTGTCTCTCTGCCTGTGCTGTCCCTGCCCTTACCACAGCGGAAGGGAAGCCTAGGGAGAGGCAAAGCCTCTAAACCAGGCCCTGTTCTGCCCCATATGCCTTTTCTCCCTCACAGCAGCAGTCCCTCAGAGCCACCAGGCTTCAGCTCCGTGTGACTGTAGTGTGAGGGAAAACCTCTCAGGCTAGTGAACTAACTTTGACAAGTCACAGATTTTAAAGTCTGTCCCTCAAACCCAGGAATGCTAGGTGGTCTCGGCAGTGGAATTGTGAATGGGATGTGCATACCATCTCATTTTTAATAGGAATTTAATAAGAATTTCTCTAGTGAATGTTACCAAGAAGTGGTTCGTTCATTCATTCATTCAACTGTGTTTCTAGTGCCCCTGGGTTGTGGTGGTGCCCTGCTTCTAACTTAGGTTTTGTTTTTTTTTGTTTTTTTTTCCATAGTTACTTTCAAATTTACCTACTTTGCAAGAGAGCTTGTATTTCCAGGACTGGCTTTCTTATTATTATTCAAGATGAGAGTTAATTAAAAGATATTAGGAAGCTTCAACACTGACAAGCCATCCAGTTCCCTTACTTCCCTTCTCTGCTCAATGCCGGCTCTACCAGCAGCAGGTGGGTGTCCGCCCCACTTGAGTCCCTTGCTTAGGACCACCTGTCGGTGTAGGTCTGTCACTGCCTTCAATTCCTGACACACCGGTCACAAATAGCCGGGTACCTGCTTCAGAACAGGCAGGCATCTGTCACTCATCTGTTAGAGAGCAATGTAGGCTGTAGTGACATCCAGTCTCAGTGTCGCTGCCTCTGTTCCTTGGGTACAGCTGTCCAGCTCCTCTGTTCCTGAGGATAATGATATCATTAAGCAGCAAGCTGGCACTGTTTCTCGGCAGAGACTTCCCACAAGAACTTTGTGAAAATTGCACATTCCATTTGCCTCAATGATGTGATACTTATTTTTCTATAAAAGAAAAAAGGAGAAGGCAGATCCTCGCATGACTCACCAGAGAACAATAGTTTAAGTCATAATTTATTTTTGTCTTTTCCTTTCCCCAAGAGAAGGGGAGATTGGTTAAGTGTGCCGGCTATGGGAGCAGGTGTATAGCTGCAAGCAGGCACCAGGTCGGATAATCACACAAGCACATAGGTGTCCAACAGCTCTGCTTTGTGAGTGGAAAGGGGCGGGGGCTCCTGCACTCTGAGGAAGGTGATGCTGGTTCACCCTGAGGAGCCTATGAGCCTTCCAAGGTTAGTCAAAGCTGGAGTCTGAAGGATGAGGCGGGTCAGTAGAACACCGTGAAGCTGGAGCAGGGAACCTGGTATCCCATCAGAGGGGACAACGTCTGTAAAGATGCTGGCCTGGAAGGACATGGGTCTCTGGGATGGGGAGAGCAGGATTGAGGTGTGGACTTATGCTGTTTGTGTAGGGGGCCTCTAATTGGAATCCAGCCTGCCACCTCCTGATAATGTTTGGATCTCCCTACATTTATATTGCTTTCCGTTCTTGACTTCATCCATCTCACATTTCCTCTAGTGGCTGTTTTTAAAATTGTGTGTGTGAGTGTGAGTGCATGTGTGTAAGTGTGTGTATTTATGTGTGGGTGAATGTGTGTGAGAGAGTGTGTATGTGCGTGTGGTATGTGCATGTTTTTGCAATGCCCTTAGAGACCAGAAGAGGTATCAGATGCCAGGCAGTTGTAAGTTGTCTGATAGGTTACTGGCAACCTAACTCACAAGAGCAGGGAGCACTCTTAACCACTGAACTATCTCTCTAGTCCCATCTAGCACTTGGTTTAGCATGAGTTTGTTGGAGACAAATTGTATCAGATTCTCCTTCCGAAAAATGTCTTTCCTTCATCCTTATCCTCCCCCCCCCCCGGCAACAACTTTGTGGATAGAATACACATACCATAATGTCAGCCTTTTTACACAATGCAGTCAGTGGGTTTTAACAGTTATGCTTATGCGAACATGATCTGATTATAGAACATTTTAAACTCCCCAAAAGAAACCTCATACCCATTAGCAGTGACCTACTCCTTCTTCCCCTAGTCCTCTTCCCGCTGTGGGCAGTCCTTGATCTAGTTTGTGTTTCTGTATGATCTTTTACAACATTTAAAGCAATGCTTTTGATGTAGGCTTATAACTAATTTGAACAGGATTTAATAGTGTTCTAATAATATTTCATTCCTGTTCTCATCTGCCTTAATTTCTTTCTTGCCGATTTTTAAGACATTTTCTCTTTGTTGTCCAATAGTTTGGTTATAATGTGTGTTATGTTTTTGGATTGAATTCAGCAGCCTACTTGGATTAAACTCAGCTTCTAAGATGTTTGTATTTATTTCGTCAAATATAAGGAGTTTTCACCAACTCCTCTGTACTACTTTGACTTTGAATCTATCGTTTTTCTTTTTCCTTAGATTCACACTAACTTGCATTGTCTTCATTTTAAGCTTGTTGATTCTTCTGCCTGCTCAATTCTAATCAGTCTTTCACTTCATCCCTAGTACTTCTCATTTCCAGGATTTCTTTTTTGTCTTTCTTCTCGGGTTGTCTGTTGACATTTCAATATTGTTCATACATTGTTTTCTTGATACTCTCCATATCTTTCGTTAGCTTTTTGAGCCTCATCAAGACAATTGTTTAAAATCTTCATCTTAGCGTAACCACCATCGGGTCGTTTTCAAAGGCATTTTCAGTTGGTTTATTTTTACCCTTTAAATGAGCTTTATTTTTCTGTTCCTTTGCATATCCTCTGATCTTCTTGTTGCTTTGGACAATTGGACAGTACAGTCTAATAATGTAGTAATTATAGAACTCAGATTCTCTTTCCTTGAGGTTTGCTTTTTTTGCTGTTGTTTGTTTTTGTTTTGTTTTGTTTTGGTACTATTAGTCATCTGATTGATTGCTGGAGGCTGTCTGTGCTGATGATCAATGTGGCTGAACATTTCCTTGGGTATCACAGTGACTAATTTCACTGATGTATGGACGGTTTTGAAGACCTAGTGTTTAAGGTCTGTCTCTCACAAGGGCAAAGAGAAGAGTGAAGGAGTGGAGAAGGGTGGGGCACATTCAATCCTTGGGAATTTATCTAGTTGCTAGGAAGAGTGTTGCAAAAGTGAGAGGAGGTACTACAATGACCGCTACCTCTTTGTCCGACTCATTGTGACCAAAGCAATAGCCAAAGCAAAGATCCTCAGGATGAAGGACAGAGTCCTCTTTGCCCTTTCTGGATCTTACCAGCTATGTGCAAGATGCTCCTGGAACACATTCATTGCTTGCCATCGGGATGGAACCTGAGTAGGCACTACTATGCTAAGAGCAGAACTTGACTGAAATTAACTGGATTCATGTCCACAACTCTTGGCAGTTGTAAGCCAACGTAGGATCCAGACACAAAATAGTTACATCGGACAAATTCTGCCTATTGTCATTGCTCTCTTCTTTCTCTGCCTCCTTCGAAGAATCCTCTATGGCTCTATGAATTTCTTTCCCTTTTCCTTTATGCCTAGGACTGGAGTTTCGACCACGTGGTAATTTTATGTTTGACATTTGGAGGAGCTGCCAAACTTGCTCGAAGCAGCATGACAATGTACATTTCATCAGCGATGAATTAATGTTCTAGTTTTCTCACATACTTTCACACATGTATTGTCCATGTCTTTGATTACAGCCATTCTAATGAGGAGGTAGTAGCTCACTGTGGTTTGACTCATGTTTTGGCTAACGACTAGTGTCATTAAGAATATTTTCATGTACCTCCTCCGTACAAGTTCCTGTTCAAACCCTTTGTTTTTAAATGGAACAGCTCGAATAGACTTGTGTAAGTATTACTTATATATCTTATATATAAATTATTTATACATCTTGTATATTTATATATCTTGTATATATTCCCTTATCAGATACATGATTGGCAAATGCTTTCTCTCACTTTCTCGGTTGTCTTTACACTTTGATAGTCCTTTGAAACAAAAAGCGTATCATTTTGAAGTCAAAACTTATGACTCTTCCCCTTTTGTGTGCTGAATGTCACATCTGAGTAATTACTGGCCAACACTAGATTAGAGACTTATTCCTATTTTCTTCTAAGAATTTCATAAGCACTTTGGGCACTTATATTTAGCTCTGTGATTCCCCAATATGTCATGTTAGGTATGTTGTGAGGTGGGAATACAGATTACATTTTTGCATGTAGATGTCTACTTGTCCCAGCACAATTTGTTAATTGTCCTTTCCACATCGAATTGCCTTGATATCCTTGTTAAAAATAGTTGGCTGTCATAGTATTCATTTACATTTGGCTCCAATTTCTAATCTCTGGCCCCATATCTGTGTGTCTGTGTGTCAGTTCAGTAAAATCTTATTACAGTAGTTTTGTGTGTGTGTGTGTGTGTGTGTGTGTGTGTGTGTGTGTGTGTGCGCACGCGTGTGAGTCTATGTACCCATGTAGGGAGTCTATGCCACCTATGCCTTTGCACATGGAGACCAGAAGAGAGCATTCATTCCTTCAGAGCTGGAGTTACAGGCATTTGTGGTGGGTGTTGGCATTTGAACTCTTGTCTTTACAATTGTGCAGCAAACGCTCTCAACCTCTATGCCATCTTTATAGCCCCTTTGATAAGAGTTGAGAGTGGGTATTTTATTTTTATTCTTATTTTTCAAGATTGTTTTTACTATTCTTGGTTTTAAAACATTTTAAATGGAGTAAGATTATTGAATAATAATAGTTGTATATTGTGAGTTTTCCAATATTTGTTCTACCAGTTATTGAAAGATAATCCTGGTTGTGGGAGTAACTTATAATTGAACCATCTCTCCATTTTATCAATTTTGTTTCAAGAAAATGTGGATTTTCTTTTTACAGGGCTTAACCTTCATGTTTATAACAGACATAAGTTGCTGGGATTCTTGTCCCACCAGGTCCTGCCACCCTTTTCAGCCCCAAATTTTTTAGTTATAAAATTATTGGCTGATGACTAGGGCTTCTTACTGATTTTTTGAGACAGGATTTCTCTGTGTAGCTTTGGAGGCTGTCCTGGAACTCAAGTTATAGACCCAGCTGGCCTCAAACTCACAGAGATCCGCCTGCCTCTGCCTCCTGAGTTCTGGGATTAAAGAAAGGCATGCACCACCACCCATGGAGACATATTTTCTTGATAGACTGATAATTTTATCACTATTAAAAGGCTATTTATCTACAAATTTTCTTCTAAAACAAGTTTTTCTGAAATTAATATGGAGCCATTGTCTTGGTCAGTTCAAAATATTTAATTTCCATGTAATTATATTTTTATATTTGCCTTACTTAATTTTTGTTAGAAAACATACCTTATTCTACTTTAATCCTTTTAAGTGTATGTGGAATTGTGTATCCTGGAGAGTCTTGCATGTGATCTTCAGGAGGCTGTGTGCTCAGTTGCTATGTTTTCTGTTGCCAGGTGGGGTGATCTGCAGATTCCTGATCAGTCTAGTTAATGTTGTTCTTCAAGTCTTTTATATCCTGTTGACACAGTGCCTGTTTGTTCTATCAATTATTAAAAGTCAGGTACTGACCTGCACATCCCCGTTTATTGTAGCAATTTGATGTCACTGAATCAACCTAGGTGCCAATCAACAGGTGGATTGAGGTGTGTGTGTGTGTGTGTGTGTGTGTGTGTGTGTGTGTGTGTGTGTGTGTGTGATATTTATATTTTAATGGTGTGTGTGTATGTGTAGCACACACCATTAAGAAGAGCAAAGTCAGGGCTGGAGAGATGGCTCAGAGGTTAAGAGCACTGACTGCTCTTCCAGAGGTCCTGAGTTCGGTTCCCAGCAACTACATGGTGGCTCACAACATCCGTTATGAGATCTGGTGCCCTCTACTGGTGTGCAGATATACATGGAAGCAGAATGTTGTATACATAATAAATAAATAAATAATTTTTAAAAAAGATAAAAAAGAAGAGCAAAATCACATCGTTTGCATAAAAATTGATGTAACTGAAGCTTATTGTGCTGCAAGAAATAACATGAAAGGTTTGTGTGATGATGCATGTCTGTATTCCCAGCACTTGGGAAATAGAGGCAGGAAGATCAGGAGTTCAAGGCCAATCTCAAATATGTCAAATAAGATGCCAGCTTAAGCTACAAGAGACTCCATTCCACTCCCAACACACACACACACACACACACACACACACACACACACACACACACACAGTTATCATATGTTTTCCCTTATATGTAGATCTTTTTTAAAAGACATAGGAATAGAAGGTGAACTATTGGGAGGATGGAGTTGGTAAGTACATGTGGCTGATGGCAGGGAAATGATGATCATGGTATCTTTTTTTTTTAAAGATTTTATTTTTATTTGTTATGTATACAACATTCTGCTTCCAGTATATCTGCACACCAGAAGAGGGCACTAGATCTCATTACAGATGGTTGTGAGCCACCAAGTGGTTGCTGGGAATTGAACTCAGGACCTCTGGAAGGGCAGTCAGTGCTCTTAACTTCTGAGCCATCTCTCCAGCCCGATCATGGTATCTTATGTCCATGAATTAAGTGTCTTCATGAAACCCATTAGTTTGTACAATTAATATATACTAATAAAAGTGATAAAAAGTCAGGAATTGAGGTCCCCAACTATGATTGTTGAATTTTCTGTCTTTGAATTCATTTCTATTAATTCGGACATCATGTCATATAAGGCTGTGTTAGGTCAATATATATTTATCATTTTAAATTGTCCCTCTTTAGGAATTTTTTTATTTTAACATTTATTTTGTCTATTATTATCATAGCCACTCTGTTGATTGTAGGATATGGCATATTATTTTTAACTTATTTGTATTTGTGAGACTAAACTTTTTAAAATTTATTTATTTATTTATTTTGGTTTTTCAAGACAGGGTTTCTCTGTGTAGCTTTGGAGCCTATCCTGGCACTCGCTCTGGAGACCAGGCTGGCCTCAAACTCACAGAGATCCGCCTGCCTCTGCCTCCCAAGTGCTGGGATTAAAGGCATGAGCCACCAACACCCAGCCTAAATTTAATTTTTATTTTATGTGTATATGTTGCTTGTCTGTTTGTGTACCACTGGGGTGCCTGGTACCTGAGGAGGCCAGAAGAGGGCATCAGATCCCTTGGACCTGGAGTTACTGATGGTTGTGAGCCACCATGTGGGGGCTGGGAACTGAACCTGGGATCTTTGGAGGAGCAGCCAGTGCTCCTAACGAACCATGAATCGTCTCCCAGCCCCCAAGCATGCTTTCTAAAGGTAGTCTGGTAATTTCTCCCTTTTGAGTGACTGACTATATCTACTTGCATTTGAGCATCATTATGGACATGGATAGATATGTTATTTTGCCACTCCTTTTCTTCAGTTTATTTAATGAGTACTTTGTTCCTGTGTTACTTCACTTTCCCTTCTCTCTGAAGGGGGTATTGTCTAGCATGCCTCTGACTTCTGTATTGACTTTTACCTACATTTTCTTCGGTTATTTTTAGTAGTTGATTTAGGCCTTACAACACATATCCTAGCATGCCAAAATTAGCTTTAGATGTATACCAACTTAATTCTTTTATTTAGCATATGTTTGTGTGTGTGTGAAATGTACATGTGAAGTCCTGAGTTCGACACTGGAAATCTTCCTCCATCGATTTTTTGTTTGTTTTGTTTTTTGAGACAAGACGTCTTTATGTATCCTTAGTTGTCCTGAAACTCATTCTGTAGACCAGGCTGGCCTCAAATATACCTGGATCCGCCTGTCTCTGTCTGGCAAGCGCAGGGATTAAAGGTGTGCTCCCCCACTACCCAACTCCTCCATCATGCTTTTCCCCACTCATCTACACAGGGTCTCGGCTGAACCCCAAGCTCCCCCATACATCTAGTCTATGTAGTCAGCTTGTCCAGAGATCCCTTGCCCCTGCCTTCAGAGCACTGGGATTACAGCCAGTTTCTGTACACATCCAGTGTTTACATGGGCTCTGAAGACCCCAGGGCTCTGGACTCCATCTTCCCGCGTACACATGGTTTGCTTTGCCCACAGAGCCATCTCTGCAGACCACCAGCTTCGTTCCTCACAGTTTAATTCCCTCCCTCCTTGTTACACTATTGTTGCTGTATATATTGCATCTATATTTATTGCAAACCTAACAATTGCAACATAATAAGAATCCTTTGTCTTTTAAAGGCGCTGAGAGGGGGTGAGGAACAAAAATGAATTTACGAAGAAAAATGCACACACGCACACACACACATTTTGGTTTTCTTTTGACCTTGTCCTGTGAGTCAAGATTCTCGTTTCTTCACTCACTTGCAATTGTATGATTAGTGGGGTAGGTATCCTCCCTCGATGGGGTAGGGGATGGACTCAGGATTGTTCCAACATTGCTGTGGAAAGTACACCTGGAGAGGCATGCAACATGGAAAGATTTATTGCATCATGGGTTCTAGAAGAGGGTATGGCACGCTCCATGTGTGGTCATAGATTCCTACAGCTTGTAGGAAACAGGCTCAGCCAGGCAGGTAAGGAGTTCAGTGTGTGTGGATCTGTACTGGAGGTCAGGGTTCATGCAAAGACATGAGGAGATTTGACTGCCCGTTGGGATCCCAGTAGGTCAGGGGTAACAAGGAGAATGGGTCACATGACCCAGCCTTATCACACTGTGGGCTGGGTCACAGATCAGTTGTGTGGCTTGTTGAGGCAGAAGAAAATAGGAAGTTCTTTTAAAGATTTATTTTTATTATTTGTTAAAAGTGTGTGTGTGTGTGTGTGTGTGTGTGTGTGTGTGTGTGTGTGTGTGTACGAGCATGCATGCACCCACCCGAGTCCAGAAGAAGGTGTCACATCCCCTGGAGCTGGAGTTACATGCAGTTATGAGCCTCCTGCTGTGGGACCCAAACCTTAGATCCTCTGCAAAAGCTGGCTGTGCTCTTAACCACTGAACCGTCTCTCCAGCCTCTGCAGTTTTAAAAATACAACAGCGTTATTCTTATACTCCCCCATCATTCTGTAATTGTCAAATATGTTACATTTCTCCATGGTACAGTCCCAATAATAAATTTTGAAATATCACTCTATACAGCTGCTTTTGAAATCAATTAGAAGAAAGGGGAAGCAAACTCATCCAGTCATATGATTTCTGTTAGAATTTTTTTTTTATTAGCGTTCTGTGGTTTTGTGTTGGGGATTCATGTTATTGTCTGGTGTTGCTTTAAAATTGAAGAACTCAGCAGCAATTGTAAGGCAGGAGTGCTCACAAGAAATGATTCAGTCTTTATCTTGAATGCCTTTATTTTATTTCAGTTTTAAAAGTTAACCTTTTATTTATTTATTTATTTTTAGATTTTATTTATTTATTATGTATACAACATTCTGCTTCCATGTATCTATGCACACTAGAAGAGGGCACCAGATCTCATAATGGATGCTTGTGAGCCACCATGTGGTTGCTGGGAATTGAACTCAGGACCTCTGGAAGAGCAGTCAGTGCTCTTAACCTCTGAGCCATCTTTCCAGCCCCTTATTTTTATATTGTGTACATGTTTGTTTTGGCTGCATTATGTCTGTGCACCAAGTATATGCAATGCCATAGAGTCCATAAGATGGCGTCATGTGTCCTGGAACTGGAGTTATAGATGGTTGTGAACCCCCATATGAGTGCTGGGAATCAAACCCAAGTCCTTTAGAAGAGCAGCCAGTGCTCTTAACTGCTGAGCCATCTCTCCAGCCCTTACATCCATTTTTGAGAGCTAGCTTTGGTAGATAATAGATTGTTAGTTAACCCTTTCTTCTCTCAGTGCTTTGGCCTGACCTTGTTTCTGATGAGAAAGTAGTTGTTAATTTTACTGTGGCTCCTGTATACACAATAGCTCTTTTCTTACTGTGTTCACACTTTCCTCCTTGTCTTTGGCTTCCATAATTAGACTACAGTAAGTCTGGTACATATTTCATTAATATTGTTTTATGTGGGGTTTGTTAATTTTCTTTGATATACAGATTGTTTGTCATCAAATTCAAGAAGATTTTTGCCATTATTTCTCAGAGCAATCCTCTGTTTTCTCTCCCATTGAACTCCTACCATGAATGTTGGTATACCTAATGGTGTTTTAGATTTCTCTGGGGATTTTGATTTTTTTTTTTTACTTCAGATACTCTTTATTGATTAATTTCTAATCTTGATTCTTCACTCTTTCAACCCAGGCCTCTAATTGAGCCCTTCAAATAACATTTTTTTCATTTCATTTGTTTTTTTCAACTCCAGGATTTTTAGTTTGTTTGTTTTTTATAATGTACACACACCCCTTTATGGTGTAAGAGATCAAGCCCAGGGCTTGTCTGGCCCCACCCCTCCTGTGTCCCTCTTTTTCTGTTTGCTGTTTTGTGAGTCATTGTAATCATGCTTTCGTTTATTATTAATCATGTATATATGAGGCTGTGTGTATTGTCTCTGCATGTTTGTAATAGCTGTGGTAAAGGCGTGTCTGCTCAGCCACGCCCAGGCCCTCTCCGAGGTGGTTTCTATTGCCTTCTCCTGCATGTGAGCCAGGTTTTCCTTTTTCAACTGTGAGGGCTCACTGTATTCTTCATGCTGCCACCTCCAAGTCCCTGGCTTTTCTCTTCTCTAATAACTTGCAACACCTTCTATTGGCTGTCATGACAAACTTTTAAAAATTCACACAGGCCCAGAATTTTCCCATTTAAATATTTTTGGGTAGGTTTACTGGTTGGCATTTTGCCTAGTTTGCTGTATCATTGTTTCTCCAGTATTTATGTGGATGGCCATACCATTCATTTTTATACTATTCCATACTGATTCAGAGGAGGCACTGTGTATGTCCTAAGAACATTATTTTAAGCAACCATAATTATAAACATCAAGAATATTTGGCTGTTGTCGTTTGCCCAAAGACTAGCCTCAATGGCAGGCCCTACGGTATATGTTGTGTCTACCCTGGAATAGTCCCTGATCTCATTCCTTAGCCTGCTGAGCTTTTCATAGTTGGGCTTTTCATTGTCTCCCATCGGGTTTGCCTGGTGTTACCTTCTCTCTTTACTTGCCATTTCATCATTGGCTACTGTCCTATCTTCTTTTCAATATGTCCATTCAGGTCAGTTGCCCAGCGTTGGAGGAAGGAAGTCATTGCCTTTAGTTTATTGGGTTCTGTGAGTTCTTTGTATATGCTGGATACAGGGGGGTTTGTTTTTCACCTTTTTTGCACATACCTCCCCACCTGTAACTTTACTATTCATTTTTAATGTCACTTTTAATGAGCAGAAATACTTCATTTCAATAAAGAGCAAAGTATACATTTGTTATGAGTTCTTAATGCATACCAAGATATTTTTGTTTACATTTGCATCAGGAAGGTGCGTATGCCCATGCTTTCTTTTAGAAGTGTTATGTATGTTTTTCTTGTATGTTTATATCTATTTACCATGTGCATATCTCATCTTGTTCATTACTTTTTCCTTTTTATTCACTTTTTGTTGATTTATTGTGTGTAAGTGTGTACACACGCACATATATGCACTCAGCCTGCATGTGGAGGACAGAGGACGCCTTATGGAGTCAGTTCTCTCCTTCCACAACGTTGACCTGGGATCCAACTCAGGCTGTCAATCTAGGCTTCAAATGCCTGTCACTGCTGAGCCGTCTCTCCAGCCCTACGGTTTTCTTTATAGTTTTCCTTCTTTCAAGTTAGCTAATTGTTTCAGTGCTCTGTTTTAATTCGTTTACAGCTTTTTAGCTAACATTCCTTGTATTGAATTCTGTAGTATATACTCAGGGATCAGAATTTTTTTTTTTAAAGACATGGTCTCACTAAGTAGCTCTGGCTGTCCTGGAACTCATTATAAAGTCCAGTGTGGCCTTGAACGCTCAGAGATCCACCTACCTCTGCCCCCAGAGTGCTAGGATTGACGAGGTATGCCACCACACTGGCTACAATATTAACTCTTTTTTTCCATTTGAAATTTAATCTTTTGTGTATGTATTTTTGCTTGCATGTATGCCTATGTACCACACTCATGCCAAGTTCCTATAGAGGCCAGAAGAGCCATCAGATCCCCTGGCACTGGTGTTATAGAAGGTTCTGTATATAGAAACAATTCTGTCTTTATCTTGAATGCCTTTTTATTTCATTTTTTAAATGTTAGCCTTTTATTTTTATATTGTGTACATGATTGTTCTGGCTGCATTATGTCTGTGCACCAAGTGTATGCAATGCCCATAGAGTCCATAAGAGGACGTCATATGCCCTGGAACTGAAGTTACAGATGGTTGTGAACCACCATGTGAGTGCTGGGAATCAAACCCCAGTCCTCTGGAAGAACAGTCAGTTCTCTTAACAGTTGAGCCATCTCTCCAGCCCCTTGCTAATTCTTACTATATCACTATCTATACAGAGTTAATACTGAACTACTTCATGTAAAATGAAAGAAACTTGTGAGAGCACAGTCTCATTTACCGGCACACCTAAAAGGCATAGTCTTATGTCTACATACATTGTTCACTTTCTTTAGATTGTTGCATTTCCTTAAATAAATTTAGAGAAAGAAATCGGACTTGTAGTTATCATACCCACTATATCTCACTCTGCTTCCCTCCATGCTAAAGAATTTCCTTGACATCCACACGCATGTGTTTCATGAACAAATTGTCTACACATTTGTTTATTTACCAAACGATGGTTTTTCTTGAGTAGAAGCCAGGCTACTAGGTCATGGTGGGTTCTTTTCCAGGTTTTTGAGGGTGCCACCCCATGTCCTGTCTTATTCACGAATGGACATCTATACTGCTGTCTGCCTACATGAGCTGATTCATTCTCTTTTGAGTGTTGTCAAGATTTTTGTCTTCATCTTTGCTCTTAATACACAGGATTTCATCCTACACGCTCTGTGGTCTAGGATCTGCTCACATGTGAACTAAGATTCTAATGTCTCAGACCTCATCAATACATGTATTCACACATTCTCCAAATTCCTTCTCTTCTCTTCTTCCTCCTGCCCTCTCTTCAGCTATCAGTTTCAATCTGATCTACTCTCCAGTATCCTAAAGAACATCTTTTTGCATTTTCTGTAGCAATGTCTATTGTAAACAAATTTTTATGCTTATATTGCATATGTTTTTCATTATACAAATTATGTTTAAAATTTAGGTTAATTCACTTTAATGTGTATGAGTGTTTTGCCTGAATGTATGTAATTGCACTCTGGGAACACTTGGTAACTGCAGAGATCAGAAAAGAGCATCAGATCCGGAGTTACAAATAGTTGTGAACTACCATGTGAATGCTAGGAACTGAACCAGGCTCTTCTTCGAGGACAGCAAGTGCTCTTGACCACTGAGCCATCTCTCGAGCCCCATATGTCTTTGTTATCAAAGGATAATTGTTCTCCTGGGACTCAATTGCATCTCTGTTAGATCATCTCATACTGCGTCGTGGTACGCTGATGCTCTCTGTTCGTGATTCATGTTCCCCCTTTTTCTTTCTGCTTTTAAGGTAGTTTCTGTCGATTTATTTGATGCCTGTTTCCAATCTACTGTTGAGACCTTTAGAGGAATATTTCATTTAGGAAATGACACCTTTGTCTTTAAAGTTTACATTTGTTTCTCATAGTCTCATATTCTCTTTCAGTTTGAAAAGTCTTCTGTTTACTCCTTGAAACCAGTTTTTTTCTCTTTTCAGTCCTCAAATATCTTCTTTCAAATCTCTGTCTATTCTGTATGCAATTGATCGCTTGGGTTCACTCTCTGTGAATTAATATTTTTAGGCTAACTATTGGTCACTTTTTCCTATCTCTGTGTGTGACTAGCACATTTGGATTCTGTGGTAGACACCGAGTGCAACACTGTGGGAATTCTGGAATCAGCTGTGTTCTCTGAAGAGTGTTGATTCTGCCTACTACCAACTTGGCTAGACTCAATCTGTGAGCCCCATCTCTTCTACAATGGACAAAAGAAAATCTCCACCCATTTTCCTCAGCTTGCCGGATGTTGTCTTCTGCCTAGTTCCTTAACACATACCCAGTATGCATACAGTTCATGGGCCCCCAAGAACTTCGGAAGAGGGTACCTAGGTATCAGTGCTCTCTATAAGTTCTAGCCTCCCCAAGATCACCTGCACTTTTCCATCTGCCCAGATATCCCTGCCTTCTGTTGTTTGAGTCATGTGTGTCCTTTAGCCACTTCACCACACAACTGAAGGCCCCTCAGGGTGAAAGCCCTGTGCATACTAATCCTCCCATAGCCATTTCCTCCATTCAAGATCAATGCTAGTCTAATATCTGCCTACTTTAGGTTGCTCCTTACTACCTTCAAAATATTCAGATTATCAATGCACTGTCAATCATTATCATTTGCACCAGGCTTGCTGTGTCGTAGGCTTCACCACACTAATAGCAGCATACCCACCTTTAAAGTTGAAGTCTACTGTTTTTTTTGTTTAAAATCCTTGTCGGCAGTTATCTTCTATCCATGTAGCTTTCTGCTTAAAATGCTATTACTTCTCAGAAAATAATACCCATTCAGACAGTGCCATGAAGGTTGGTGGGTACAGAGACCCCAAGAAATACAGAACCCTGCCATGGGCTGATAACAGGTAGGAGGAAGAAGGTTGGAAACAGGTGGAAAGATACCAAATCAAAGTTGTCTTATTGTTTTGTTTTACCCCAGCCTCCCCTAAGGCTCACAAATGTCTGTGCCAGCCTTGGGGTGTGTTGTAAAAGGTCCAGGAGGGTGTGAAAGAATCCATAAGTGTGGGAGCTGTCTGTATGGCAAACACCAAGACTTTCATCTGTAATCAAACGCTTAGATGTCTGTACCTAGTGCTCAGATGTTTTCCACTGTGTAGGTAAATTTAGTGGATTGGAACATTTAAGATAACACATTAGAACCTATGCTTCGTGTGGACAAATTTAAAGGATTTTTAGTAGAATTTGCAGCTACTGGTAGAGCTTGGCTATTAACTGGGAAGGAGCCTGTGGTCACAGTTAGAATGGAGAGAAGGAGTAGGCAACCCCCCCCCCTTTTGGAAACAGGACTTCTCTGAAGTCTGTGGGTACCCGCATTCACACTAAGTACTGCACACCGCAGAGGGGGCTGGAGGAGAACAGCATCCCTGTGAGTTAATAAGAACTCCCGAGGAGGCCCTTGAAATCCAAATTTAGTCTAAAGAATAGGTTTTCTCTGATTGGGACTTAGCAGCTGTCAGAAAAACAAGGGCAGGGTGGGGAGAGCAGATGCCTGTTGTGGGCCCTTTAAGTAGGAATGGATTTGAACTGTGAGTTCCCAAGGCAAGCATGTCTTCCTGTGGGAAGTCAGAGGTGGTCTTGCCCTATTGTGGCTTTCCTCTTAGCTTTACTTAGGTGGAGGCCTAATCTTCTAACATTGTTAGAGCTGTGGTGTTTCCCTCTAGCATGACCATGTGATGGAGATACTTCTTCATTTGTGTAGTCTCTGGTGGACTCTCTGGGCAGCCACCCCTCTGTGATGATGGACATGCCTCATAAGTGACCATGCAGCAGCTTGAGTGAGGATTAGGAAGCTCCAGTGTCACTCTCCTATGACTGATAGCGATGACCCCAAGATGAGCCATGTTCTTGGTTTTCATTAGATGAAGTTGAGACACCTGCCCTGAGATACAGCAGTCGTGCAGGCTGGGGGCATGATGGTACACAGACAGAAATACCTGGTGAAGAACGAGCTGTGATACCCACAGCATTGCTCAGCGAGCTCTTGCTGTATGCTGGCTCCTCTTCATTGTCATCCTGACAGGGTTTAGAATCACCATGGAAACACACCTCTGAGTAGGTCTATGAGTATGTTTTCAAAAGAGGTTTTAGCAGAACAGGGAAGACCCATGCTGAACGAAAGGGGCACCATCCCAAGGGCTGGGGTCCCAGGCTGGACAGAAAGAAGTGGACTAAGTCGCAGCATTCGTGGCTCTCTGCTTCCTCCAGTGAGCACAGTTGTGACCCACCCCCTCACTCACACCCCTGTTGTCATGGCTTCCCCACCATGACGGACTCCAATCTCAAGCCATGAACTAAAATAAAAGCTTCCTTCCTTAAGTTGCTTTTGTCAGAGTGATGAAAAAAGTAATTAATGCAGATCTTGTTGGGTTAAAGGTATTGTCTGTCTTTTGTAAATGGGGAACCCGAGCCCAATGCTGGTAGATTTTAGAATTAAGGTGCAACCCCAAGGCATCCCAATATCCAAGTCTTTGCTCTTTTCCTCTGAACTGCATGGTTCACATATCAATAGGAAGAGAGCTGGAACAGGAAACATGAACAGGTATTAAGATCTGCCCTATGGAATCCCATCATCGTTGGGTACTGTGGTATTTTTGAGCCTGCTGGCTCTTGTGGCATCTCCTGGTACTCTTCGTTTGGAAGCGACACAGGTGTGGCTAGGTCCCTTCTTGTTCCCCATTGCCTCTACCTGCTCCTGCACCCTCCGCCCTATGTAACTTTGTGACAGGCACATCCTTCAATTTGGGAGAAGCAGGTCTGAGCCTTTGGGCTGCTCCAGGATCATAGGATAAAGTCAGAGTGCCCTCTGAACACCTACCCATGGGGGCTCATGCACATTCTCACACAGCCAAGCATATCCTCTGTCATTCCTGTCATTGATACTTTTCAGCTGTGAGAGGTGACATCACAGTTTCTATAGAATTATATCTTCTCAGTTAGTAGATACATCCCATCAACCTTAAACTCCTTCTCGAAGTCTGAGAGTCCCTGCCAGCCTCGGCCCTGGAATGCTGGCTGGATCCCGGGCAGGGGTTGCTTGGTGGGCAGACAGAGCCATCTCAGTGGGAGATTCTACACTTTGAACTCCCTGGCTTCCCTCAGTCCAGGACATCTCAGAGTGCACAGATGGAGCCATCTCAGTGCTACCCTCCCCTGCACTAGGGCAGCACCTGAAAGAGGCAGGGACCATGCAAGCCTCATATGTCACTCTACCCCTGTGGCTCAGAAGCACCCTCACACTCAGTGTGAGCATTCAGAATGAACTCTGCTTCGATACTCGAGGCAAGCTAATAAACCAGCTGAGGCAATGTGCATTCTCACCTCCTGACTGGCAAAACAGAGCTCTCCGGGATACATGAGATAAGTACTTTGCGGTCACTGTGGTTAATGCCACGTTCAAGGGATGAAAAACCCCCGCACTTCCACCTTTCTACCTCAGTGACAGCCCAGGCAGGTGATTACCCACCCGGGTTAATTAACAGTTAGTGAATTGCACCCACCCTCACCAGGTTCACTCTCTCCTCCACTTTTTGGTTCTTCCTCCATAGCCTCTCATCCCAAGTCCTCTGGCAGCTCCTCGGCTTCTAGTAGTATCAACAGGCCATGCAGGCATCAGAGACGGGTGACAATGCTGACATCTTGGAGGCCTTTGGATGGGGGAAGGTGTGTCACCTTTTTAATTGCGTCGTCTGTTACTTTGACTATGAACACAGAGAGTGGTAACTAGTAGTAGAGTGGTGGGCCACCGTGTGAGCAAGCGCGGTTTCTACCTCACCCTCACTCTGTGTACACTGAGAGCAGGAGCATGATGTCCCATCAGAAGGGTTTAGATAGAAGTGATGCTCACGTCACATGTTTCCATGAAGCCAAATGGCATGAAAATTGAGAAGCTAAGTTTTTTAAAAGCATTTTTTTTCAGTTTTAAGAAGTCAGCCAGATAGCTAGAGTGATGAAATTAACTAAGAGTACATACTCTCTTGCCAAAGACTCAAGTTCTGTTCCCAGCACCCACAGCACATGGCTCCAAACAGCCTGTAACTCCAGCTCCAGAGAACCCAATACTCTCTTCTGGCCTCTGCAGGCACATAATATCTCTCTCTCTCTCTCTCTCTCTCTCTCTCTCTCTCTCTCTCTCTCTCTCTCTCACACACACACACACACACACACACACACACACACACACACACACAATTTTAAAAAAATAGGTGTGGAGGCATATGCCTTTAATCCTAGCAGCCAAGTGTGTACTGGCTACCTCTATGTAAATTTGACACAAACTGGAGTCATTTTTGGAAGAGGGACCTTCAGTTGAGGAAAATATGTCTACCAGATTGTCCTGTGAGAAAGCCTGTGGCATTTTCTTGTTTGATGGGTGGTATGGGAGGGTCCAACCCATTGTGGGTGGTGCCATCCCTGGGCTGGTGGTCCTGGGTTCTGTAAGAAAGCAGGCTGAGCAAGTCATGAGGAACATACCAGTAAGCAGCATCCTCTATGGTCTCAGCTCCTGCCTCCAGGTTCCTGCCCTGCCTGAGTTCCTATCCTGACTTCCTCAGTAATGGACTGTGTTGTACAACTGTAAGCTGAAATCAGCCCTTTCCTATCCGAGTTGCTTTTGGTCATGGTGTTTTATCACAGCAATAGGAATCCTAATTAAAACAAGGAGGCAGAGGTAAGCAGTTTCTCTGTGAGTTCAAAGCTAGCCTGGTCTACATAGTAAGTTCCAGCCCAGCTAATGCTTCATAGTGAGATGGTGATGGCGATGGTGATGATGACGAAAAATGTTAAAAAGGAACCAGTCTGGAGGGAGGCCAAGCACTCTAACATTTATATAAAAGCCACCTAAATGTTTGTGCCATCTCCAGCGCAGGATAGAGTGTGTCTTTCTTTTCTTCCATTAAATGTGTTCATTCTGTTCCTCCCATCATCTTACCTTATGTAAAAGCCAAACTGTGAATTGGTTAATCAAACATTTGAACCTCTCTTTTTCTGTATGGATAGCTTTCCAGGTACAGCGTGCTGTACACAGAGGGGGAGTGTGCTGTCTCCGGTTGGGTATGGGAGGCTGGAATACAAGTAGCACCCATTTCTGTAGCAGGATTGTGGATGAGTAAATCAGATAGTTTCATTTAGGAAGAAGGTGAATCAATATGGATGAAATGGCAATAGTAACTGGGATGATTTACTTGGAAATGACTTAGCAAACATGGGTGTTGGGTACAACGAAGGAGGGTAATTTTGTATGGAGTTCACCGTACCGCCGTATTTGCTTGGAATTTTCCTCAAGTTCAAAACCAGAAGACTCAATGTAAATAATAACACTAAAATAGTGTGTAGCCATTCAGATAATACTTAGGAAGAATTTTAATCAAGTAGTATGCTACAAAAATCAGAAGTCAAGTGTCTTAATGTGTGTGCACGGGTAACAAATATATAAAGGTAGGTTGGAAAGAGACTAAAATGTTTGTTATCATCTTCCTTAGTTTGTGGGATCATGGGTGATTTGTTTTTTATTCTCCACATTTTCCAAACTTGCTGGAGGAAAAACAGTTTCTTGCAATCTGAGGGGAACTGTGAAAGTCTCTGACCTGCCATTGCGTTAACATTTTTTTCTGTGAAATTGCTGACATCAGTAATGAAAAAGACGCTTCTGTGGTTGCTACCCATGCGGCTGTGGACATGGCCCTCCTGACTTTTCAGAGTTATATGTGGGTGAGGTGACAGGCAGACGCACATGGTCCCCACCACCGTGGCACTCATCGGTGACTCTGCTCCATATGTTCCTCTAACACGGATTTCCATCTGGTTTTAGTGAACTGGACATGATTTCCACAAGGGTGATGGACATCAAGCTTCGGGAAGCTGCTGAAGGCCTTGGGGAGGATGGCACAGGTGAGGTCCCAGCTTCCCCTGCTCTGGGAAGAGGCTGTGTTTGTGTGTTTGTGTGTTTGTTTGGAGCTGGGCTTTGTGACTTCCTGTGTGGAGAGGCATGTTTAGTCCCTGGTGTGCTCAGACATTGCCAGCCCCACACTGACTTCAGGACCCTTACCATTTAGCACCATTTGGCAGCATTTCTCTCTTGCTGCTCTGCCAAAGAGTTGGGGCTTTAAATGTCCTTTTCCTTTTCCTGGAGGTAAACATGGCCCTGTATTTGACTTGAAAGCAAAGGAGCAGGGGCTAACCCAGGAGCACCTGCCTTTTGATGTCAGAGGCAGGAGGATCATGAGCTCAAGGCCAGGTTGAGCTACATATAGAGGTCAAGGCTAAATGGATTCATTTATCACCCAACACTTTCCAAAGCTATGCATAGCAAGTTTTGTAAAGCACAGGATGAGCTGATCCTCCAGAGAAAATAATTACACCCAACGAGCCTTTGACCCTTCTCTTACGACTTTTACAAGGCCTTATCTTAGCTTCTGCTGCGAGCCAACTTCCAGGCTGTGAATCATCACCTCAGAACACATTCTGATCTAGTCATGGGATTGCTATTTATGTCTTGATACAGTTGTGAAATCAATATTAAAAGACACTGATCTCCCTCGGTGCACATTCTCCTGAATTTTCAGCCATTTCACTCACCTCATATTGTTAGCAAGGTCTCCAACCTTTCTTGTTTAAATTCAAAATCTCAGGAGCGATTTTCTTTGACTTAGGTCAGGAAAAATAACTTCCAGTGATATTAAACTCAACGGCCAGCTACTACCTCCAGACACTTATCCCAGTGAACACTCTATTTCATATAGGAAGATGAGTTGTTCAGTTTATATTAAGACCACTTTTCTGCTCATATTTCAGTAGGTACCAAATACATCCAAATACGAGGTGGGAGTATTTTAAGATTAATCTTCAGTGGGGAAAATGGTCATTCAAACTGCATTCTATCAGGGGACACTGAATTACTGCTTTTTAAAATAAGAAAATGTTACAGTATTTCATTTCCCCCAAAATAGCTTCAGTAGATGCCAGTTTGGCCTACATAGGTCCCCATGAGGAATCAATTCTAGAAAATGAGAGTATCTAGGTATTGTATTTTTTTGTTTCAAATAATAGTGAACTTACTATAAACAGACCAACCTTTCCTGCTTAAATTTTGAAAATTCTAGATGAGAATATGAGTTGAAAAGAAAATGGTAACTCAGAAAGATAAGTGAGAACATTTTCCTTTGGTCTTTTACTCTGAAATTTTGAATCTCGTTTTCTTGTAGGGTAGGATATGGGGGGGCGGGGGCAATTAGAAGGCAAGATACAGGATCTGAGGAGATCGGTCTAATAGTTGTCTTCCCTTTGGTAAGCTGCAAAGATGGAGTGGGTGTGACCCACAGATAAGTCAGCCCTCCTGCAAATTTGTAACTTTGGTCAGTTAGCCCAGAAAACCTCAACCCTTGAACTTGGGTCAGTAGTGCTCCTAGATGAGACATGACCCCAGGGTCTGTGCAGAAGCAAACTGTCTTCTTGAAAGACTGTCAAACTGTCCTACCTAGAGTAGAGCTCTTGGGAGGTAGAAACTGGAATTTCAGACATGGAAGGTCCACCTCAGCTACATAGGAAGTTCAAGGCCAGCTCGGGATTCAGTAAGACCCCATCCAAACAAACAAACAAACAAACAAGCAAACAAACCAACCAACCAGAGAAGCGGGGCTGGAGAGATGGCTCAGCAGTTAAAAGCACTTGCTCTTGTAGAGGACCTGGGTTCAACTCCCAGAAGCTACATGGTGACTCCCAACCATCAATAACTCCAGTTCTAGGAGATCTGCATGCTGCACTTACATGCATGCAGGGAAAACATTCATATATGTAAGACAGAAGAAAATGAATAACAGGAGAAAGAGAGGGAGGAGCAGGAAGGAGAGAAACAGAGAGAGAAAGCAAAAAGCATCATCGATCTGCACCTCAGATGATCCAAAACAACTCAAAGTATGCTACAGACACACATGTAAGACTCTAATCCTTTACAAGGAGAAGAGTAAAGATTTCTTACCTACAGTTACACCAGAGTTCTTAGATTCGACACCTTAATCCATAAAAGATAACTTATATGAATGGAACCTCATCAAAATTTGAAACTTTTTCTCTGCAAAAACACTATTAAGATAACAAAGCCGGGCGTTGGTGGCGCACGCCTTTAATCCCAGCACTTGGGAGGCAGAGGCAGGTGGATCTCTGTGAGTTCGAGGCCAGCCTGCTCTACAGAGTGAGTGCCAGGGCAGGCTCCAAAGCTACACAGAGAAACCCTGTCTCAAAAAAAACAAAACCAAAACAAAACGTAAATAAATAAATAAAAAATTAAAAGGAGAGACATTTTGGCAGTTTCTTACAAAGTTAAACACTGAAATATTGACCAAAGTGCAATGAAAACTTAGGTTTACACAAAAACTGAAAGTGACTTTATTCGTGTTTGTTAAAAGTCATTTGGCCAGTCAACCAATCAATAAATATATTAACTTAGGTTTACACAAAAACTGAAAGTGACTTTATTCGTGTTTGTTAAAAGTCATTTGGCCAGTCAACCAATCAATAAATATATCTATATAAGGGAATACTACTCAGCAATAAAAAGGAACAAACTATCGGTGTCTAATAACAGTGTAAATGAGTTTCTAAGTGAAAAGAGCCAGAATCAAAAGGCTATATACTGTGACCCGATCTACACACTGTGACTTGAGCCCAAACTCTAAGAGCAGACCCATAAATGGCTGCATGTTAAGGCTGCTACCTGAGGTAAACATGAGGAAATGGTATAGACTGGTGTTCTGCATCTGGACTGAGGAAGTCATTGTGCTGCAATGCAGATGCCAGAATGATGTTTACCATAATTTAAAATAGTTTAAGTGATATTGCAGATTTTAAAAACAAGTGGATTTTTTAAAGGTAAAATATAATTAGTAAAACTTCAGTGTTTAGATCAAGAACAGATTACAGCAGGTCAAGATCACAGGGAATCCTATTGAATGCAGAGTGGAATGATGAAAAGATAGGAAACATCAAAGAAGACAAAGGCAGAGCTAAGTGATAGCCTGAAGCATGCATTCACACCTAAGTGATAGCCTGCAGCATGTATGCATTCACACCTAAGTGATAGCCTGCAGCATGTATGCATTCACACCTAAGTGATAGCCTGCAGCATGTATGCATTCACACCTAAGTGATAGCCTGCACCATGCATGTATTCACACCTAAGTGATAGCCTGCACCATGCATGTATTCACACCTAAGTGATAGCCTGCAGCATGCATGTGTTCACACCTAAGTGATAGCCTGCAGCATGCATGTGTTCACACCTAAGTGATAGCCTGCAGCATGCATGCATTCACACCTAAGTGATAGCCTGCAGCATGCATTCACACCTAAGTAAAAATACAAAGGGAAAGATTTAGAAAGCCAAAGTTCAAATTAAAAATCTTAAGTCCAAGGAAGGAAGGGCTGCCTTCACAGGAGCAAAAGGAAAAGTGGTGGCTGAATTCCTAACAATACAGTAAAACCCACGAAACCATGACTCAATAGAAAAAATAACTACCAATCTTGGAGGCCAAACCTGGGAAGGATATATGTCAGGACTGAGGGAGAAACAAAGGTATTGTCAGAAACCTGAGTTTGCCACTGATAGGCCCTTAAAAGCTGTGAAATAGAAATTGACAACCAAAGAAAGGTAATAAGACCATTTCACTCCCTCTGAAATTGTTAGGATGAATTTATTTTAAAAGTTAGTAGAGATATGGAGGGCTGGAGAAATGGCTTGGAGATTAAAAGCACTGGCTGCTCTTCCAGAGGTCCTGAGTTCAATTCCCAGCAACCACATGGTGGCTAACAACCATCTGTAATGAGATCTGGTGCCTTCTTCTGGCGGGCAGGCATACATGCAGGCAGAACACTGTATACATAATAAATAAATAAATAAATAAATCTTTTAAAAAAATAATAGAGATATGAAATAAAAACACAAAAAGAAAATGGCAGTGTCCAAATTGTCATCTTTAAAACAAACAAGAAAATACATTGCTTTTTGCACATTATGGGAAGTTTATTGGAACTGTCAATATGGTAAACCATAAAGTAAATCACAACAGATTTGAGTAGAACAAAATTCAGAGTACATTATCTCACCACAGTGAAATTAACAACAAAGAGATAGAAGGTTGTCATATACTTGGGAATTTGAAGACATGCCTTTCTGTATAACTCACAGATCTAAAAAGGTATGGTCATGGAAATCAGAAAATACTTCTAACCAAATAATAATGAAACACTTTCATAATGTGTAGATCTTAACAGATCTAAAGAGAACTATTTCCTGAAATTTTCTTATTAGCAAAGCAGGGACTGTTTTAAAAATTTAGGCTTTCATCTAAAGAACCTTTACAAGGTAAAATAGCAAGACTGGACCTGGGGTATTGCTCAGTGGTAAGGCTCTCACCTAGCATGCTGGAGCCCTGGAAGAGCCTAACTCTTTTCACACGTCATCAGTATATTTGACCAAGGAAGAAGGACAGGGTACAAATAACTAATACATGGTAAAGGAGGCGCTGCTACAGATCCTGTGGATGCCAAACCCATAAAAGTGTCTTAGTAGTAACTTTTGCCAGTACATTTGAAATTTTGAAATGTAGGTAAGTCCCTAGATAGTGAAACAACAGAACAGATTGAAGAAGCAGGAAAGTGGATCAATCCTATACTGTTTAAGAAGCTGGATCTCAATGCCTAGGAGAGGACGAAATCAAAACATTCAAGATGGCCAATTAACTATTTAAGTACTTGTGATTAAACTGATTTAGGTGTCTACACACATGCAGTGCCTGTAGACGCCAGAAGAGGGTGCCAGTTCACCCGAAGCTGGAGTTTCAGTTGGCATGAAAAGGGCACAGCTGTTGCACTCTGCTCTCTGTGGCCACCTCCTACCCCCCCCCCACTGTTCATGCCCTAAGCACACCTGGGTCTCAAGACAGGGATGTGATCTATTTGTTCAGGTCTCTGGGGACACCTAATAATTTGTTGACTATTGGAAGTCCAGGTGGTGTCCCCATCAAATGCAAAGACCTCCTGAGAGTCTTTCAGTGTAAACTCTGGATGGAGAACCATCTGCACACAAGATAAACATGTCATGGTGTGAAAGCAAGTTTCCACTGGATATTTAAAAAACAAAAAACAAACAAACAAACAAACAAACAAAAAACAACTGCTGTAGAACGTTGTCCCCTGTGGAGAGACATTTGCTCCAGTCTTGCTGACAGCAAAGTCATGTGACCTTCCAAGGGGACTTGCCCTGGTGAAGTCATGGGCTCCTGGATCTGATAGACCCCATGGGTAAGAATGAAGGTGACATCCAAGAAGCTCAGCCTGGACACAACCTCTCCACTGTAGGGATGGCCACAGCTTTTTCGTTTTTCTCACCCATCCCAACACACAATTTTAAAAACTTAAAAATAATGTATTTTTTAAAGAAAATAACTTGGGTTCTCATACAGCCTTGGCCTCATCTGGCGTGCTATGTGTACATCATATATGAAATAATATGTATATCCCATGGACTTAAAGAACATGGTGTCATGTGAGAGGAAACTTGCTTGGGTTTTGATCGTGCTCCAATGTTCTTGGCTCCTTTACTGACGTCCTAAAGATATCAACAAGGAGGCTGGAGAGATGGCTCAGAGGTTTAGAGCACTGGCTGCCCTTCCAAAGGACCCACATTTGAATCCTAGCACCCACACGGCAGCTCACAACCATCTGTAACTCCAGTCTGGAGTGATCCAAAGCTCTCTTGGCATCTCTTTGGCCAGTGCATGCATGTAGTACACAGACATACACTCAGGCAAAACATTTATATGCATGAAATTGTAATTTTTTAAAAAGATAAAAGCCAATACTTGTTTCGGGGGCAGACCTTATAGATCATGTGCTTCTCTCTGTAGCATTTGAGTCCTTGCTTTTCTTGTCACCTGTGTCCGTCGCAAACCTGCTAATCTGTGTGTGTGTCTTTTCATCTGTATAGGAAAGAAGAAATCCAAATTTAAAACATTTAAGAAGCTGTTTGGGAAGAAGAAGAGAAAGGAATCGCCCTCATCCACGGGAAACAGCACCTGGAAGCAGAGTCAGGCCAAGAGCGAGGTCATTGCCATCGAGTCGGGGCCAGTGGGCTATGACTCCGAAGATGAGCTGGAGTAAGTTGCTGTCACATATAGCTGGCTTGTGAGCCTCAAGGAGGAGGGGACGTTGGGCACAGGAGATGTCCGGCACTCTTAACTTCAGTACCTGGTAACCTGTCGGATCCCTGAACCTCCTCCCATCCTGGGTGATCCCCTTAGGAGCGCCTCAGTAGATAGTGCCTGTTTATTAACTTTCCAAACACAAGAATGGAGGAGGGTGGGGGAAATGTGATTGTGTAGTTGCTGCCCGACAGGTGCCATGAGTATTTAAAAGTTCACAGTGATTGTGGCTGGAGAGATGGTTCTGTGGTTAAGAGCACGTGTTGCTC
This sequence comes from Cricetulus griseus, assembly GCF_003668045.3. Lineage (NCBI taxonomy): Eukaryota > Metazoa > Chordata > Mammalia > Rodentia > Cricetidae > Cricetulus > Cricetulus griseus. Next base: position 10,587,866 of record NW_023276807.1, read on the forward strand.
TTGCAGAGGACTGGGGTTTGGTTCTCAGCACCCACATTATGGCTCACAACCATCCGTAACTCCAGTTCTGAGGTATCCGATGCCTCTAAGGGTGCTGGGCACGCGTGTGTGCCACACCATATGTATGCAGACAAATCACTCATGTGCATAAAATAAAATTTTAAAAATCTTTAAAAAAAAAAAAAAAAAGGCCGGGCGTTGGTGGCGCACGCCTTTAATCCCAGCACTTGGGAGGCAGAGGCAGGTGGATCTCTGTGAGTTCGAGGCCAGCCTGGTCTCTAGAGCGAGTGCCAGGATAGGCTCCAAAGCTACACAGAGAAACCCTGTCTCGAAAAACCAAAAAAAAAAAAAAAAAAAAAAAATCTTAAAAAAAAAACCCATATATTCACAGTGAGGAGATGGTTCCATGTAGGTCTGTAATTCCAGAGCTCCCATAGCAAGATGGGAGACAGAAACAGAGGAATCTTCATGGGGCAGTGGTGACCAACAACCAGCCCTGTCTCAAACAAGTTGGAAGGCAAGGACTGACACCTGAGGTTGTCCTCAGTGCACCTCAGCACTGTGGCATGTGTGTACCAAGCTACCCCCAACATGCGTTCGTGCACGCGCACACCCATCCCCACCCACCCCCACCCACACACCCACACACACACAGAGAGAAAGAGTGAGAGAGAGAGAGAGAGAGAGAGAGAGAGAGAGAGAGAGAGGTTTGTTAACTGCCTGGTAGCTGTATGAGATGAGGCTATGAACCATCACAGAAATGAGCAAAATAAGCCATAAACCCACCTGCCCTGTATCACACAGCAGAAGGGGCAGGGTTGGGAGGAGGGCTCTGGTTTAATTTAATCAAGAATGCTTAAGGACCTGGAGCACAATGTGGGAAGCACTCATCTCTCGGAACTTAAACGCTGACTGATCCAATAAGGACTCTGATCGAATAGAACAAGGCCAGCCGATGCAGAAGAAACAGCTTCTTGTTGTCTGGGCTTAGTTCAGACATCCTGGGATGGACACTCCGGCAGCTCTCGTGGACAAAACTTTGCTTTTCTAATTTGTGTTTCATCACAGTGCAGTCATGTTGTCTGTCCCATTACTCCCACCATCATATTTTGGACTGAAGAAAAGAGGAGGCAGCTTGTAATGTCTCTTAAACATTGACTCTCATTTCAGGATAAAATGCCAGAAAGAATGGTAGTGTTCCAGAGACAGGGACAGGGCAGCCCGTCTCTAGAGGTGGAGAAATTACACTGGCCACTTGGTGGCACTAGATGACTGAAGATGGAAAATCATAGTTTGATTTCCCTCCCACCCCACCCCCACCCCCTTCCCAGAGCTAGTTAAAAGCAGAATAGACATGTGGGTATCTTGTAAGACTATGCACAATTGTGGGATGCAGGAGAAGCAGCCCTGGCTAGCCCCAGGAGACCTCTAATGACCACCCCACCTCCTGGTGTTCAGAAACAAGTCTGGGAGCGATCCATCCGGCCACAAACAGGAGCATAGCCAGAGAGCCAGGCTCTGGGGGAAATGCTCCTTCTCATAGGAACTCAGGGAAAGTGGGGACAGGACCCTTGATATATGTCTATGACTAGCACCTGGTACAAGCATGATTGACATTCCTTAATGAGAAAGGAAAGATGGTGGGACGCTAGTGGAAAGATAGCTCAGCAGTTAAGATTGCACACTGTGTAGAGGACCTGAGTTGGGTTCTGGGCACCTAGGCAGGTGGATTCAATCTCCAGGATTCAACCCCTCCGGCCTCCATAGGCACCTACCTGTACTTACAGGCACCTGTACTCACATACACACAAGAGCACACACGCACACACACACACAGAGAGAGAGAGAGACACACACACACACACACACACACACAGAGAGAGAGAGAGAGAGAGAGAGAGAGAGAGAGAGAGAGAGAGAGAGAGAGAGAGAGAATTTAAAAGTGATTAGAGATGGGGTACAATGAGACAATGAAGTCCTGGAATGAACAATGACATTTTTCAAGGTCAGTCTCTATGAGAATCGCCACCAGCTTCTGCAGCAACTTCCACAAGGACACAGGCAGCCCAGTTCCTGTGCTGGGGCTGTCTTGGTTCTGGCTTCATCTGTGACAGCCCCCTCTGGGTCCTTTTGCCTACAGAACACACTGTTCTCTGCATCTGAGCCCGGTACACTTGAGTTCTCCCAGTTCTGTAGAAGTTCATGTTGAACTAGAGCAGCTGTTCTCAATCTACATATCAGATATCCTACATATCAGATGTCTACAGTACGACTCACAACAGTAGCAAAATTACAGATAACACGCAGCAATGAAAATAGTTTTCTGGTTGGGGCGGTCCCTGCAACATGAGGAACTGTATTAAAGGGTCGCAGCATTAGGAAGGTTGGGAACCAGTGCTCTAGAGACACGCTGAGCTTGGGCTGCCCCTGATGCTTCAGGAGGCTCGTAGTTTCTGGGTCTCTCAATTGTTGATGCTGCAATTGAGCACTGGATCCTGGGTGGGCAGTGTCAATACTGCTCCAACCTTTACCTGATGCTGTCAACATGTGGGTGGCCCATGTCCTCAGTGCAAAACTGTGGTGTTTCTGTTCCTTCATTCATTTTACATTTTGCTAGCTGAGTTCCTTCTATGAAGAACTATCCTGTATCAGGGGCTGGAGAGATGGCTCGGTGGTTGAGTACTTGCTACTCTTGCAGAGGTCCTGGGTTTGGTGCCCAGCCCCTACATGGTGGCTCACAACCATCTGTAACTTCAGTTCCAGAGACCTGATGCCCTTTTCTGACCTCCACAGGCACCAGGCATGAGTATGTTGTACATACGTGTAGGCAAACCCTCATATGTGTATAAATTAAATAAACCTAAAATAAAAATTAGCTTTCCTTCGCCACCTGCATGATAGCCTGACATACAATCTATTCAGGAAGAACAGAATGAGGTTGCTCCAATCAAAGAGTAGTACCTGATACCTTCACACCTTTTAGTAGTGACCAAAAAATTAGGTTTTCCCCCACTGAAGGATCATTGTGAACACAGTGGGTTTTAAGAATATGTATTTGCTTTATTTAGACAGAATTTCACATAACCCAGACTGGACAACCCTGAACTTTTTATCTTCCCTCCATCTTCAGAATGTTGGGATTACAGCAGGTGTATGCCAGCACCACCATTTTCATCTGGTGCTGCAGATTGAACCCACGGCCTAGTTCTCTGCCAGCTGAGCCACGTATCAAGTCCAAACACACTGATTTCGAATATATCTGATTTGCTTTGAACCACAGCAGTCTTTTTCATTGTCTTACTCTGGGCTATCAAGGGCCACTCCCAATTAGCTCTTTGGTCATGAGCCCAGCCATCTCTGAAATGTCCCTTGCGTTCCTATGCAGTGAGTGATTCCAGGTTAATGCTAGGTATTTCCTGGCTTGGATCCTTTTCACAAGCCCTATTTCCTTCCTTTAAATGTAAAGTTGTCTCAAATCATACTGTGGTCATGGTTGCTAGCTGGCTGCCATCTCCTCTAGACCTCTCATGGGTTGAAGTAGGAAATGGGTTTATTTTTAAGAGAAGTCTGAGCGATTCACTCACTAACACTTCCAATTCCAGGAAAGATGAAACTTTTTATTTTTTCTTTGTATTATTTTGTGTTCTACTGAAAAACTTGGACTTTAACAAACTGACTGTTTACTTCCTATAGAGGAGTAACTTCTCTTTCTGCCTCCCCAGTGCTGGAATTACAAGCATGTGCCATCGTGTCTGCCATAAAAATTAGGCTTCTTTTGGTTTTGTTTTTCTAGTCTTAGAGACTTGCCTTTTTGGTTGATTTTGTGTCTTGTTGTGTAACACATTAAATAGTTTCAAAGACAAAACTGAAAACGTTGTTACCTCTGTACCTTTGACTCTGTTTCCCCTCTCTAGTTCTTTCCTTCTCACTTAAGGAAACCACTCTCATGTATCTTCCATGGACCAGTTTTTTTTTTTTTTTTTAATTAGCAGGCATGTGCACATACCCAACACATATTTGTGTGTATACCCACCCTCCACTCAAACACAGCTGATGTGCCAATCTCTATCCCATGTGCTCTGTTTTCACTTAGTGTCCTCTGGTAGTTCAGCGTCCTCACCCTCTCAGTCACCTGCCTAGCCCTCCATCAGACACACAGTAGCTCATTTGATTTGACAACTGCTGAAGGACACATGTGTTGTTTCCTTTTGTATAGCTTTTGCAATAATGAACGGCCATGTGCCTGTGGCCACTTGTGGTTTTTCCTCTGTATCAGAGGCCTCTTCCTGCTGCCTCTACTCCTAGTTACATCTGGACTGGAGGTGTTTGTCCAGTAGTTGTGGTTTCTAGGGTATGGCCCCAGGCTGTTGACTATAGGGAGTAAATCTAGGTGTGTATATGGCCTTTGAATTGAGAGTTGCTGTTAGTGTGTGCTTTCTGGGCTACACCTAAGCTACACCGTCTAGGCACTCTGGATTTCTAATAGTAAGCTTACTATTGCAGCATGGAGAGGAAACACCTTTGAGCTGGGGTGCTCAGTGGAAGAGCACTTTCCTGGTGTGTGTGTGTGTTTGTGTGTGTGTGTATGAGCGCGCACACACAGTACTACTAACAGCAGTTGGATATGCAGTGAAACAGGCCACACCTCATAGTCCCCAGTGCCCCATAGAGGACAGGATGCCCAAGAAGGACAGGGTGGGGCTGGTATGCACAAGATGTCCCGTGCATGCAAAGGCGGCTTTCCTTCCTTAACCAATGGTCTCAGTCATCTCCTTCCACCTATTATTTAGGAGGCAAGGAAAGTCTGACAGCTAATTCCCACATCCTCTGAGAGCATTTTATGAGTGTACTGTGATTTCAGTTCCAAATCAGGTCCTTGGGCTTGAAGCCGGGCTTCCATGATCCGGGCACAAGCACAGTGGTAGGATATACAAACCGTGCCCAATCATAAAACAGGGCCCATCTCTGCAGACTTTCAGTTCTTGTTTCAAATTGGCCATAGATGTGTGATCTGCACCATCATGGGAAGATGCTGCTGTGCCAACAGCCTCCAGCATATGGTGGGCTAACACATCAGCTTAGCCCACAGTCCATGACCTCACCCTCCCAGGACATCTGATACAGATTCCCACAGAACCCAGCCAGCACCAACCTTCCCTCTTTAAGGCTTGCTGTCTTGGACCTCACACCTTGTCAAACCTTGTTTTTTCCACTAATCAAAACAAATTTCCTACAACCTTCAAATATTTGAGGAAAATGCCCTCAGTAGAATGTTCTGACTAGTGTTTGACAGTGACAGGGACGAATGAACAGTTGCTAACCATGAGTCCCTAGGATCAGGGACAGATGGAGGTGGACAAAAGCTCACAGTGACTCTTTTTATCCTAGGGAGTCCAGGAGCACCTTGGGCAACCGTGCCCTCTCACACGATAGTATTTTCTTTCCTGAGTCCGGACAGGACCCTGCTAGGCCTGTGCGGGTGTTTTCCCAAGAAAATGTGTGTGACCGGATCAAGGCTCTGCAGGTAAGTGTTTGCTTGACACTGCCACTTGGGTGTCTGTCCAGTGATAACCCAGAAGATTCTAAGTAATTTTAATTTAGCAATTCAATGCGATTGAAAGCAGAGTCACGGGGTCTTCACAGTTCTCCTTGGGCAGGCAATCTGGTCATGTTTGGATGGCCTGTTGGTGACTGCCTGATGAATAAGGAGGACAGCAGTGAAGGCTGGGGACAGGCACTCTTTAGGTTGGTGCTCTGCACCATGCAGGAGCGCCGAGGTCATTTCCTGAATGAATGAATGAATGAATGAATGAATGAATGAATGAATTGTTCATTCTGGAGAGCAGGAAGACTTGTTGCTCGGTGTTATTGATGAAAATACTAAGAATGACTGCTGTTCCTTCAATCCAGATGAAGATACAATGTAATGTGAAAATGGGACCACCGCCTCCAGGAGGCATTTCTACCAAGAGGGCAGAGGAGACTGGTATGAGCTCGGAGGATGACGGGCTGCCCCGGAGCCCCCCAGAGATGTCCCTGCTGCATGACGTGGGTCCAGGCACGACTATAAAGGCAAGTGCAGTATGCGCCCTCGAACCACACCTGCCAGTAAGCGCGGCTAGAACTCTAGAGGCCCTCTGTGTCTCCCCACAAGATCTCCACGAATGAGGGAGACCTCGTACTATCATTTTGTGTGGTTGTATGGTCACTCTGATACCATCTGCTCTGTACCTTGTCTTGTCTGAGCAGATGCCCAGATCCAGAATGCCACTGGAAAAGGAACTAGCTACCGCCATGTCTCCCTGCTATCATGACATTGGCCAGAGGACAAAGTGCACAGTAAACACTTGATAGCATTCAGCTCTATGCCCCAGTCACAACCGAAGGAACCTGTTGGTTTGGGCAAGTCACATGGGGCCCTCTGGGAAACAAGGCAGCCCATGAAGTTTGGCCAGCAGTGTCTGACCTCAGTCACTAGAGAAGTAATCCTAAATACCCTAAATACTGCCCTCCCCATAGACTCCATATCTTGAATAAACACCCCAGCACGCTCATGATGCCATGGTTTATGGTAAGAACATTAATATTCATATAACGTATTCATATATAAATGACAAAACAGATGGCCACTTTCTCCATATTAATAAGCCCTCTTGCTGAGGACAGATGGATTGGAATGATCCTAATTATATTGACACTTGAAAAACAAATAAAGAACAGAGTTCATGTTTGATAGCTGTGTGGCACACCTGCCTTGGGCATAGTGGGAAACTATACAAGGAAACTATAGAATTACCACTTCTGGGTTGGTGGAATTGTATTCAGTAACCACTCGACTTTGGTACACAGACATTCCCCCTCCCCCCTACATATACTAGTTATTTTTTGTAGTGTGAGCTCTCAGAATATTACTAATGAAAAGTCAGGATGGTGATGTGGCTGATTTTAAGTCAGCTCTAGGGTTGGGAACTCCCATGGAGTTGCCCAGAGAATTACTCCCAGAATGTGGCTTCTGGGTGAGCATATCCCTGCTCACAGTAGAGGTGGACATTAGGCTACCTACACCAGCTCTCCAACATCAGGAAGGGCTAGATGATGAGAAGGTGGTCTGTCCTGTCACCTTACACTGTGGAGTTAAAACTGCACCTGTTAGCACCTTAGAACACTCTGGTATACTGTTCCATTGTCCCTGTTTCAGATTAGCTTGGTTGTGCCACGCTCTGTGGTGAGGCGATTCCTGTTGAAAGCGACCTGCCACTGACTTATCTTTGACTTTGCCCTCCTTCCTGTACCCCTTAAGCCTGTGGCTCTCAGGGCAGCTGATTTTGTCTGCAATCTGCTGGATCTGGCAGGAGGAGCAGCTCAACTCCAAACCTGATTGCCACTGCAGTGCACAGATTTTAATTAGCCAAATGGGGCCACTTGTGCTGCGCCAGCACTTACCTAATCTTTTATTCCTCTAGTTATTATTACTTTTATTTTAAAATGAGTTCTGAGGGGTTTTTTAAATCAGTTTTTAGATAGCATATCCAGTCTACTGTCATCATAGAAAACCAAAATTTGGGAGCGGTGGTGCACGGCTTTAATCCCAGGAATTGAGAGGCAGAAGCAGGTACATCTTTGTAAGTTCAAGGCCATCCTGGTCCATATATTGAGTTCCAGTACAGCCAAGGCTACATCAAGAGACCTTATCCCAACAAACAAACAAACAAACAAATGTATATAATATTTAGTCCAGTGCACCAATAGAAATGGGCAGGGTTTTTTTGTTGTTGTTGTATTGTTTTATCTGTGTTTGCTTGCTTAAAGGTGGCAGGGTTGTTCTCAAAGCCCAGCACATCCCAGATTCTTTCTGTGTACCTTGCTCCTCATGTGGGCTGCGGGCACTATAGTATCTGTGCTTTGTCATGAAACACACCTTTGCAGAACAACTAGCACTCCAAGAAGTGGCTTGCTGTATTCAGTGGGGCGGGTGTCTTAGGGTGTTTCTTTCATTCTTCCGCATGGCTGCCAGAGGCACACCCCCACCATAACCCCACCCCATCCCCATCCCACCGGACCCCACCCCCACCGGGCAATGTTTTTGCTCATTTCTGACTGTCAGTTCCTCCCCACGGAGGTGTAAACTAGTAACATGTCTGTAGCTCATCATATGGTACCTGGAAGCCAGGCTCCCTGAGAGACTTCGGAGACCCTTTAGAATGAACAAAGAAAGCACCTGAAGGGCTGAGCAGGGGCTCAGTGCTTTCTATGACCTGCACCCCTGAGATCTCACTGCTGGGCCACGTACCAGCTGGGTGAAATCAGCGGGTCCTTCCACCCCTGAAGACACTGGGCTAGTTTCATGGGTGAATGTAGCTATGGAAAGTCTTCCTGTTGAAGAACCCTGTTCACATGGCCTTAGGGTTGGCCCCCACCCTTTGAACTCCCAGCCATTTGCTCTAAACAGATATTCTAAAACATTCTCTGTCAAGAGCCAATTGAAAATATTCTTTCCCAGGTACAGTCCAAAGATAGCACAGAAGCATGCCACAGGGGAGTTGGTAGGACAACAGTCTCCACCCTTTGTCACTAAATTAATGTTTGGTGTGTTTGTTCTTTGTACCATGAAGATCTTAGTGTCCTCATCGCGGCCACCGTCTCCTGACCACATGAGTGATGCCACTGTCTCCTCTCGGACATTGGATGGCAGCCTGGCACCTGTGGCTGACTTCAGCCAACCTCCAGAATTCTCTTCCTGCCTGGACAACTCTGCAGCTAAACACAAGCTCCTGGTTAAGCCCAGAAACCAGCGATCAAGTAAAATGAGGCGCCTGTCTTCGGTAATTGGCCTTCCTCCTCTGTGTAGGGATGGGATGGGCAGGCTTGATAGTCTCACCCACTGCCTAGCCACATAGCACTTCTGAGTACCTCCAAGGTGGATCAAACCACATTGTAGATGCTAGTCTTACTCATCTTTTGCCCCTTGCATCGGGTATATCTCATTTGCATAAACACCCTGGTCAGACATTAATAGTTGCATGCCTTTGTTCATTCTACAAACATCAAGAATCCACTGTTTCATGTTACAACCTGACATTCTCCATGCCTGGACTCCTCTTAACTTGACTGGGCTTAGATGCCTCAGCTTTAGAGAAGGTGAGGGGTAGAGGGCAGGGGGCAGGACAGTCATGGCCAAGGAGAGTGCCTCACATTGAGAAGGACTTATAGAGTAACATCTTCCCTGCCCTTTCCTCAAGACACACTTGCAGTTACTGAAGATTTTCCTGACAAGCTAGGCATATCCGCTGGAGACAAACAGCAGGGCCCATTTGGGTTTCAGGAACTTCCTGGAGAGAATGAGTTTTCTGTTTGGCATGTGGGAGGTGCTTTGTAAACACAGGCTGACAACCCTTCTTGCTGCCCCCCACCCCTACCCCAACATTGCTGCAACTTTCTTTAGTTTTAAGCTTGCCTTCATCATGGAATACCATTTTGTAAAATAACTACAATGAAAACCTAATGTAAGTCAGCCTTAATTTCCCCTTCGCTGCTTGGCAGAGAGCAGGTCTGACTCTCTCAAGTGCTCAGTGGCGTCTATACTTCCCTAGTGGTCGCCACTGCTCCTTTGTTCTGTGCTGCTGGTGTCTGCTGCCAGGGTCTGCTCATCAGCCACTTTGCTCTGGGTCCTGAGATTCTTCTTCCCACAGAGGCCCTCCTTATGCCTCAGATCAGGCTATCAGGTGCTCTCTGACTTCAGTGATGGCAAGGAGCCACGTCTTGCCCCTCCAGCTGCCGATCAGCCACAGGGCACTTCTATAGAGACTTGATGGTTGTTTGGGCGCCACTGCACAGCGAAACCTACTTTCCCCTCTCTTTTGATCCCCATAGCCTGTAGAGCTGCCTCCTCTATCTCCCCCAAAGTCCAACACACAGGAATCCTTAGAGCTCCCACAGCCGTCTCTTCTAACCCATGCTGCTGTCCTTGCTAGGGTAGTCTCAGCTGTGTCAACAGGTTGTACATTCTCTACTCCAAGGCATTAAGACTCTGAATCTCTTGTAAGTTCTAGAGCAACAAAAGAGGAGGGGGATAAGGGCTAGAGAGATGGCTCGGCAGTTGTCATGCAAGTGTAAGGACCAGAGTTCAGATCCCCAGAACCCAAGTAAATGCTGTGTGTACATGGCAACCGCCCCCTGTAATTCTAGCCCAGAGCAAGCTGGCTTATGAAACTAACCATATCAGTGAGCTCTGAATTTGACTGAGAGACCCTGCCTCAATAAATGAGGTGGATGATGGATTGAGGATGACTCCAGACATCACATACAGGCATCTATATACATATGCATCCATATAGTGTATCCACATATGTACAAACATCCATAGATACACACGGACACCCCCACACTTGCAAATACACACACACACACAAATGGGAAAAGGCAAAACAAGGGAAAAATGTTAAAGAGTTGTTATTAAAGGAAAAAACTCTATTTTGCATGATGAAACCTTGGCTATCAAGACTGATATTTATTACAAAGTTGAAACATATTTGGCTGAGCCCCTGGGCCCCCACCTCAGCAGAAGTTGGGAGGGATAGCTGCTGGTTATTGCCTCAGTGTTTTACACTGCCAGCCATGTTAGCAGAACCATGCTGTGGGTATGATTCTAAATGAAGTTAGAGCAGAATGCCTGCAAAGGTTTACAGCTTACACCACTGGGTCCTCAGGCCCAGCCAGGCAGTGCTAGGGATAAGGAATGTTGTCAACTCCACTTTAACAGGACCACTAAGATTGGATGACTAGTGCTGGTCTGGTGGCTAGAAGAGCTGCCAAATGCATGACCCAGAGCTTAGGCAGAGACCGATGCCTCCTCTCAGCACCCTGGGCTGCTCATGGGTTGGCAGGACCACCTGCCCTGGATTAATGCACACTGCACCATGGATCTTGCTTCCTGGCATGCTGACATAGGTATACTGCTAGCCTCAATTGACTCTCCATCTTGGTACAGGCTGGGCATTTCTGTTTCCTTGGGATGTTTCCAGAGTGCCAAACCACTGTGAAGCCACAGAGGAGGAAATGCCAAGAAGATTGCCTAGATGGAGTAGGCACAGCGTACCCTGGCAGTGGTGGGGAGACTGAGTTCCTGCCTGATGCAGCTATGCAAAGTCCTAGCTATGCAGAAGCTGCTTTTCTACCGTTTGGGCTCTCCTTAGCATCTGATTCCCCCATCTGGAGAGTATACCCCCCACGCTAGCCTTCATCCTGCAATATCCCCCCATAGGCACCTCCTGTAGCTGCCAATAGATGAGCTGGAAGGTGCTCTAGCCAGACTGGGTCCCCAGCTGTCTGCTGAATTGGTCTGGGTTCTGTGATTGGTGGCTTCAAATCATGATCCATTTCCTACTGAGCCCTCCACATCAATAACCTCCTAGAGTGGCAAAGGGCCAGTGACATGACCAAGTCAAGAACCTCAGCTTTTGGCAAGAATGTTGTATAGATTTCTTCCTTCAACTTCTTTTGAAATCCAAAAGAAGACAACTGTGCATTTTGGCAAAAAATAGCTTAGGTATGGTCACAGAAATCCCAGACCTTTTGTGATCTTTAGCAAGCAGATGCCAGCAGGAAAATGTTTAATAATAAGTAAATAAATAAATAAATAAATAACCGTTTGGGGTTATAGTTCGGGTTTAGAGCACTTGCCTCGCTGCACAAGGCCCTGGATTTGATCCCCAGCATCACAAAGATAAAAATAAAATATCAGCAACAAGAACCAACTCTGTCGTACCCAAGATCACATTTCCTGCCTTGGGGAACAAGACAGCACCGTGTAATACAGCAGCCTGAATGATCCCCAGGGGTTGACGTCATGAACATTTTTCAATAATCAGCCGCAGGACCTCTAACCGCTGAATCATTTCCACACACTGCTTTTGCATGACCTGTGTCTGCCTTGATTTTTCATTTTCTTCCTGAGAGGAGGAATTGGGTGTGTAACAACAAAGAGCAAGCCAGGCCAGCATCTGAATTCCAGAGACCTTTCAGAAGAAAAATGCCACAAGGCAGTGTAGGGTACAGGCTACATTAGAGAGCCAGAGAAGGAAGCGTCATTAGCTTAGGCAAGTTATCTGCAGGGCGTAAAGACTGAGGGAGTCTGGCAGGTGCTGGTAGAATGTCCTGGATGTACAGAGTGGAAGACAGCATCAGGCACAGTGGGAGAGCCCTGCTTGACATGAGTGTAAAAGACCAGAGAACTTAAGACTGAAATCTTTGGATTTTTATCCTGTGGTTCGCAATTGGCCATGTTTGACCTGATACAAATAACTTTTCAAAGAAAACTATCTGGTTTCTCAATGAGGGCACAACCCGGGAGAACAATGCCTTTTCACCTGGGATTCCTATTAACAGCCAGTTAATTCAGTCTTGACCAGAGTTTCCATGCCTTTGGACTCCTGGCTCTCCAAGTACAAAAAGACAATGGGAGTCCATTCCTCACTCAGATAAGTCTAGAGTGAAACAAAATTAATGAAGAATGTAAAGCAGGACAGATAGTTTGTCTATGTTGGTCCTAGTCCCAAACGGGCAGGCACCATTTGTTTTGTGGCTTGGACATATGAGCTACATATTTTTTTTTTTTTGAGAAAGGATCTCATTGTATAGCTCTAGCTGGCCTAGAACTCAATATATAGACCAGGCTGCCTGACCTCAAACTCATGGAGATCTGCCTGTCTCTGCCTCCCTGGAGCTGGGATTAAAGGTGTGTGATAACATATCTTGATGCATGGGTTGCGTTTACGTCAAGGGCCTGGCTGCTGTGGCTCTTCTGAGTTTATGGAACAGGTTCCTTGTGAACTCATAAGGGCAGCTGAAGATATCTGTGTGGGGGCGTCTGCTTCAGCATCAGCCTTTGAGAGGTACCGTGTTTCCTGAACCTCGTTTAGTCCTAGAGGAAGCAAAGAAGGGATAGGCTATCCAATATTTGCTTCTGTGTTGATGTCTCTCACCTCTGTTTCTCCTAGAGGGCACAATCTGAGTCCCTGAGTGATCTGTCATGGACCCTGGAGGAGGAAGGATACGAAGCGAAACATTTATTCCAGTTCAGCATAGACGAGAACTCCAGTTTTGGACAGCGGGATTTGATGCTGGGTAGAAGGCCTGAGCTTGGGGGACCTGCAACCTTACTGCTACCTGGAGGGGCCTGTGCCAGGCGTGCACGCCTACAGCACAGCACAGCTGTCAGTGCCAGCATGGAAGAGGGAGATGAACCCTCAAGCCACCGGGCAATGCCAGAGGCTGCTGAACCCATGGCAGTATCAGAGATGGAGACCCCATCTCTGCCAGAAGGTTCTCCGTACCACGTTCCCCACAGGGAAATCCAGAAGGAAGAGCTGTCCTCTGGAGGCCTGTGTCCCCTAGTGGAGAGCACATCTGAGGAGGTTGTTTGTGGTTCTGGAGATGTGGAAACTCCACTATCCGATGTCCCTGAGGGTGGCATGACACCTTCCAAGGAGGACTCCACGCTTCACGAGGGAGACACAACATTTCCTGCAGGAGACACAACACTTCGTGAAGGGGAGACCATACCTTCCAAAGAGGGCATAACACCTCCTGAAGGAGATATACTTCTCAGGGAGGCCATGGCACCTCCTGAGAGAGACATGTCACCTTCCAAGGGTGACATTGCACCTCCCAAGAGTATCATGGTACCTCCTGAGAGAGACATGTCACCTCCAGAGACAGACTTGTCACCTTCCAAGGGAGCTGTGGCACCTCCAAAGAGGATCATGGAACCTCCAGAGAGAGACATGTCACCTTCCAAGGGAGACATTGCATGTCCCAAGAGTTTCATGGCACCTCCAGAGAGAGACCTAGCACCTCCAGTTAGAGACATGTCACCTTCCAAGGGAAATGTGGCACCTCCTGAGAGAGACATGTCACCTCCAGAGACAGACTTGTCACCTTCCAAGGGAAATGTGGCACCTCCCAAGAGGATTGTGGCACCTCCAGAGAGAGACATGTCACCTTCCAAGGGAGACATAGCACCCACTAAAGGGATCATGGAACTTCCCAGTAGGGACACAATACTTCCAAAGGCACCACCTCCTGAGACTGTCACTGACACCAACTTGGAGACACCTTCAGATACAGAGAGACAGGACCAAAGTGTCCAGAAGGAGGAGGAGCTGCCCCTGGTGGTACCAAGGCCTGAGGGAGCAGGGACAGAGTCCTCCACAGCCCCTTCCCGGAGTCCTCCAGTACCCAAGAGCTGCCTGAAGCACAAGGCCTTGGCCTCAGGTGGGTCCCCTGTGGAGCCTCCTCTTAAAGAGCCCAGCCCAGGAGTCCAGGACAGAGCAGTTGTACCCCCAGCCCGCACCAGGCCTGCACAGGCTGCGACATCAGGGGCTCCAGAGAAGGCAGCCCTGGGGAAGAAGACTGAGCGGAATACTGAGCCACAGCGCAGTGTTAAGAGGTTCTCCGTGACCTCGAGCAGAGCACGTGCCCGTGCCAGCAGCTCTCGCCTTCTGGAACATTCTGGGCACGTGCCTGCAGGGGGGCGAGCACCCTTGCTACGGAGTGGCCTTGCCTGGAAGAGTGAGGCAGCTCTTGATGACCTCCAGGTGCTACCAGAGCCCCAAGACAAGAAGGCAGTGGGTGGTGACCCTCAAGACTCAGGAGACATGGGGGCTGGCCGGGCAGGACCGGGCAGGAGCCTCCAGGATGCTGATCCGTGTGCTTCCAGTGTGAAAGAACCAGCCCTTGGGGGGGACCAGAGCCCCTTCCCAGTCAAACTACGGTCCACCTCGCTCTCCCTCAAGTACAGAGACGGCTCTGCCCAGGAGGCCAAAGCCATCAAGAGGTACAGTGCTGAAGTCAGGTTGGAGAGAGGAGGCCTGACTGTACTCCCCAAGGATGAACAGAGCCATGCCGGGGTTGCCCCTGCACTGCGAAGTTCCAGGTCCCCCAATGGGCAAGGGAAAGGGAAGTCCAGGTCTCCTGAGCAACCCAGTACCAAGCCACCCCTGCCCAGGAAGCCACTCCTCCAGAGCCTCACCCTGCAGTACCCACCGGCAGGCCTGGATGCCAGCCCCGGGGAGTCTGAGAGACTTATACCAGTCATCCTGCCTCCCGAGCCCAGGAAGGAGAAGTCACCCCACCAGGGAGCTGGTAAGAGCCCTCCAAGGTGCTGTTGGGAATAGATGGCTCAGCAAAACAATGTTTGCTGGAATGTGTTGCAGGGACGCTCACGAAATCTGTAAAAAGAGGCACACAGACCTTAGCACAATGAGAAAAGGAAGAAAAGGTCAAATTTTCTTAGCATTGTTGAGAGTTAGGAAGCTGAGGCTGTCACTCCTGTCTGCACAGGCTGGGGATTCAATCACCAGCACCAGAGTAGTGGGGCTAGCATGATGGCTCAGTGATTAAGAACTTGCCCCTCTGGAAGAGGACTGGAGTTTGGTTCCCAGCACCCATGTCTGCTGGCTCACGGTAACTGCCTATAAGTCCAGCTTCAAGGGTTCTGCAAGCACCTGGACTCACACATGCACATGCTCCAAACACACACACACACACACACACACACACACACACATAAAAATACTTTAAAGGAATCAGGAATATAATGAAGATAGACACCCAAATACCAGGATTTTGTGTGAATACAGAAACTTCATATGTGTAGACATAGTAAGGAAATCTAAAAACTGATCTTGCAAGATATTCCCAGGCTCTAAATGGGAAATGCAAATGCTTCTACTTTTGGCCTCAGAAAGCCAACAATGTGGGTGCTAATTTTGATGCAGGTTTTCCCTGGGGCTAATCTCCTTCTGGCTTGTGAAAGTTCTTCTGACCTTAGCCCCCAAGGAAAAATTTCTTCCCTTACCCTAACCATGCCTCTGCAGCATGGCCTCATGTGGAAATCACACTGTGTGTGACTGGAGTCATAGGAGGGTCAGCCGTTACTTCCCGTTCCTTAAGGGAGATGATGTTAGGTTTGGGATACACTTAATAACCTTTAAAGGAAATTATCTTCAAGACAAATGGAGACAAAATAGATTATTTGTATCCCTTTTTTATTTATGATGTTCCAGATCAGAAGAAATCTGAAGTGAATGTCTGCAACCCAATTAAAGAAGCCACTCATTACAGGCTTATGCTATTAATGGGAAATAAAACTATACAACTGGTGGGTCTCTCTCTCTCTCTCTCTCTCTCTCTCTCTCTCTCTCTCTCTCTCACACACACACACACACACACACACACACACACATGCATTTAACTGAGAGACTGGGGACCTTAGCAACAGCTTTTCCATGGCAAACTTTATTTTAAAATGTTCCAGGCTATTTTTAAGAAGCTCCTATAGGAGTCCACTTAAGTTCTGCACTGTGGGGCAGAGAGGAGGCCAAGCTTGGTGGCTGTCTTGAGAAATCCAGAACCCTAAAAGGCAGATGCAGACAGAGGAAAAATGATCTCAAGGAAATATCATCAATCCAGGTTCAAAGATTAACTGATGATTTCTGTGTCCACGTAAGAAGTTAAGGAAACATGGAGTGTCCAAGGCACTTTGAGTTCCCAGAGGATGCTGGGGGATCCCAGCACCTTGGGGTGGGGGTGGGGGCGGGGTAACTTTCTTGGTCCCTGAGCCTCATGGCTCAGTCATGAACTTTTCTTGCCACTACATCCGTCAACAGAGAGTTTGAGGGGAGGCTTAGGTCTTGGCTGTTGATCCGCTCTGCACATTTTCGGTGGGTTATTGAGGCGGCTGTAGAGCAATTCAGAAATCTGTTTTAATAGCAAGGAGAATTGCTTTGTAGGTGAAAGTTTGATGTCACCACCATCTGCTTCCATGGTCCGGGACTGGAAATGTCTCTCAAGGGCCTAGTGAATGAGTAGAACTCGGGGTCACAGCTAGAGCTGAAAGGGGAGAATCTTCAGGGGCGACATTTGGCCCCTTAATTACATATGACCTCTTCAGCACTATAAAATGTGCAGGATAGGCAGGGGCAGGCGGATTATGAGTAGGAAGCAGGGTTGACCTAAATAGTGAGATCCAGTCTCCTAAATAAATAAATAATGGGCCTGGGACGGTGCACAAAGAACCTTGTGTTTTGTGCATTGCTCTGACTTTACAGAAAGGTGAAACTGTCTTCATTTAGTGAGGACCGTGCTTAAGGAAGAGTTATCTTGCCCTTCTGTGCACATTGGCATATTCTAATCCATAGAAATAGCAACTAATCTCTAAAGTGAATGCCTTTGGGTTCCTCTGCTGGGCACAGGGAATGGTTTGTATTTTCCTGAAAAGGGAACAGAATAGAAATTCTGTTAGGAACCCATCCTCCCAGAAGGTGTGGTATGAAAGACAAGTGTCCAGACTAGAGTGCTACCTAGTTCCATTCTCCTCGACCCCACCTTGGGGTCTGCGGGCTGCTTCAGACAGACCAGAGCAGAATCTCAGGTTTGTGTGGTTGAGCCTCACCTGTGAAACAGTCCCCACACAAGGTTCTGTTTGTGGCTCTATTCGTTAGTATGACTTCTACACTCATCCTCATTTTCCAAACTGTAGCAGCTGGAAGCAGTTTAATTCATATAAGACATATAGATAATGAAAGATTTAATGGCAGTGTTCATCTGTTTCCTACAGATACTTAAGTCTTTCTATTTACTCCCTTGTGGTGGCAGGGTCTTAGTCCAGAGTTCACAGAGAGGTGGCTCCGGCCCCACCCTCCTCCCAGTTGTGCACCAAGTGAGGCTGTTGAGTGTCCCAGGTGCCCGGTTCTAAACGGCAGTGTCTTCCAGATGCTTTGTCCCCAGCACTGATGCTTGCCCTGCCCTTCCACACCCCGTGTTCCCTTTGAAGCAAAGATTAAACCTTTCAGCAGTGGGATGAGGGCAGGAGGCACAAGAAATACTGTAATAAATACAGGAGCCCAGTTTGCCAAAAGGCTGGGCATCAGGAGGCTACCATGAAGTGGTTACATGAGCGTAGTGCTACTGTGTGCTCCTCAACGCAGAGTAGGCCTGTTTATAGACCTGAGCCACAATTTGCTGATCTGCTATAAGGGGAAAATGGCCTAGGGTTAGGCAGATTGTTCATTTTCCAAGACACCGTCCTTCGTGTCCTGTTGGACCAATCCATCTCAAAGTCCAAATTACAGGTCAAGAAACAGCTTTACACACAGGGTAGGAATAATTTTTAAAAGGTGGTAGTGTCTTGTTTAGAAAAATTCTAAAACACAAAAAAAGTTTGCTGTGAGCCTGGTATATTGGCACATGCTTGTAATTGTAGCTACTGGGAGGCAGAGGCAGGCCAAGGGCAAGTTGGAGGCCTGCCACTACAATCTGGCAATACCCTGCCTCAAAGGAATGTTTTTAAGGGATGGAGATTATCTTGTGCTTTAATTTGCTCCTTATTGTTGTGCTAAAACACTGTAACCAAAACTAACTTGTAGAGGAAAGGATTTATTGAGCTTACACGCCCTGATCACAGTCCATCATTAAAGGAAGCCAAGGTAGGAACTCAAGCATAGGAACTGGAAGGTGGGAACTGAAGCAGAGGCCATGAAGAAAAGCTGCTCTTTGGCTTGCTTCCAGACTCATGTTCAGCTCCCTTTCTTATACCTCCTGAGACCATCTCCCCAGAGTTGGTACCGCCCACAGTGGGCTGACTCCTCCCATATCAGTCAAGGACATGCCCACAGAGACATGCCTGCAGGCCAATCTGATGGAGGCATTTTCTCAACTGAGGTTCCCCCTTCCCAGATGACACTAGCATCTGTCAAATTGACAAAAAACTAGCAGCACCACCTTGCATGCACAAAGCCCTGGAACCAAGCTTCTGGGCCTACTTTGATTCTTTTGGAAGAATCTCCACAGATATCTTGATGATTTTTTTTTTTTTTTTTTTAAGGAAAACCATCTCTGCTCACACTTCCTTTTTAGTCTTATCCTTCCCTCCTCAGTCATTTCCTGAGAGAGTGTTAGCCCTCTGGCCTGCTTCCCAGCTTTTCCTGTGCTCCTCCATGCCTGTGACTCTCAGAAATGGGGCATTTTATGTGGAGGAAGAGTTCAGATAGAGTTCCCCCAGTCTTTGTCTTTGAAAGCCCCCTGGCTCTTCAACCCCTCCCACATGCTCCTTGCATTAGACAATGAAATCGGGAAGAAGACAGATCAGGTGGTACTGGAGGTAGCCGAAGGGATAGGACAGTGAATTCTTTAGAGTATTAACTCTAGTCTACATCCTGACAATTTTCAGAACCTAAGCATGTGTTAAAAGCTCAGAACGTAACAAAAAGGGAGAATGTCATTGTGTGTAAAGTTTGAAATAACTTTTAAACATTCAAAACACAAAGCCTCCTTTCTTCCCCTTTCTAAATGTCATCTAATCCCATCCTACAGAAAGAGACATCACTAAGAGACCTGGGCCTATTCCCACACACACTGTAGTTGTGGCTATAACATACTAAGATAAATGCATAAATGATTTTTTTCATAAAAACATGCTATTCATATTGGCTTGCCATTTGATATTTGAAGTCCACAATAAAGCAAGGGCATCTTTTATGGTCAGCTAGAGTGGCTTGACCCCGTCATTTTAAGTACTGCCTACTATGTGTATACCACCTGACGAAGGGCATTGAGCTTGTTTTGAGTCTTTTTTTCCCCCTTGGTCACTGTTGTGGCTAGTTTTATGTCATCTTGACACAAGCTGGAGTCATTTTAGAAGAAGAAACCTCAATTGGGAAAATGCCCCCACCAGACTGGGCAAGTCCGATGAATTTTCCCAACTGATGACTGATATGGGAGGCCTCAACTCACTGTTGCTGGTGCCACCCCTGGGCTTGTGGTCCTGGATAATACATGCAAGCAGGCTGAGTAAGCCATGGGGAGCAAGCCAGTAAGCAGCACCCCTCCTTGTCCTCTGCGTCAGCTCCTGCCTTGAGTTCTTTCCCTGATTCCTTTGATGACGACTGTGATGTAGAAATGTAAGCTGAAATAAACCCTTCCCTCTCCAAGTTGCTTTTGGTTTTATAACAGCAACAGAGACCCTAAGACAGTAACTATATTGTGGTCACCAGCCAATTTCACTTCTGAATCACACTGTGCGCTCTCCAGGACAGACTCCCAAAGTGGGCTCCTCTTCACTGTTCTCTGGGTGACTCCAGACTGTCTTCCATGAAGACCGCACTGGTCTTCAGCATAGTGGAGATGGTTCACCACACCCACCACCTCCTGGATATTGGGTGAGGTTAGTTATCTGTGCCCCACCCCTACCTGGCCTGAAGGGAGAGAAACGCCAGTCATGTTGAAACTTGATCAATGAGTTTGAACCATATCAACAGGAAGTGCTGCTACTTTCCCTCATGCCCGCATCAACACTCACGTTGTCTTTCCCAGCACTGGGAACTGAATCCAGGGCAGGTACTCTCCCACTACACGCTAGACCCCCAGGACGGAACTCCCCTTCATTAACCTGATTCCCCTCCAGTTCTCTTCCCGCGTCTAACCATGGACTGTTCCTCTTGAAAAACTCTCCATGCCTCCCCAGCCCATGTGGAGTAGAGTTTTAATTCCTGGGTCAGGCACTCAAGGCTTTTTCAATTAGGGCCAGAGACAACACTTCTGCATTCTAAATCATTTGCCTCCCCTCAGGTCCCAGGCTCTCACAGTCTCACACACCTTTGCTGTGTGAAGCACACATTAACCTGACCTGAGCAAATTGGATCTAGAAGGTTGCTTTCCAGAGTCAGTTGAGTTTCCCAAACCCTTGAGTGGATTTCTTAGTGTGTAAAATGAGGTTGTTGCTAACATGGGTTTGGGGAAGACAGGACAGCAAAGGCATCTTACCCATGACATGTGGCACCATTTCACAGTACATAGCTATTTCCCCAAGGAAGTGCCAGTTTCCTCGTCTCAGTGGCATAGAACACACCATGGTGAGGATTCTTCATCCTGGCTCAGACCAAGGTGCCAATCCACAGATGGAGAATGGCAGTGTGCACAGAATCTAGCCATTCAGGATGTACTTATCCACCTACTCTGAGAGGTATGGATTGTGGGACTTTGTAGGACTTCTATAACAAGCACAGCCACAGCTCTGTGATTCCCCAGTGCAGGGACTGGGACAGGAGAGGACACCTCACATACTCTTGAGTCTCCTAGGAGATACTATGAAACTTCATGGGAAGCCGGGCATGTGTTCCCTGCAGCTGAGTATCTTGGCGGATGGGTGGCCAGTTCTAGCCACTTATAGCCATTTGGTAGATAAGGCTTCCCTGTGATCTTCCTATGTCCTCAAAGCCCTCTTTGATGAGTTACCAATAGGACAAGAGAACTCTGGAGAGCAGCTGAAACCCAAGAGGCCTAAAAGTTGACAGGAATTTTCCAGAGTCCTTCTGGACATCTGGCAAGCATAGGACAAGCCCAGTATGACAGTGGCAGGTGTCAACAAAGAACTCTCTTATTCTCCTGCCCACTCCTTCTGGACCTGCAGCCATTGAGAAAGGAACCTGGCCCCACCTCAGACACCTTGCCTTCAGGGACCCGGAAGCTCATCTTGACTCAGGTCAGGAGCTGTGTGTTCTGATTTCAACTTGGGCAGTTTTGTCTTCTGTGGACATTTGGCCATCTTTAGAGACAAAATTGAGTGTCAAAAAGAGGGTGGAGTGAGGGAGGAAGATAGTGAATGTTTGCCAGGGCACAGCCTATTCATGGCATAGAATTGCCAGCTTCAAAGATGATAGAGAGCCCAGGTTGAGTGGCTCTATCTTAGTCACGCAAAGTGAAAGTTCCCTGGGGAAGAAGTGGGTGGACTAGAAATTTATGAGACCACACTCCTTAGGGCATGTGACTCTGAACGTGAAGATCGGGAGTCAGAATGGCTGTGTTCACAGCTTTGTTACACAACAGCCATAGGTATTAGGGTTCTCTAGAGGGATGTAGGGTTTACTAAATTGGTTTACACCATATGGTCAGAATAGTCCACCAACAGCAGCAGCACACTTGGAAGGCTAAGAACCTTGAGGCTGGGTGCAGCAACAGTTGGATAGCCCAGCAATGGCTGCCTCACACCAGACAGGCCATGATCAACCAGTAGTTGGTCCATCTACAATCTGGCACTGAAGGTCTGGAAGGTTCCAAGAAACCATCTTGTCCTCAGTTCATGTTGGAAGCCCAGAAAAAAAAAAAAAAAAAAAAAAAAAAAAAGGGTTTCTATACTGTCGAGTAAAGGGAGGCCTCCTCCTCCTTCTCCTCCTCCTGTGTCCTTCTGGGCTGCTACCAGAAGGTGCCACCACATTTGGGGTGGGTCTTCCCACATCCATTAAGGCCAATAAGACAGTCCCACACAGACTTGCCCACCTCAACTGAGGCACACACACACACACACACACACACACACACACACACACACACACACACACACACACACACACACACACACACACACACACACACACACACACACACACCCCTCAGGTGACTGTGAGTCATGACATGCTGACATTTCAAACCAGTCCTCCTGGGCAAGTGATCCTGGGTAAGTCACTTTATTCCATGAACCTCAGGGTCTGGAAAATAAATCCTGAAGAGAGTTGTGAAGGTCCTTAGGAATACCATACCTGCTAGAGTTTGGATCTTCAATATCCCTCAAAGGCCCATGTGTCATGCGTTGAAGACTTGGTCCCAGCTAGTGAGCCGTCTGGAAGGCGGAGGAACCTTTGGCAGTCAGGCCAAGAGGAAGGAGATTAGGTCACTGTTGGTGAAACTTTGAAGTGAATACTGGGGCCATGGTCCCTTCCTGTCCCTGTGTTGCTTCCTGGTTCCCATGAAGCCTCTTCTGAAACAGGCTTCTCCTGTCATGTCTTTTGCCACCAAAGGCCAAAAGCAGCAGGGCCAAGTGGACTGAAACCCTGACACTGTGAAGCCAAAATAAATACTTCCTCTGTTTAAGTTGGTTCTGACAGGTCCTTTGCTATAGTGACAGAAGGCCACTGCTCTGAAAAGCAGAGTACAGTAGAAGTCAGTTCTTACCATCTTTTTGGTGGAGAGGCCTTACCTACCTGCTAGGGCTTGGTGAGCGAGGGCCCAGTTGTGTAATAGAAAGATCTTGACTCCACAGAGAAGGGCCATCCCTGCAAGTGGTTACTTATTCCTTCTTGGCTACTAGAGGTCGTTCCCATGGAGTTCCAGGTGTTCTCAGTTGTTCTCAGGAGGGGGGCAGGGCAAGGAATCTCACGGAAGTCACTTGTGTGTCTTTTCGGTTGGATGGAGAAGGTGTCATACAATACAATAGTTTTCTTCTTCTTACTATTCCGCTGCAGCTCAGAGTTATTGCCAAATAACTGTCCCCACACCCTGTGATCTTGCAAGATCCTAGTTCTATCTGAGGCAGGTGGTAGAGACCTTCAGGCTCTGGTCTGAGAGCTGGGCTCTGGTTGTGGAGAGACTAGTTTTAATTGCACAATTAGTGGCAGTTGAGAAAAACAATGTACTTTGGCATTGTTTTTACAATTGTACTTTAGCAACTCCATTAACAACTCTCCTTGGATCCCCAGGGGCTCCATTGTGAGGTGTAGCTGTCGGGCTGGGCCAGTTTGGGGTGTCTGCTCACCTTGCCTGGCCAAGCATTAAGTAGCTGGTTATGCCTGAGCGAGGAAAAGAGCCTGACAGACTGCTCTCTGCCTTCAGGTGCCCCCAGTAAATATGCCTATGACCAGACTCCTGGCCCCACTCCACACACTTCACTCAGATGTCAGTCACTTGTTATTTTGCAAATGCCTTCTCCACACATTTTTATCTCTGGGCAGGAGAGATTTGAAACCCAACAAACTATTGTTCATAAACCAGAAACGAGGCCCCTGGTTGTGAAAATAGGAATTCCTCCTGTGTACTGCAGCCTGACCGTGCGCCTGGTGCTGCTGCAGGAGTGCGGTGTTGTTCTTTATAGGGGTTGACTGTGATCCAAAGGGTGAAGAACCAGCTGGGTCTTCACCAGCGCTCACCATCCGGGAATATAAACAGGACGGTTTAGAGTGATGTTTTAGAACGCATTCCATTTTAGTTATTTAATATGTGTGTATATACTTACAGGCAGATGTCTCATGGCGCTTGGGTGGAGGTCAGAGGACAACTTTTGGGATATGGTCCTTTCTTTCCAGCATCTATGTCCTGGGTGGGGGTGGGAGTGTCAAAGTGGGAGTCTTCAGGATTGGCAGCCAGTGCCTTTACCTACTGAGCCATCTCACCATCCTGAAGAGCTTTTTTTCTTCCCATCTTGTGGGTTTGAAGGCTGAGAGAGAAGCTGTGTAGGTCAGACAAAGGTGAGTTTCTGGGTTGTGGGTGGAAATTAAAACCGCAAGAGGCCTGAGGCTGAGGAAGCAGAGTCAAGCCAGGAGCTCCTGCCGGTGCCTCGGGACCTGAGAGGAAGTCATAGGGTGAGGACAGTGAGGTCCTTGTGGCCTTGCCTGTGATGGGTATCACCCTGATCCTTGGGAGTAGAGAAGACAAATGGCCATCAGAAAGGCGATGAAGCTAGACCCCAGGGTGCACCCCTGGAGGCTGTGGGCGGGGCACAGAGAATGGGAAGGAGCTGCCAAGTGAGAGAGGGGACTTCCTTCAGTGTCCCTTTCTGCCCTTCCTCATTGCATTGTGGAAACAGCTCTGAGGCAAAGGCCTACCTTGTCTTTCTGTGTGGGCAGGAAGCTAGACTCCTCTTCTTGACTAGTGTCTGGCACCTGGTGAGTCCCGGTGATCTTATACTTGTTTTTTCTATTTTTTATTTACTTTTGTGTGCTTATGTGTCATATGCTGGTGTTTGTGTTCTTGTGTATGTACATGTGTGAATGAGCCTGTGGGTATCTTCCTTAGTTGATCTCCATCTTATTTTTTGAGTGTAGGTCTCACTGAACCTGGACCTGACCAATTGGGCAAGACTATATGGTCTAAGCTCCAGGGGTCATCCTATCTCTGCCTGCCCAGCATTAGGATTATAAGTGCATGCCACCTTGTCTGGCTTTTTGATGTTGGTACTACGGTTTTGAACTCAGGTCTCCATGCTTGCATGGTAGGCAGTTTACCTCCTGAGCCATCTCTCCAATCCCCTTGTTTATCCTTTTTATTGAAGGAGAATATAGGTAAAGAAAAATTCATAATGGTTTTCAGTGAAGCAGTGAATTTCTTTTTCTTTTTTCTTTTTTTTTATGGTTTTTTTTTCAAGACAAAGTTTCTCTGTGTAACAGCCCTGGCTATCCTGGAACTCACTCTGTAGACCAGGCTGGCCTTGAACTCAAAGAGATCTGCCTGCCTCTGCCTCTCAAGTGCTAGGATCAAAGGTGAGTGCCACCACCGCACGGCTCAGAGCAGTGACTTTCAAAGTTAGGGAAAATACAAGGTGAGATTTCTGTGAGTGCCCAGTCTCAGAATCAGCCTGTCAGTACATAATCTTGTTATAGTTTCTGTTCAAAGACACTGTATTTATATGTATCCTCAATCTATTAGCTTTGACCTCTCAGCTAACAGCACTATGACTCATGCCTGGAGTACCTTTGTAAGCACATACTCTCCTATGTGATATTTCAAGGCACAGTTCCAGGACACCCTCCAAAGCCACAGAGAAACCCTGTCTCGAAAAACCCAAAAAAAAAAAAAAAAAAAAAAAAAAAAAAAAAAAAAAAAAAAAAAGAAGAGCTGAAGTCCTTCATACAGGACTTAATATAAACTTTGTCTATTCCCAGGACACAAGGTCCATGTCGTCCCTAGAGGTCCCCTTAGTATCTGATTGTCATTTCCATGCCCATCATGTAATTCAGGACTGTAGCTGGGGACCTAAAAAGCCAGCAGACAGGACTGAGTGGAGTTTACTGAAGCACAGAGATCCCCAGTTCCGGCTTCAACCACTTGAGAGACCTGTTTGATAATACATTCACTTTAGATCAGAGGTCTTAGAGAGAAACACAGGCCTCTTCCTGCAGGAGACACTTTTAAAACCGGGGGATGAGCTGTAGATAGACATTTTTACAATGACAGTTCGGGCCTGGAAAGATGACTTCAGTCAGTTAAAATATTTGCCTTACAAGCATGGGGACTTGAACTGAATCTCCAATACCCATTTGCCTATTAACCCAGTATTGGGGGTTGAGGACTCTGGGGCTTCCTGGCCAGCCAGTCCAGCCATATCAGTGAGCTCCAGGTTAGGTGAGTGATCCTATCTCAAACAATAGGGACTTAAGAAGACACTTGATGTCAACCCCTGGCCTTTATACATGGGAATTTATGCATATCACACACACACAAACTTGTATGCACTCATGGACACACGCACCCACGGAATATGTACATATGCAGATTGTTGCTTCAAGGAGGGCAGCTTACACCAAATTTTTAAGAAGTGAAGACAGCATCCTGTTTCAAGTTTGCTTGGAACAGAACATCTGCTTTATTTTCTCAGCCAAAGAAGCAGGGGGTCACTGGAGTTCATGTCCTCCAGCTCATTGCTTTCCCACCCACAGCTGTGTTCTTGACAGCTATAAGCATCCAGGCTTAGCTTTGTGCCAGGTGTCATGTGGGGTGTGGCCCACCATTTGAGTCTCACTCTCCCCCCCCAAAAAAGCTGGTCACTTCTAGGATTCTTTCTGGAAAAACAAAACACAAACCAAAACAAAAAGCAGTATCTTAAGTTTGAATTTTAATAGGCACCAAAACTAAGAAAAAGGAGTGACTCAAAGTGGTGGATAGTGTTTGCCATCTGTTGGACAAACAACCCAGGAATGGTTCAGTGGTTAGGATTTGGGGAAGAGACTCATTGTAAATCTTCTAAATAACAGGTAGCTCAGCCACAATGTTAGGAGATACTGGGTCCATAAATAAGCCCACTGCCTTAGTTTCCCCACCTTTCAAAAGAGATTAGGAAACAGAAATCGACAAAATGGTTGTTTACATTTATTTATCAGAAACAACAAAATAACAATGGCAGCAGCCAGTGCCCTTCAGCACACATTGGGAAAGAGAACAGCTGACAGGTGGCAGGCCCTGTGCTGGGTGGGGGGGGGAGATTACTTCATTGACTCTTTACAAGCATCTAGGAGGTGTAGCTAGTAGATCGTCTGGTGGAATTTTTACACCTGCATTGACACCCACTTTCAAGGGGTTTGTCTGCCCAAGCCTTAAACCCAGCCCTAGGACAGGCTGTCCTGAGGATTAGTGCTTTACACACATCTTCCCACATAGATCTTGAGGGAAGAGTATGTTAATGAGGAGGAAGGAATTTTGCAAAAAAGAACCAATATATCAACTGCTCCTTTGAAGGAATCCCATCCTTAATAACAGAATGATGTTGTTTTCCCATACGGTCGGTCGGTGGAGTTGTTTGGGGTGAGCTATGGAGCTCTCTGGCTCCCCACAGCTGTAGTACTTTGCTGGCTGGAAGTGTTAGTCTAGGTTTGTTCTAAGTCAGACTAGATTGCTCTCTTCCCTGGCAGCTGTACATGGGGAGTCAGCCTCTCCCAGACCCTCAGCAAAGGGATCGCACAAATCCCAATATGTGGTTTCTGGTTCTCTGTCAGAGAAATGCCTGCCTCTGCCCCTGGTTGCAGACCTAGGTGTACCTGACAACCTAAAGCCCTTGTCATTCCGGGAGGAGGAGCTGAGGTGTCAGAGAACTTTAACCAAATCCCCGAGAAATTAAGGTCTTCTGTCCATTGAGGCAGAAAGATAAAGGAGTGTTTGCCTCTGGTTTTACTTGAACTGACACCACATCTATATTATCTTGGGGTTGACCTTCTGAATAGATTTAATCCCAGAAGACATTTGATGTTGCAACCTTGACCCTGAGAGTTCATGCCTTAAGCTGTCACAAGCTCTTTGGCTCCTGAAGTCTTCTGTATGCTGCCCACAGTCTGTTTCTTCATTCCCCTCTCTCGCCCTCCCCAGCTGGGGTAGAACACAGACCCAGAACACCTGCCTCCAATGTGGCTGTCAAGTGCAGAGAGTGGGGGTCATGGAGGTCACTCAGGCCTGTGTTACAGAGCAGAATGACTGTCACCAGCTCTGCCCATACTTACTTGTGACAGAGATGCAACATCTGTGAGGCTTGGCATTGTGGGAAGTGCCAAGTTGGGGGAAATATAGAAACCATGAAGGAAAGAAATGGTTGATGAGAGATCTTGGCCACTTGCTCCAGTCAGTGTTTAGTGGAGCTGCCCATATGGGTCCCTGTCTCATCCTGGCACCACTGCAGGGTTCACCTACTGCTGTGGGTCAGCATGTGTAGACACACAGGCACATACCAGTGCAGTTGGAAACATTGCCACCCTACAGACAGGCAGCTCAGGGGGCAAGCCCTCTGTGTTGGAATGGGATCCTATCAGCATACTCCTGATACAAGGAAAGAAAACATTAATTCCCACCAAGCTTTATGTGGCTGCTTTGTGTAAAAGACTATAGTTTCCGTGCAAAGACTGGGGAAAGAGAATGAGTTGTCACAGGCCCACTGAGGTGTCAGCCTTGGGTCTGGTCCAGTAGGCCCCATCCTTGATCCAGCCCCAGAGTCCCAGCTTCCTTCAATGGTCTCTTCTTATACCAATCCCCCTTACGGGCTATTCCACGTAACTTTTCTGCTCATTTCTTTTAATTTTTTTTTTCTTTATGTGTACAAGGGTTTTGCTCCCTGTTTGTCTGTGCACCATGTGTATGCCTGTAGAGGCCAACGAGGGTGACATATGACATAAACCCTGGAGTTCCAGATGGTTGTGAGTCACATGTGGGTCCTCTGGAAGAGCAGCCAGTGATGTTAACCACTTATCCTCCCAGCCCCCTTTATGCTCAGTTTAAAAGTTTTAGCCCGAAATTTAAAAATCTTTTAGCTCAAATGAAATTATTCGTGTGTATGGCATAAAGAATTTGCCAGAACTTGTTCCTTTGAGTAAGAGGTGACCAGAGTGCTAGGGAGACCGTCCACGGACATACTAGATCTGCTGCTGGCTGAGGCTGCCCTGGTCCTGAACAAGTTTCTTCTCTGCATCTGATTTAAAACTGGAATGGCGAGTTCTTCTGGTTGTGTCAGCCGAGAGAATTAAGTTCAAATCCAGTGAGAAATTTTCATCTATTTCCAAGTGAGGCAGCTGCCTCTCTCTGTGCAGCACACAGTGGGATGGGGCTGGTGAGGGGTGAGGGGTGAGACACTTGAGAGAACCCCTGGTCACGAAGGGTAAAGAAGTGATGAGAGAGCAAAGAGGACCCTTTGAGAAAAAAGAAGACACCAGAGAGAGCCTCTAAGTATTTTGTAGAGAACAGGAGAGAAATACAGTCTGCTAAACATTCAGGCACCTCGCACTTTCTGTGTCAGCTAATGACGGGCCGGCCTCTGGGTAAGGAATGAAGCTTGAAATGATTTTAGACATGGCATCCATCCCACAAAGGGAGCATTGTTAGGACACTGTTGTGTTTACCACCTTGAGTAAATCAGGGATAGGGAGCATGGCTGGTCCCAAATGAGGACTGTCATACATTCTATCTATCTCCTTCTAGACAGATTGCCCTGGTAGAAATTAGTTTTAAAATGAATGTTGAGGTGGCAGTCACTATATATATTATAATATATTGTGGCTCAGACCAGAGGAGATAATCTCTTTGATGCATCTTTAGAAAAAACAAAAGTCTGCTGAAGAAGAGAAAAAATGTCATCAGAGATGCTTTGGCTCAGGGGGTTAGGGAAAGTGGGGTCTCTCCTAGACTCCACTCCTCAACCCCACCTCCCCTTGCCCCCTGGGCCAAGGCAATACAGTACTCCTTACGTGGGAAAGAAGATGGAGATGAGACTGAAGGAAAGGGGGAGTGTCTAACTAACCTTGCTTCCTTGTTGCCTTTATCACAGAAAAGGGTCAGCCTCCTGCTGCTACAGGTCCTGGGGCTGATGGGCAACCCACCCCACCCTGGATCACCATGGCCCGGCAGAAGCGAAGAGGGGCCCCAGACCTTCCTGTCAACCAGGAAGACAAGCCTGGGCCACGGATCCTGAAGACAGAAACTGGAAAGCAAACCCAGGTGCTGAGAGAAAACACTGTTTCTGTGGAATTCGGGGTGGGGCTGTTGGCAGGGTGGGTGGGGGCAGGCACTGTGGTGATCACAGAGATCCTACATGGGCATCACAGAGCCAATGCCTATGGTGACCGCTGATGCGAACTTGGGGACTAGTGAGGCCAAGTCACTATGTCAGCTTCTAGCCCCCATAGAAGAACAGTCTGCCTGTGTGGGCTGTTAAGAAGGCAGTGGAGACAGTTCTGTGCTCTGGCCTCCTAGGCAACGCAGCTCAGCCTCTGGAAAAAATTGAAGAGAGTTAAAACAACGTCTCCCCTTAGAGACACGGTGACACTGTCACCAGATCCATCTCAGCTCATTGTGCAGTGATAAATGAACCCCGTTCCTGCTGCTGCCTGCTGGGTTCCCTGATTCCTCACCTGGGGCTGCACAGCTAAAGCCCAGAGTTGCATTATGTATTCAGCTGAAAACAGCTTTCATCAACCCAAACAACTGTGCTTAGGAGTGTGCTGTGCCTTAGCTATTGTAGCCCTCTACTAAGCAGCACTATAAGTGGGAGCCTGCTGTGGTAGGACCTGTTTCCCTTCATGCTAATGCATCCTTGGTTGTAGCCACGGCTGGAGACCTCTATGTAGTGCAGGGGCAGGGAAATTCAAGAAGGAACGGTTAGCCCATTTCAACTTGTGCCATTTACCATGTGTCACAAAGCCACAAAAGGATTTCCAAACTGAAGCCATTTGGCTTTCACAGTGAATCCTTGCTGTCCACCATCTGGGGCTGAGGCTATGTTGTAGGTGCAAGGAAGAAGCCACCATGCAAATGTGGGCAGGAAGGGGCTGGCACAAGTCAGAGCTCTGGAATTTTGATGGGTGACATTGGTGAGCTGGTGCCCGGAGCCCAGAAAGTGCCAGCAGCATGATTCATCTTGAGAGAGACTTCTTGTTGCCAAGCCACTCTGGGTGTTTACCCCTCTGAGTCTGTAGAGCTGGACAGCATGTGTGTCATTCTGTGTCTCCATAGGACTCTGTGAAGCAGGGTGACTTTGTCCGAAGCAAATCTTTCCTGATGACCCCTGTGAAGCCTGCTGTGACCCAGAGGCAGGGGTCAAAGCTGAGCCCCAAGGAGGGACTACAGAGAGGAATCTCACTGTCCCATCAGAACTTGGGTATGAGATTGGCATGAATTTGCAAACACTTTGCTGTCATTATAATCAAATTATTCCTGCAGTTGGGAATTTGTTTTGTTGAATCGTTTTTTGCCATGTTGAGCTGGGCCTTTTTTTTTTTAATGCAGCTTTTATTGAGATGAAATTCACACATCATAAAACTCACCCATTTTAAATGTACATTTCAGCGGATGTATCTTACAGTGAGCCTATGTATATTTGTAGAGTCCTGCCGCCCTGGTGGCAATCCAAGAATAGAACATTCCCTCACACTGGAAAGACACTCATGCCCATTTGTCATATTCCCTTCCCTGGTTGTAGGTAAGCACTAACCTATTTATGTCTCTGTAAGATTTGCCTTTTTGGGAACATGAAAGCATAAAATATGGGCTCTTTTCTCTGCTGTTTTTGAATGCGATTCCGAGCTCACTGCGGTAGCATGTGTCAGTTTTCTCTTTTAATGCTGCTGGACATTGAGCCCAGGATATTGTGCACACTAATCAAATACTGTACCACCCAATAACACCCCAGTATTTTCTAAATTTTATTTATTTTGCATTGTAAAGACACAAGAACCTAACTTCCCAAGCTGTCTTTTAATGTGTGATTGTGAAGGTATTAGGCTTGGTCCAATGGGCAGCCTACCTCTAGGGTTCTGTGGTCAGACCCAGCACATTTCAACCCATTTTGCCTCTAGAACCATCTAAGCCTGCTCCCATGCTCTTTCAATCATATACACACCATACCTGGTGCTTGAGTCTTCACACATTTACATATTAATGGATTGTGTATTCCGAAACACAGCAGAGACTGTAACATGTATTTAAAACTATTCAAGAGGCTTAGTGAAAATCCACACTCCTGTCTCCTGCTTTTGTTTGTTTTGTCTCTTTACCAGCAGCTCAGGCTGCAGCGATGACAGAGAAGGAGTTGCATCAGCTGAAGAGAGCCAGCTATGCAAGTACAGATCAGCCATCCTGGATGGAGCTTGCCAGAAAGAAATCTCAAGCTTGGAGCGACATGCCCCAGATCATAAAATAGATCGGCAGCCTGCCGATGAAGGATGTCCACCGCATTGACTGGCTACTTAGTTTAAACTGCCAATAAATCATGGCAAACAGACTGTGAAACTTAAGATTGATTTTTGTCAACGAATGATGATGTGTTCGGGGAAGAGAGAGGAACCAGGCAGAACAAAGAAGACGAGGCAGCCTCAGTCCTGGGACAGAGGGGTTGCAGTAAGAGGAACCCTGTAAAAGCTCCTTCCTGTGCTGAGGTATCAATGTGACCCTTCAGAATCCCCCTTCCAGCAAGTGGAAATGAGGAGTGCACATGCTGGGTGTCCTTTAAGAACAGAACCAGAACTTCTTAGGAGTCCCAGGTCTGCTTTGTCACTTGTCATCAGCCAGTGCCTCTGGCCACTGTCTTGCGTGGACCATTGTCATCTTTTGTGTTTACTAATAGGCATGATGTTTATGGTAAAGCAGGGATGCCATTTACAAGAGCAGCTACATAACAAAACAGTTTCCTGAAGATATCCACCCTTGAGAAGGGGAGGATGGCACGTGGCAGGGTTTGTCAATTCATAGACTGATTCCAAAAATAATTTTTAAACTTTTCCACTAGGCATCTGTGTCCTGAACCATTGCACAATGCATTGCCTGTTTAATAAAAGGTTTCAAACATGCTTCTGCTTTGTGTGTAAATGTTATTTCTGCTCACGGGGAACATCCTGATACTGAGTTAAAGGCTTTCCTTCACACCTCACTGAAAATCCTGGCTGGATTGGGTGTTTGAGCCTTGGTGGTGGTGGTGGTGGTGGGGGTGGTTTGTTTGTTTTCATTGTTCTAACAGAACATTGGTATTCTTTTTAGGAAGAAAGAAGAGTATGTAGGCTTTTTCCCCCTCATTTTCTCTATGTATCAATCACAACATTGTTAAGAATATAAAATTCTTAAAGGCTGTCTTAGTTTGCTTTCTGTTGCTGTGATAAACAACATAACCAAAAGCAACTTGGAGAGGAAAGGTTTATTTTGGCTTGCACATCCCAGATCACAGTCCACTCAGGGAAGACATGGCTGGAGCTCGGAGCAGATATTGAAACAGAAGCCATGGGGACTGCTTGTTGCTCATGGCTTGCTCAGCCTGCTTTCTTGTACAACCCAGAACCACTGGGATGACACTGCTGGAAGTGAGCTGGACCCCCCCACATCAGTCATTATCCAAGAAATGCCCTTGCAGACTTGATGATGTGCTATCTAATGAGGTATTTTCTCAGTTGAAGTTTCTTCTTCCCAGATGACCTTGGTTTATGTCAAGTTGACATAAAATAAAATAATAAGTAAATAAATCTAACCAGGTCACAGTCAATCCTTTATTGCATTCCACTTATCCAACCTGTATATTCCTGTTGGCAACTGGATCACTGGTACAAGAGACAGATAGGCAGAATGTGGTGAAATTGGACTGGAACAAAACTTCAGGATCTTGGGGTTTCAATATAATTGTTCTTTAAAATAATTCCAGTTTGTTCTTCTCCAAAGGCCAGTCTCCATGAGAGTTAGTTCAGCTAGACTCAAAATCAGTCCAACATCACAATATATTGTATTGTAATTTGATTTTATGTGTCCTAAGGGATGCCATTTTTAGTCTATTTTCTAGCCTCTTGAAAATTATTTTTCTAGCTGTTAGTACTACACAATTTTATTGCATCTGCCTCTGTTGAAAAAAGTCTTGGGACAGTTTTTCCCCCCAGCCAAATTGATTCATCAATGACATTCTCGTAGAGAACATAAAACCCAAATTCTACAATGACTGTGTCTACACAAGGACTCTAAAGTTTCGGCATTAATAGTTTTAGCTAGAGACAAATGAATTTGTTTGTGCTTACCCTAAACCATCATTTCTGTGACCAGCGGATCATTTCAGAGGAACCCTTTGGAGGCAGTGGTCTCACTTTAGCATCAAGGTGGAGCAGTTCAGTGTTGATTAAGTAGGGCTTACCATTCCCTGTGTTTCAGGGTGGGGCAACCCAAAGGTTGTAGGTTTTTAGGGCCACAGGTAAATTCAGTAGGTGGTGTAACACGACTTCTAATAGGTCTTAATAATAAAAGCCCAAAGTCAGATAATAGGGGGTAAAAGCTGAAAGATCAGAGAAGCAGAGCAGCCAGCCACTGGAGCTCTCACCTTCTCACCTCTACGAAATCCTCAGACTGAAAAAAGACAGTAAGTACCTGTCTCCTCCCTCCTATCCTCCTCTCTCTGCCCGACCATCTCACTTCCTATCTGTCTGTACAGACCTCTAGACCTCTATGGCTAGCTCTGCCCTCCGGTCTTCAGACAAGCTTTATTTCTTAGAGTATAAACAAGATATCACCACATGGTGGGATGATGACAGCCCATAACCACCACCTTCTGTGTGGGGATTGGCGTCTTCTACTCTGCTAGAAGAGCCAAGGCTCAACGACGATTATCTAGAAGTCTGGAGTGGCAACAAAGATGGGGAAAACCTTGGAGGAATCACCAGCCTTAATTCTCCTGAGAAGACTGGGCAATGCTTGAAGTATGTTAGACACATTTTTAACAACCATCTCTTCAGTCCTTGGGGTGAGTACTTATTTCCGCTTTGCAGATGAGGAGACTGAGGCACATTGAAGCTAAGGCCATTGAGGGCCTACATTTTTAAACCACACTGTGAATCATCACTCCTGTCTTTGTTTTTGCTTTTCAGAGCTGAGGCCTAAACCCTTGTGTTGCTAGGCAAGCACTATACCACTGAGCTAAGTCCCCAATGCTAACATTCCTGTTTTTAAAATGCAGTAGTACAGGAGTGAACCTTGTCCTCAAAGACAATGTGAGAGCATACTGAACTTGACCTTGAGAGCTCCTGTCTTAGGAACAAGTATGTACCTCATGCTGTCTCCTTGGTGACCACCTTTGCCCTCATTTGTTAACTCCTTTATAAGAATGAGAGACAGTGTTGGCTTTTGGGGGCTTTAATTTAGTCATTTTTTAAAGTGCCCGCACACTTGAACAATGTGTAATGTTTGTAACTTCCATGAAAGCTCCCTATAAGGGTCTCGACAGTGGAGTTCAGCCCCATGAAAACTCTGTTTTTGTGGCACACCCGTTTGTTTTTGTTTTTGTTTTTATGGGAAATGGATACAGTGACTAGACATTAAATATTCAAAAATCAAAGGAAAGTACTTGTAAGGACAATGATGAGCCTAAAATACAGGTTGGCTGTAGCCAAGTGGACACTTGAGGTTGGAGTAGGGGTGGCTGATGAGGTAGTCTAATTATATAGCTGATCCTGGTGGCCTGGGCTAAGGTAATGGTCTAAGTGGGTGTGTTTGATGGGATATGAGAAGAAAAGAATATAAGTAAGGGTTGGTGCCTAAATTCTTGGCTGGAGTTCTTCGTTGAGTGGGGAAATCATTTACAGAAACAGAGCTCGAAAGTGAAATCCACAGAAAAGAGGACATCTTAAATGACCTCCCATTAAGTCACCAAATAAATACATCATGTCCACAGATGGAGTTATAGATTTGGGAGATCTCAGTTTGAAACAGAAATTCAGGTCTGGAAGAGGAAGAGGGGTTGCTGCCAGGACTGAACTAGGGGTGCCCTGACTCTAGGGGTCCAGGGAAAGCAGATATATCCAATTTGCCTTTGGAGCAAGAAAGAAAAGCTGAGCAGAGAGAGGAAACAGAAGAGTGTTGGGAAGGGGGTGAGGCTGAGATCTGCTAGATGACTTTCAGCAAGGAGAACAAGAGCTGGTTCTGGGCACCCAGAAGGGTGACCTTGATGGAGCCCCTTTCAGGGTGCTGCTGGGGAGAGGCTCAGATGAAGTAGCCTATTGGTGCATCGGCTAGAACTAACTTTCAAGAGCTTCTCTGTGAATGAAAACAGAGTTGTGTGACTCACAGTTTTGTTTGTGTGTTAGAAGGAACATACAAAGGGATTTATGTGTAAGTAGAAATGAACTTAGAGGAGAGAGGAGAAAAATCAATCGTGAGGCTGGTCTTTTGGAAGCATCCCAAACTCCCCATGGGTTTGGGCAAGGATGAAATACTCACATCTTGGAAAGCTCTTGTTCCTGGAAATGGATGCCCCATGTTCTGGTCCAGTTGGCATGCAATGGACAGCCAGCCCAGTGTAGTGACTGACAGTCTGATCAAAGTGTCCCCTGCTTGCTCGGCTGCTGACCTGTTTTCTTTACCTTGGTGCCAACCAAGCTTCATGGTGAGAAGGAATGGATAGGGTGTTAGCAGGGTGTATACAGCTCTAACATCCCACAGCTCATTCACTGAGTCTGTGGTCCCTTTCTCCCTTAAAGAGCAAAGTAGAATTCATGTAGATACCTGCAGATTTCATGCTAGGGAAACACAAAGCTGTCACCACAATTCTTGGGCATTCTTCTCCCCACTCTGCTCTGCACTTGGGAAGCCTGCATTTTTGAGGGATTGTTGCTGTCTTACCG
Source organism: Cricetulus griseus (assembly GCF_003668045.3). NCBI lineage: Eukaryota > Metazoa > Chordata > Mammalia > Rodentia > Cricetidae > Cricetulus > Cricetulus griseus. The sequence goes on from NW_023276807.1 coordinate 10,624,519, forward strand.
CAAAAGTGGCTCCTTCAGCAGTCTGCAGAATTCCATGTACACATGACATTCCTGTGTGTCTAAGTGTGTGTGGCTGGGGGCGGGGGGGGGGGGCTGTGAACACACGTTCATCTCCATCAACATGGAGTGTGTGTCTTCATCACTTCTCTGTCCCTTCCCCCCCCCTTTAATGCCTGGATCTGATTGGTTAGCCTGCTTAGCCAGCAAGCTTCAGGATCCCCCTGTCTCTGCTCCCTACCACTGGGATTACAGGAGTGCACCCAGCCCCACACTTGATAGCCTTTGTCTGGATGGCGCCCATTAAACATGAGGGCGTTTGTGAGCATGGTGGTTTTCTGGGTGTGAGGAGACACAGCTTTCTTCTTTTTCTTTTTTTTAAGATTTATTATATACACAGTATTCTGTCTGCATGTATGCCAGATCTCATTATAGATGGTTGGGAGCCACCATGTGGTTGCTGGGAATTGAACTCAGGTCCTCTGGAAGAGCAGCCAGTGCTCTTAACCTCTGAGCCATCTTTCTGGCTTTCTTTATCTTCCCGGTCCCATAGCTCTAGCCACCCACAGCAGGACAAATCTCCCTTGGTTATCTCAAGTGCATCAGTTCATCTACACACATATGCCACTCCAAGTAACTAACAGAGAGCTTCTCCCAAACAAATGGCATCGTCTCACTGACAGGAGTCGTGATGGATGGAACTTTCTCAACTCCATTCAAGCCTGTCCTTTGATTAATGCTGAATAGCACCAACAACAAGATCTGTGTTTCCCAGCATGGCCAGCCTGGACTCCATCTATCTGAGTTGTCACATTTCTCAAAACAGCCCTGGTATCAGACTGACTGTCAACAGCCCTGAAGATCTCCCTGCTTTAGCTAGCTTCCAGTAAGCTGAGAGTCGTGGCTGCTGCTCCAGCTTTGTCAGCTGCCAGCTTGAGGATAACCAAGGCTTCCTGTGCAGGCTAGAGGGAGGAAGGGTATCTGTTTAGTAGGTGAGAAATCAATGAGATGAAAATGCACACAGCAAATATGCAGCCCCCTGACACCCTAGAGAAGATGCACTTCAGCTTTGAATAAGTCTGGAGTGGAAAGTGGAGGGAGAGACTAAATGGAAGATATTCTTTATACTGGAGCCTAGGAGAAAACAAAATTTTTTTTATGGCGGTGGCTTAAAATAACAAGCAAGTATTTCAGGCTGTGAATTTAAAATATGCCCACAAATTCTTCAACAATCCTCTCTTCAAAGTGTGGGGCATACTGCCCATCCTGAGTGTGGATCAACCTGACTGTTCACTTCCATTTGCAGCCTTATCCCCTACGCACCGGGGATACATTGTAAGCGCCCCCCAAACGACAGCTGCTACCCAGAGCTGGTATCAATATGAGTGTTATCTGCAATATGCGTGTATCTGTGATAAACCTGGACCATTTAACTTGAAGGAAGTGCTTTCAATTGCCAGCATTGCTGGCATTCTGGGAACATTTATTGGGTAAAAATAAGGGTTTCATGTACACAAGCGCTGTCATGCCACCATAATCCACCTGGTTATTGAAACAGCTACTAAGAACCTGATTGTGATGACAAACCAAGTTATATGCTTGCCCTCAGACAACCAGACGTGTCTGTTAAGGGATCATTCATATCGAAGGCAGGAAGAAGCAGACTGGTGAAGGATGCTGGGAGACGATTTCTCATTCTATTTAAAAATGGACTGTGGGGGTGGGGGCTGGAGAGATGGCTCAGAGGTTAAGAGCACTGACTGCTCTTCCAGAGGACCTGAGTTCAATTCCCAGCACCTACATGGCAGCTCACAACTGTCCAGTTCCAGGGGATCTGATACCTTCACACCAATGCACATAAAATAAAGTTAAATAAATTATTTTTAAAAAATGGACTTCGAGGTGAGAGGTAGAGAGAGTGGACAAATTAATAATAGTAGTAGTAGTAGTATCATCATACTCATCCATAAAACAGCATGCAATTTAAATCTCTAGAATTTCCCATTTGATGTTTTGGCCCCAGGTTGACTCTGGGCAAAGGGATCCAGTGTAGACTGGAGCAGAAGTGGCCTGGGGAGATGGCCCAGTCAGTAGACCACTTACTGTGCAAGCAGGAGGACTTGAGTTTGACCTCAGAACTAACATAAAAAAAAAATAGGTCTGGTGGCGCACACACGTGTAATCCCAGCCCTGAAGAGGAGACAGGTGGGTCTCTGGGATCAAGTCAGCCTAGATGAACTGGTGAGTTCCAGGCCAGAGAGAACCAGTCTTAAAAAGCAAGGTGAGGGGCTGGAGAGATGGCTCAGAGGTTAAGAGCACTGACTGCTCTTCTAGAGGTCCTGAGTTCAATTCCCAGCAACCACATGGTGGCTCAAAACCATCCCTTATGAGATCTGGTGCCCTCTTCTGGTGTGCAGATATACATGGAAGCAGAATATTGTATATATAATAAATATAATAAAATCTTAAAAAAAAAAAACAAAAACAAAAACAAGGTGAACCTCATCCTGAAGAACTCCACCTGAAATTAACCTCTGGCTTCCACACACTTAAGCACACATATACACCAGCATGTACACACACACACACACACACACACACACAAAAGTAGCAGAAGTGACAGTGGTAACACCTAGAGCTAGGTAATGGAAGGCATTGCTGCTTTTTAAATCAAATAGTGTGTGTGTGTGTGTGTGTGTGTGTGTGTGTGTGTGTGTGTGTGTGTAGGCTCCTACTGAAGCCAGAAGGTGTTGGAGTTACAGGCAGTTGTGAACCACCCAACATGGGTGCTGGGACAGAACTTGTATGCTCTGGAAGAGCATCCAACACTCTAAACCACTGAGCCATGTCTCCACCCCTATCACTGCTTTTGTATCACAAACTCTGGGACCGTTTGCCCTGAAGGGAGTCAGCCCCATAACTTAAAAATATTCAAAGAGCCTGCAAAGAGGCCCAGGTGAGAAGAAGCCCATATGACTCATTTATAGGCCTGGAAAGTTGCTACTGTTATCTGAGGCCTCCTGTCAACCATTGGCAGCAGCCTGCCTCTGTGTGAACAGCCTGTTTCCTTCACTGTCTTCAAACAGTCTCCTCCTGCCCTAAGCTGTCAGGTGACTGTGGCCATCTGATGCAATGATTGCAGTCTCCCGAGAGATTCCAGGCCAAACTGCCCAGAAACTGTTGGGAGTAAATGTTGTTTACTGTTGTTTTTGGCCACTGCATCTGATTGTTTTACGAAGTAACAGCAACTAAAAGCACCTTTTCGTGTCCTTTTTTCTGGGTGTGCTTCAGTTGGATTTTGACTGTCCCCTGAAGGTACATATATATTGAAGGCTTTGGTGACCAGTCTATAGTAGTGTTGGAAGGTAATGGAATCTACTGGGAAAAAGTCAGGTTATTGATGGCATTGAAGTCGATATTAAACCCTAACCTCTTCCTGCCTCTCTCTTGCTTCTGGGTGACCATGAGGTAAAGTGGCTTCCCCACTATGAGCTTCTACTGATTTGTACTGTTTAACCTAGGCTGGCCTGAAACTAACTATTCTCCAATCTCAGCCTCCAAAGTGTGGGAGGACAGGGATGCTCAGCTCCTGCTTATTTTAAAGTTGAGATTTTAGTTTGGGTTGAGAAGACAACATGAGAAAATGTAGTTGGTGCCTCTCAAGCTATAGCCTGCCATAACTGTCCTGCAAAGATGGCTAGAGGGCTGCATGGAAGACCTGTGGTCCTCATTCATCAGACTTCAGTTCCGGCCACATCCAGGGCACGCACCTATTTATCGTGGCAGTCTAGTGAGCTCCAGCTAACAGAGAGTGGGCACCAGCAGCATGTGCCCCACAGACAAATGGATCCAGGGGAGAAGTCCTCACAGAGGAAGCCTGAGAAGAGGGAAGGACGCTTGCCTCAGAGGAAGCAGAACTGTCTCTGCCAGATGTTTGAAGGAGGAAGAAAGAAGCAATGGGGCAAACCAGAACCGTAAACTAACTCAGAGGGGATGGAAGAAGTGTTTAAGCTATCAGAGTTTTCCAGCATGGGGCTGGATGCCTGGGCAGGAGTGAGCACCATTGCACCCCAGGGCAGCAAGCGGGGGAGGGAGCATCTTCAGGATGCCAGGCAGGTCTTTGCCATCCCGAGAAGAGAGGGGCAGAGGGTGGGGATAATCACAACACACTGTATATATAACAAAAATAAAGAAGTACACATCACACACACACACACACACACACACACACACACACACACACATACACACACCCATACACACACATACACACACCCATACACACACACACACACATACACACCCATACACACACACCCATACACACCCATACACACACACACATACACACACCCATACACACACACATACACACCCATACACACACACACCCATACACACCCATACACACACACACCCATACACACACACACATACACACCCATACACACAAACACATACACAGAGAGAGAGAGAGAGAGAGAGAGAGAGAGAGAGAGAGAGACAGGGAGAATAATCTCTAGAGACAGGCATTTTAGGAGGCTGCTGCCTGCATGCCTTGGTGGCAGAGCACAGGTGTTTCGGAGGTGGCTGGCACCTGCTTTGTATGTGCTGTTCAGGTTCACTCTGCCCTTCTCCATTGGGGAATTATCTTCATTAACGTCGACATAAAGGAGGGTTGTGTTTGTGTTGCCCAGATTATTAAAAACAACAGCGAGAGTGGCTGTGGGTGTGTGCTGAGGGCACGTGTTTATTAGCTTCTCCTGGGAGCACCCTCAGGTATTTGCAGAGGCCAAAGGCCTGGGAGACCAGTTGGCCTCCCTGTAGAGCGCCTAGTTTCACCGTTGCCGATACATTTGCAAAACCCAGAAATTCTACTTTTAGCTTGCTATCCATTGAAGAACACGTTGCCCCTGAAAGATCCCCCATGGGGATGACAGGCCTGCTTGCTCTCAGACCTAGGACAATTTCAAATTGCTACGGAGACAACGAAAACTAGAAGCAAATCACCAGGGAGTCCTTTAAACAAAACAAACCCAATCTTCTAGAAGCAGAGGCCGTTAAATTTAGATCCTGTTTCCTCCTAAGAAACAGATAGAATGAGATGATCAAATTGTTTCCATTATCAAGTCATTTCCCCTGATACCCCATCCACCCTCCACCCGAAGCTCAGGTGCTCTGCCAGGCTCCCAAAAGGCCAGGGTGGGAGGCAGGGGCTGGACACCCCCCCAAAAATTGCTAAATGTAGGGCCTCAAGTTGCCTGTCTGCCTGGAACTCTGCCTCCCAGGTCAGGCTGAAATAACCTTCGAGCACATGAAGAGTTTATGAAGGAGAATCAGCTTGTGGTGCTAAAGGCTGGAACCACACATGTCCTGGGCCACACAGGGCCCTACAATGTGACAGTGTCCTTACAACCCTTCCAGTATGGGCTACATCCACCAGAGTCTCTGCTTTGGCTATATCGGGTGTACAGAGCTTTCTTCTGATCTTTGTGTGGGGCACTGGGCTTCCAAGGCATCTGACTGAACTTTCAGCCTGTCCCCCTCAGAATCTTAGGCTGAAGTCCTACCTAACTCTTAGTGCTTCCAGATGTGACTGCATTTGGAAACAAAGCCAACGATGGGATAATTAAGGTAAAACCAGGTTGCTGAGGTAGGCCCTGATCCAGGATGCCTAGGAGAGCAGAAGGAGAGATGGCACAGACACATGCAGTGAGAAGATGACCGTCTGCAAACTGAGGAGGTCTCTGAAGAATGAACATCACCAGTGCTCTGATTTCTAGCCTCTGGGATGAAGAGAAAATGAATCGCCACATTCCAGCTACCCATCCTGTGTACAGCCCAAGCAGCCTGACACACAGAGCAGGGGCTGCCTCCTGCCTGGGTCTGGACTAGCAGAACTGGCCTTATGGGCCTCACACCTGAGCCTTTGTGAAGAGCCACAAACGAGCTTATTCAGTGGAGCTAAAGCTTCATACCTTGGCCAGTGCCAAGGTATCTATTAGACTAATCTCCAGTGCTTAATTCTCTGTTTTTGAATAACTTGAACTTCTGTATGCTTCCTAGTTCACAGCTGCTTGCTTTGGTCTGGTCTTCTTGCAGTCCTCTACCTGCCGGCACCCAGAAGTGTTGTCTATACTGTGTCCCGGTCTGTGGTGGGCAAAACAGAGCGGTTAAGGTCTACTGAAGGCATAAACAAACAAAACATAGCTAAGTATGTGAAGGAGTCCGTGAAGGGTTGGTCTACAGAGCCTGTCCTTCAGCCAAGTCACAGGTGCTCTGTTCTCATTCACCCCCGTGACTGTCAAAGTCCAGTCCAAATGTTCTTAGTGAGAGGGGCAGGGCAGGGCAGGGCAGGGCAGGGCAGGGCAGGGCAGGGCAGGGCAGGGCAGGTGTAAACCAGGAGGCAGAAATAGGCATCAGAAACACCTGAGGAATTTCTATCAAACTGCCCAAGACTGCTCATCTGGTTGGGTCTGACCAAACACTCTAGTGTATAGAATGTTGGGACATCTTCTGTTTGGTTTCAGTTTCTGACCCAGAATGTGGCACCTGTGCCCATGAGTGGGGCTGTGGGTGGGTGGAATGGTCTGGAAATGGTGGTGGTGTTGCTGGGGTCATTTATACCTATTGTTCTATTATTGACTGCAGAGGAGTGACTGCAGAGTGCCCTGTCTCTGCCTTCACGTCCATCCAGTTTGGCAGCATGGACTTCGAAGTTCTGCCATCACGTGCAAACACAGAGAGTTGACCTGCCTCTTTCAGACGCTGTTGCCTCCTGTGCTCCTGACAAACCTTCTTGCTTTTGAAAGCTTGCTTTATTTTAATTATGGCTTTCTCCTGGTTACTGGTATCCATAGCATGGGTCAGGCTTCCTGAGCCTGAAACCCCCCAAATCCAAAGTCCAGACTACTCCAAAAATCTGAAACCCAGTAGGAAGTCTCACAGACATCTCATGAGTCCATGATCACAAACTTTGTTTCATACACGCTTTGTTTTGTTTCTCAGACAGGGTCTCACACTGTAGCCCAGGCTGGCCTGGAACTCACTATGTAGCCCTGGCTAGCCTCAAATTCATGACAGTCCTCCTCCTGCCTTAGCCTCCTAAGTGCTGGGATTACAGAACAGAGCCATCTTTGCTCAAAATTAATTTTAAAAGCTTGTGAAGTTACCATCAGGCTATGAGAACAAGGGTTACCTGAAACATCAGCATATTTCATGTTTAGATTTGAGTCCCACTCCCAGATATCTCGTGTTTACATTGCAAAATCTGAAAGAAGTCCAAATCCCTAATCACAAGAGACTCTTGTACAGTACTGCCCTTGTAGCCATCTTCAGAAGTTCTAGTGGGCCTGCTTGGAAAGGCCATCACAGCTGGGCCTGATGACTGTTTACTTTTCTCACAAACAGGGGGGGCAGGGCTGGAACCTCATTGAGTATCCAGTCCCCACTCCCAACCAGCTGACAGCAATCTGCCTTAGTTGCAGGAGTAGCACCAGGCCTCTGGCTCTTATTGGGAGGGCTGAAGAGTATAGACTGGGGAGGACTAGGGACAGGGACTCCATCTACGTGGCGATGGAAAGGAAAAGCCGACATCAGGGCTAGGTAAAGAATTCCCAGTGCAGTCTTTTTGATGGAAGCACTAACACTCCAGTAAGTATCCCTTCACTCGTTGGATCCCGGGAGTAAAGTTTGGTGGAATCATTCCTTTGTGTTGCTGGGGCCTTAGGAGGAGATGGAGACCTTATTTAAATCTCCTCCTGAGAAAGAATTTTAGCAACAGTGCTCAATATATTTGTCTTTGGTCAACCCCCTGTTTCCTCAACCCCCTGCTTCCCCAACACTTGTGTGAGGTATTAAACTCAAGGCCCCTGTATGCTAGGTAAGCACTCAACCACTGATTCATATCCCAGACTCAACCTTTTGCTTTTAATCTGTGTATGCCTATATTCCCATAGGATATATATATATATATATATATATATTATATATATATATGAAGTGTGTTATTCAATGTCGGTCATTTCATTGATGTGTTTATGCCATTCACATTTGAAATGAGTGTTGATATGGTTAGATTAAGAGTTAAGCAGTCTGCCAGCTGTTTTCAGTTTGTTCCATCAGTGTGTGTTGTTCTTTTTGTCTCTTTTACTGCCTCCTCTAGTTTCCGGTGGATAGACAGGATCTCACTGTATTACCCAGGCTGTACTTGAACTCTAGGGCTCAAACCACTGTTTCAAGTGGCTCAAACTGCAAGCATGTACAGGCACCCAACTTTCAAATGTATCTCCTCTATTGATTTGTCATTTGTATCTCCGTTTATGCTATTTGTTAACTCTTCTAAGGTTTACAGTATATATGTATATATGTATTACTTTTAGAGTCATACACAGTAATGGATTTCATTGTAGGATCCTTAAAATACTTTGTGTTGGTCTCTCCCCTCTCCCAACCCCGTGCCTGCCTCCTGTTTGCCTCCTTTCCCTAGCAGCTCCCCTTTCTCTGTCATGTGTTCTGTCACTCTCCTTCACCCCACTCCCTAACACCCCCTTCATATCTCTTTTTCTCTTCTTCGAGTGTCCTTTCATGAACCATATACCCCCCACACATAGGCGCACATATAAAAATTAAAATCAAAGATCTGCTTATGAGAGATAGTGTGGTATTTGTTTTAGACACCTCACAGAACATAATAATCTCCAGCGCCTCCCATTTCCCTGCCAATGTCATGATTTCAGTTTTATTCGTGGCTGAATGGAAATCTATTGTGTTTGTGTTCTACATTCTCATTATCCATCTGTTAACGGGGGTATGGAGTGCACTGCGAGGGGCAGTAGACTGGAGGGAAGAAGAGTACTGCATGCAGCCAACGACTTATCAGTTTAAGAGACTCTCTAAGTACTCCTTCAAATAACGTTATAGGACTCACTCGGTAAATTGCAAGGGTTTTATGGGGCCACTCCCAATCCCTCCCTCCTGCCTCTTGTACCATGGTTAGCTTCCATTTCCCTGTCCCCTGTGCTGTGAGTACATCTTCCAGTACTACTGCAGGTGCTCTTCAAAACATATCTTTTGGAGTAATTTTTAAGAAAGTCTGTGCCTGGATTTATTTTATTTCTTTTGCCTTTTAATCATAACCCTTCAATCTGAAGATTGTCCTTTAACATTGTTGTAGGATTTATGGGACAGTTGGAAGACTGTGGGTGCCCTTGTTCTGTCTGAGAAAGTCGGTGTTCTTTTTCTCTTTCACTTTCTGAGGATATTCTAGGTAGCTATAGGATGTCAGATTGCCATCCCACCCCACTTGCCAGCACTTTAAAGATGTTCTTGCCCAGCCCTGGTGATTTGCATCTGTAATTCTGGCACTCAGGAGACTGAGGCAAGAGGATTGCTGTGTGTTAAAATACAAGCCTGGGCTACACAATGAGACCTTGTGTCAAATAAATAACAAAAAGAACCAGTGGGTGGATAAATGGGTGGATGGATGGATGGGTGGTAGATTGATGGATGGATGGATGGATGGATGGATGGATGGATGGATGGGTGAATATATAAAATTAGTCTATTGACTTGGGATTATCATAGTTCTAACATGTATACTTGCTGCTCTCTGGAGGATGTCTATTTTCTCTGACTGCTTTCAGTATTTTCCCTATCTTTCATTAGTATTTTCCCTTTCATTAGTTATGGCAATATATGTTTAGGTGTGTTTCTTTTGCTTTATTATCTATCCTATTGGTGTTCACTGATATTCCTTGAAATGTGGCTTAGTGTCTGCCACTAACTTTGGAAAATTCAAGCCATTATTTAAAAAAAAAATGTTATCTGCCCCATCTTCCTGTTTCTTTCCCAATTATGCTTATGTTAGACTGCCTGATGTTTCTGAAATTGTCCTACGACTCTTAAAGGGTCCATGTTGTCTTAACTTTTTTTTTCATTGCATTTTCTGAGAGTTTTGGGTTTTTTGTTTGTTTGTTTTGTTTTTTGTTTTGTTTTGTTTTTTTGAGATAGCTGTCTGGCCTAGAACTTGCTAAGTAGGCTGACTTTGAACTCAAAGAGGTCCACCTGCTTCTGCCTACCAAATGCTGGGATTAAAAGCATGTGCCACCATACCTGGCTTATTTGGACAATTTATATTCTAATATTCAGTTCACAAATTCTTCACTCTGCTCTATCAATTATTAAATTGTTAAATTAAATCAAATTGGAAAAGCAGTTTTCATCTCTGTTAATGTGTTTTGTTATTCAGTAATTCCATTGTAACCCGATAAATAAAAACCCAGAGACTGATATTGGGGTTCAAGCTTCCAGCCGAAGATCAGAAAAGCAAAATAGCCAGACACTAGCTCTTACCTCTACCTCAGGCTGGAGAATAAATTTCCCATGAGGCCCTTTGCTTTTTCCTTTTATACCTCCCAAGTGCTGGGATTAAAGGCATGTGATCCCAAGTGCTGAGATCACCTTTGTATGATCTCAGCACTTTTGTATGCTTCTCTTTAGGACTGGATCAATTTCATGTAGCTGAATGTGGCCTTGAACTCAGAGAGATCTGTTTGTCTCTTGAGTCCTGGCATTAAAGGTATGTGCCACCACCTGGCTTTATCTGTGGTTTGTGGCTAGCTTTGCTTTCTATACCCTCAGGCAAGCTTTAATAAATCATAAATATCACTACATTCCATTGGATGATTTCTTTTCTTTTCTTTTCCTTTCTTTCTTTCTTTTTTTTTTTTTTTTTTGTTTTTTGAGACAGGATTTCTCTGTGTAGCTTTGGAGCCTATCCTGGCACTCCATCTCACTCAAACTCACAGAGATCCGCCTGCCTCTGCCTCCTGAGTGCTGGGATTGAAGGTGTGTGCCACCAACGCCCGGCCCATTGGATGATTTCTAATGGTTTCCATTTCTCACTGAGATTATGAATCTGATTTGTATGCTGTCTACCTTTTCCTTTAGGTCCTCTAAAGTGCTAACTACAGCTAATATCTCCCAGTTTTGATGACATTAGAGTAAATGTACACATAGAAGTACATTTAATTCTAATGACATTTTCAGCTCTTTAGACTAAGGTTATTTTTTTCTCTTTTCCCCTTTCTGGGTGCCACATACCTTTTTCTTGTTGTAATAAATCAATACATACTAAGGTACTTTATCTCCCCAATTTGTGGAGATGACCTGTTTTTTTCTTGGATCTTTACTGTGAGGAATTTTGTTAATCTAACCAGGAACTGGGTTGAAGTTTCTTGTTGGTACCTCCAGTGCGCAGAGACTTCAAGTCCTTTATATCTGTGCTGTGAGATGGTATTCTGGTGTGATTTTTGTGAATGTAGTCTGCTTTGGCCCAGTGCTTGCCAGAAACAGCCTGTGCCTTGAAGCTCTCCTGGACATTTCCCACAGTTATTTGCACTGCATGCTTACTAGAAGGTAGAAGGCCTGAGAGAGGAGAAGGGGTGGGGCTGGGACTCAGAGTTTCGACCTTCACAGATATTCCTGCTCTAGTCTGGAGGCCTAGCTTTCTGTTAGCTCTCCTCCCATACCCTTTCTTACCCATGATCTTAATCTACAGCTTGTTCCTCTTCACTAAATGCCACATTAGACAGTGGCTGCTGCTCTCCTTCCAGGCCATACCATGGGAGAACTTTCTTAGGATTACTTCCTTATGGCAATGTGTGCCCAGTATAAGACCTGAAGGTAAATCCTACAAGAGAGGACTGCGCATTGCCCCATCAGACCACATCCAGCTGTTAGCAACTTGCTAAGAAATTCCTACTGGACCTGTCTGAGTGACCTAGGCGGCACTCAGTGGCTGTTGTCATCAATGAGAGAACACACATACTCTGGCCCTGATTCCCCTTGCAACTTCAACTCTCTGATGAGCACAACATGAGTCCTTAGTTGGAGGGTCATCTTACTGTCTTCTTGTAAGAGTGGGAGAAATGCTCTGATTCTCTAAGCTGACAGGAGAAGTCTGCTTATAATTAACAGCCTCCCTAGCTGGAAAAATATAAACAAGCCTGTACCAGATTTCCAGTTTTTCCTGTTGCAGGTGTCAAAACCCAGGGGCTGGAAAAAGTGTCCCGGCCACTCAAAGGGCAACTCTACACAGAGTCCAAGACTAGCTTCAAATCACAGCACAGTGAGTCTGTTCCTCAGCAGGTACATGTGCCAATACATTGTTAATGGGGTGGAATAGAAGTCAGGAGAAAGTAGAGGGAAACAGAAGGAGGAAGAGGTCCCTGAATCCAAAACCGGCTTTGCATTTTCCACTGGCTGAGAATCCAGAACTTAAACACAACTGACACAGGAAAGGTTACCTACGTAAAAGCTATGCTTGTTTTTCTGAGGTTTACCTTAGATAAGAGCAGTTGTGCTGACTGGTCTTATGTCAACTTGACACACAGGCTAGAATTATCTGAAGGGAGGGAACCTCAGCTGAGAAAATGCCTCCATAAAATCTGGCTGTAAGGAATTTTCTTAATTAGTGATTGATGGGGGAGGGCCCAGCCCATTGTGAGTGCTGCCATCCCTGCATTGGTGGTCCTGGGTGCTATAAAAAAAAAAAAAAAAAAAAAGCAGGCTGAGCAAACCATGGGGAGCCAGCCAGTTAGCAGCGCCCTTTAATGCCCTCTGCATCAGCTCCTCCTTCCAGGATCCTGTCCTGCTTGAGTTCCTGCCCTGACTTCCTTCAATGATGAACAGCAACATGGAAGTGTAAACCAAATAAACCCTTTCCTCCCCAACTTGCTTTTTGGTCTATGTTATTACATTGCAGTAATAGAAGCCCTAAGACAAGTGTTTAAGACAATTACCAGGACATGTGTGATCTTTTGAGTTTATTATATCAGCATTACTCTTTCAACTCTTTTGTGGGGGAGGGGATAGGGGTTTTGAGGCAGGGTTTCTCTGTGGCTTTGGAGGCTGTCCTGGAACTAGCTCTTTTGACCAGACTGGTCTCGAACTCACAGAGATCTGCCTGCCTCTGCCTCCCAAGTGCTGGGATTAAAGGTGTGTACCACCACTGCCCAGCTACTCTTTCAACACTTAAACCTGAGCAATTCACCTCATCAAACCACCTTACCATTTCATTACAGAAAGGGAATTCCTCAAGATGAGACTGGACCAGCTCATCTTTCAAACTTAAGTTTTACACTCTAATCTTTGAAAGTGGGTATAAAACACAGACTTTGAGCAATGTAACTTCCAAGGGCACATCACTGTATCTATTATTAAGACACAGTGCCTCCCCTCCATACTTGACTGTAAAGCATGTGATACCACTTACATCTGTCTCCACTCAATGAACTCAGCTCTGTTTCGTGCTGATTCATCCTGAAATCCTTTTCCACAGTAAAGTCAGGATCCTGGTTCTACCTCTGGATCAACTGTATTTGAATGTTATCTGATACTTGGTTGTCAGGCAACAACGTCTATTTAAGCTCTGCATTCTTCAGTTTCTCTTATTTGCATTTTTATTGGAATTAAAAAGACTTTTTACAAGTCATAGGGAATAAAACAAACACTTTCTAAAGACCTTCTGGAGAACCAGGCTTTCCTTGAGTGGAAAGATTGAGCAGACACAAAATTACCATTTCTGTTTCATCAGCTTCTCTAGGTTCGTCCATGGAGCACTCATTCTAAGATCAAATGCATCATGATTGGAGATGGTTTAAGAAGGAATTGAAGTTGTTGGAAGCTTTTTATAACCTAGATTTCAAGTTTACAGTCTATTGGAAATCATTTCTGACAAGTGGGGAGTTTAGACTTTTCTCCCATTTCAGTTTCCTTAAAAAAAAGCAATAAGAACAAAAACAACAACAACAAAAACAAAAATAATGCACATGAAGAACATACAGTTTTAAAGGAAGTTATATTCAATGGCAGAGTTTAACTAGTTTTTTTGTTTTTGTTTTTGTTTTGTAGCAAAAGATAAAGTAGAAAGTTTGCAGCCATGTAGTTTCTGTCAAAAGTACTGCACTGTGGCATTGACATAAAATCAGCCCTATGTCACTCAAATGATCATGACTCTGTCCCAGCTAAGCTTTATTTACAAAAGCAGGAAGTCAACCCGTGGACCAGCATTTGATGAGTCCCAAGTTATAAAAGTGACTGAGTCATAAAAAGGGAAAAATTAAAACCAGGAACATGGGAAACAGAGGTAGGAGAATTGAGAGCTCCAGGCCAGCCTAGGTTACTTAGCAAGCAAGTTCTTGAGAGAGGGATGGAAGTGTGTGGGGTGAGCTATCAAAGTCTCCTGTCCCACAATTAGAGAAAATATTATTATAACTATAAATATTTTTTCTTCCTTCTTCCCATCCTCCCTCCTCCATTTTTAAAAGAAAAAGTCCCTTGAAGCCCAGGCTGGATTCATGAGGCTGGTTTTGAATTTTTTTTTTTTAAGGGGAGAGGCTTTGAATTCTTGACCCTCCTGCATTTACGTTATAAGTGTCTACCATACCGTTTTCTATTTCTTGATTTGATAACTTTATATGGTTTCTACTGTTTCCTTTGTGATATATGTGAAAACTGCCTATCTCCTATTACCTTTTCTTCTCTGTAACTCGACAAGATTTGTCTCTGCATTGTATGTGTATGGGCACATGTTCATATATGTGTACACATGTGTGTGTGAGAGAGAAACAGAGATAGAGAGTGAAGGCCAGAGGTCAATATCCAATATCTTTCTCTACCATTCTCTACCTTAGTTTTTGAAACAGGGTCTCTCACTGTGCTGGTTTGAATGAGAATGTCTCCCATAGACTCATATATTTGAATTATTGGTCTCCAATTGGTGGGACTGTTCAGGAAGGATTAGGGGTGTGGTCTTATTGGAGGAGGTGTGACATGGGGGGGGGCTTTGAGGTTTCAAAAGCCCATGCCATACCCTGTTAGCTCTCTCTGTCTCGTGCCTTTGGAGCTCTCAGCTTCTGCTCCAGTGCCATGCCTGCCTTCCTGGACTCTAACCCTCTGGAACTGTGAACCCCAATAAACTCTACCTTTATAAGTTGCCTTAGTCATGGTGTCTCTTCACAGCAATAGAAAAGTAACCAAGGCACTCATTTAAGCTGAAGTTCAGCAATTTAGTCAGACTATCTGGCCAGCCAGTCTCAATGGCTCTGTGTCCACCTCCCCCGTGCTGGGGTTACAGGCTCATACTGTTGTGACTAGCTTTGTGCATGGGTGCTGGGAATCAGAATTCCAGTCTGTGTGCTTCCAAGGTAGTACTTGACTGACCAGGCTATCTCTCTGTCCCCCTTGTCTTATATATACACATAATTAGGGATTTTTCTGTGTGTTTATAACTGGGCTATTTCTTCTTTGATTAACAGCTGTCTGATGGGGGCATCCTGCCATCCTTCATCACCTCACCCTTCTCCACAGTCATGCTGAACCACTGTCAGCTCCATGGTTATTTTTTGCAAAACCCAAGTTATGATGTGTGCATTCTGTTGGCACATTAATTAGGTCTTTGGCATTCTGCCAGACTTAATTCTAAAAATCACGAAACAAAAAAACAGCATTTGCAGTATTTCAATTAAGTAAATATTAGTCATTGAAGAACTAAATAGTGTGCTTAGAGAAATAAATACAATCCACCGGCACTGAACACACATCTGCTGTGAATGTTCCGTGCATCAGAGCCGTGCTGGTGGATATTCTCAGGCTCCAACAAATTGTCAAGATCAGCTTTCAGTCTCGTCCTATCAGTAACCTTCAAGCTGGCCCTCAGGCCCTCCTCACTTTCTCCTTGAGACAGAGTTTCTTAAGTATGGCCTCAGCCATGCCCATGCTGCAGTTACACACCGTCCTCAGAAACTCTTGCTTTAAGCTTTTTTTTTTTTTTTTTTTAAATCATAAAACACTCCAGGACTCTACTTCTTGAGTTCTTTCTCATTTCTCAAAGCCACTGGCTTTGCTCAAAGCTATCATGGACAGATGAAAGCCAGTCTGATCTAGCTGATCATGGTGGGTTCCCCTGTATGTGTATAGCCCTTTTCTCCCCAGACTCTATTTCTAGAGTGGGAAGACCAAGTCCATGGACAAGGAAGGTGAACTGATACATTCATTTCGGTGTGAGAAGGGAGGAATCAGTTCCTCCCTCCTACCCACAAGTGATCCTACAAACATTTTCTTCCAGGGTGAGAAGCAAATACTCAGATGAGGTCTAGCCCCACCCACCCTGCCCTGCCCTGCCTCTAGAGTGCAGCCATCTTGGTGTGGTAATTCTGGGAGGGGGGACTGTGGGACCTTCACTGACACAACCTGTATTTGGGTGATCCTCCTCAGGGGCAAAGTCTTAGGCTCTGCCTCTGGGTGGTTGGATGGTTGGGTGGTTTGTTGGTTGGCTGGAATTTGTTTGTTTGTTTCATTTGTACCTTCTATTAAATCTCTTTACTGGGCCACGGGAAAGTTGACAACATCCTTCATACATACATATCTACTTCCCATTTTCCAGAATTCTGTCAAAATCTGGTCTGCCTTTGGTACCTGTTTCTGCTTCTCTTTCCTGGAATTCTGCTGTTTTCAATCCCTCTTATGGCATTCTCAGCAGCCTTCTGGGAAGGAGGCAAAGTAATGAATGGATGTGGTCATCCTCTGACTTAACCAGCTCCCCTTTGCTAAACAATCAGCTGGCTACCCCAACACCTGAAGGTCCGTTTACTTCTTAGTTTGAATACATGAGCTACTTTTGACAAAAAACCTTAAACTGAAATTCATACAAATACACAGTAGGCATTATGCAGAGAATGAGTACACACAGCTCTAAATGGGATGTCTCCCAACAAATCCCTCCTCTCAGAACCCACTGAAGGGAAGTGGAAAGAGTGTAAGAGCCAGGTAGGACTGAAGACACCAGGAGAACAAGGCCCTCTGAATTAACGTGAGCAAAACTCTTCTGAACTCAGAGACGGAAGCAGCAAGCACAGGGCTGACTTGGGTCTGCACCAGGTCCTCGTCATATGTGTGCTAGTTTTCAGTTCAGTGTTTTTATGGGACTCCTGAGTATGAGAACGAGTGGGCCTGATTCTTGTGCATGCTTTGGGGTTCTTTTCATTTTGTTGATTTGCCTTGTCCAACTTCAATGTGATGGTTTTTGTTTTAGCTTATTATATTTTATTTTGTTAAAAAATAAAAAGCAATAACAAAAAAAAAACCCAGATATAGTATGGATAATCTTAGTTTCACAGAAAGCAATTGCCTATGTTTGTCTGTTGCATGTAAATAAGGAATGCTGATTTATTTATTTATAGACAGGGTCTTGCTATATAACACAGTCTGGCCTCAAACTTACTGTGGAGCCAAAACTGGCCTTGAAATAATGGCAATCCTCCTGCTTCAGTCTCCTGTGTGCTGTGATTAGAGGTATGAGCCTGTGTGTTTAAGAATGTGCTTGTATAAAAGGAGAGGGGAGGGGCTGGGATTTAGTTCCTACACAAAGCCTTGGTTTCAATCCATAGAACTACAAAATGTAAACTGAACGAAAAAGAGATGGGCCCAGTAAGATAGACCTGTTGGTGAAAGTGCTTGTGGCAGGAGCTTGGCAGCCTACCTTCAGTTTCTGGAGACTATGGTGGAAGTGGGAAACTGACTCCTGAACACTGTCCTAGGACCCCCACACACCTGTGCACCATGGCCCACCTGATTAAGTACAAGCAAACAAACGACAATAACAAAGTTGGAAAATGATAAATTTACTGGTTTGTAAAGGTCTTCTAGACAGGGTCTTGATTGATTTTTACCTTCTTCACCAAACAGTCAATTATTGGACACAGTTCTTCACATATTGGGATATTTGAAAAACTGTGATTAATCCATTAGGCAAAATTATCTCTCGTTCCTCCTTGTGTATTAATGTTCTTGGCCATTTGATACAGCAGCTCAAGTGGCACCAAGTTAACAACTGAGTTGACTAATTCCAGTGGGAGTTCCCAGCTCTAAGGCTGCAGCAATCCCAGGCTTGCTGTGCCAGGAAAAGGAGCCCTCCCCTCATCCATTAATGTTCATTCTCTCTCTCACACACACACATTCATTCATTCATTCATTCATTCATTCATTCATTCATATTATCTCTCTCCCCTCTCCCTATCTCCCTCCCTCTCCCTCCTCCTTGCTCCCAACACTCTCCCCTTCTCTCCAGGGTCTGACATAGCCCAGGCTGACCTTGAACTCCTCCCTAATCCTGCTAGGATTATATACATGTGTACCTGTGTCATCATGATGGGTTTATACAGTCCTGGGAATCAAACTCAGGACTTCATGCATGCAAGGCAAACACTCTACCACTTTGCCATAGCCCCAGCCTTTTCCTACTTTTTTGTTTTAAGACAAAGTTGTCTATGCTGGTCTTGAATTTTCAATTCTCCTGCCTCAACTTCCCAAGTACCTGGGATTCCGGGTCCAAGCCATCAACCTTAGTTTGAGGGGAACTCTTTTTCCTTGCCTCAGTCATCGTTTGGTGATGGAGTGAGTGTTTTCCTGCAGCTGACATGGCAGCCTGAAGAAGCCTCCCTTGGAGGCTTCTAACACTTCTACCAGATGACTTGAACTCCCTTTGTAGTGCCCAGGCAGTTAATACCTTGGCCTTCAGATGGAGAAAGCAGTGCAGGAAGGCCTGAGCACAAGAATAAAAGATATGAGCATGCTTCCAGGGATAGAATATTCTATTCTTGATGAAGAACCATCCAAGCAGTGCCAGTGAAACCATTTTTTTAATTGGTTGGATCTCTTTATAATCCAAAGGATAAATTAAATTAATGAATTATCTGGGCCCAGCTGATCTGCTTCTCACATTTCCCCTGAAAGACTAGAGATTTATGACTGCATTTCTAAAGCTGTATGATTTAGTGCGGAGGCCTTCTGGGACTTTGATGGCTGCCATGATTATCAAGGCCATAATGTGACTTATATCCTTTTTATAAAATGCATAAACATGTTGCCAAGAATGTTTCTTCAAGTAAAAAAAATAAACAACCAAGGACACCTTATTCCTTATTGCCTTAAGCCATCTCTTGCTTGTCACCTGTCAAGGCTAAGTACTCAGCTTGTACTGTTGAATTAGACTCAGAGACTACAAACCCTTCCCATATAGAGACACAGCATGCTAGGAACGAATCTTCAGCTATTGTGAAGTTAGGAAGAGGAACCACCAACAGCAGCATGACCAGATTAAGAGTTGATTTAACTATTAGCTGAATTCCCACCCAGCTGGCCGAACATATCTCCATGAGGAGATGAGGGAAGCCTTTGCCTTTTCCTCCTTTCTGGGATTCTGCTTCTCAGGACTTTAACCAGAGAAGAACATATGCCTTTGGCTCTCCAGTTCATGCCTCGCCTTCCTGTCCCAGATGGCTCTCGGGGAGCTCTCTCAGCCTTCAGAATCATGGGAACCAACAACTATACACACCAACTCAGTGTCCCTGATTTGTGACAGCTCAGCTCACAAATTCCCAACTTTACCATGGTGCAAAAGAGACATAGTCATTCAGTAGAAACCACGTTTTAGGTGTTGAATTTGGTTCTGCCATTGGCTGGCAATGTAGTCTGATGTCCTGAGATAGTGAGTAGGTTCCAGTCAGGGACTTATGACTCATGGCAGCATCCCTGACACTCGAACCTGCTTTGACGGTAATGTTTCTTACATTCTTCAGGCCCTACTGCTTTCAGCAGCGGGTCTTCGTGGTGACTACACAACCATTTCATGATTCTCAGTTTCATTACTGATTTCCGGGAACTACCTGTGGTAGTCAGTTGTAAGATGAGCTTCAGTGACTTTGCTCTGCTATAGACGAAGGAAGTGCTTTGAGCATGGTTCAGGTGGGCTAGGCTGGATCTATTGCATGTTTTTCTCTTTTGACTTGGAATTTACTTTAAACTTGCAATGGATTTATCAAGACTTAACCTCACAACAGATAGAGGGAGTGGCGGTATTTATGAGTGTGCATCTATACAAGTATCTAAACAAACCCTGCTGGTTTTGTTTCTCTGGAGAGTCCTGAGTAACATCCCCAACAATAGAACAAATGTCTGGGCCAGGTAGTGGTGGAGCAAGCCTTTAATCCCAGCACTCGGGAGGCAGAGACAGGCATATCTCTGTGAGTTTGAGGCCAACCTGGTCTACTGAGTGAGTTTCAGGACAGGCTTCAAAACCCTGTCTCAAAAAACAAAACAACAAACAAAACAAAACAAAAAAGAACGAGTGTCCTTATGCCAACACTGAGGATTTACTGGCTGTAACTCATACCTCCTTTGAAAACACAATGGTGAGTCATGGCTACAAGAAAATGTGTTCACTGAGAGGTGAGCCCACCCACTGCTCAGGTAGGAGAATGAGGCTATGGGAACTGGCAGATATTCAGGAGTCGGGGGAGCCACTTCCCCTTTAAAACTAGAGTAAAGGAACAAAGTCATGTGTCTAATTAGACTTGGCAATTACCTCTGTGGCCCTAAACTAGCCTGGGAGAAGGTAAAACTCCATTCATATCTGCTGGAAGTTGGACTCCAGCTCAAAATGAAGGCTTTGTATCCCTCCCCCAATGCCAGCGCACATGTGCGAGCACACACACACACACACACACACACACACACACACACACTCACACTCTCATACTTACTCACTCTCTCTCTCATACACACACACACACTCACATACATACTCTCTCACACACACATACACTCACACACCCTTGTGAGTATATGAAGTTACTCCAGTCCATAAAATACAGGTTGTCACAGATCTCATGACAAGCCTTTGGAGCCTTCTACATTTATCAGAACCAAACTACAGCCCTGTAGGTTTCTTCCAAAGTCCCTTATCACCATGGGGAAGCATATCTAGTTCTTCTTCCATTGCCATCAGGGAGCTGCCCAGCGGGCACTTGGGGTTGGATAAGAGGGCAGGCCAGATACCTGGAGCTCTTCTAGTTTCCTAAGGTCATTCTTAGCCTCAGGGAACTTGGCATGCACCTTGATATTAAGCAGCTTAAGAGAAAACAGATACAGCTGCTTGCTGCTTGGTCCAGGAGTTTGAAAGTTATGCTGATCTTGGCCCCTAGCACAGTACCAGCCTGGAGTGACTGTTCTTTCCTGTCACCACTGTTTAACACCCCACACACACCCAAGGGTGCCTAAAGTTCTTCCAGGAGGCCCTGTGCCAGCAGCTAAACTCCAAAGTCCCTTCTGACTCTTTATTTCAGAGAGGGTCACAATCCAAGAACCAAGGTGCTTTCATACAGAGGCATACCAGCACCTCACTGTGTGTAGCCAAGCTGCCAGTGATCACGTGATATAGAAATAATAAACTAAGAACATGGTGGCAGAGATGCGGGTGGTGATAGCTGTGTATTTGCCCAAGGCGGAGCTGGGGAAAGCTTCTCGGAGTGGTCAGGTGTTTTGGACTTATTTTTAATGTGGCCGGAAAAGGTGGGGTTGGCTGCTGAAAGAAAAACTAAACATGTGACCCTGAAACCCTAGGACATTTTTCATGTCTCCCCCAAGCACACAATACACAGCATTCAGGAGTGCCTGGAGAGGACCCAGTGACCAGGTGTTTCCAAAACCAACAGTTAGACCCTCATTCTCTGGAGCTCAGAAAGCTCAGCTCATGTAGTGTCCTGAGACATAGTTCTTTAATCTCACCCATGAGCTAGGTGCTGGGTGTGCACTGGCAAGGAGGAAAGTGACGAGAAAAGAGGCATTGCATAAGAGGGTCACAATCAACAAGTCCCGTGGTAGAAACAGGACGGTCCTCCCTGTGCAGTGACATGGTGTGACAAATACCATGACAGACAGGCAGAATGGGGTTGAATACTGATGTCCATTCCTCAAATTCTTGTATTGAAATATAACCTCCAATGTGATGGGATTTTGGAGTGAGGGCATTAGAGCTGGCTAGGTTATAAGGGTAGAGTCCTGGAGAGGGAGAGAGAGAGAGAGAGAGTACGTGGACGCAAGTGACGCAAAACTCTTTCCACTCTCCACCATGTGAGGATTCAGCAAGAAGTTATCATCGGTGGAACCTAGGCTTTGTCAGGCACCCAATCTGCTGGCCCCTTGATCTTGGACTTCCAGCTCCACAGCTGTAAACATGAATTCCTGTTGTTATAAACCTTCTGATCTATGGCAGTCTGAGCAGATTAAAATTGACATTTGCCATCAAGACTTAATAGAAAGTTGATGCTGACCTTGGGGCTCACACCGTGCTTCGGAGTAAACTGAGGTACACTGTAGGGAAAGAAAGTCCAGGAGTTTAGGACATATCCTAAAATCCACAAAGGCCACTATATGTTTGGAGCTGAATTTTTCTTTGGGCCACCAGCTTACAAAAACAACATGGAAGTTTATTATTAATTATGAAAGCCCAGTCTATAGCTTAGGCTTGTCCCACTAGCTCTTATAACTTAAATTAACCCATTTCTATTTGCATTCTGCCACATGACTCCTCCTGCATGTCTGGCCCCTTCTATGTGCAGCTGGTATCTCTGCTTTTCTTCCTCCCAGAGTTCTCTCTCTGCCCTTAAGTCCCGCCTAAACCTCCTGCCTAGTTATTGGCCACTCAGCTTTTTATTATACCAGTCATAGCCATCCATTTTCACACAGTGTACAGAAACTTTCCACAGCATATGTTTTTAACTTGTGACGGCACTATCACCCATATGCTAACAGTTTCAGTTGAACATTTCCTTCCAGACCTCTGTACTGATGGCAGTCTGCCTCCCTAGCTCACCAGGAGTCCAGTGGTACCTGCAGCTCTACACATCTCCCAGCACACGGATCTGTACTTCCTGTGATGGTCTCTGTGATGCGGTAAGATCATAAGAAACACACATTTAGTCCTCAACCCAGGTTTTGGCTTTAAAAGCCTTGGAATGTCTTGAGTGATTGCAGGTGAATATGTTCCCCTTTCAACAGTCCCTGGGTTTATGGGGTGGAGGAGTAGGAGGCCTCAGGAGGGGGCTGGTGGAAGGAAGAGGTGACCTCATGGTTATTGGGTTGGAACTTTCAGGCCCACGCTGGAGGGTAGCAGATATTGAATTAATAGCCACTGGCCATTGATTTAGTCTTTTGTACCTAAGCAATAGAACCTGCACAAAGCCCTGCAGATGGCAGGATTTGTAAACCTTCAAGTCAAGGAACACATGGAGGTGCTGGCAGGGCAATGAACAGGGCATGAAGCTTCGCCCCACCCATTCCCTGCACTGTGAGTCTTTTTCCTCTGGATATGTCCCAGTGTTATCCTTAATAATACACCAGTAAATAGAGACCAGGGCTTTCCTGAGCCAGTGAGCTATTCTAGCAGATCACAATTGTCCCTTGGTATCCAAGGAGACAGTTCCAGGACCTCTCCACCCTCTGTGGGTTTCAGAATTCATGGATGCTCAGGTCCCTTATAGAAAACAGTGCAGTGTTCACACACAGCCTCAGCAATCTTCCCTGCACACTTTAAATCATGTCTTGATTTAAATCAAATCCCCAAAACAATGTCACTGGTGTGTAAGGAGTTACGCTGTATTTTTTGGGGGGGAATTATGACAAAAAGAAAAACCTGTGAGTGTTCCACAGAAACACAATCGTCCCAGGTCTAGCTACATTGTACCCAAAGGAGACATCTGCACAAACAAGCATACAGAATAACAAACAAGCAGGAGAGAGAGAGATTAATGATCTCTGAAATGCCAGGAGGTCACTGTAGGTCATGAGGGAACATCCACAAGGATTCAGTGGGTACTCAACTTGTGTCCAGGTCAAATTTTGCTTGTTGGATCTCTCTCTCTCCCTGCCCCCCTCTCTCTCTCTCTCTCTCTCTCTCTCTCTCTCTCTCTCTCTCTCTCTCTCTCTGTGTGTGTGTGTGTGTGTGTGTGTGTGTGTGTGTGTGTGCAGGTGTATGACTATAGGCAAATGTGCTGGCAGAGAACAGAACAGCTGTTCTAGGCAGGAATTGTCAGAGCTGGGCATCAAACACAGTCAGCTAGAGAGAAGTATGGCAACTTACACTCAGGTGATCTTAAATAAGGGACCAGACACCGAGCGTCCACCCTTTCTTGCATTTCACTACAGGGCGCCAACAGCTCCTCTTGTGCATCTCTGTAGCAGACTACTACATAATGCAGTATGGCTCTCCTGTCTCACTGGTAGCTCAGAGTTGACCGCAATGGTCCATGCTTGGACAGCTGGTTGTTGAGCATTTCTCAGCACACCACTGGACGATAGAGATCAGAGCACTTATGGGGAGAGAGTTGTGCCATTTTAGCACACAGAAAGGACAGAAGGATAGTAGCTGGCTTAGCTTTGTGTCACTGGGATTGAAATACACGAGGAAAATCACTTCAAGGAGGAAAGGGTTTTTCAGCTCCTGGTTTCGGTCCCTTGGCAACTGGTTCTATTGCTTTGGCATGTGTGCTGATGCAGAACCACCATGGCATGGAGCATGTGGAACAAAGATGCTCACCTCCAGGCGCCTGGGAAAGCTAGAAGAAGAGAGGGGAGAGGGCAGAAGGAAGAGGCGGGGCAAGGGGAGAAGAGAGAAGGGAGATAAGAAAGGGTTGTGAGGGGAGAGAGAAGGGGAGAAGGGAGAAAGACAGACAGACAGACAGACAGACAGACAGACAGACAGACAGACAGACAGAGACACAAAGATGTCAGAGTCCTTCAAAGGCATACTTGAGAAGAAAAGGTCCACTTCCTCCAACTAGGCCCCATCTCCAAAAGTTGCCATCAATTCCCTATAGCACCAGGACTTGAGGACCAAACCTTCGACACATAAGCTTTTGAGGACATTTAAGACCCACAATGGCAGCAGACAGGTGTGGGGGCTTTGTGGTGGGGACATTAGAAGCTTTTCCTGATGGCTTCCATTTCTCTCTGTTAGCCGCTGTAAGGTGTATCGCCATGTGTGGGAGCCACATGAGACAGCCCTGGGAAGCTGGAGGGTAACATCTGGCAGACAGAAAACAGAGCAGTCACGGGATCCCAGCCGCCCCCGCCCCCCCAGAGGCACAAAGCAAGAGAGGACATGCACACGGGTTGAATGAGAAGATGAAGGCAGGAGGAGTGGTTGCACACACAACTTCAGATCAGTACTTTGTAAATATCTGAGGGTATCAGGCTGACCTGAAGACACAGGTACTGCTCATCTCCTGCTTCCTGAAGAAGAGGAACACGACAGTTACTGAATTACGAGGCACTATGAAGGAGGCTTCCTTACAGGCTCTATGTTTGTAGACAGGACTGGGGGCTGAGACGGAGAAATTCATTAAAGTAGCTTTTTTGGTTTAAAGGTGCATTAGAGTGTACGATATAAAGGAACTTCCCATCCGGTCCCTGGTTCCAGGATCCACATTTGTCTCCGCAGAAGCAGCTGTGGTTTATACCATTTCCTTTTCTAGAGGTAGTCTGGGAACATGACATTAGAACCTAGCTAAAGATGGAGTGTGCAAAAGCCCTGAGGCCCCATATTAGGATTCCACTGCAATCCCCAGGTGGTTCCTTTGCAATTACTTTAACATGCATAGGAACCACCTGGGGATTGCAACGGAACCCTGATTCCACTCAGCAGGTTTGGAGTAGGGCTTGTCATTCCCAAGAAGCTCCAGGTCATCCTGAGAAGGGATCATTAGGACCATTCCAGGTCAACTTGTAGGGGAGGGGAAAGGGAGGGTGGGATAGTTCAAGACGGGAGTAGAGAGGCTGCTGGTGCACACACACTTTCTCTCCTGAGATTTGAAATAGAAGAGTCTTAGCAGGGCTGATTTGAGGCTTTGGGGTTCGGTCAGAATCTGGGTGCAGTTGGGGGAAGGGGTCATTCTACTGCTGTAATCTGCTAGGACGTAGGACTTGAGTGGAGGTAGTGCTGTGTAATACAAGTTTTCTTTCTAATCTTTGATCTGAGTTTTGGTGGAGACACCTACTAGGAGGCTGAGATGACGGAGCATGGACCAGTAGGTGACTGACCTGGACAGAAGTGGGCAGATTCCAGGTGTGTTTTATACAACAGCAGGAACACACTAATGGTTTTGTTCAGCAGTGGTCTGTGAGGAGGAGGAAGGAAGGATGTGATGTCTTGCTTGAGGAATTGTCTTGAACAGTGAGTGTTTCTATTGGTCGCTTACTGACATGAATGGATGAATTGAGAGAGTTGGGGCTTCTGAGACTGGGGAGCCTGGATGTAGGATGTGATGTCAAGGAGTGAGAGAGAGGAGAACTAGGGGAGTGCTGGGACAGAACCCGGGGCCCCACGCACACTGAGCACGTGGTCCTCTGAACCACACCCATCCCCAGCCCAGCGCAGACATCTCTAAGGCTATGAGAGCAGTTATAGACAGAGAGCAGCAAAACTCCAGGACACCCTGAGGGACACAACATTCAGGGCAGGTTAAAAAGAAAGGAGCTGGAGGTGAAAGCCAGGAGAGTGTGCATGCACCCCTCGCCCAAGGTTCGAAATAGAAACTTATAGCAGCGCTAAGGACTCACTTACCCCACTAACCCCACCCAGCCCCACCCCTGCACTGACTTTGGAAGACAGGAGCAGGAGATGCATCTGGAGGTGCACATCCCTGGTTTGGATGAGACAGCCTGTCAATCATTGCTGTCCCAATGGCTGCCTGGAGAAGGATGGAGGGAAGAGCGCCAAATCAAATCACCATGTCCTCATACGTGGAGGAGCAGGTGGCCGGTCCCAGCTCTTCTTCCCCTCCCTGTCCTGTGCCTATTCTCATTAAGTGATTATTCGAATCATTTATTCATTGTGAACCACATGATCACTGCCTTATAATTTGTTTATTACTATTTTTATTTTTATTACCACATTAGACCTTTACACATGGGGGCCTGCAGAGGACATCTTTGTTTATTAGTTTACAGATTAAGATGAATATTTTATACTGGAACATTTCAAATAGGTGGAATAACTCTTAACCCCGTTTTATCTATACTAAAATTTGATTATCCCCATTTTCTCTAGCTTCCCAGCCCTGTGCAAATAATCCTTGAGGAATGGGTATTATCAATTATTGATAACTAGCAAATTAGCATAGCGTCTGATTCTCCCATAAGTATGTTTCATAATTGTGGGACAGAGGAAATGGTTTTGTTCCCTCCTGTATCTCAAAGTGACAACAGCCTTGGGCACCTGGTCATCCTAAAGGGAACAACTGCTGCTCTGCCCTGCAGGATAGAAACCTCAAGAGCATTAGGAACCGCAGGCCTTGGAAGCCTTAAGGCCAGGAACGCAGAATGGTAGCGTATTTGGAAATGGGGCCTTTTAAAGGGTGACTGAGTTGAAATGAAGGGACTTTAATCCAGTTTCATAGGTGTTCTTATAAAGGAGAAATTCAGGGCTGGAGAGATAGCCTGGTGGTTATGGGATTTAGGGTTGGAGAGATAGCCTGGTGGTTATGGGATTTAGGGCTGGAGAGATAGCCTGGTGGTTATGGGCACTTGTCTTTTCAAAGGACTGGAGCTTGTTTCCTATCACCCATAACAAGTGACTCACGACCACCTGTAATTCAAGATCCAGGAAGTCTAATGTTCTCTTTTGGATTCCTCAGGCATCTGAACACACACAAATAAAATAAAATTTCATTATTTTAAGAAAGAAAAAAATGGGGCCAGGCATTGTTGGCACACGCCTTTAATCCAGCACTCGGGAGGCAGAGGCAGGTGGATCTCTGTGAGTTCCAGGCCAGCCTGGTCTCAGGATAGGCTCCAAAGCTACACAGAGAAACCCTGTCTCAAAAATAAAAAAGAAAGAAAAAGAAAAAAAATGGGCATAGACCATGTGGAAGGAAGACTGAGACCTGAGGAGATGGCCACCTGCAAGCCAAGGAAAGACTTAGGCAAAACTCACCAGCCGGCGTGGTCTTCAGGCTTCCAGACAGCAAATATTGTTATGATAAAGCCTGAGGGGAACCTTCGTGGGGGACCCTGGCGGATTCCATGGCAGGCAAGGGTGACCGAGGTGGAGGGACAAACATGCCAGGCAGACAGCCAACAGAGTAATGACCCACAGGAGACCAGAAAGGGGAGGGAAGGGGGAGGAAAGAGAAAAGAAGTGAAGAGACACAGAGACAGAGACAGGACAAAAGAAGGAGACAGGAAATGTCCTGGCTGCCCCAGGGGAATAGCGGGAAAGAGATCGTAAGTGGGCAGAGGGTCTTTCTTTTAAAGGGGTCCTTTGCACATGTCTGCAGACTACTCAACTGTGGAACCCTGGGCTGACCTGGCAGAATGCCTGAGTGCATTCTGTCAGGTAACAGGGGCAGGCCAGCATAATGCCTGAATCCTTACAAACATGCCTGTTGCTTCAGTCCCCAAATTATGGGCTTTGTTAATGTAATGTGAGCAAAAAGACATACCATCTCCCACTAGAAGTGGTTACCTGCTAAATGTCATTTCACCCCATTTTCTTCCAAGCATCCACCCCCACCCCGGCCCTTGTGTGGATCTCATTCCTTTCTCCATTCAAGATGTAGTTTGTAGCTGGATCTGGCTGTACATACCTGTCGTTCTAGTACTTAGGAGGTAAGGGAAGGAGGGTGCGGAGTTCCCAACCAGCCTGGGCTAAGCTTAAAGATTTGGTCTCAAAAGGCAAAAATAAAATGAACAAAGTTCCAAAGCAGCTGTGCTTTGGAGAACCCTCATGGAAGGCTGTAACAAGGGAATTTGGTTATATAGTGGCCTGCCTAGATGATAAGAAACCTGTTTGGAGACACTTTGTACCTCACCAGCTTCCCAGAAGCAGTAAGGGAACAAATGAGTACCTTGGTCGGTTCCACACCTAGTCTGCTCTCCACCCATACAAAGCCACTGAGTATCTACTCCACCCCAGGGTGTATCCAGAAGACCACTTTACACAAGGACATAGTCCTTTTAGAGTCCTTTTTGAACATTGGTTGGCTCATTAAGGAATCCAATATTAATACTATCAGGCTTTGGGGCCACATCCCAGCTGCTTTCTTAGCCCGGACCTCCCCCATCTTAGTGAACAAACTGGCATCTCTTATTGTAGCCAAGCCTGGGGACACCACTGGTCCGGTCAGGTTCATAAAGGCCTCAGAGGACCAACCTGGTGGGGTACCCTCATCACATGACAAAATAGTGTGGGCTAGAGCAATAGCTCCATGATCAGAAGCTCAGTAAGCACACTTGCTGGACAATTACAAGGACCCTGGGTTCAGGTCCCTGGCAACCACATAAGAAGCTGGGTGTGGCTATGCCTGCTGGGAGCCTCAGCTCTGGGACTAGGGGCTTGAGACATGGGGATCTCTGGGGCTTGCTGTCAGCCTAAGCAAAAAACAAAACAAACATCGAGCAGTCTCTGTGACCACCACAGCCACAGGAGACAAGAAGGTAGCTCAGGTGTTCAACACTTAGTTTCCACCACCGCAGCAGCCTGTCTCTGCCGACAACTAGTCATGTTATCACCTGACGCCAGGTGCCTTTCTGCCATCAGCTATGGAACATGTGCACCCCTTAAAAGTGCCCACAAAAGCACAGCTGTCTCCCCCACCTCTCTTGCCTCTTGTTCCCCTCTTATTCCTCTTGTCTCTCTGTTTTCCTCTCTCATGTCCCCACTACAACAACTGCACTATTTGTCTGGCTGATCCTCCCCCAAGACCCTTATCATGAGGCTGTCAATCTATAGAAACTATCTTTGTGGAAGGTGTCACCTATAGTCGCTCTCTAGACCCTATCTTTATGGAAGATGTTGTAAGTACTTTACGAGTTTTGATGTAGTCATGTCTTGAGCGTTAATGTGCTCCCAGGACTGAGTTTATTACCACCAGGAAAGTTTTTACTAAATTGTCCTGTGCTTTAAAATGCCTAAAATAAAATACCCGGTGTCAGATTCATGATGTTTGAACCAACATCGGCTATTTAGTTGTGTTTGTAATGATAAATAAAAAAAGAAAGGCAAAATGGGTGCCTTTGGTAGGCCCTGCTGAAGAATGCATTTAAGCAAACACGCCACAGGCAATAAAGTTAATGCAAGATGTTTATTGACGGAAGGGGAGACATAGTTCCCCTAGTGCTTATGTGTGAGCACAGGAACGTCTGTATCTCCCACAAGTTCCAGTTACAGTAGGAGACCCTATTTCAAAGGAACGCAGCTGAGAGAGATAGAGGACACCTGAGTACATGTGCCCATGCATGCACATATGTACACACAGGTGCACCCCACTAATTAATTAGAGTAATACTACATCTTTATGGCTGGAAAAGACTGGGGGGAAATCTTAACTATTGGCCTTAAGGGGAAAGTCATTTTAGGAGGGGCTCTGCACAGTTCAGCTTTATACATTTCACTCTGCCAGCATGAACATGTATTTTTAAACACAGTCCCTCAAACTTACCTTGACAAGTAAAAGGTATGGGATGCAGTTGTCATTGGGCTCCTGACAGCCTTGTTACATTGGCCCATCCCTGAGGCTTGAGAGACATATGGGTCCAGATGTTTGGGGAGCAGGAGGCAGACACTGATGTGTGCTAAAATTTACCAGTTGGCATTCTGGCTCTGCAGACACCAAGCAGCTGGCTGCTGTCCTCCATATTCTGGGATGTCTGCAAGGAAGAAACTTGCCTGACCCTGCAGTCAAGTTCACTGCACCTGAACAGACAGCAAAGACAGGGCTCTTGCTTCTCATATAAGAGGACAGGTGGACCTTGGGAGAGTGGGGGCCGCTCTCCAGACACTGCACAGAAACTCCCCAGAATGAACTGGTCTCTCTGGTAAACTGGTAAAGGATGGAAAGGAGGAGAGAGAGAGCCAATATTTCTCAGGTCCTGCCTTCCTGAGACCCTCGGGGCCTTCTCCATCTTCCTCTGTCCTTCGTATAAAACTGTTTAAGGCAGGAAGAAGGAAAAACTTAGGAGTTCAGACTCCCACAATCCTATCAACAGCTCTCAAATCACAAAGTCTTAACTAAAAAATAGCACCCTAAATATATATTCTCACGTAAGAAGGCTACAAAGCCCCATGACCCTCAAGCCACTTCAAAAGAGCCAACCTGATTGAAGCTAAATACTGTCCATTCAATTCATCTAGCACCACAAGGATCTACCTTATGCATGAGTTTCTTTTCTTTTAAGACAGAGTTTCTCTGTGTGTAGCTCCAAATGTCCTGGCACTCCCTCTGTAGACCAGGCTGGCCTCGACCTCACTGAGATCCATCTGCTTCTGCCCCTTCCAAGTGCTGGGACTAAAGGTGTCACCCAACATCCATGCATGAGTTTCTTAAACTTCCTACTCATGACCCCGTTTTTCCTGAGAAACTTTTATATGACCCCATGCATATAGATACTCTGTATAAAATAGGTATACAAATAAAATGTTTATGGATAATAACAAGGAAACTTATTTTAAAAGAATCATTTGATAGACATAAAACTTTGCCATTTATTAAAAAAAGCAAATTTGCATACTAATGGGATAGACATGCTTATTATACATAAAGAATTACATCTTGCAGGCAAGGTAACAGATGACTTAAATCCCAGCACTATTGAATCAGAGGCAGGTGGAGCTCTGAGCTGAAGACCAGCCAGGGTTACTGAGACCCTGTCTCAACTCCTCATGCAGCCCAAATTCAATTTTACTGCAGGGTATGAAGAGTGCTTCCAATATTGCCAATGTCTTTTTTAGAGTTGATCAATATTTTGCCTCTGTCAACATCAATGCTGAGAACACCATTTCACATAGACACCTAGTACAAAGTGGCAGGAGGATATTTAGGGCTGTTTCAGAAGTCATTGGAAATGGTATCCTCATCGAAAGCCAAAATTCATTTTCATTTAATGATTGTTTTATGAAATGCAAGTCAGCAATTCAAACAGTAAGTTTTTAAATCAAATATTCAAGCATGGTATTATCCACAAGGTATACTGCAGATACATCTTGAGGCATGGTAGTAGGGAAATTTATTTATTTATTTATTTGGTTAGGGAAATATTTAATGTCTTTGTTTTCATTGAGTCACTGTGCTTCCATAAAAGCAGAAAACTGTATGTCCAGTAAAAATAGCACAACTCATAATGGTCAATAGTGTTGAATCTAAGCTGAGGAGTTTCTGGAGCCATTCATTGGTATTGCATGGTGTATCAACATCCATAGAGCTGTGTGCATTAAGCAATGTATGTTGTGTGTTGGGAACCAAGTCTGAGGTGACGTGCACTGAAGTGTGGCCTCCTGATGCCACAAACACCTTGGATTCATTATATATTTGATTGTGAATTAATTTTTGGTCATTGTGTGTCCAGAAACCTTTATTGTTGCTAAGTATTTTTGTGACCCTTGTAACAGGGCCCCAGACCTTAGTAGGCCCTCAGGTCTTAGCACAACTGACTCCATGATGGAGTGCTATTCAGGCTGTAAAACTCAGCACTTAGACAGCACCACCTGCCAAAATGAAAACAGAGACAGAATCCATCAAAGGCCATAGTTATAGGAAAACTGACTCCTGTAATTCTGCTTCTGGCTAACTGTTCTTGTTAACTGAAGTATGTCAACCCAGGATCTGGTTTTGGTGCTTAAAAACACACCCTGAGAAAGGCTCGAGGCTACACTAGGATCCTGAGATTCAGTGTAGTTGCCAGCTAGCTATTTCTGTTTCTATTGTGAATACCCCACAACAACCCTCACATTGGGCTATGCAACCTCAGATGACATTTTACCTTATCCACCATGTCTTTGTTGGGTAAGGGGGTGGCTAAGACCCACTGCTGTGTTCTTAATGGACAACATTGACATGCAAGGGACAAAGGCTCTGCATTGGATTTCTGTTTTTGTCCTAGGTCTGTTACTTCATGCTTCTGTGCCTGAGTGCCTATATGTAAAATGAGATAGTAATGATAACTCTCTCATGGAGTTGATTGGGTAAGAATGGAATGAGTTTAGCTTGTGACTTTAACATAGTACATTTAGTGGATTATCAAGATTAGCTGTGTATACCTTTGCCCCCTATTTCTATAGCTTGGAGCTATCATTTCCTACTTTATGATTATACTAAGAACTAGAGAAGACACTAAATGTCAAGTGTATGACACATAGTATTGGCTTGACATTTTGTTCCCTTGACTGGTAATTAAGTAGCACTTCATTTGCTGGGGGCACTAGTTGATACCCATATCTTTGGCCTCTAAACACTAGCTAAAAGAAGTATTGTACGGAATCACCTACTACCACTTAGCCTAATGCTTTCCTGACCCAGTAAGTTTAAAAGTGGCCAAAGGTCAACATGAGTTACTTGGTCCAAAGCAGAGAAGCTCAATAAATGTAAACTGAATTTAATGTGTTTTTTATTATAAATGATTGTCCTCAGTCCTCTCTAGAAAGACTATGTTATTCTTCTACATTCTTTTTAAAAAGAGGAAAGGCAAATTATAGATTCAGGGGAGGGGGGAACCTATTCAGAATAGAAAAAAAATAGAGTAATGAAGCTGGAATGATGGCTCAGTGGTTAAGAGTGTGCAATTGCTCTTGCAAAGGACCCTAATGTCATTCCAGATCCTGGAAATCTGACGCCCTCTTCTGGTCTCCCCCCATATATATATATATATATATATATATATGGAGCCCACGCGCACATACGTACACATGCTGAAAAAAATATTTTAAGACACAGTAGTGGTTTGGAAATTTCCATAGCTCTCTAGAGGAGTCAAGTCTTGGGACTCTAGACAGTGTCAATGTTGCTGTGTTGTATGTTCATTCCATTTTTTATTTGCTTGGTTGGCTCATCTTCAAAAGCACCTGAAACCATCGAATTTCATTCTATGCGGCTGTTCTCTGGCCTCTAGTTCTCTCTCTTCCTCCTGTTGCCAGTGGGTATTCTTGGCAATCCTAACCCCATACTGAGCTGCCATTTCTGTTCATTTATTTGTGCACTCTCTTCTATCGTCACTGTTGAGAGGTTCGGTTGCATTGGCGCACAACGAGGCCATTCTGCATGCTCTGCCCTCCCAATACTGTTACTGCATTTTTCTTGTTGGTTGAGAGGTTTCGATAATGACTCTAAACCCTCGGTAGAAGTGAAGATGTTCGAAGAAAATGACAACCTGTGATTTGCCAAACTTAGAACCAGTAGTTAGAGTTTGCAAAGCCAACAGGATTTGCTAATCCCGCAGGCGAACTACCCTACCCCCCCCCCCCCCCCGGGGAATAAGCAGTCAGCAGTCCTCTCTGTGATTGAGAGTCTTCCTTTGTGAGGATTACAGAAACAGTGTCACTGTCTTTTGTTGTTTTTAGTGACCTTCTTAGCTCCCCCAATTCTATCATTTGCCTCTCTTTTTTAAAACACAATGACAGTTGTTTAGTTTCTCTAACCCCTGGGGCTTCCGGTTTGTGAACACTAATTTAAAGGAAGATATAATATAATAGATTTTTTTAAATTTCTGTATCATTACCCTTCGAATTCCTAATTTTTTAATTTTTTATTATTTATTTATTTGTTTATTTATTTATGGGAGGGCAGCAGAGTTTCTCTGTGTAGCTTTGGAGCCTGTCCTGGAACTAGCTCTTATAGACCAGAACTCACAGAGATCCGCCTGCCTCTGCCTCCCGAGTGCTGGATTTAAAGGCATGCGCCACCAACACCCAGCTTGGAATTCTTAATTTTAATGTTGACTCATCACCTCATCTCCCATTAGTTGTAGCAGTTACTGGCCCAGGTCAAACTTGTGGCATAGGCTCCTGCCTAGGTGCTCCCCACACCCACAGAGGCCTGACTTCCTCCTGATAGTCTGTGAAGTACCCTGAAACCGCCTCATGGTTATCCTCAAGGACTTTATGGGATTCACCCAGCCGCTTCGCCTTGAAGCTTGGACCCATGTCCTGGCTTCCACCCCACCTTCCTTTGATTTATTGTTTGTCCCATGGAGCACTCCTTCCAGCTGATTGTGCCTGGCAGTTAGCCAGAAGCCTCCTCTGCCAAAGTTGGAAGTGTGGTCAGAGCAGCTTGCCTTCTGCCCACCATGAGCTGACCCAGCAACTTGCCAATCTGTGGGGAACTTCCTCTTTAGTTCTTGATCGCACTGGATTCCCAGAGCCGGCCGAGTGTTTCCCAGTCTCAGTACACTTCCCTTTTTGGGAAATAGTCTGACCCACTTGAGCGTCTTTAGCCTTGATGACAAGTGGAAAATCTAGAGTTCCACAGAAAAATAAACAGAGCCCTCCCACTGATACTGCCTATCTGTCTTGCTTCTGTCTATTGCTTTGGAAATGTAGCTGATCATTTGTTTCCTCGGCCAGATAGCACAGAAATTGTCCTTCATTCATGGTTTGGTCATTAACTGTTGCACTGTTTTGGAAGAGCACTTTGTAATAGATTTCAGGACCACTTCAAAAAACAAAACAAAACAAAACAAAAAACAAACCTGGAAATGTTCCCTTCCTCTCCTAAGAGGTAATCATAAAGACATAAGCAGAAGTGCAGCAAAATTCATGTGCAAAAATATCTCACAGAATTTCTATACTGAGAAAATTGGGAGACAGTTGAATTGTCCAAAACGGGATAACATCAAAACAGTGTCTCAATATAGCCAAATAACTTATAACCATAATTTATAGTTTTGAGTCATATTTAAAAAAAAAATTCCAAAGTTTTCAAAGGATTTTTCTGGAGTAAGGTATTGGAATTGTATTAGTCAGTGTTCTCTAAAGGAACAGAACTTATAGGCTATATATGTATGTATGTATATATATATATATATATGTATATATATATATATATTATATATGAAGTTCTATATATATAGGATTTATTAGAGTGGCTTACAGGCTGTGGCCCAGCTATTCTATAATGACTGGCCATCTACCAATGAAGGCCCAGGAATCCAGTAGTTGTTTCATGCAGCTAGATGACTCAGCCAGTCTTCAGTAAATGACAAATCCTAAAGAAATGGATGATAGTGCCAGTATAGGAATAGATTTACCAGCAGGAGTGAGAGCAAGCAGGCAAATGGCGAGCCATGTCCTCTATATAGGCTGCCAGCAGACGGTGTGGTCCAGATTAGAGGTGGATCTTCCCACCTCAAAAAATCTGGACTAAAGGTGTATTTTTGCACCTTGAAAGATCCAGATTAGAAGTGGGTCATCCTACTTCAAATGATTTAATTAAGAAAAGACTCTCTCATAGGTGTGCCCAGCCATTTGGATTTTAGTTAATTCCAAACACAGTCAAGTTGACAACCAAGAACAGCCATCACAGGAGTTAAGAAAGTACCCATACACATAAAATAAAACAACAGTAATAAAAAAAACCTACATTAAAAAAATAAAGAATGAGCCCGGTGGTGGTGGTGTACACCTTTAATTCCAGCACTTTCAAGGCAGAGGCAGGTGGATCTCAATGAGTTCAAGGTCAGCCTGATCTACAAAACACGTTCCAGGACAGCCAGGACTGTTACACAGAGAAACCCTGTCTCAAAAACCAAATAATAATAACAATAATAATAATAATAGAGATAATGATAAATAAAATAAAGAATGGGGAATTACTACTTTAAAGGACAACATTCTAACTTATAAAAAAAAGGAAAACATTTCATGTAGGCATGATTAAGACAA
The DNA here is from genome assembly GCF_003668045.3 of Cricetulus griseus. NCBI lineage: Eukaryota > Metazoa > Chordata > Mammalia > Rodentia > Cricetidae > Cricetulus > Cricetulus griseus. The sequence continues at coordinate 10,661,063 of NW_023276807.1, forward strand.
GCACAAAACTAGGGTTACTATTTATCTCTGGGCACCATAATTACTGATGATTTTTAAAATGCATTATTCTGTAATTTCCAAATATGCTACAATAAATGTATTACTTTCCTAATCAGATAAAAAACAATTATTATTTGTTCACAGCGAGTAAGTTCAAAAATTAGGAAAACAGAACCACAAAAACCTTTAGCTGTTTGTCTTTAATCGTTCCCTTTTCTCACTGGCATAGAAAGGGAAGACTGGAGCTGAGAATCTAACCCCCAGCAGTCCTGTAAGAGAATGGATACAGCAGTACATGCCTGTAATCCCAGAGCTGGAACGTAGACACAGGAGAATCCCTGGGACTTCCATGACCAATCAGTCTAGTCAATTAGTGAGCTCCAGATCAGTGAGAGATCCTATCTCAAAAATTAAATTAAAGGGCCCTTAAGATGACCCAGTAAAGGTGACCTGCAAGCCCAATGACCTGAGCTTGAGCCCAGGAACTCACATAAAGATGGAAGGAACCGGCTCCATAAAAGTTGCCCTCTGACCTTTACACATGGGCCATGGCACCTGTACCCATGCAAACACACTCCGCAAACAGACCAGAAGAAAAGGGGGGGGGGGACCCAGCAACAACAAACAAAAACAAAAAAGAAACAAACAAACAAAAAAACAAACAGAATGACTATTAAGGGTGGTTTAAAAAAGTACAAAAAAACAAAACGACCCAAATCCTCCCTCTAAGCTGAGAAAGGCATATATCCTTGTTCTGCCCTCAACCACATTTTCAAGGTCAGTAACAGTCATGAAGTATGAGAAAAGCAATAAGCCTGTTCATTGTTGCCAGCATGTATATACATGTAGGTACAGTTACTGGAGCATGGATGGGGAGCCAGACTTTTAGGGGCCACTTCCTCGAAGAAAACTGACTTTCCTTTTCCCAGCAGCCGTCCACTGTCAATAGCTCCTCCGCTGGGCGTGGGAGTTGTGATCATCTCCTAACTCCGGGCCGAGATTTTGCTTGGCTTGATCTTTCATGCATGCTGTCAATAACCACCGTGAGTTTTGTATGTGCTACTATCCTGTGTCTTGACGAATCGGTTTCATTGTGGTCACTCTTGGCCTCTGAGTCTTTTTTTTTTGGGGGGGGGGGTTTCTCTGTGTAGCTTTGCAGCCTGTCCTGGCACTCGCTCTGGAGACCAGGCTGGTCTCGAACTCACAGAGATCTGCCTGCCTCTGCCTCCTGAGTGCTGGGATTGAAGGTGTGCGCCTTCAACTCCCGGCCGCCTCTGATTCTTTTTTACAGTCCCTGCACCCTTTCTTCTGTGAGGTCTCTGGGAGGAGCAGGTCTGATGTAGACGTGCTGTTTAGGCTGAGCTCTACACTGTCTCTTGTTCTCTGCACACTGGCCGGTTACGGGTCCACGTGTTAATTGCCACCCACTGCTAAAAGAAGCCCCTCTACTGAGGGTTGAGAGGCTCAAGAGTCCCTGGGTATAATGATACACCATTAGGAGTCAGTTTATTTATTTATTTATTTAGGAATCAGTTTAATACTATGCCCATTTAACAGACTAATAGCAGCACGTTCTCCCCTGGGGCCTATGATACATCTAGCCTCTGGTCCTGATAACAGTGCAAGGCATGAATTCTGTCTTGTACAGCATGCCCTAAATCTAATCAGAAAGTGGTTGGCTACTCCTATAACATATGTTCCACTGTTGTACCAGTGAGCCTGGCCTGCCAGACCAGTTCACAGGGATCATGGTTGGGTAAGATTAATGATCACTTTTTTCCTCCAGTAGCATGTATGGCAGCTTCAAACGCTATGAAAACGAGTCCGTAGGCTCGTTTCCAGTTTCCAGGCTGTACCAGCTTGCTGTCTTCATGTTCCCTGACTCACCATCAAACTCTGGAGAATAGCCAAGAGTAATAACAATAGTCTGTAATGTTTTGGGGTATATTGACCCTATTGACCAACAAGTCCAAAAGAAGTAACCCACTACAGACTGACACTGAACTTGTTATTTGCTAGTCTGCGATGTCTGAGAGGGGCATTTCCCCCTGTTATAGGGTAGCTCTATTTAAACTCTTTTCATATATGTGTATGTATAGATTTTAGGAAGTTTCTATAACAGTAGTTTTCACATGACTTTCTCAAAAGTCTTAAATGTTAGTTATCCCTCCTCCCACTCCCTGACCCAGCCACTATGGAAATCAGTGTGGCAGTTCTTCAGAAAACTAGAATGATCCAGCTACACCACTTGTGAGATTATACCCTAAGGACTCAATATCCTACTACAGAGATACTTGCTCCCTCATGTTCATGGCTGCTCTGTTCACAACAGCCAGGAAACAGAGACAACATAGAGGATGGGTGACAAAAATATGGTAACTTTACACAATGAAATATTATCTAACTCTTAAGAAAAATGAAGTTTTCAGGGACATTGATAGAGCTGGAAATAATTATTCTGAGGGAACCCAGACCCAGAAAGACAAACATTGCGTGTTCTCTCTAATATGTGGATGGTATCTTTGGGTATGTGTATTTAAGTTGGAGAACCCATGGAGGTCAGGAAACTGGTAAGAGGGCACTTTCAAGAGAGGAGGAGATAGAGTGCATAAGGTCTGAAGAGGAAATGGGGAGTAATAGATCATTTCAGATTTTTGTTGTTGCAAATGAGGTCTCCTTGTGTTGCTAAGATCAAACAGACTAGCTGGGCCTGGTAGCACACACCTTTAATCCCAGCACTGGGGAGGCAGAGGCAGATGGATCTCTATGAGTTCAAGGCCAGCTTCGTCTACACAGCAAGTTCCAGGACAGCCAGGGCTACCTAGAGAGACCCTGTCTCAAAAACAAAAAAAAACAAAACACAAAATCCAACAATCCTCCTGCCCCAGTGTCCTCAGCGCTGGGAGTCCTTGTGAGTGCCATGGTTCCCAGCCCATCTGTGCTGTTTTTCAGTTACATCTTATTTTGTACTTCTCCTATTTCCTTTTGATAATGAAGACAATTTATACAGCCCTCACACTAGCCAACTAGCTAAGACTTTTGCCTAAATAGTGCCAATTCTTCAACAACATTACCTAATTCGTCTGAGTAAAACTGAACAGCCACTTCTGTTTACAGGAGATGGGTGTGGCAGTTTTGTTCATGTCTTTTAAGTTTGGTTCAGTCACCACTACAAACAAGCTTCTGTCACATCTCTTCCTGTGATAAGGTTGAAGTCATCATCTCCCCTGTTTCTTGTAGACGATGCCCCCACTTTCAGAGGCATTAAAATCTGCCTGTCTGCCTGTGTGTAGAGGAGGGTGGCAGGGGAAGCCTGGCAGGTTGCATGAAGTCTCTGGGAAGAGCTGCCCAGGCCTCAAATGCTACTGTGCCACCCAAGTAGCATGGAGTTGTGAAATCATCCTTCAACCATCTACGTTACCTGGCACTTCTAACTATGCCATTGTCTGAAAGGCAGACACCCTGTCCAGTGGAACAATGACCCTTGTGTCTTGCTTACCTGTGATCCTAAGACCAAGGAAGCACTGAGAAGATAAACTTGAGCTGGGGAAAAAACCCAGCTATTATTATATCCATTTTATGATAAGGAAACAGGAAGCCAAAGAAGTCAACCTATTTGTCTAAGGCTATGCTATCAAGCATCATTCTCTTAGGTCTGGCAGCCATGCTTGGTGTTGGAGCACTTGAAGCAGGCTGAGTCTTTGTTTGAGTGATGTCCTGGACTTGGAAGACTTTAGGTTTAATAAAGAAAGAATGCAAACTGTCTCATTCATTTGTTTATTTATCTGGAGACATGTCATCAATGTGTCACCAGCTGGCCATGAACTCCAGATTTCCTTGGCTCAGCTATGGCTGGGATTACAGACATGAGTCACCACAACAAGGTAACATCTCATGAGTAATTACTAATTTTTTCTAGGGTAGATGTATGTGTGTGTTTGTATGTGTCCATGCACTCAAGTTCATATGTGAGTACAGGTGCCCACAAGGCACAGCATGTGTGGAAAACAACCCTGGGTGTAATCCTCACCTTCCACGTAGTTTAAGATCTGGGTCTCTCTGCCTCTGCCAGACCAGCTGACTCCTGAGCTTAGGTGGGTGGGAGTGGGTTTCTACCTCCGATCTTGTCCTAGAAGTACCAAGATCACAGATGTGTACTATGGCACCTGACTTTTACGTAAGGTCTGAAGATTTTAATTTAGGTCTTCACGTTGTGTGACAGCTACTTTACCCACCAAGCCATTTCCCTAGCTCAGTGACTAGTAAATTTTTACATTAACTGTTATGATAATACTCGTGGAACCTTGTCAGATTCCACCGCGGTCGAGGTTGACTGAGGCAGAAGGACAAACATGCCAGGCAGACAGAGCTTAGTGAGAAGTTTTATTAGAAAAGGGGGTGGTGGGGGGAAGAGAAAAGAGACACAGAGACAAAGAAATGACAGAAGAGACGAGGGAGACGGGAAAAGTCCTATCTGCCCCAGGAGAACAGCAGGAAAGAGAGCACGGGAAAGAGAAGCACAGAAATTGTAAGTGGGTGGAGGTCTTTCTTTTCATGGGGTCCTTTACACCTGCATGCTGACCAGGGTACTGCCTGGATGCATTCTGCCAGATGGCAGGGGCAGGCTGGCATAATGCCTGAATCCTTACGTCAACTACATATTCAGTTAAATGTTTTTGACTACTGAATTTAAAGGTGTTCATTCAATTATTATTTAATTTTCGTGGTGCTCAGGATTCAATCCGAGGGTAGCCCATAATAACTAGAAACTTTCAGGTACGAATGTGACTCAGCTAGATTTGTTGTTATTGTTTTCTTTTGTTTTTCAAGACAGGGTTTCTCTGTGTAACAGTCCTGACTGTCCTGGAACTCTCTTTGTAGACCAGGCGGGTCTCCAACTCACTGAGATCTGCCTGCCTCTGCCTCCCAAATGCTGGGGTTAAAGGCGTGCGCCACCAGCACCTGGCTTCTCAGTTAGAGTTGTGTGGGCTATCACACTCACAGAACTGAAATGGTATTAACATGGAGAAAATGGGTATGTCTTATTTTGCTTTACGGTATGTTGCAGATACTGCATTCTTTTACAAATGGAGAACTTGTTGCAAGCCTGCATCCAGCAAGTCCCTATCAGTTTTCCCAAGAGCTTGGATGGCCATTCATTCTCAAGTTTTTCTTTTAGTAGTATTCAGGGGCAAGCCTGGGGACCAGAGCCTGCTAGGCAAAGTTTCTGCCACTGGACTGCTCTGCAGGCTCTGTAATGTATTTTTAAAGTAAAGTGTGCACATTGTTTTTTGTTTTTTGTTTTTTGTTTTTTGTTTTTTTGTTTTTTTTTTTTTCCCTACGAGTTACACGTTTACAAGCCTCAAGTACAGGGCAAACCTAACTTTGTGTGTGCCAAGAAACCAAAAGCAACCTGTATGTCTCACTGCAATGTTTGCTTTGAGGCCGTAGTCTAGAGTGGAAACTTCCGTATCTCCTCGGTATGCCTAGGCTACCTATAAAGTTTCCCAAACAGCTTACGCTCTCAAAATCTATTTTCCTTCTCACGCCCTACCTCCAGCCCCCACCCCACCTGGCTTTTGCTTGGTTGGCCCAAGCTCATTAAAAAACAAACACACAACAACAAATAAACACTGTTGGGGCTGGCGATGACTCAGTGGTAAAGGTGTTTTCTTTTAAGCCTGACTGCCTCGTGTCCCCTGGAAGGAACCCACATGGTGCAAGTGGAGACTTGATGTCTGCAAGCTGTCCTCTGACCCTCCGTCCTTCCCCCAACATGCATTACATTAAAAAATGTAAAATAAAACAAAACAACTCCAAATTTAAGAAAACTATGAAAAACAGTTACATTTCCACCTAGATTTCTAGTTGCCGGGGAGGGGGTATGCTTTCTTTTTAATCCTGTGTTATTTGAAATCTTAGGATGTAGTGTGTAAATAGCGCGTCAGAAATCTGTTAACTGGAGCCAAGATCCCAAAGTGCCTCCGTAAAAGCCCAGGCATCGGGAGAATGCACTTATTCATAAGCTCATCCCAGGCGCCAGGGAGGGGTCCACTGACATCCAGGCAGGAAGCACACACAAGGTAATTCATTCCCACTGAGCATGGGGTGTGATGTGAATTATTCATGGTTTCCTCCACATCACCCTCATGTTGAGAGTTGATGTCAGGGTAGGATCTAGAGTACCTCCCACTCCCCCAACTCTCATCCCCAACATCCACCCCCCTCAACCCCCCCATCTAGGCTTAACAGGACCAACACCCTGGTCTAGGATGGAACTATCTCCCCTGTGGCAAACTACTAAGAAGCCACTACTAGTCACTTTCTTTGTCTATCTGACAAAAGCCAGGGGATTCATCTATTCACAAATTCCCCAACCCTTGCTAACTTATGAAACTAATGTATGCTGGTACATCTTCCCACAAAGAGCTTTTGGGTGCCATGTAACAATAGTGTGGCCATGCAATACAAGTGGCCTTTGTAGAATTTTCAAAATTGTCCCATGGCCAGACATAACACATTTATTCAGAGCCCAAATAAGTACACTGATGAAAGCATTAACCTGTAAGGCAGCAGGGCACGGTGGAGACTCTGTCCAAACAGAGCCCTGACCCATCTGCCTGGCCAGCTGCTACCTGGCACCCAGTAGGTTGTAGCCTTGCAAAGATGTACCTGGTCATTAAAAAGTCAGATTCTCAGATTTTAATGTAAACATCTGAATTTTTTTAATTAATTGAGTTGGACAGACCCATCAATTAATTGATTGATTCAGTTTAGCTGGGCTGAATTATTTGTTTCTCTGATTTTAATTCACTTATTTTTTTAATCTTTCTCTCTCTCTCTCTCTCCCCCCCCCTCTCTCTCTCTCTGTGTGTGTGTGTGTGTGTGTGTGTGTGTCTCTGTGGGTGTGTGTGTGTGTGTCTGTGTGTGTCTCTGTGTGTGTGTGTGTGTGTTTGTGTGTGTGTGTTTGTGTTTGTGTGTGTGTGTGTGTGTGTGTGTGTGTGTGTGTGTGTGTGTAGGCCTATGCATTCCACAGCATGTATGTAGAGGTCAGAGGACAACCACCCATGTCAGTTCTCAGTTTCTACCTTGCTTGAATCAGGGTCTCTTGTTTGCTTCTGTGTGTGCCGGGCTAGCTGGCCTGCAAAGATGTGAGGGATTCTCACATCTCCACCTACATCGCATCACAGGTACACTAAGATTGCAAATGCCTGCTGCTGTGCCTGACTTCTGCACAAGTTTTAGGGAACTCAAACTTAGGTCCTCACATACGCACAGTGAGTGCTTCAGCCACGGACAGGATGGACCCACCAATGAGAATTTTTCATGGGAAGGAACTCTAGCCTCTACTACTGCACGTTTCCTTCCACAGTGCATGGCATTCATACTGGTTATAATTTCCAGAACTAGACACTGATTTACCAAGTCCATAATTGTTCCAGATTGTTCTTCCTGTGTTCTCCTTGTTTCTAGAGTTCTCTAGACTGCAAGTGAGGAGACAGCATGAATGAACAGGAGCCAGGATTGAGCCTTCTCTGAGAACATGCCCTCATGTCTAAGGAAACATGGATCCATTTCCTTTTCTATGTCCCATCTTCTGTACAGTGTGACAAGCTCTGGAGAGGAGAGAGGATGGGGTCCAGAAAGTCTCTTTGTTTTAAGACAAAACTAGATCTAGACCCATCATTACCGTGTGTGACAGAGACCCCACCCTGCCAAGCTCCCAGTTCCCCGCCTCTCACCATTGTTTTCCGTACTCGTCCTTTTCTGGGCTTGTTTGCATATGGCATTTTAAACATCTTAAGAGTTAGTTATTCCTCCCTCACTCCTCCGTCTGCCCACCTAAGCCTCCTTCTGCTGTTCCACTTCCCCTTCCTATTACTGGCATTCTGTGTTCTACTACATCTCCTTGCAAGGTGTTTCTCCCCACTCCAACGGTCCCTTTCTAATATCCTAGATTCTATATGCACTCCAGATTAAATACACAAATCGAAAGATTCAATGCTAGGGTCCACACATGAGTGAGAACATGAGGCACTTGCCTTTCTGGGTCACGGTTGCTTCACTCAGTGAAGCGTTTACCTTTAGGTAAATGCTTCACTTACCTGAAGATTTCATTTTTCTTTTGTAGCTGAATACAGTTCCGTCTCATGTAGAGGCACCACATTTTCATTATCTTTCATGAATTGATGGGCGCCTGGGCTGCTCCCATCTCCTACTTATTAAGTAGAGCAGCAATGAACATGGGTGTACGTGTGTCTCTGTAGTAGGAAACAGTCCTTTGAGTATGTGTTCAAGAGTGGTATAGCTGTGCCATATGACAGATCTGTTTCTGGTTTTCTGAGGAATGGTCACAATGATTTCCACTGTGGCTGCACCAATTTGCACTCCCATTAACAGTGCATAAAGGTTCCCGGTACCCAAAAAATCTATTCTTTGAGTAGAATTTAGGTAAATGGAATTTCACTGTTTGTTTAGCTGTTTGACCTTTTCCTGTCACATTGATGCACAAATTAATTTCCGATAACAAGAAGTAGATCCAGATTGCTTTTTTTTTTTTTTAGTTGACAAGAGCTACATATTTACAGAATACAACATGTTTTTATGTATGCATGCATGTATTGTGGAATGGCTGCATCAAGCTAAATGCCTGCAATATATTCTCTTAGCTATTTTCAAGAATATAATATTGTCTTAGTCACTATTCTGTTGCTGTGAAGAGACACCATGACCAAGGCAACTCTTAAAAAAGAAAGTATTTAGTTGAAGGCATTCTTATATTTTCAGAGGTTTAATCCGTGATCATTATGATAGGAGGAATGGCAGGTATGTTGCTGGAGAAGTAGTTGAGAGCTACATTCTGATCTTCAGTCAGAGACGGAAACACTGAGCTTGGAATGGGATTGAAACCTCAAAGCCTACCACAGGAACACACCTCCTCTTAAAAGTCCACACCTCCCAATCCTTCTAATCCTTTCAAATAGTGCCACTCCCTGGTGACTAAGTGTTCAAATATATGAGCCTATAGGGAGGGGGCACTCTTATTCAAACCACGACAGATCTATTGTTGTTGATTTTAGTCATCAAACTGTAAATAAGTCTCTTGAATTTGTTTCTTGTGTCTAACAGGCAGTTTGTATCCTTTGGATAGCATCCACGCTTTTCCCTCCCATTCTCCTGCTTGTGGGCCTTGAAACCATCACCCTACTCCATGCTGGTAGGAGTTCAGTCTTCTCAGGGTCCACACACAACTGAGATCCTACAGTATGGGATTTGTCTTATGTCACTTAGCTGGCAATGACAGGATTTGCTTCTTTTCCCAGGCCAATGTGTATTTCATCTCATGTACACACCATATTTATTTACTCACTTATCCATTGATGAACATTTAGATTGCCTTAGCATCTTGACTGTGAATAATGCCACAATTAACATGGGAGTGCAGATGTCTCTTCAACACCCTGATTTTATCTCCGTTGAATAAAAACCCAGTAGTGAGATTGATGGACCACAGGTTTCAATTTTCTGAGGAACCTCCATTCTGTCTCCCACACTACCACTGAAAGTACAATCGGGTCCTCTACTTTCCTCATAGACTGTTCTTTATCTATGCTCACCAGTCAGAATTTTGGAAACTATACTATTATTGCAATAAATGTTCATTTTGGAGAACTGAAAGAAGACAATTGCATTTTCAGGAAACAGACTGAGAAACAAATAATAAAGCAACATTTGTACTCGTGTAAGTCTCAATGCACCGCAGGAAGTTTGTTGGGGTCATCCACTTGAAGACCACATGGAGAGTCAATCTGACACTGATGGGAGCAGGTGCCTGACTGTAGGGTCAATATACTAGAAGAACAGCTTTCTATAAAATATTGTTTCTAGGTGGAAAATGAAGTTTTCTGTCACCCAAGTCCCTGCTATGTGTTTAGAATTTGTTGGGTCTAGTTATAATTACCTAGTCTTGAAGTTGGTGGGACTTCCTTATATGTGGCTAATAACGCCAGTAAAGAAATTTCTGTCACCATTTCCCACTTTGGGAATAAGAGATCAGTCTAATATTTTAGGATTTGATATGCACACATTTTGCCTCTTTGTTTTGTCTTGGATGTCAATGCGTGGATGTTATCTAAAGGACACAAACTGCCTGTTTTGAGAAAGGGTTTTACTATGTAGCCTTGACTGGCTAGGAATTCACTCTGAAACTCATAAATATCTGCTTGCCTTTGCCTCCTGAGTGCTGGGATTTTAAAGGTGCATATATCCCACCCAGCCTTTGTTTTGCAATCTCCTAAATGGACTGTCTTCAAAAAATTATATTCTATGCTATGATGGTTAGTTTTCATTCTTAACTTAACATGACCTAAAACTCCCCTGGAAAAAAGATTTTCAATCAGAATTTGTCTATATTGGATTGGCCTGTGGCATGTCTGGGGGGATTGTGTTAAGTTAATTGATATGGGATGTCCCAGTCCACCATGGGTGGCAACATTCCCTATGCAGGGAGGTTTGAGTTGTGTAAAAGTGGGCAAATCAAACTGAGCACAAACATGTGAGGGTTCATATATTTATTTCTCTCTGCTCTTGATGTTGGGTGTGATATGACTAGCTGTTTTAAGTTCCAACTACCTTGACTTCCCACCTATAATGGACTGTAACTTGGAATTCTAAGTTAAAAATAAATCCCTTTCCTCCCCTAGACTGCCTTTTGTTGGGGTATTTTAACATAGCAACAGAACTGGGACATACGGTATTAGATGCTATCAGACTATGCTGTTGTTGCTGTACACTTTGGGACTTAGTTTTGTCTAGCAGCTTTAAGTTCCAGCTTAGAGTACACTGTAGGGTCTACCCATTTTATTTTGTTCCATGAAAGCTATGTCTTGATGCTTTCAGTTGTATTCTGGGTACACATTGCCTCCCCATCCTGTGACTCAAGCATTGCACACAGCTGTTGTTTCAGACACCCAAGTTTTTTTCTGAGTACATGTCCACATATATTGTGGTGAGGGGTGATGTGTTAGCAGCTCCAGTCCTCAGAAATGCATTACAGTGCCTGAATTTCCCAGGAAGGAGTCATCTTGTCATCTTCTGCACTGTGTTCCGTAGCTTTACCTCTCTTTATGTTCATTTCATCTTTGTCTTGACTGGAGCAAGAATTCTGACATTCTGCCTCCTAGCCACAGTCAATGAATATGAAACTGTGCTGGCCACTCATGCATCCTTACCATGCCTCACCATTGGGCCAACATGATCCACCTTTGGCTGACAAGTCTCTTTCCCTGGAGTTTCAAAACTGACAATGAGAAAGAATGGGTATTCACCAGCATAAGGAGCTGGAAGAGTGCAGCCACGAGGAGAGGCTGAGCCAAGGGAGGGAGGGTAGTCTAATAACCTGGGAGAGCATCTCCTTCCCGACTCTCCTCGAGCTTCTAATCCAAACCCCTCCTTTTTGCTAAATTTTGTTCTAATTCAGTCTTTCCTCTTGCCACCAACACTGTCCTAATTATCACAATGAGGTTAGACAACATGCTGCCAGTAAAAAACAGCTATACACGTAACCAATATGATCTCTGCCAGGGTTGTGGACCTGAAGACCTTTGATGATTCACCCAGGGTGGGTGTTTCTGTCTCCCAGTCAAGATGACACCACCATGTGTTATTATTGCAACCATAGCGTGTGACTTGTGGAGCCTTTCTGGCATCAACTGGTGTTATAGAGAGCTCCATTTTTTAAATACTTTAAATTTGAGAGTAGGAAGAGGATTTCTGGTGGTTGTCAAAGATGTCTTAAAAGTATTCTGCATTTCTTTTTGCAAGATTCATCTTGTCTATACACTCCCAGACAGTTTACCAATGTGTTTATATTAATTATCCTCCTACCAGTAGAGTAGGAAAACTCAGCAACCTTTTATGATCATTTTTATTTTAGTCATTTTCTATCAGTAGATATGTGGACATCACATTATATTTTTAGTTTTCATTTTCCTATCAGTAGATATGTGGACATCACATTATATTTTTAGTTTTCGTTTTCCTAATTACAAAGAAGCTTGTGCAGTATTTTGAGATTTTGCAGAAAGTGTATGGGTATGTGCGTGTATGCGTGTGTGTGTGTGTGTGTGTGTGTGTGTGTGTGTGTTTTCATCTGTATGTATATATGCACATGTATGTGGTATCTGCAGAGACCAGAAGGGGCCATCAGATCCCCTAGGGCTGGAGTTGAAGGCAGTTGTTGAGCTGCCTGATGTGGGTTCAGGGGGACCGAGCTCAGATTCTCTGGGAGACCAGCAAGTACTCTTGACCTCTGAGCCATAGGCTGAGGTCATGAGGCTTTATCATTGTGAGGGCACAGGACACAGGAAGGGAGATGCATGTCCTCCCAACAGTTAAAAATAAGCCGGCAGTCAGCAGCTGACTCAGTGCACAGGGGAAGAAAAGAATGAACAAAAGCTGAACTTGAGATATGAACTACAGTCACAGTGAGCAATAGACGCTGTACTCCAAATAGGGGAACCGGGTTTTATTAATTGGTTTTCTGTTACTATAACAAAATGCCTGAGGCTGGCTCATATATAAAGTTGGGCTGGTTAAACTTACACTCTTGGAGGCTGAAAGCCTGAGCCTAGGTGGTCTTATCAGTCTTGCTTCTGGTGAGCATCATGGTGACTCACATCATGGCAAGAGTATGTATGAGAAGGAGCATGTGGTGGGACAGGAAGAAGCCAGTGACTCAGGGGAGGTGGGCTTCCTTCTTTGTTTTGTTTTTGGAGACAGGGTTTCTCTGTGGATCCCTGACTGTCCTATAACTTAAGAGATCCACCTGCATCTGCTTCCTGAGTGCTCGGTTTAAAGGTGTGCTCCACCACCACCCAACTTGTTCCCTTCTTTCACCCATAGCCAGGCAGCAGTTGGGCACACCTTTAATCCCAGCACTCGGGGGCAGAGGCAGGTGGATCTCTGTGAGTTCGAGGCCAGCCTGGTCTACAGAGTGAGTGCCAGGACAGCTAGGGCTACACAGAGAAATTCTGTCTTGAAAAGCAAAACAACAACAAAATCCAGACTCATACAGAACTAATAGAAGTCCCATATGAACTGGACTAGACCCAGTGGGGCACACGCTTATAATCCCAGATCAGGAGCAGAGGCAAGAGGAGTGACTTGGAGGCTAGCCTGGAGCACAGCAAATTCAAGACCAGCCTGGGTTCCTCAGTGAGTCTTATAAAACCAAGGGTCAGGGATATGGCCCCGTGATAGCTTGCTTGCCTAGTATGAGTAGGGTCATGGGTTTGAATCCTAATACTGAAGGAAAAACCCCTTAGTCCCATCTGAAGATGATGTGCCTTCAATGCCGTCACCTTTCACTGGATCCCATCCTTTGGCAGTTCCACTACTTACCATTGCCACATTGGGAACCATACTCGAAAAACAGGAACCCTTGGAGTTAGACCCCTGGAAAACTCAGGCCTCCGGGGTCCCAGCTGAGGACTTCGGTCACCCCAATCACCAGGCGGATTCGAAAACTTGCTGCAAACAGCATGAAGCTTTATTGTTGTTTAACGAGCTAACCCCATGTTAGCTCAGGTCTTTCATCCATCCACCATGGTGGATGGCTAGCAAAGACAGTTCGAAACGGCTGCAGAGAGATCTTGTAGGGCAGCATAAGGGGAGTGTCTAGGGGTACGCATAGGCTCAGGATTGGTGTGCCTCCAAGCTTGGAGGGCTTGCCCTGTGTTGATTGGCCAATTGGTTGTTATGGCCCATAGGCCCTCCCAGGGTGGTTGCTATGCTCTGCGCATCATTGCTGTGCACTTGTCCGTAAAGCACACCCAGAGCCGTAAAGCATAGCGCCACCAGCTAACTTCTGATTGGTTCCTTGCCACGAGGCAGGCATCTGACTTCTAGTGACTAGGACAAGGTCATGGCAAGCATGTGTTACTGTCATGGCTGCCGAAATGGGGAGCTGGTCCCTTCATTGGAAGATACACCCATCCAATGAGCTTGGTTCTAGAAGAGGAAGGGATGGCAGCTGGGCCCTCCCACCCCACGAAAGAAGATGCTCTAGGTTAGCTATGTCAAACTCTGCGTTCAGACAGAAACAAGTAGCTGGGACTTCAGATGCAGAAACAGGGACAGAAGTGGGGCTGGAAGGAAGCCCCTGGAGATACAAGAGATCAGAAGAGTCCTCCACCCCACCCAAACTCCACTCTGGCCCAGCAGGGGACAGGTGCAAAGATAAAGAGCCCAGCCCAGCCCCTCCTTCCTCACTCCTCAACTGTCTCTTATCGTCACATGAAAACTAGAAGGTCATTACTGCAGCCAGGAAGGAAAGTAGAGCACAGGCTCTCTCTGCCACCTAACAGCTCAGACAATGGGTGGGAGGGGATGGAAGGAAATGCCTCATTGCACCCTGCTCCTTCATAAATGGCCATGTGGCTTCTAGCTATCATTGTTCCCCTGAACTAGCTCCTGTGGGTAAGAGTGGATAAGCCCCATTTTCCTGCATCTCTATCTCCTCATCTTCCTTTTGAGTTGTTTGACTAGCTATTTCTTTGTTGTTATATTTATTATTATTAGTAGTAGTAGTAGTAGCAGTTTTGGTTTCCGTATGCTGAGGATTGTACCAGAGGGATTGCAGGTGCCAGGCAAGCCCTCCATCACTAATCTCTACACATCCTCCTTTCTCTTAAGGTCTAATGTTCATTTCCCAGCAGCAATGATGTGCCTTCTAACAGTCTGGCCTGCGGCCCCTGCTGAAGTCATCTTCCTCCTGAATGCCTTCACGTAGTCACTGCTTTCATCTGGAACGCAGCCATCTGCCTGACCCTGGACTTGACAGCTCAAAGCTCCCCTTTTGCCATCTTTTCTTATCTGGCCCCTGAGCAGCCTCCGTGAGGATCCATGGGCTCCTGTTCAGAGGAGCCCTCCCCTCCTCTCCTTCCACCTATTGCACCAGCTGTCACCAGGGGAATCTCCTGAGGCACAGCTCTGAGCAGGTCATTCTCAAAAGAGCTCAGTGCTTCTCATTATCTGCATGATGTGGTCCAAATTCCCCAATTAGCGATGACAGTTCCCCACTCTAGAAGGCGAAATAGCAAGCCCCAATGCCCAGACCCCAGGCCCCTGGCCCGGGACCCAGCCCCATTCCATTTCTTGCCACACCTCTGCAGTAACCCTGTATCTCAGGCATAGTGCAGAGCCGTATTAGCTGCATGTACAAAGACAAGGAAGCTTCTCAGTAAATATTTGTCAAACAGGAAGGAATACTCCGTATAATCAAAGAGTAATGGCGGTATCCATGAGGACAGTTCCTAAATATTTGTTCACAGCAGAGGCCAAGACAACAGCTTTTCCTTGTGGGTCTGGAAGATGAAGGAGCCATGGGCCTTTGCTGTAAGAATAATGGTTTTAGCAGAGAGGAGGCCTTGCTTTGCTGTCTGTTTTTAGACAAGACTTTCCCTACAGTGTAATGGTTTTTGTTGATGTTTTGTTTTGTTGAGATAGGGTCTCTCATTGGTCTGGAGTTCACTGAGTACCCTAGGTGCACTGGCTGGCTTGCAAGAGCCAGTCTCTGCCATCTCATTCTTGGGATTTTAGTTTTTGCTACCATGTGCCATTTTTTGTATTCTTTGTGTGTGTGTGTGTGTGTGTGTGTGTGTGTGTGTGTGTGTGTGTGTGTGTGTCAGAGAGACAGAGACAGAGACAGACAGCCTCCAGTGTCATTCCTTGCCTTCCACCTTGAGACAGGGCCTCTTATTCATTGTTGCAGATACCAAGCTAGCTCATTTGTGAGTTCTGGAGAGTCTCCAGTTTCCACCTCTCATTGTACTGTAGGAACCCTGGGGTTAGCATTATAGGTATGTGCAACTGTGTCTGGCTTCTATCTGAGTCCTGGGGATTTGAACTCTGGTCCTTACACTTGCACGGCAAGCACTTTATCCATTGAACCGTCTCCCAAGCCTGTTGTAATAAAACAAAACATAAAAACCACTGGGTGATTGGAGCCCTGCACCCTGCAGATTTTTATAATCAAAACACAATTCTCATCTGAGGCAAATTCTTTGGGGCATTTTTCCAATATAATTCTAATTTATTTTTTTCTATCAGTATTGAGTAATTTTCTATTTTCTCCTCATAAGGCTATGGCGCCAAGTCCACATTCTTTTAAAAGTTTCAGAGTCCAGTTCCTCCATACTTCTGAACAGCAGCCTTGGCAGCATCATTATGGTGAATGAGATAGGATTCAGGTTAGCAAATTATAAATGTGATAAAAAAAAAAAACCCAAACCACTATCATGCTTCTGGTTTTAGTGAATGCTGAAATGGAAGAGGGCTTATCATGGGAACCGATCGAATTATATTTAGGTTTTCAGTAAGATGCCTGTATTATGATGACCATGATCTGAACTAGGTCATTTTGGTCCTCTGTGTGGCAGGATTAGATTCTCTGTGCTGATAAATCTCACATTGTTAAAAGGTGGACTGAAGGACAACTGGCTGCCCAATCACTCCTACTCCTTGCCACCACGCTCAATTGTCTTAAATTTGAGATTCAGAATGAAATAGCATCCAACTAAGCATGGTGGCGCATATCTTTAACCCATGCACTCAGGAGACTGAGGCAGGAGGGACCAGCCTGGGCTATGTAGTGGGATATAGATAATCTGGAAGTCTTGTAAGCCGGCAGCTCTAGAACATTATGTTTGCATGTGAATTCATGCATATGACATTGTATGCATGACTCTCA
The DNA here is from genome assembly GCF_003668045.3 of Cricetulus griseus. Taxonomy (NCBI): domain Eukaryota; kingdom Metazoa; phylum Chordata; class Mammalia; order Rodentia; family Cricetidae; genus Cricetulus; species Cricetulus griseus. The sequence goes on from NW_023276807.1 coordinate 10,677,813, forward strand.
CACACAATCTCTCTCTCTCTTTCTCTCTCTCTGTCTCTCTCTCTGTCTCTCTCTCTCTCTCTCTCTCTCTCTCTCTCTGTCTCTATCTCTCTCTCTCTCTCCCCCCCGCCCCCGTCTATCTCTCTCAGGTGCTGCTGTAAAAATGGCTATCTTCCTCAGCTCCCAGCCCGTCTGTGGGAGAAATGCTGAGAAAAGTAGGAGCACAGACAGGGATGACCTGCAGCCTCAAGCACTAGTTCAAATCTTCCTCCAGGCCTAGCCCGTAGCAGCAGACACTCCTGGTGCTCCGCAGTAGCAGTTCCGGGAGCAGCTCCAGCTCCTCCCTGTGTGTTGACTACTCTGACTCTGCTTCTTCTCCAGCTTCTGCTTCTCTCCCACCCACTCCCCCACCCCCGCCCCGTACCAACCGTTTCCCTCTTCTCTGCCCTTGGCTTCTTTCTATGTGGCCCTTGCTGCTGCTAGCTCCAGCCCTTGCATTCCTTTTCCTGTTCTGAGAGGGAAGGAGACTGCATGTCTCACTTCAAAGGCCTCCAGAGGTGAATTTGATGAGTTCTGTTGGGCCTCAGCCCTTTGCAATCAATCCCACTGGGGAGGGGGCTGTGTCTGCCTGTCTTTGTGACAGAGAAACCAGAGTTAGAAAAAGAATTCTGATAATCTGTCTTTCTGTCTGGATATAATTTGATTAATTCTGAGGAAAATGACACTTAATAAATTTGCATGTTTTGTGTGAAAAAAAAACAACAAAAAAAAACCCTTCAGATAGCAAAGGCACATAGAGGGAAACCAGGGGAACAAAATGTTCTTTGTGAAGAGAGTATGGAGCAACGGTTCAGTTGATGAAAGACAAAGATGTCAACTTAGCAATCAGGATAGACTGGCTGGAAGATGGCCCAAGGTTAGAGGCCTGAGGCCCTATGGTGAAGAAATGGGAATGCCACTGATGCAAGTCATGAATTCCCATCCCTTGGTGAGTGGGAGTGTGTCTCTTACAGAGTTGCTCTTCTGCTTTGTAACCTGGGAGGGACTTCCATTTCGGCTCCAGGATAGAACCTGAGCATCGCTTCTCCATCCAGTCCCTTTGAAGAGCCAGAGCAGCTCACTCATATGTGTGTCTTCCAAGCATTTGTTAATGAAACAAATCTCACGGCCACAAAAGCTTTCAAATAATTTGATAAAAACTAGGTTCACCATGTGCTCTGTGGAGATTATCTTGGAAGATTTATTGATGCTTCCAGGACCAAACTTTTATTTTCTTGATGTCTGATGCTATCTTTGCTTTCCCAAACCTCTCATGTAATTGTGGACTGGAATAAATCCATCACATGATGTATAATTCTAGTTTCTTTTGTAGAGACACCTTCGTTTTCCCCATAGTTCACTACTGAAGTGACACGACATGTTTTTATTATTATTCTTTTGAAGACATGAACATTAGAACGTTTGGTCATGTAAAGACAAGCCTTTGTTCTCTTTTATCTGATCTTATGTTTTGTGATAGCAATTGTAGATCTCTGTCAGATTAGGAGAAGAAAATGAAAATAATGAGGAAATATTTACTGAGTGACTTCAGGAAAGATATATATTTGGACATGTGTTGGCTTTGGTCAAAAAGCCTCATTTTGTTCATCCAGGTAAAATCATTATAGCAGTTTTCTAGCTGATATCAATGACAGGAGGCTTCCTTTATCCAATGCATTCTTCACACATGCATACATACATACATACATACATACATACATGTATATATAGGTATTTGTTCTTTATATATTATGTGAAAATATTCACCTTTGAGTATTTTTTGCTATAATCCTCAGTCTATTCAGAAATCTTCAATACTCTCCTCTTATTGAAGGCTGCCTTGCAAACTCTTGTATAGCATCCATACTTCCCATGGTGCCTCTGTTCATGCCCTCTACTGAGTCAGGGCCATCCTGGCCAGGTGCTAGGAGCACAGAGGCTGTGCTGCCCTCATTGTGACCAAACACAAGTGGCTTCTTCCCTTGTCCAAATCCTACTCTGGTTTTTCAAGGTTCAGACTGAGTCCTTCCATTTCCACGAGGTCCTCTTTAATCCAGTCAACAACCAACTGCAAAGCTCCAGGTGTGTCTAGAAGGTGGGCATTGCTGAATGAGGTGATCCCGCCCTCAAGAGGGAGCAGCTGAAAGACACAGGCAGCAGGTTGGCAGCTTGGTGAGCTGTGCAGCCTCATCGCTTCCACTCAATAAAACACAGAGAAAACATTGCTTCTTTGCATCATGGCGGCTGAGCTGCTTGTTGTTAGAGTGTTCTAAAGGGTCAGGGCTCCTTCAACCCCTTCAGAGACTGAAAGGAGGCTCTCCTGTTTGTCCCTTCTTCAGTCTCCTTGTAGCACCCCAGCTTGGAAAGTGAAGTGTCATTCGGTGGTGGACACCTCTCCCAAGCTCAGGGGAGGGACCCATATAGAAGGAGGTTCTAGTGAGGCAGGCAGGCACAGGAAACATCTCTCTTTTCTCTGCCCTCCGATTTCCCACCATGACTCCTCGTAGCTCTTGGAGGGCCCAGATCACAACTTATATTTTAATGTCTTGCAAACATCTGATCATAGAACAAGGGTTTGATAGAGAAGTTCTTCTAGTGATTCTGTTAAGTGATGGCTGTCCCAAGAGAGGCAAGATGCCTCTTTTAGGAGCAATGGGAATAATAAAGGCATCTTTTAAAGTCCATATGAGTCCTGCTGAGCTGGAAGATCAGAGAATCAGGCAGTTCTCTAGTCCCTCGGTTTCCAGAATGGACTTTCGCTCTTTTGCTTTAACTTGGAAGGGTGCCTGATGTGTTCTTTTTTTAAGCCTGATACTGTGCTGGTTATTTATCTAGTCCTACATGTTGTCTTCCTAACATCTGCCTTATGATGCTGGAGTTGTGTGTGTGTGTGTGTGTGTGTGTGTGTGTGTGTGTGTGTGTGTGTATGTGTTGGCTGGCAACATTTCCTGGTCTCTATCACCAGCTGGCTTTTCCGGTTAAGAGTTACAAGGAGTCATGGTGGGAGATCAGAGGGCAGAGAAAAGAGAGATGCTTCCGGTGCTGCCTCTCTCTGCAGGTGTGGCGGTTGCTGGAGGTTGCCAGCAGCAGCTGCAAGAACGGTAAGGGCAGGGCAATTCCTGTTTCCAGCTGTCCAGTTGGTCCAGGCTTTCCAAACCAACCCCAGCAGTTCTCTAGGAGTACCCAGCAGATGCCAGCCCAGGAACCTCGACATCCATCCTGCTTCCTCTTTGCTTTTTGCTTTTCAGTCCTTTATTTCAGGGTTGTTTTTCCAGCCTCATAAGTACCATGGGCAAGTGGAGCCCATGGTGTGTCCCTATTGTACAAAATGCTTCAAATCAATGGGTGTGGTGGCACACACCTGTAACCTCAGCACTCAGGATTCCTCTTCCTCTTCCTCTTCCCTGTCCTGCTTTCTCTCCCTTTCCCTCCCCTGCTTACTTTCTCCTTTCACCCCCTTTCATGCTTTCCCCTCCTTCCCCTTCCCTCTCTCTCCTCCCTCCTCCCCCCTCCCTTTCCCTGCCCTTCCTCCTCTTCCTGGCTAGACTATGATGGATGCACTTCCTGGAGTATGTTCAGGCAATGCATGAAACCTTAGGAGAGATTCAGTAGCCCAGCCCCCCATGACTGATAGCCACGGTCCTGGGTGTATTATGTGAATGGGGTTTCGATCTTGTTTGAAACGTATGGACAGAGTAGAAGGGTTGAATTTGCTCAGACTGGTTTTATTCATGTGTAGATTTCAGATGCATGACAAGTACCAAACTCAGAAAGGAACAAAGAGAAATGGGGGTGAGGGGATATCCCAGCATCACTTTAATTCTCTCATATTCAAGTCTCATCCATCATGCCTTCTGAATACGCATGGGGTATCATAAAAACAAGTGAGTCAGCCTTAATGAGATGGCTAAGTCACTTAGAGAAGAAGGGTCCCTCGGAGCCTCTGAAACCATCTTGGCAGACAGAGTCTTTGGCTGCCACAAAGCATAGCTGTGCTGTTCTAAAGGAAGTATGGGAAGCATCCTGCTCCCAGAAAAATAGTTGGATCCTCTTTTTAGAGGTTTCTTGACGACAGTTAGCATCGTTTGTACACATTATGTAAACACCACCGGTTATAGCACTTAAGAGTGGTACGGTCTTCTAATGACATTGTGAGGGAGCCGCACAGTCTGGCTGTTGTCTGAACAATATCCCTCAGCTAATGGGAGCTGAAGTGGGAACACAAAGTGTCTTTGAAAGGGATCATTGGTGAGCAATGTGGGGCGGGAGGCTAAAAATTAAAAGCAGGAACAACTTAGCTTCCTGTGGCCTTTCATTTGGGTGGAACTTAATGTGCACAATGAATGTTAAATGTTGTCCTGGTTGGTTTTCGTGTTAACTTGACACAAGTTAGAGTGATCTGGAAAGAGGAATATCCATTGAGAAAAATGCCCCCTTAAGCCTGTGGTTCACTTCCCTGATTAAAGATTGAGGTGAGAGGGTCCAGCCCACAGTGAGTGAGTAGTGCCACCCCAAGGCATAAATAACAGAGTATGGGGTTTGAACCTGGGTCCGCTCGTATCCTAGGCAAGCACTCTCCACTGAGCTACATGCTCAGCTCTTTATTTTGCTGTTTGTTTTGAGACAGAGTCTTGCTAAGTTTCTCAGGCTAGTTTTGAACTCACTCTGTAGCCCAGGCAGGTCTTGAACTTGTGGTCCTTCTGCTTCAACTTCTTGAGTACCTAGGATTACAGGACTGCACCATTCAGTCCGGCTGGGTTAATAGACTCTTATGTCCCAGGTGGTCCCGAGTCCATTGGATTATGGCTTCCTAAATTTTTCTACTTTTAGACTTCCTTTCACCTGAGAAATTTCTACATGACACTGTGTATATAGGTATATGAAATACATATTTAAGCCAAACATTTACTGACAATAAGTTATAAAGAAATTTATTTTAAAACAATTCTTTGCCATACATATATTTTCAAGATTAATTAATGACAAAAGCAAATTTGCATACTAATGAAATGAATGTTTATTTTCACATAAAGAATTAAATCTTGGCTCAATATTTGATGCTGCAGGATATGGAACAACTTCAATGCTTTTCACAGTTGATTGATATTTTGATTTTATAATCAGTCATGTTGAGAACACTGGTTTGCATAAACACATAGTACTAAATGGCATAAGGAAGTTTAGGGCCATTTCAGAAATCGATGGAAATTCTTTCCTAATCTCCAGCCAAATGATTTTTTTTTCAATGAAATTCAAGTCAGCAACTTAAGTAGCAAATTTTTGTTGTTGTTTTGAGACAGTAGGGTTGGCTTGGAACTCACCTTGTGGACCAGGGTGGTCTTGAACTCCAAGATATGGGCCTGCTTCTGCCTCCTGAGTGTTGGGTTTAAAGGCCACCATGACTGGCTCAAGTAGCAAGTTTTAAAATCAAACATTTGAACCAAATAGAAACCAAAGTCAAACCTCCGGGCGTTGGGTGGCACATGCCTTTAATACCAGCACTTGGGAGGCAGAGGCAGGCGGATATCTGTGAGTTCCAAGCCAGCCTGGTCTACAGAGCAAGATCCAGGACAGGTTCCAAAGCTACAGAGACACCCTGTTTCAAAAAACCAAAATAAATAAATAAATAAATAAATAAATAAATAAATAAATAAACCAAAGACAAACTAATTCAGTGTTTCCACACTGAGCAACAGCAGTAGGAAGATATTAAATGCTGTTGTTTTCCATAACTAAAGCATCATGTTTCTCTAGGAGCAGACAACTTTGTGTGTACACTTGCACTGTTACGATAAATCTTTCCACCAAAGAAAGGCTACTTTCCTATTGTTTAGGGTTGGGATTGGAAGGAGGCATTCAGGCTTGGACACCACCTTTCAGATAACTTTAGGGTTTAGCTGATGTAGACATAGTTAGGATGTCTGATAACAGATTATTGTATCTTCTTATATTTCACCTTTATGATTGTTAATTTTGGATACTTTACACTGTTAAGTTTATTTATTTATTTGGTTTTTCGAGACAGGGTTTCTCTGTGAAGCTTTGGAGCCTATCCTAGCACTCGATCTGGAGACCAGGCTGGCCTTGAACTCACAGAGATCCGCCTGCCTCTGCCTCCTGAGTGCTGGGATTGAAGGTGTATGCCACCAATGCCCTGCACACTGTTAAGTTTTAATCCTCTTTTAGACTAAAAGGGGAATTGTAGGGAGACACCGTAACGACGCCTCCTAAGGGCTGGCTACAGGTGTGCCTGACCACGCCGGTCAGGGCATGGTCAAGGATGACTTGTGATAGGTTTTTAAGGGGCTGCAAGGCACCTGGGGGCCCCTTCTCTCTGGCCTGTCTGCCGTGCTGCCCCTGGCACGCTCTCGCTTGCGCTTGGCTGGTGTTTATCTGAATAAATATATCTTACCCTTATGGACTACGGATCAGCTCTCGACTCTCCTTATAGTGCACTACAAGCCATATATGGTAGTCTCATGTCTGAACTGAGGTGTTATAGGCATTGTGCAGGTGATAGCTGGCCAAGTATAAAGTGCAGGTGCTGTGTGTTCAGAACCATGGCTGCAGTGAAGTCCCATGTGTAATATAGGTAGGCACTGTCACAACCATTTTAGGCTCACTGAATATTTGATTTTGAATTAATGTTTGGTCTTCATGTGTGCAAAAGCCTCTTATTATTACAGAGTTTTTACATTTCCAATATTCAGTTGTTGACACCATATAGAGCTGTAGCTCGCAGCAGAAGGGGGGTGCTAATTGTAGATAAAAGCAGCATACTCACTCTCTCCCAATTTAAAAAAGGCATCCCCTACAACAGTACTTGAAAAAGCCAGGGAGAATCTCCAGGTGTGACTCCTCCTGAAGCCCATAGAACTGAGGGCAGATCCAACTCAGGACGCCAGGTTTCCGTTTATAACCATATGTAAACAACACGAGTCTGATTGCTAACACAGGGAGGGATGGGATGGGGGAAAAAGAAAAAAACAAAACAAAACAAAAAAAACAACAACCTAAAAAAAAAACCCCAAACCTGGTAATCTTGTGCTTGATTTCTTGGAAACTGATTAGTACATGAAAGGCCTCACTCACCATCAAAGAGATAAAAGGAAAAGATTTGTTTCCTGTGTGTAGTCTGCTTTTAGCTTGAATGTCACTTCCAGGAAGCCTTCCCTGCCCTGAGAATCTGATTAATGGCCTCCTGCTATCACTGCCCAGCTCGTGCGCTTTGCCTAGAGTTTAATTACTTATCCAAGTCTCTCAATAGTCCCTAAGACTCAGTGGGGAGGCACCAGCTGCCTCTGTAATCACAGGCCCTGGGTGGGGGGTGGGGTGTGGGGCGGGGGTGGAGTCGGGGAGACGACTGGCTGGTGGGAGAGTGAACATTTGTGTAAAGAACAGCCATGGCTCAGCAGCTTTGTCAGGGACAGACTCCAGCAGTAGTTCTCAACCTTTGGGAATCGAATGACCTTTTCACAGAGGTCACCAAAGACGTTTACATTAAGATTTATAACTAGCAAAATTACAGTTATGAAGTAGCAATGAAAATAATTTTATGTTGGGGGGGTCACCACAACATAAGGGACTATATTAAAGGGTCACAGCAATAGGAAAATTGAAAACCACTGGACTATAGAATGGTGAAGTTACAGGCTGAATTTCTTGGCCCAATTTTACTGCTTAGTGTGAAGGTAAAAGGAGAAACCACGGAACTAGAAAAGTTATGAAATGGAGGGAGAAAGACAGAGTAATAGTAACCATTGAGGAGATTAAAGGTAAAAAACAAAACAAAACAAAACAAAAAAAAACCAAAAAACCAAGAAATTGATCAGACTCAGGATGGTGGAGGTTCCTCTGTTTTGACTTGCTTTTTTGTTTTGTTGAGACAGTGTCTCATGTAGGTCAAGCTGGTCTTAAATTTGCTGTGTAACTGAGGCTGGCCTTGAACTTGTAAACCTCCAGCCTCAGACTCCTGGGTGATTAGATTATAGACATGGGCGGCCATGCCTAACAGTTAAAGCAGTTTTTAATACCCAGTTAATTATTTCCAAGAAATGGAACACAGGATTTGCTTTCCGTCCTATCTCCCTTCATGCACTAGTAATCAAATTTTTGTCATTTATGAGTGGCTATTAAAGTGGTGTTAAGCAGATATCCTTGGACGCAGTTGGAAAATTCAAGATTGTGAATGCTGCAAAAAGAGATGAATCAATTATGGATTCTAACTCCTAACATCTAGGAGGCAATATTCCTTACCATTCCACTTTCTTAGTTCAACTAAATGAAAGCCACACCTTCTTCTGCAATAATGTAAATAGCTTGAGACAAGTTTAAAATGGCAGGTTCTCCCCAGTTTTCTTGGAAAAGCTGTCCTTCTTCCAGATGAAGTATGAAAAGTATGAAAAGAGGCGTCCCCACCTCTCTTGGGCATTTCATGGTTGAGCCAGTAAAGGCACCTGCTGCTGAGCCTGACCTCCTGAGTTCAGCCCCTAGTTCTCAACACCATGGATTCCACAGGTAGTCCTCAACCCTCTGTATAAGTGCCGTGCAGTGCTGTGATGCACCAGTGACCACACACAAAATAAACGTACAAAAAAAAAAAAAATTCCTCAAAGGGGAATGTTGTGTTGCTTTGGTTGGCTTCTGATGTTTCCCCATTAACCAGTCTAGGGAGACTGCCTGAATGGATATAGTTTTCCTGAATTCCGCTCCAGTCCATAGCCATAACACACACGTTTTCCATTTCCTTTTTGTCTCTGCTTAGAAAATGTCTGTGAACACTTTCATTTCCTTCATTTACCAAGAGAAAAAGGTAGGGAAAGTGGAAATATGTCTTTTTAATATTTATCTAGCCATAAAGCTTGTCAGTTGCTAAAGATGCAAGTAGAGATACAGAGCACTAGGAGGCTCTGGAATCAAGGAGAATCTGATTTCATCATTGGTAGTTGCCTAAATAACTATTCTTAACTGCCAAATTCCTAAGTTTCTCTGTATATAAAACAGGGATATCAGGAGAATGGCTGGTTGTTTTGCTCAGTCTTTTAGATGGTCCCACAAAACACTGCTTGAAGAATACATCTTTCTTACCAAATGGCAACAGTTTCTTTTTGTCCTCTGCATAAAGCAGTGAGCTGATCTGTTATTTGAGACCTGGCATGTCCATGCTTACCTGAGAATTTTAGCAATTCAACCCAACCATGTTTCAAACATTGCGTCTGGTATGGGCTTCATCTTTATTGCTTGTATCTACCATGAAGTTTATTGATGGTTGCTAATGGACAATGTTTTTGTCATAGTACACAGAGAATTTAGCTCCATTTTCCCTCAAAGTAAGAAAGCAAAGTTGCCATTGGGTATCATTTCCCTTATGCTCCAGCTGTGTCCACAGCTATTCCGTGTATTTTCTCTAAACTGCTTTGGAGCCTGGGGAAGAGGGAGTCTCATTTTTGACTTTTAAAACAGTTCAGGAATGATGGAGAGAAATATCACTTCAGGAGAGTTGGTGAGAAACTGTAAAACTATGATCCCTCACTCTGATGTCATCTGCTAGAGTTTTCCATTTTTGAATTACTGTCTTCTGATAAGGATCTATTTATTGCCCGGCAGTGGTGGCACACACATTTAATTCCAGCATTATCGAGGCAAAGCAGGTGGATCTCTGTGAGCTTGAGGCCAGACTATTTTCTCCAAATCGAGTCCCAGGACAGGTTCCAAAGCTACACAGAGAAATACCGTCTTGAACCCCCCTCCCCCAAGAATCTATTTATTATCCTGGGGTTTGGCAGGAACAAGGCTGTCTCCTTGTTCTGTGGTCCTTGGATTTTTTGTAAATCTTTGCAGGGTGGTTGGGAGGATTATAGTGACAATGAGGATAACACATCCTTTATCTTATTAGCTGTGTAACCCTGGGTAAACACTTTAACCTTTGAGCTCATATATGATAGATGAGGATTAACATATGATAATAAGGTGCAATTAAAGATCTTAACATCTACTTAGCTTCGTATAGGGTAAATATCTAAAAGGTAATGTGCGCAAGGGTAGTTAATTATTAGCGGCCCCAAATGGGCAGGCTACTCACTCGTGCTTTCTATAGACGTTCATCTATTTGGGTTTGAATCCAACCTTAAACTTTAATGGTGATAGGACATCTGCTCAAGAGAGAAGGGAAGGCACTGTACAGTGGAAAAATCAGGGACATTAGCACTGAATAGAGTGCATTTAAATCCTAGTCATATTTCTTCTGGTTGCGCCAGTTGGTCCTCTCTGCCTCCTCCTCCTGGGAATTTGGGATAACGATGTTCTTCACTGGGGCTGGCAGTGAGATGCTTGGAAAGGCGGGCCTTGGAAGCTATGGTTGGATTAGAGCCAGGACCTGTCACCGCTCCTGGACCGACAGGAGATGGAACCCAGAGCTAGGAGGAAAGGCCACGATGGCCAGGTTGCACGCCGAGGGCTCACTGGGGCCTTTGTTGGCTACTGGGGCTTCAGGCGCTCAAGCCACAAGGTGCAAGCCAGATGTGGCGGCTGTACTCCAGCCCGGGCCGCGGCACTGATGCAGGGGAAGCGGTTGGGGAGAAATATATAGCCTGCTCGATTGAGCCGCTAAGTGACAGGCCGATCGGCCACTGGCAGCGGCGGCGGGTCGCTGGGGGCGGTGGCAGCCAATGGCTGGCGGGGACTGGGGAGGGGACTGGCAGGGGCGGGCCCTGGGGAGGGCGGGGCTCGCGGCCGGCGGCGGCAGAGGCGGCTCCAGCAGCGTCGCCGGCGGCCGCGGCAGAAGCGCCCTGGCCCGCGGCAGGTGAGGATCTCGGGGCTCTGGGCTGGGGGCTGACAGGCTGGACGCAGCGGGATCCTCGGAGGACCCACCTGCTGGCAGCGGAGCCGGTGCGTCCCGAGGCCCGCGTCTGATTGCGCGTGCGGGGCCTCGGAACGGGGCGCGGGCCGGGCGCCCTCGGTGCATCGTCGCCGCCGCAGCCCCTCGGTTCCGCTCTCCCTCCGGGTGGCCGGCCTGGAGCCTCGTGCGGCCCCGGAGCTCCGGGACTTCGGGATGGGAAAGTGCAGTGGAGTGTGCGCGTACAGCGGGGACAAGAGTTGCAGGCAGGACCCCGCGGCTGGAGGGCTGGTGGTGGCGCTGCCTCTGGGCAGGTAGGGCGGGGGCCGCTTGCGGGAGGGGGACCAAGATGTGCCCGAGGTACCAGGGAAGCGAGCCCCCGCCTCCTCCCAGGCCTGGGTTTCCTCCATCATCAGGAAGCGGCGAGTAGGACCCCCTTCTCCCCGCGCGGCCCCAGGTGGGGTCTCGGATCTCTCCAGGTGTGCCAGGTGCTACCTGGAAGGCATGGCGTTAAGTGATGGCAGCGGTACGCTTCCCGCGCCCGCTTTTATTTCCCCAAAGCCTTAGGATCCCAGGAGCGCGTTCATGGCTTACATTCAGAATTAGTAAATAGCAGTAGATACTGTTATCATCTTCGTGCCTGCCATCTATTTTGCTGTTGTGCTTTTGCTGCCCGACAAATTATTTGATAAAAGATAAAGAATGGCACAGTTGTTCACTTGGATGCAAAAATCTAAATTTAGAATCAAGTAACACGCGCTTTGTGGTTCAGGCTCCTTTCTCTTCCGAATGCTTAAAGAATAGTTTTACTAACAGGTTATGGTGACATAGGTTCCTTTAATCCCTCAGTGTAAATTCTAAGATATGCTAGATGATGGGATTATGTAAGCTGTAGAAAAGAAATCTTTATGCTCTGTAAGTGGAAAAGGCATGAGTTTTTCATAATTGTGGGTTATAAAGTTGTGCAGGCTTACGTCATAGTGTTCATTGATCCGGGGTGTCATGAATCGTGCCTTTTATTCTTTCAGGCACCTCTGTTTTGTCTGTGGGATGCTGATTAAGGAATATGCCAAATGTTAAGCAAAGTGTTCCCAGCCACGGAACATATGGGATACTTCAAAGAACACTTTAAAAACTTAATTCTTGTATTGCTGGGTTTTTTTTTTTTCTTAAGATGCAAGATTGTTAAATCTGTTAACAAAACAGATTTTTTATTCTGAGGTCTGGAGTTGAAGGTTCCTTCACCTTTGGAGCATGAAGGAATGGCGAGTGGTAACGGTAGACATTGCCTTTTTGTTTAAAGATTGGGCTGTGTTAAGTTATCAATAGCCTGGGACAGTCTTAAGGTAAGGTCGATATTAAGTGTTAACAAATGTGGCTGCAGATAAAAATGTAGGTCACCTGTGTCTAATGAGCCAGCCCCGCAGCTGCCTGGGGTGTTTTAAGGGCACGTGGTTTGTTCTGTTTGCGCCCCTCTGGAGATTTCATTCACTTGTGCGTCATGGTGAAGCTTAGTTAGTTTGGAAACCCTGATTTTAAATGTATAGCTGCATTCCTGCGGAGTAGAACACTTTTTTTTTTTTTCTTGTGAGATGTCAGAACGTATTAGTAGGATTCACTCTAAGTATCTTTTCTCAACAAGACTTTACTAACTTCTTAGGTCCGGTATCTAATACTCCATGTGCTTTTTTTTTTTTTTTCTGGCCTCCATTTAATTTTTAATTTTTTAAAAATTCTTTACTACTCATATTTACATATCCATTCTGCCCATTCCCTTGCCCTCCCATCCTCCCATGATCCCCACCAACCCCCCCAATCCACCCCCCCCAACTCCTCCCTTCCATGTGCTTTTTATGTGTTATGGGTATAGTATACTTTGGTGTTAGAATTCGTTTTGACTCCATGCATTTATATATTTATATAGGCTTCTTTAGTGTTTAATAAAAACTTTTTTTTTTTAAGTGGGGAGTGTTTTAAGACAGGTTTCCCTGTGTATCCTTGGCTGTCTTGGAACTCACTCTGTAGACCAGGCTAGCCTTGAACTCAGAGAGCAGCTTGCCTCTGCCTCCTGAGTGCTGGGATTAAAGGTGTGTGCCACCACCACCTGACTCAATAAAAACTTTTAAACTGGTGATAGTTTAGACTTGATTTTGCGTGTCTCTGCGTCCTGATTTATGTCAACTGGATATTTATTCTAATTATGAGCTTTTCCCCCTCTAGAACAAAATCCTTTCTGAGGCAAAATATAAACAGAAAGTGAAGTGTTTCTATAATGTCATACCAGGCTTCAAATTCTAAGTTACACAGTTTGCTGAGATACTGGCCCAGTTTTTAAAAGAAAAAGTCATTCATTATTGACTGTTTTATTGAATTACTAGATTAGGGACTTTGTGCAATTTAAAATTATTGGATTTTTTTCCCCTCATGAGGATTTTGATTGTAAGCAGTCAACACGGGTATGGTTGTGATAAAGTTAGGGTAACCATGGGAAATGAGTAAGTTTGGCCTTAGCAAGGGTAACTTGGAGAACTTCTTTGGAACACTCCAGCTCAGGTAATAACAAGAAGCATTGCAATGGAATGCTGTACTTCTAGAATGTTACATGGAAATTGGAGCTACTGGCCAGAGAGACTAACAGGCATTCTTTGTTGGGGACTCAGAGTCAGGGATTAGCCAAAGGCTACAGGAAGGGGGAAATTTGTTTACAGTTGTGTTTTTGGACTGTGAAATTTTCTGTGCGTTTTGCGATTTATACCATAATAGACTTGTGCTCCCTATAGAATAGAAAACATTTAATCTGCATTTTTCTGTTGAGCTAAGTTAACGTTCTGAAAAAGCTCTTCAGTTTCATTTGTATAGCATCCTGTAGCCTATCTACCCTGCTGTGGTGTAAACAGTCAACCTGTAGATACATGACTTTAATCCCAGCACTCGGGAGGCAGAGGCAGGCAGATCTCTGTGAGTTCGAGGCCAGGTTGGTCTACAGAGTGAGTTCCAGGGCAGCCAGAGAAACCCTGTCTCAAACAACAACAACATAAAAAGAACCTGAACTTAGAAGTTGGTTTCTCATCTGGTTTACTTCCCTGTGTGTAAAATAGGGTTTGTATTGCTGGCCCTGTAAGGAGTTAGTGGAGGTTTAAGTCGTGTGATGGGCCCAGAAAGAAGGGAGAAGCCAGTTAATCACAGCGGCTATCATCACCATCATTCTTTGTCGTTTATCCCTGTAGTCTTTCTTGGCTAGTAGAGATTTCCAGTGATTCGCTGTGCTGAAAAATAGCTGAGGTGGTAGTTTGTGAATTGCCTGCAAACCGGCTGCTTTAATCAGGCATGCCCTTCTACTGAGAGATTTGTCTCTTGGGTTCCTTAGTTGTTGTTGGAGGTGCATTAACTCACCCCACTAGAGGGTCATTAGTGTATCACCAAGAACATCTTGTGGTACTACTCCGTTGACGACACTAGAAATCAATGCACACCTCAGATGGCCTGACATGCCCCTAGGGGATGAGGCCAGTTATGCACAGAGTGGACAGCACAGACAGTGGCTGGCTGCATTTGTTGGCCTGTTTCTCTTTTTGATACAGTTGATATTTATTGAAAACCTATCATGTGCCGGGCATTATACTTAAGAATGTTTAACAACATCATTTCTTTTTCAGTTCTTCAGAAATTTAGTTAGATAAGTAATGATCTTCCCAATTTCTGAGTGAAAGCAATGTGATGGGATCGGCTGTTGCTGAGAGTGTGGGTGGGCTGGATGGCTACCTCTTCTGAATGCATAAATAGTTGCAGCTTTCTGTGTAAAACTTAAGATGAGGATATGTACTCTGGGGAGGCAGAGACAGGGGAATCTGAGTTCGAGGCCAGCTGGTCTGCACAGTGAGTTCCAGGACAGCCAGAACTGTTACACAGAGAAACTGTCTCTGTGGGACCCCCTCCTCCCCGAAAAAAAAAAAAAAGATGAGGATAAATAGCATTGATACCTATAAACGTTTTGTGATTTATGATATTATGGGGGAGTCAGTACCGGTTGCTTTATTGCATGGACGGAACTTGGAGGTATGGATAAAAAGAGTCACACTACATGCATGGGAGTGGGGGACTGGTGGGGGGGTGGGAATAGAGGGTAGGGGGTGGGGGTCAGTGCATGTAAGTAATGCCAGAGCTGGATCTGGGATCCAAGTATTTTGACTTTTCAAATCATTATAGTCATGCATTCTTCTGTTTTACTTGTTTTGTAATCATTACTTGTTAGTATGCAGCAGAATAATAACTGGGGTGTGTGAACCTCGAGGCTCAGTTGTTAAGAGGTCTCTTTGGGAATCTGTCAACCCTACAACTTCTCCCTTTAAATGAGCAACCATAATTTTTTTTTTCCCACAGACAGAACCAACCAGTTTGTAGCTTTTCTCCTTGAAGGGAAAAGACCCTTACAATTCTGCTATAAGAAATGAATAGTTTTTATATGGGGGTGGTCTGCACAGATACAGTTCAGCCTTGACAAAAGTCTGCTTCTAATGCTGAATAATAAAAGAGGAAACCTCTGCTTTGCATTATTTAGCAAGTTTTCCTTTCTCTTCTCTACCTGACAGGAAGAAGAAAAAGAAGACACCCTCAGCCTGTGAACACTGCGAAGACAATCTGGACTAGCAGTATCCACTGTGTTGCTTGCTGCCTGACACCTTCTGCCTGGCATCTGAAACGAACCTTGCTCATCAATCGTTGATTTTGGACTAGAGCCAGGCATTCTGGATTCTGTTGACTTGTGGCTGAAGAGAGAGATTGGTCTTGCTTGTCATCACCAACGTATGAACCAGTGTGATGGTGAAATGAGATGAGGCTCCGAAATGGAACTGTAGCCACTGTGTTAGCATTTGTCACCTCGTTCCTCACTCTGTCCTGGTATACCACATGGCAAAATGGGAAAGGTAAGGAGGAGGTCCCTGGAATGATGGTGGGTAACAGCGTGGTCTGTGCCAAAATGGTGAGCAGAGTGGAAATGCTTTGGTGAAATAGCTAAGCCTGCATGTTGCATTCTTCTGGTGGCTTCTTTTTTTTTTTTTTTTTTTTTTTTTTTTTTTACAAAAATGAAACTGTCCTTGGCATGCACCACCAACACCCAGCTGTTTATTTTTTTCTTCTTTTCTTCTTTTGTGTCATTGGTTTAAGAGATTTTGATAGTAGGAAGATTGGAAGTGTTGAGGTGGCTTTGTATTTATTGTTAGAGCTGTCTTTATCACCTGGGGTATTTGAAAGCTTCTGTTGACATTCTTACTGACCTGTGAAGACAATTGAGAAGATCGTTTTATGGCTAATATTTTTTCTGCTGTATCTATATACCTTTGTTAGTGATACATATCTCTCTGGGGATATACACATTTATACACATTTGACTTGTAGCTATGTGAATCTGTTTGTGCGCAAATAAGTAGATGGACATGAGAAGCTCATGCTTCATGCTGTGGGCAAGGCTGGCATTCTTTTCCTACTTTCTGTTTTTCTCTGAGTTGCCTTCTATTTTAGAGGGCACTAGGGGGAGATATGGGTGAAAAATTTGCTAAAGGGCAACTTCTTTGGGTATACTTTTTAGGTTTCAGCTTAATTAAAAAAAAAATACATTGGTATCCTTCCACCATGGGTCCTAGGTATTGAACTCAGGTCATTAGGTTTGAGGGCAAGCACCCTCATGCCTTGAATCTGTTCTCTGGCTTCCTTGTCTTTTTGATTGCACCTAATGAAAGGACTTAATTAGGAAGGTTCTTGAGTCAAAGTGATGATTGTTCTTGACATAAAACAAAGGACTCACTGTTGAGAAAATTGACCATAACAAAAATACTTGGGTTTTTTCTTTTCTTATCAGGAAACTTACCTATTCAGAGAGTTTGAGTAATACAGAAACTCAGCTCTTCCCACTGTGTCTTGTTTTAGAATCTCTGCTTTTGATCTCGTTTCTTAGGTAAAGGCATTAGCAGCATTACTAGTGTGTTTTTCTTTTTTTAAAGCTGCATCAATTATAATTTATGATTATATGATTATCTTTAGCTTGGAGAGGAACTGGGTAGGTAGAGGCACCTTCGCCATGCAGTACTGTGTGCAGTCAGTTCTCTTGACTGTTTTCTCTCTGAAGGGCTCTGCGGTCTTCCCCACATTTTTCTTCTTTGTGTTGTGTTCAGGTGCAGGGATCAGCCCAGGCCTTCTGTTTGCTTGTGTAAAATCCCCTGTGTTGATTGCTATCATTTATGTAACCATTCTAACTGTTGGGTGTTGGGTTCTTTCTAGAGAGTTCAGTCAGTGAGACAGCCTGGATTTCCCAGGGCTGACCCAATACCACCTATTCCATTTTGTATTTCCAGGAACCACGTTCTCTGTTTTTTGTTTTGAATGCATTATTTCTAAAATCTTTAACACTACTGGACTAACTGAAGCATATTTTTCCCTTCACTCTTGCTGAAGGAATGCATGTCCTTACATACTTCAGTATGTACGGTCCCCTACATATACCTGTCCTGTGCCTAGCGCTCTATTACAAGCCATGAAAATGAAGAGAGACACTGAGCAGAGACTGGCAGGAAAGATGAATGTCAACAAATGATGGAATTGTCAGCTAATGGAGACAGAAGCAATAATGGTGCTTGTCCTGTTGCAGGTCTATTAGTCACTTAATCCTCATCATTCCCAGGAACGTTGCTGTCTCTGTTCTGTAGTTGGAGAAATCAAGGCAGAGTGCTTGTGACACTTGTCAAGGCCATGCATTCATTCTGTAGTAGAGTCGATTGGGGTTGATGTTCGTAGCTGTAGGTCCACTCCCCAGGAGAGTGGGAGCAGAGGCTCATGATTCTCCATGGTGCCCTATAGAGTAGGTAGAATGTTAAAAGCCAGGCCAGGAAGTGGGGCATATCAGGTGCAGACCTGAAAGAGAATAGAGCATGCATGCTCTGTAATTAGGAGCTGCTTATTTTTGACAGGCACATGGGGTTCCGAGGTTGGCTCAAGCTGGCATTGGAAAACATAGTGTACATTTTTTTTTTTCAAGACAGGTTTCTCTGTGTAGCTTTGGAACCTGTCCTGGAACTAGCTCTTGTAGACCAGGCTGGTCTCAAACTCACAGAAATCCACCTGCCTCTGCCTCCCAAGTGATGCAATTAAAGGCATGCGCCACCACTGCCCAGCCACAGTGTACATCTTAAGTTTGGTGTAGTCTGTGTTCACTACTTGGAAGAATCAGAGCTAGCTAGCCCATGAAATTGACATAGGTTGAGGAAGCTGGGATTCAGGGCAGGGAGCCAGTTCATCAGGGCATACTGGATTCCCACATAAAAATGAGAGAGAATTCCAGGTACATGGAATGGTCAGGCTGGGAAAGTTGTAGGCAGGTATTGGGAGAATGGGACCAGAACAGTTCAGTGTGTGACGTGCTGGTGTGAATAGGATGCCATTCAACTTTCTTCACGGTCAAACACAGTACAGAGACAGGAAAACCAAGTAAGCCTCACACATCCCTGCATGGGGATGAATCTGTGTCCACACGCCTGACTCAGGACACATGCTCATCACAACTCTGACACACGTTGTCTGCTAATATGGTTGCTTCAGCAAGAATGAATGTGGAAAAATTTAAAACAGCCTTATTGAGTTATAGTTTACATGTTAAACAATTCATCCACTGAAAGTATTTACAAACAATTCATTTTCTAAGGGGGGTTGTCTACATACAGATACGTAGGTACATCCATTACTCTGCTGGGGTGGGGTGCTGAGTGATGGAGGATTTGCCCAATATGCACGAGGCCATGGGTTCTGTACCCTTTAGCTGTTGTCACTGGACCTCTCTTCCCTACCCTAGGCTATCACTCATCTACTTCCTTTCTGTCTACAGATTTCCCTTATCAGAACTTCTGCACAATGGAATTGTGTAATGTATAGTCTTTTGTGACTGTCCTTTTTCAAATTAGCATGCTTTCAAGGGCCAACAGTGATGTGGCATAGATCAACCCTTCATTTTTTTTTTTTTCAGATGAATGGTGTTTGTCTGTGTGTGTGTGTGTGTGTGTGTGTGTGTGTGTGTGTGTGTGTGTGTTGTACACACCTATGTGTGCAGGTGCGTGTATAGGGCAGAGGTCGATGTCTGTATCTTCAGCCACTAATCTCCACCTTTTTTTTAAAATTTATTTTTATTTATGTGTCTCTGTGGGTATATGTGCACATGCTTGCAGGTGCCTCTTAAGGCTGGAAGAGGCTGTTGGCTCCTTGGAAGCTGGAGTTACAGGTGACTGTGAGCCCCCTCACATGGGTGTTAGGAATGTGATTCTGAGTCTCTGGATGTGCAGTAATGCTCTAATACTCTTAACTACTAAGCCGGTACTCTCTACCTATTTTTTGAGTCAGGGTCCTTCACAGACCCTGTTTTGGCTCGTCTGGTTGGCCAGCAAGTCTCAAGGATCCATTCACCTCCAATGTTGGTGTTAAAGGCACTATTACAATGCCTGACTTTTATGTGGGTTTGGGGATCCAAACTCAGGTCCCCAGGCTTACAGAGCAAACACCTTACTCACTGAGCCATCCTACCTATATCTAGTGATGTTTCTTTATAGGAATGTCCACTGTCAAAGTGGCTGAATCATTATTCATTCTTTTATTTATTTTCAAGATGTGGTTTCTCTGTGTGGCCCTGGCTGTCCTAGAACTTGCTCTGTGGACCAGGCTGGCCTCAGACTCAGAGATTCACTTGTCACTGCCTCCTAGTCACCATTATACATTATTATTTCATTGTTTTATTTATCTGGGTGTGACTTTGAAGCTACAGTAGGTCTCCTGAAGACAGAATGTGATTAGATCTTTTTTCCTTCATTTCAATCACTTTTTAATTGATTTGTTGGTCCATTCATTTCTAATGTTATTGTTGATGTAGTTAGATTTATTCTATTGTTGTGTTTTTCGTATTTCATGTCGTCTTTTCCCTCTACTTTTCTCAAATTTGTTTTTCTCTGTGTAACCCTGGCTCTGTGTCACCACTGCCTGGCTGTTAGATTCTAATGTAGAATTTAAAATTAATTTTTAATGTTATTTTTAGTTTTTTTAGCTTATCAAAATCAGCTTTAGACTTAATTATCTTAATTCTAATCCCATATAGAAATGTTACTCCTTGGGCGCTCAAATGGCTCAGCGGGTAAAAAGGCCTTGCCACACAAGCCTGGTGGGCTGAATTCAATCCCTGGAGCCCAGATAGAGGTGGGAGGAGAGAACTAGCTCCACACATGTGCCCTTCCTCCAACATGTGCTCACATGTACACAATTACAATGAAGAAATGCTGCTCCTCGGTACCTCTGTTTCCTTTACCCCTTTCTCCTGCTGTTACTGTTACACACATTTACATATCTATTAATGCTCCAAACTCAACAACGTGCTGTAATGATGATCTCACGTCTGCCATTGTGCATTGTTGTAATTACATTTTTGCCATCTGTCTTTACTTCCTTGGCCTGTGGAAGTTTTATTACCACTCACCTCCCCTGTGCTGTTGTTGGCAATTATTCACGGCTTTCCCAATCTTAGAGACTCAGCGATACATTACGTCTGTCTATTATTTTTATATAGTTAAGTTAAAATCAGTTAATAAAAAAAGAGAAACAGTAGATTTATAGTGTCTGTTATAGTTGCATAATTACTCTAGTGCTCCTTTCGGGTTGAGTTCTCTTTTGAGGCCACCTTTGTCAGACTGGAGGATATCCTTCGCCATTTCTTGTGAGGTGGGTTGGCTAGTAGTGGATTTGGTTTTTGTTTATTTTGGAGTATTTTTACTTGACTTTCATTTTTAAACAATATATATTTGAAGTTAACAAGTGTATGTGTGTGTGTCTGTGTGTGGGTTTGTGTCCTCAAGTGTGGGTGCCCACAGAGACTAGAAGAGGACATCAGATCCCTGGAATTGGAGTTGCAGGTGGTTGTGAGCAGCCTGACCTGGGTGTTGGGAACTGAATTTAAGTACTTTGCAAGAGTATACACACTTTGTTTATTCACTTATTTTCATTTTATGTGTGTGAGTGTTTGCCTGAATTTATGTATGTGTACCATGTGTTTGTCTGGTGCCTGAGGCCAGAAGAGAGGGTGCCAGCGCCTCTGAAATCGGGTTACAGACATTGGTGAGTTGCCATGTTGGTGCCAGGAGCCAAATGTAGGTCCTTAGCAAGAGCAGCAAATGCTTTTAAGCTCTGAGCCATTTCTCCAGCCCATGGCTCCTCCCCCCCCCGCCCCCCCCCCCCAGACAGGGTTGCTCTGTGTAGCTTTGGAGCCTATCCTGGCACTCGCTCTGGAGACCAGGCTGGCCATGAACTCACAGAGATCCACCTATCTCTGCCTCCCTAGTGCTGGGATTAAAGGCGTGCGCCACCAACACCCAGCTCAGCCCATGGCTTTTTGTGTTGGTTTGAGTGCCTTCTGTCTTGTTATTCCAGCCAAGGAAGCTGGCTGTTGATCCTATCGGAGACCCTCACGGTGATGTGTCATTTCCTCTAATGACTCCCTAGGTGGTTTTTTTGTTTGTTTGTTTGTTTAATTTTCTGTCATTTTCACATGGTATAGATTGGAGTTTGTATTTAACCTGCTTGGAGGTTTTGTTTGTTTGAGCTCCCTGGATACTTAGGTTATTTATTTTTCAATAGTTTTTAGTAAGTATTCAGCTTTGATTTGTTCAAGTATTTTTTTCCCTTTTTTTTTTTTTCCTCCTCTTCTCATGATCCCATTACATGTACCACAGTGTGACACTTGGGGTTCCCCATTCTTAGTTCTATTCATTGTTGTTGAACTTACATCAGTTCTGTTGATTTAGCTTAGGCTTTGCTTATTATTATTATTATTTTGGTTTTTCAAGACAGGGTTTCTGTGTAACAGCCCTGGCTGTACTGGAACTCACTTTGTAGTCCAGGCTGGCCTTGAACTCCCAGAGATCCACCTGCCTTCTCACCCTGCCTCTCCAGTGCTAGGAATAAAGGCATGCGCCATCACTGCCTGGCAAGTTTTGGTAATTCTTTATCCTACTAGCTCATGTCTGCTATTGTATTGGGCTTCTCTATAGAAACTGTTTATGTAGTAAATGTACATATATGTACATATCCCCATTCCAAAACTCTCTAGTGAATTTTTTCCTCTTTTATTGTACATATGAGATGTGCTAGTCAGCTTTCTGTCTCTGAGAAAATGCCTGAGAAAGTGAACTTATAATAATTCATGGTTTCAGAGTTTGGGGTTCATGGTCATTTTTGACCTGTTGCCCATGACGGTGGAACAGACAGAAACATGATGCTGCGTGCCCATAGTCCCAGCTTTAGAGGCATTGAAGCAGGGGGGTCCCTGTGAGTTCAAGGCCACACTGGACTGCACAGCAAGACACTGTCTCAAAAAATCAAAACAAGCAAACAAGACCACTAAACGCCCCCCTCCAAACAAAGAAGGGAAGGGCATCGACCGAGTCTTCTCTCTATAGACACTACCTCCTAAAGGCCCACCAGTTCCCAATGGTGCCACATGCTGGGGACAAGTTTTACTGTGTACACCTTCAGGGGATACTTAAGATCCAAACTGTAGCCTAGAGAGATTTATTATAAGAATCAGCTCCTGGGATTAGGGCAGGAAGTCCCACAAGACAGCTGCAAATCTTTGGAATCAGGCAACTGATGATAGAATTTAGTCTGAGTCCAAATACCCAAGGATTAAGATGAGCTGAAGGTGTGTAAGCTCCCATCTCTGCCCAGGTCTGAAGGCCCAAGAACAAAGATCAGAATCCAGAGGCAGAATATTCTTGCTTAGAAAGCAACACATTTACCCTTTCTTTACCCTTTTCGCTTCTCCACCCAAAGAGATCAACATATTGGGCAGTGTCCAACCACATAGGTCCAGATGCTGGGCTCCTCAGTTTTCCAGTTCACAAGCTAATCTTCCTCCAGAAACAGATGGACACACCAGAAAGAATGTTTTCTCAGCTTCCTGGGCATCCCTTAACCTAGCCAAGTTGTTACATAAAATGGCTCAACTTGAGGCGCTCTGGTGATTTTTTTTTTTTTTTTTTTTTTTTTTTTTTTTTTTTTACTTGTGCTTTCAGCTCTAGTTTTGGTCTTAAATTTCTCACTTTCTAATGGAATTTAATATTTACCACGGTGTTGTTTTTGTAGCTCTGGCTGCCCTGGAACTCCCCATATAGCCTTGAACTCAAGTTCTGTCTGTTCCTGCCTCCTGGGTGTTGGGATTAAAGATGTTCACAATGTCATTAGGTGGATTTTATGTGTATGCATGTTTTGGCTGCATGTACAGTCTGTGCAGCACATGCTTTTCTGGAGTTTTGTGGGACAGTCGAGAGTGTTGGATTTCCTGGAGCTGCAGTTCCAGATGGTTGTGAGCTGCCATGTGAGTGCTGGGAATGAAATTTAGGCCCCCTGGAAGAGCAGCCAGTGCTCCTAACTGCTGAGCTGCCTCTCCAGTTCCCTTTCTTTCTTTTCAAGACAGGGTTTCTCTGTGCAGCTTTGGAGCCTATCCTGTCACTCGCTCTGGAGACCAGGCTGGCCTCGAACTCACAGAGATCTGCCTGTCTCTGCCTCCCGAGTGCTGGGATTAAAGATGTGCCCCACCAACGCCCAGCCCCTTTATTTCTTTAAGTCAGAGCAAACCTGCAACCTCTCATCTGGTTGCACTCACAGGCAGTTTCTGTTACTTGATTTCTTTCGGATGCATGGGCCTTTCCTGTTTCTTTGTCTGCCTCTTTTTTTTTTTTTTTTATTCTTGATGGCTACTAGACATTTTAGATGACCGTATTTTAGCAGTTTTGGGGGCTGGTTTTCCCACCTTCAAGGAGCTGCTGACATGATTGGCTGGCCTCTGTTATTAAGGTCTTGCCCCTTCCCTCTGTAGTGCCACATCTACTGTTATTCCTCTAGGAGACAATACTGTAGCTCTGCCTGTCACTCTGCTATACATTGTTTCTCTAGGGCCTCTTCCATGTTGCTGGCTTTATTGTTTACAGCAGTGCCCTGGAGCATACATCCAGCTCTGGAGGAATCAAATTGTGGTTCCTCTGATAAAAGTCGTTTCTGAGGTCAGTGTGGGCTATTTGACCTTGAGAGATCTAGCTGCCTGTTGCTTCAGCTTTCTCTTGTGAACTCCCATCAAGCCCAGGAGAAGACAGCCTTATAGTGACAGATGTTGGGGAACACACATTGTGAACATCAAAGCTATCCACTTACTTGTAAACAAAAACAGTCAAGTTTTTTTTTTTGTTTTTTGTTTTTTTGTTTTTTTGTTTTTTGTTTTTTTTTTTTGGTTGTTTGTTTGTGACAGGGTTTCTCTATGGCCTTGGAGGCTGTCCTAGAACTAGCTCTTGTAGATCAGTCTGAACTCACAGATATCTGCTTGCCTCTGCCTCCTGAGTGCTGGGATTAAAGGTGTGTACCACCACCGCTCTGCCAAAGTTTGTCTTAAGGCTTAATTTATGTGTCTGTGCGCATGTGTCAGTGTATGAGAATGTCAGGTGAGTGCATTGTCTCTGGAGGACCGAAGAGAATGTCACATCCCCTGGAGCCACAGGCAGATGTGAGGAACAGAACACTGTTCCCAGTGTTGTGGCTGGGAACTGAACTCGGAGTCTCCATAAGAGTGGCAAGTGATCAGGTTGGAGAGTTGGCTCAGCAGTTAAAGGCTAGTCTCACAACCAAACATATAAGAGTGGCAAGTGGCTGGGCGTTGGTGGCGCACGCCTTTAATCCCAGCACTCGGGAGGCAGAGGCAGGCGGATCTCTCTGAGTTCGAGGCCAGCCTGGTCTCCAGAGAGAGTGCCAGAATAGGCTCCAAAGCTACATAGAGAAACCCTGTCTCGAAAAAACCAAGAAAAAAAAAAAAAAAAAAGAGTGGCAAGTGAGCTGAACCTCAGCCATTTTTCTAGCGCCTCAAAGTTTTATCCTATGTGTGTCTATGCATGTTTATGTATGTGCAAGTGTGTGTGTGCGTGCTCGCGTGTGCGCATGCAGGTCAGAGGCTAATGTCAGGTATTGTAACTTGGAAACTGGTCCCCCCCCCTTTTTTTTTTTTGAGACAGTCTCTGCATGGCCTGGAGCTTGGCTAATAGGCTAGGGACCCCATGGTTTCTCTCTCTTTGCATCCCCAGTGCAGACCTGGAGATTAGACTCTGGTCCTTGTGTTCCCAAGACAAGTAAGTGCTTTACTGACTGAGCTATCTTCCCAGCCCCTAGATTTTCCTTTTCCTTTATAAAGAAAGTTGAGCAAGATAAAAGGAAAAACTGAAGGCAAACCTAAGATTTGTAGTACACCATTGATCTGATTCTGTTTAGGTCTGATGTGGGTCTTTTCTATGCTGGGCACTGTCGGGATCCGGGACTCATTGGTGAGCATGTCAGACAAATTCCCACTCTGCTGTAAGGGGTGGGGGGGGCAGGGGTAGGAAGGGAAATGCAGTAGAGAAAGTAAGTTAAACAATAAGCAACTTGCTTTAAAACATTTTTTAGCACTAAATGATTTTATATTTACAATACATTTATAAATAAACCCAGTCCACAGAGTTCCTTTCTACTCTCCCTTAGTATCATCTACCATTATCGACAATGTGTGTGTGTGTGTGTGTGTGTGTGTGTGTGTGTGTGTGTGTGTGTAGGATGCACATGTGGAGGTCGGGGACAACTTGTTGGATTTGGCTCTCCTTCCTGCATGTGGGTTCTGGAAACTGAGATTGGTAGGTTTGTTGGTGCAAGTCTTTACCCATTAAGCCATCAAGTTGACCCCAGAGCACAGTTTTCTGCACCATAAAGTTAACTCTGATACTGGACACTTTGGTATAGACTTGGGCAATTATTTAACACTGTGCCTTCCTTTGCCCTTGTCTGAGGACTTTTCCTGATTAGGCAGAGGAAATAAAGTTTTGGCCAGACTCCCACATGAACAGCTAGGTACATTGTATTAGCCCAAGGCAAGTGTTATGGCTTTCCCTGTCTTTGGTAACAAGTCTTTGGACATTTTACCTGGAAATTGCTAGAGGTTTTTCATGGTCCTCAGAAGGAACCAGGTATTGGTTTCCTTCCTTCCTTCCTTCCTTCCTTCCTTCCTTCCTTCCTTCCTTCCTTCCTTCCTCCCCCTCTCATCCCCCCTCTCTCTTTTACTTGTTTTTCAAGATAGGGTTTCTTTGTTACAGTCCTGACTGTCCTGGAATTCCCTTTGTAGACCAGGCTGGCCTCGAACTCAGTGAGATCCTCCTGCCTCTACTTTTCCAAGTGCTGGGATTAAAGGCATGTGTCACCACACCAGTTTTATTTCTTAATGCAGTCTGTATTTAGCATTCCTGCCTGCTTTTCCCATGTTTGCAGAATGCTGTCTGCTCTTACACTCAGTGAGGAGAAGGCACACAAGAGGAAAACAGAGTCTGACCCCTGAAGGGAAACCCAGAGACAAGACTGAAGGATGAGTGTTGGAAGGCAGCTGTTCACTCACACATGCTTAGGCCTGTGGCTGGGTGACTCTGATAGCTTGGGGGTACACACAGCTCCTTCCCATGAGTCTGGAAAGGCTTCTTACTAGACATGGCCTCTGAGTTGTTCTGAATAGAGATAGAAGTAAGAGGGAAGTCTCACTACCATGTAGAGATGCTGGATTGAACCAGTGTGTGTACATATGGCAGAAGACTGGCTGGCAGCAGAGTACCCACTACACAACTACACAAAGAATAGGTAAGAGTAGGAAATGGCCTGGGTAGATGGGAGATCACAGGGACTAGAAGCTTTTCTTAGCTCTGAGAGCAGGTGTGATGGCAGTGTAGGAGGAGGTCTGGTGGCCCTTGAGGAGTTTGTGACTTCAAGTGTCATTATCTGATCTGGCCTACATTTTACTTCCTGTTCGGTCTCTTGACTCAGAGACACACTCTGTCTGTCTGTCTGTCTGTCTGTCTCGTGTGTGTGTGTGTGTGTGTGTGTGTGTGTGTGTGTGTGTGTGTGTGTGTGTGTGTGTGTGTGTGTGTGTGTGTGTGAGAGAGAGAGAGAGAGAGAGAGAGAGAGAGAGAGAGAGAGAGAGAGTGCGCATCCTGTCCCAGGACAGGAGTCACAGACCACCTTGTGGGCGGTGGGAATTGAACCTGGGTCCTCTGGAAGAGCAGTGAGTGCTCTTAACTGCTGAGTTATCTCTCTAGCCCCTTCTTCTGTTTCCTAACTTTCCTAAGGTTTGACTATTAACTATTATTTTTATACTTTTTGGGGGATAATAGGCAGGTAACAAAAGGGGAATGTCTCTGAGATCACCAGGCCCTCCCCAACAGGGTTGGGGATTCACTGAGGGAGTGCTTTGGAGGCAGAGACTTATTTACTACCCCTCTCATAATTTTCACCTATCAGGTTGGGTCACACTGTAATTTGACTCTTTAAAGTCCTTAAAGACCTGAGTGTTCACAGCTTGGCACTGTTGATGGCTAGTGGACACTTTAAGAGATAGAGTGTAGGGAGAGGCATTGGGGGCATGTCTCTTTTGCTCAAGCTTCCCTCAGTGTAATAGTCAGTCGACTACCTGTTGACTGCAAGATGGTAGTCCTCTCTGCTCCAGCACCGTGTTTGCCTGCTCCCCGTTATGAATATAATAGACTGGAATGTTTTCCTTGTAAGTGTAGCCATGGTCATGGTGTCTCTTCACAGCAATAAAAACCCCAACTAAGATGGAAGCTGACACCAGTGCTTTTTTTTTTTTTCTTTTTTTTTTTTTTTTTTTTTTTTTTTTACTAGGCATCTGCATCCTGTGGTACACACTGCACATAGAAGTTTTAGTTTGTTCCATGCTGATTCCCGCCACACACACACACACACACACACACACACACACACACACACACACACACACACACACACACAGTTTCTCTGTGTAGCCCTGGCTGTTCTGGAACTCGCTCTGTAGACCAGGCTGGCTTCAAACACACGGAGATCCACCTGCCTCCCGAGTGCTGGGATTAAAGATGTGTGCCACCACTGCCCAGCCCATGCTGGTTTTTTCCCCCTTGGAAATAGGCTGCTTTCTCCTCTTGCCTCCACTCCCTTGACCAAAAAAGACACTGCAGACTTCACACTCTTTCTGTGAGACTCTTTTCATTAGGAAGCTGCCTAGAATTCTCTTCTGAGATAAGGGGATCTCCACCATTGTAGCCTAGACACTGGTAGATTCTTTTTCTTTAAGACAGGCTCTTATGCACCCAGGCTGGCCTGAGACTTGTTGTGTAATCAAGAGATGACCTTTGAATTTAGATCCTTCGGCTTCCACCACTTGAGGCTAGGATCACAGGTGTATACCTCTACACCAGGTTTATATGGTGTTGGGAATCAAGCCAGGCCCTCATGTGCATAAGGCAAGCACTCCACCTACAGAACTGGGTAGCACCCAAGGGCATTCTTTTTTAAACCTAGTTTATTTGTGTGAACTCTGCACTCGTCTTCGTTTCCTTGTTCTTCTTATATTTCTTCATTCCAAAACTGGGCTTGCACAGTTTCCTGTTTCTTCCCATTTTTTATATTCACAAATAGATTCAGGTTCATATCTGTATTTATAAGCTTATTTTTTATATGCTCGTTAGAGGAAAGAAGTACTCAGGTATATGGATAATCCTTTTATTCAAATTTAACAAAGCAGCTTGGCCACTGATGGTACTCCTAGGCTGTTTTCGGTGTGTTTTTAATGTCTGACCAGGTGTCCTTGAAAATACCTGAGCCTACTGATCCTGTTTCTCAGCTTCCAGGCTGTCCCACTGCTGTTTTCCTACCAGAAGGTGTGGGCTCCGGTGTACTGGAAGAGGAGCCCTGGCTCTTCTGTAGGAGTTATCTGGCAGATCATGAGACTTAGCGATGGGACGCAGTGTTGTCCTCCCGAGGGGTCCTTGACAGGCTTCTGTTTAGCCAGCCACACTTTTCTTTGCTCTCCCCATGTTTAAGATGAGGTTGTCTCACCCTGAAGGCTTGTTCTGCATCCTTGATGAGCCCCAGAGCTCCATGAAGAGCTGTCAGGTGACTGAGGTTTTACAGGTCTCCTGGAGTGTGTGATACAGAGGACTGAAAAAGCCAGGTGGCTTCAGCAACTTGTTTTCTTCTTCCCCACAGGGTGGCAAGCTGCAAGTGGCCAGCTGTCTGTCACCTGAACTCACTTTGTACTGGCATGCCTCTGTGTAAAGAAGTTTCTGCCACCTTCTTGGTTGCTATTTCAAAGTAACTTTCCCCCAGCTCCCGCCCCTAAGAAAATTTGTATACAAAGAAGAGTTGAATGTTGCAGGAATTGTCCCAGGCCACAGCTAGATGGCTGGGCTTGACTTCCCCTTTGTGATGTTCTTTCCTTTGGAGGGAGTTAAGCTGGGGAACTTTGGGTTTGTGTGTAAGAGTTCGTGTTTCTGTTGACACTTCATAGTTTGAATTTTCCTCTTTAATCCTACAGGTAGACCTCAAACCTTCTGTTTTTTCTTATCAGTGTGTCTGTACGTGTGTGTATGGGGGGGGAACATTTTTGCATTCTTGTTGAGATCAGAGGCCAGTATCAATTGTTTTCTTCTACCTTTGTTCGCTCCTATTTCTTATATAACTTTAATTGTGTGTATGAATGGGTGCCAACGTTTGGGTATGTGCACACAAGTGCAGTGCCCATGGGGGCCAGAAGAGGGCGTTGGATTCCCTAGAGCTGGAACTACAGGCAGGTATGAACCACCTGACTTGTTCCAGCAACTGAACTTGGTTCTTCTAGAAGGACAGTCTGTGCTTCCAGCTGCTGAGCCATCTCTCTAGCCTCTGCCTTATTACTTGAGAACAGGGTCTCTGATGCAACCTCTAGCCCATCGGCTGGGCTAGACTGGCCAGCAAACTCCAGGGATCTGCTTGTCAAATGCAGAAAACCTCACTAATCTTGTAAGTTCCCTCTTATCACAAGCCTATTGTCATGCGGAAGCACCTTTGGTATCTCATCCCAGGGGAGATGCTATGGGCTTGGCTTACAAGCTTGTCTGTACCCAGGGGGTACAGAACCTTCGAAGGCCATGGAGTATGTGTCTGTGTGTTGGGGAATCTGTAACTTTGTCCAGTTTATCAGAGGGGCTCACGTTGAGTGTCAGGAATGTCATGAAATGTGTGGCATCTTGAGCCTCTGTCATACTGTTCACTGTTCATACTAAGTCATAGAGAAGATCAGAGAGAGCGGACCTGGGCTTTCTGACTGTGAGTGGTAGTGACACTTAAGACCCAATATCAGACCCTGCATTCCTTTTTTTCGTATGTCTACTTAGCACCCATATTGTATTTGCCATTTTCACATTTTAGATACCCTTAGCTGTGTCTGGCATATAGTGTTGTTAGTGGGTTTTTGTTAGTTCATGCCCTTCACCTGACTATAGATAACTTTTAGTGGATATTATTTCCTCTACAATGGGATCAACCTGACAGATTCCAGAGTCGCTCAGGAGATGGGCCTCTAGGTATTCCTGTGGGGGATTTATCTCGATGGTGTTACCTGATGTAGGAAGAACCATGTGGGTGGTGGTACTGTTCCCCGGCTGGGATGCTGGATGGAGTGTGTGAGTGGAGAGAGGGAACTGATTAGCAGCTTGCCTTCTTTGCTTCCTAATTGTGGGTATAATATGATGTCGTACTTCCAGCTCCTGCTGTTGAACTGCACCCTTGAACCGAGAACCAGAAAGGAACCCTTTCTCCCTTAAGTTGCTTTTGTTAGAGTATTTGCTTTTTTAATCGCAGCAACAGAAAGAGTTCAGCTAAGTTGCACTTGAGATATGGGGCCATTGCTGTGATTCTTGGGCCCTTGGGAATAGTTTGAAGAAAGAATGTTGGGAATAGTTTGAGGGAATACTGTGAAAGTTAAAAACTTAGGGCTATAAAAGCCTTTGAATGCTGTTAGCAAAGTTTATGGTGGGATTATGGGTTCCTTACTGTGGGATCTCGAAAGAGGAGAATGCTGGGAGAAATGATGATAGTTGAGGCTTGGTTCATGTGGCTTCAGAGAACAAGGACTCTTAACAGGAAGCAGGATGGGGCTACTTGTGTGTTCTTTTGATCAAGAATTTGACTGTGCCGGGTGGTGGTGGCATATGCCTTTAATCCTAGCACTCGGGAGGCAGAGGCAGGTAGAGGCAGAGGCCTGGTCTACAAGAGCTAGTTCCAGGACAGCCTCCAAAGCCACAGAGAAACCCTGTCTCGAAAAACTGGGGGGAAAAAAAAAAATTGACTGCATTCTGCATATGTCCCCAGAGGTTGAGTTCAAGGAATAAATTTGTTTGGACAAGGGAATGCCAAGACAAGACAGTTTTGTTAATTGTTACAGAGATCAGCATTGCTGAAGAGAAACCTTCTCACCTTCCAGGGCCAGTAAGGGTTCTGAGTGCAAAACCCCAGCAAGCACAGGCTCCAACTTTATTTGAATGGAAAACTTTATCTGAGTGTGGCCAGGGCTGGGGAGGGCTTCCCTGTTCCTTGAAAGCCCATGCCAGGAGAGTGTTTCCCATGGTGAGAGCATGGGAGCTGATGCACTGAGGTCAGGCTTTGTTGAGCATTATATGATCTTCTCAAGGAGAATGAACTCTGCTCTCTCTGCCCTGATGGGATCAAGGTAGCCTGACTTTTCTCAAGTGAAAGTGGGGTTAAAAGTCAAGCTCTTGTGGGAATGCAAAAGACCCTCTGTCACCTCCCTTATGGATATAGTGTCTTTCTGTATGTGTGTGAACTGTGTCTCTGCCACCACCACCACCACCTCTGCCCATAACTCGGCTGCTACTGTGACATCTGTGGTCTCCAGAAGCTACTCCACTAAACTGTAGTGTAGTAATTGAACAATGACTCTAATGAAACTACTGTGATAATGGCTCAGGTCTGGGGGAAAATTTACTTACAGGACATTAGTGGTTTGTTGGCATGGTGCACCGTGATTTGTAAGGTGTTTTTCTTGACATTCCTTTTCTCTCTCCAGCTTGGTTAATTCACCCTACTCATCTAGCTTTTACTCGGAGAGTGCTAGGTGCTAGGACACTGGGTCCTGATGGTGGAGTGAGATAGGTGATATCCTTATAGTCACAGAGCCTGCTCGTGGAGATGGCGATGACGAGGGGCTTCCACAATAACAGCTGAGGAGCTAAAGAGACTGAGTTGTTCTCTCAGGTAGAAATGGGTACTGACAGTAAAGCACGCTAATGTGTTGGATGGAGACTGAGGTGGGCGGAAGGGATATTTGGAAGCAGAGCCTCTGAGAAGGCAGGCCCATGCTGGAAGACTGGTGAAACGGGGAGGGGGGGGAGGGGTTGAAGTGGCCGAATGGCAGGTAGGACTGAGCACACTATACTAGAAAGGGAAGCCTAACAAGTTAGGAAAGCTAGGAAACCGAAGGCAGGAGCGAGGTCCTCAGAAGTGCTGTTTCGAGGAGTGCTGCCGAGCAGTTGTTCTTCCGCCCGGTTTCCCAATCTCAATGCTCGCA
Source organism: Cricetulus griseus (assembly GCF_003668045.3). Classification (NCBI taxonomy): domain Eukaryota; kingdom Metazoa; phylum Chordata; class Mammalia; order Rodentia; family Cricetidae; genus Cricetulus; species Cricetulus griseus. Next base: position 10,710,134 of record NW_023276807.1, read on the forward strand.
GAGCCCATCTTCATCTTCTCAGTTCTCAGCACCCTTGAGTATCTAATACCAACCCCATGTCATGGCCACCTTTGCTATTTTTGTTATTGTTGTTTTGTGTTTTCGAGACAGGGTTTCTCTGTGTAGCTTTGGAGCCAGTCCTGGAATTCTCTCTGTAGACCAGGCTGGCCTCCAACTCAGATATCTGCCTGCCTCTGCCTCTCGAGTGCTGGGATTAAAGGCGTGCGCCACCACCATCAGGCCACCTTTGCTTTTGATGTAACCATGTCTAGAACATTTGTTCCCTGGCCCTCTCGTTTTACCTGTTTGCCAGGTTCAGCCTTAAAGGTCTCAGCGTTCCCATGATGCCTGGCTGCCCCTGTTTGTGTGACACCTGTGCCCTGTTAAAATGGAGAGCAGATCTGTGGACTCTGTAGAAATTTTGTCACGTTTCTATTGAGATTCCCCCAGGGTTCGTGCATGGTACCTCTCGGCTCTCTTTCTCCTATTGTTCTCAATGGCCCCAACTTTTTTTGTTTTCTTCTGGCACCACTGGTAAGTGTAACAGTTCTAGATAGGATATCAGTGAAAGCTTAACTCTTGTTGGCTGTTTGTTGAATGCTTTTAAAAATCTATCATCTATCTAATCTAATCTATCTAATCTGTATCTCTCTACCATCCATCTCTTTCTCTATTATCTGTCTCATCTATATTCATCACCCATCTCTCTCTCTATTATCTATCTAGCAATCTCTGTGTGTGTGTGTATAGATAGTTACAAAGTACTCATTTTTGGTTTTCTTAATATTTTTGTACAGAGTTAGTTGGGAAGAACCATGAAATGCCAGATTATTTACATCTTTGTTAGCATAAATTTGAAGTTTTCCATACATACCTGTTAGGTTTATATCTGTTTTTTTTTTTGGGGGGGGTGTGTTAATGTAAACACTATCATCTTCTTTTTTCTTTTTGTTCATTTTAATTTATTTTTTTACATTCCAATCCCCAGTTCCTCCTCCCTTCTTCCCTCCCAAGCCCTCCACTCCCCCTTCCTCCCATCTGCTTCATGGAGAGGGTAAGGCCTCCCCTAGGAAGTTTACTAAGTCTGTCCCATCATCTCGTTGAGGCAGGTCCAAGGCACCTCTCTACCCTCACACCCTTGTGTCTAGGCTGGGTATGGTATCTCTTTATATAGAATGGGCTCCACTAAGTCAGTTTGTGCATTAGAGTTAGATCTTGAACCATCTGCCAGTGGCCTCATATATTGTCCCAGTCTCACCATTGTCACCTACATTAAGGGAGTCTAGTTGGGTCTTATGTAGGTTCCCCATTTGTCAGACCTGAGTCAGTGATCTCTCACGAGCTCAGCCAGCTGATTCTGTGGATTTTCCCATCATGGTCTTGACTCCTTTGTTCATATTATCACTCCTCCCTCACTTCGTATCGTACTCCAGGAGCTTGGCTCATTGGTTAGTTGTGGGTTTCTGCATCTGCTTACAATACCATCTTTTAAAAAGTCTGGTTGTTATTGCTGTTACACAAGAATGCAGTTGCCCCAGCTGCACAACTCCCCTAAGTCGGTGTAGTCACTTATATATTCACCTATATCCCGCAGCCTTGTCCAAATTGTGTATTAGTTCCTGGAGATCTTGCTGCTCTCTTTTCTTTGGGATTTTCTACATAAACAGGGCACCAGCAAAGAAAACTTGTCTTCCTTCACAATCTGTAGCCTTCCTTCCTTCCTTCCTTCCTTCCTCCTCCTCTCTTCTTCCCTCCCTCTCTGCCTTCCTTTTTTTTTTTTTTTTTATTACACTATCGAGGACCTCTAATATAGTGTTAAATGGTTCTGACCTTAGTGAAGATGTGGGGTCAACCACAGGGCTTTTGTAATGCATTTTCTTTTTTTATTAGGTTAAGGAAATGTCCTTGTGTTCCTACCTTGTAGAGTTCTGTTGCTTTAAAAAAATTCATGTGTTTATTTCCTCTCTCTGTCCTACCTTTCCTCCACCTCCCCTTCCCTCACCCCCTCCCTTTCTGCCATCATTTCTCTTCTGGCCACAGTTGGTGCTAGCGCACATTGGGTTCAGTTCAGCGTTCAGTTCCTTTGATCTGTTTTCCCTCCTGCTCTTTAGGTTGGTTGGTTGGTTTTTACTGGCTGATCTGTGTCATTGGCTCCGCTGTCTGTCTGCTGTCTGAAATCTGTGGTTGATCATCTGTAGTGAGTTTTCCATTTTTTCTCATTTTTTTCTTCCTCTTCATTTCTCCTCTCTTTTGAGTCAGCCTTGTTGCACTTGCCTTTCATTCTTTAAACATAGTTTTGTTTAGTTTTTGAAGCATATTTAGAGTAGCTGTTTTTTTGTTTTTCGAGACAGGGTTTCTCTGTGTAGCTTTGGAGCCTATCCTGTCACTCGCTCTAGACCAGGCTGGCCTCGAACTCATAGAAATCCACCTGGGATTAAAGGCGTGCACCACCACTGCCTGGCCAGAGTAGCTGTTTTGAATCTTTGTTCACTAAATCCAAAAACTTGTAGCCCTCGGAAACCATTTCTATTGATTGCTTCTTACTGCTCCAGCCCCAGGTTAGTTTACACTGAAATTTTATTTTATCGTTCTCACATTTCTTCATTTGGGGTGTGTGCACATGCCAAGGCATGCCTGTGAAGTTCAGAGAACACCTTTCTTTCCACCGTGTAAGTCTCGGGAATCGAACTCAGATTGTCAGGCTTAGCAGCAAGTGCTTTACCAACAGAGCTGTTTTGCTGACTCAGGTCACACTTTTTTTTTTTCCTCTACTAATCTAATGAATGTTATTGACTACAATATACATTGATGCAGCCAGGATCCCTGAAGGTGCTGGTGCTGGTTGTTTTGTTAGCTCATTTTAGTACCTGGATTGGACTGAACCCCTGCCCACTGTGGTTTCTCTGCAGCTGGGGTTTAGTTTGCCTTTCTAGTTAAGCTTATGCCTTCCTGGAGGGGTTTTACCCATGCTGGTGTCCACATAGTGTAGGGTTCAGCTCCATACTGGGTGAAGACAGTTGTCTTCACTGTAAGACATTCTCAGCTGTGAAGCCAAGTGGACGGCCGTACTCTGGGCTGTTTTCCCATCTGTCCCAGCATGGATTTCCTCTGGCTGCTTCTTTTATTCTTCTCTGTGTGCACAGGTTCTATTGGCCAGGTATGTGTGAGCAGCTTAGACTGGCTCTGGTGTCTTGCTGTGCAAGCTTATAGCCTCCAGCCAACCTGGGATTTGTAAAGAACATTTTAAGCCTCACAGGGCCAAGGGCATCTTCCTGGGACTCTGTTGAGTAGCTGGATGATCTGCCAGTTCATTGCACACTCCAAATAGAACAGTAGCCTGGGGCAAGTCTTTATCCAGCTGTATAGATTGCTGAGTGCACTGGCCATATCCAGGGTCAGTTGGCCCTTTGTGTGATCAGGGAAGTTGGTTTCCAAGGCCTGCCCCACCCTTTGCTGACCGTCTGATAGGACAGAACTGGGGAAGGACTGGAGCAGCTCCTGGCAAGAAAGTGAGAATTTGTGCTGTTCTTTAGAACCCAAATCCAGGCCTTTTTTTTTTTTTTTTTTTTTTTTTTTTTATGAATAAACACTTGTCAGTCTGTTGACTGTCTCTGGTTTATTTCCAGAGTTACTGAAATGGCTGTTTTTGACTCTTAAGCAGCTCTGCAGTTACTTGCTTGGGGAGAGGATTTGTGGGCTGCCTCACGACTTTATGCCAGAAGTCAGGCACCCTGTCTCATCAGGTGCTATGATGTGCAGCCTTCCCTCAGGATTGATTCCTCAAGCTCTGAAACACCTGCACATGAAATCATGGCTCGGCAGTGCTTTTGCCACGCTGCTGCTCTTAAGTGAAAGCGGTCATTAGGCATTATAAATAAGGACCTAATTTTAAAGCAAGCCTTAAAGAGGGGCTGGAGTACGGACCTCCCCTCTGCCAAGTTGGCCGGCAGCCTGTCTTGTTTATGTATTAAAGTTGACAGTTGGGTCCCTTGGACTGGGAATGGCATTATTTTCTCTTCAGCTTAGTTGGCTGGCAGCCATTTCCTAAAACAGTCTCCTAATCGAATTTTTCCAGGTTGGAAAGCTGTTTAGGCTTGTGCTGTGCTCGAGGTTGTCTGGAATCCACTCTGGATGTATTCTTAACTCTGAAAGGAAATTATTCATGGCTGACATATTAGGAGAGACTAAATTGAGAACATTGGGTTATTATAGAACATTAGCTAACTGTCTTTTTGGTGCTACTTCAGAAAGGCTGCCAATTAGATGTTGGAGATAGGAGTAATTGTCCATCTGTGGGCCCACTGGACAATGAATGTCTGGATAAAAGTGCCTTGTCGTCTTCAGCCTTAGTGGGAAAGCACACATAAACACGAGGGGGACTGGTCACTCTTGCTTAATAGGATGCAAATGCATGAGGATTTTAAAGTGCCAGCCAAGGGAAGCTACATCAGTTTTCTGGACAAGTGACTCTCAAAATGTAATATATAGACTAATAATTATGGTTGATACTTAAGACAGAGATAGCAGATAAGAAATCCTAGTCCTTGGCCACCAGCATTGTACCTAATGTAAGTCTCTGTGTGTTATTTGGGGCCCTAATGCGGTGGGCGGAACTCAGGCGGCTTGTGATGGGAGGAGGGAGGGCCAAGGGACCAAGAGGCCAAGGGTGAAAAAGGACCCAAGTAGCCAAGATGGCTAGATTATATAGGAAAAGAGTTGCTTCGGGAGGGGCAGCCCAGCCTGGTCCTTGGGCTGGGGAAGATTAGGGTACTGGGTGGAGTTTGACAGCCAGGAGGATCTTGAAGCAGATATGGACTGAGGGATGCTGGGAGAACCTGGTGGCCAGAGTCCGCCTTGATATTTTAATAAGCACCTTGCTTAGCCAATTGTGCCCGATTTGAAACCAAACACTAAGGTGTAGCTCCAGCCCCTGATGAATGAGACGGAAGGGGTTTCTGAGAGCTGTACCCAGGGTCGTTATTGCCAGGGAGGGTTGGGGTGGGTGTGAAGTCTAGGATCCCCACATGACTTTTGATACCAAGCAGGGAGGGTCTGGTGTACAGATGAGTGGGCACTTCTCCAGAAGGTCTCTGTGGACACTCCCTGACTGGAAGAAGTGGTCTGTTGTCCTTCTGTGTGGTCTCCATTGACCCCTCATTGGGGATATTACTGCTGGAGTGAAGGTGACCCCTACTGGGGAGATCTTACTGCTGGAGTAGGGTTAAAGCCCTAGACACTCAGTATAAAATACATCCATTGTGTTCACGTGGCCAGGACCTTGTGACAGTTGGAAAGAGTGGAGGTTTAGACTTGGCTGTGGCTGACATGGTGGGGATGGGATCAGGGTTTTTCTTGAGGTGTGTGTGTGTGTGTGTGTGTGTGTGTGTGTGTGTGTGTGTGTGTGTGTGTGTGTGTGTATGTGTGTGACTAGAGTAGAATAGTATTTATCTTGAAGCTTTATGTATGGCTTGGTTACCTCATCCATGGTCCTTAGGCTGTAGTGAGCCCAACGTCTTCCTTCCTTCCTTCCTTCCTTCCTTCCTTCCTTCCTTCCTTCCTTCCTTCCTTCCTTCCTTCCATCCATCCATCACACCTGTATCAGATTCCTTGGAGCTGGAGTTATAGGTGGTTGTGAGCCACCTGACATAGATGCTGGGCACTGAACTCTGGTCTTCTGTGTTAACTGCTGAGCCATCTCACCAGCCCTGTGTACTTTTTGTTGTTGTTGTTGCTTTTTTGTGTGCACCTGCTCATGCCCCCCGGGTTGCTGACTTTTCCAGTCCTTGTCCAGAACAGACAGTTAAAAGAGAATTTAGAGACATCATTATGTTGTTCCTTGGCTCCCGAGGACTTTGCTCTTTGTGCCTCTTGCTTCCCAGAGAATTGTGTGTGTGTGTGTGTATGTAACACCTGGCTTTTTGTGGTACACAGCAAGTATAGAAAGTGTGTCTATTAGAGACATCTTGATGTAGAGAAAAATTCTTCAGGGAAAATTCTTCAACTGAAAATTCATATTCTGAGACTGTGTCTTTATGACTATCACACATATATTATGAAGTGGGGGCTTACTGAAAGAAGTTAAAGGGACTAGAATGGAATAAAGTACAGGCAATGATGGCCTGCACCCTCACCCAGACAGCGTGACAAATGGGATTGTATCTGCATTTGCCTCTTTGATAACTCACAGCTTGGGCTGTCACAGTCGCCTCTGCCCGATGCTCATTTGTGGGTCCTGTTTTAGTCCTAGGCCTTTGGTGTTTTCCTGGGGTCTGATCCATAAGGCAGCAGAGTGTCTGTAGCCTACCCCTCATTAAGGTGAGTGGTCTTCAGCCTGGAACCTCTGATTGGTTTTGTAAAAACCTACTGTGGCTTTGGTCTGGTGGTCAGGGGCTGGCAAGCCAGCCATCCCAATGGAGCTGGGGCTGTAGTTGGGTAGCAGAGCACTTGCCTAGGATGCACAAAGTCCTGAATTCAATCCCTAGAACTACAGTAACAACAGCCATCTGATGGGAGGAGGAAAGTATGGGGAGCCTGCTCATGTGTTGGCACACACCTATAATTCTAGCAGTTCACTCAGAAGCTGAGGGAGGGAGATTATGAGTTCAGGGCCCACCTGGGCTCCTGAGTAAATAATAGACAGAAGACTACTAGGAGAGGGTGGAAATCAGTGAGGAAGAAGAACATAAAGGAATAGCCATCCCTTCCTAGGATGGTCAACAAGACAGTAGTGTGTGTCAGGGAGTGTGCTGGGCAGTCTTGTTAACTTTGACACACCTGGGAGTTGAATGGCCTCCAGCAGGTTGGCCCACAGGACATATCTGTGGTGAATTTCCTTGATTGCTGATTGCAGTGGGTGGTGTCACTTGGGCAGGTCATCCCTTATTGTAGAAGAAAACAGGTTGAACCAGGAACAGGGGACTCAAACCAGTGAGCAGCAGGAAAAGTAGCATCCCTTGTGGTCTCTGCTTTAGTTCTCATGTCCATGTTCCTGCCTCAGTTTCCCTGGATGAGGGACTGTAACCTGTAATCCAGATAAAACCCTTGCCTCCCCTGGTTCCTTTTGGTGTTTTTCCACAGCAACGGAAAACAAACTGGGCGTGGTTAGTTGTATTTGGCTCTTTAGATTAAGATGGTCCTAATCTTTTTAGATGACGATGGTTCTAATGCAGCAATTCTCAACCTGTGGGGGAGAGAGACCCCCTGCATATCAGATACTACAGTTCATAACAGCAGCAAAATTACAGACACGGAGCAATGAAATGCTATGGCTGGAGTCACCACCACATAAGGAACTGTATTAAAGGGTGGCAACACTGGGGAAGGTGAGAACCATTGCTCTGATGTAAAATGGAACACTCTCTGTCTTGGAGAATTCTTCACAGGAAAGTACAAGACATTGTCTCTTTTGGAGATACAAAATGTGTTTGATTTTTCTTTAAGAATAAAAGCAACTTATAGGAAACACTGTAGGGTAGAATATTGTTTTAAGGTGTGTGTGACTTTTGTTTATGCTGCATTTGTTTAACTCTGTGAAGCTGTATTACTGTGCCTATCTAAAACACCTGGTGGTCTGATAAAGAGCCGAGCAGCCAATAGTGAGGCAAGAGCAAGGATAGGTGGGGCTGGCAGGCAGAGAGAATAAACAGAAGGAGAAATAAGGAAACAGGAGAGCAGCAAAAGAACGAGAGAGGACATCAGGGGCAAGCTACCCAGCCACCCAGCCAGCCATGGAGTGAGAAGGAAAGTAAGATATGCAGAGTGAGGAAGGTAAAAGCCCAGAGGTGTTACCGCCAAAAGCCACCCGAGCCCTACCGCCATGTGGGTGCTTTCCGCCAACCGTCTGAGTTCTGCCCTCGGAGTTAGGGCCCCAAATAATACACAGAGACTTATATTAGGTACAAATGCTGCTTGGCCAATGACTAGGATTTCTCATGTTAGCTCAGTCTTTTTGGTTTTTCGAGACAGGGTTTCTCTGTGTAGCTTTGGAGCCTATCCTGGCACTCACTCTGGAGACCACAGAGATCTGCCTGCCTCTACCTCCCGAGTGCTGGGGTTAAAGGCCAAGTTAGCTTGGCCACTAACGCCCAGCCAAGCTCAGTCTTAATTACCATAAATCTATATATTTTATAAGACTTACCTTATTTAGGATGCCTTCCATTGGTGTCCTCATCCGGGATCACATGGTGACTCTGGAGGAAGAGAGAAGGGGCCCACTTCCTTCCTGCCCTTGTTTATATATGAGTCTGCTTGCTATGTCACTTCCTGCCTGGATCACCACTTCTTTACTACATTTCCCAGAATCCTCCTTGACTCCTAGTCCCGCCTAACTTTTTGACTCATTGGCCAAATGGTACTTTATTCAACAATCAATAAGATGAACATACACAGAAGTACATTCCCCATGACAGAGGCAGAAGGTAGATGGGTTAATTTAAGAAAAGCTGACTAGCAACAAGCTAAGGCTGGGCATTCGTAAGTACCACTAAGACTCTGTATATGATTTATGTGGGAGCTGGGTGGCAGGCCCCTCAAAAAGCCAAAAGAACAAAAACACTTCAGACAGCAACAATGCATGCCAGTAAGTTTAAGTACTAGTTGAGGAGAGATGTTTGTACCGTCTGCTAACTTTCACTTCACGTTCTTCATGGTTATTGAAGTTTGAAGAGCAAGACCGACCAAAGTCACTGTCCACATTAAAAAGTGTTTTTTAACCTTTATTTTTATTCTCTCTGTATGTGGGTGTTTTGCCTGCAGGTGTGTGCGCACCATGTGTATGCAGGGCCTACAGAGGCCAGGAGAGGGCATCGGATCCACTAAGGCTGCTGTAACAGATGATTGTGAGCCGTTATGTGGGTGCTGGGAATTGAACCCATGATCTCTGTGCTCTTAACCACTGAAGCCATCTCTCCAGCCCAGCACTGTCAATATCCTTTTATTTTATTTTTTAGAAGCTGAGTCTACTAAAATGAGTACCTTCTTAAGTTATGTAACCATTCCCCCCCCCCATATTTCACTATGATAATGGGATTTAGGTCCTTATAATGAAATTAGAAAAAGATATTGCTCCTTCCCCCAAGGGAATTGAGCAAATCTGTTTAGATTAAGATGTATTTCCAAGGAAATGAGTCTCCTAGCTCTATGCAGCAGCGACTTACTAAGCCTGTACCTGATGCTGTTTTGAATCACCCTATTAATGATGATGCTACCTAAGGGTAGAGAGAGACAGTGGTCGTGTTCCAGAACCTTTCTTGTCATGCACTTGCTAGTAAGGGCTCGTTCTGTGAGTATAGATAAATCAGAATTGAGTTAATCTTGTTGCTTTCGTTAAGTTTAAAAAGTGTATGATCACATGCCCTTAAGAGCACGGAGGGGCCTTTTCAGAGTCCCTGTTTATGTGATGTGTCCTTCAGGGTAATTCTGCAGAGCCCTTGGAAGACACCCTTGAAATAGATGTGTGCCAGTTACTTTCAGCCCCCCTCCCCCAATCCTTTTAGGTGGAAGGGTAACTGGAAGGAGAGGAAGAAGGAGCTTGGGGAGAGAACTGCATAAGCTCTGGGCTTCTTGGCTCTGCCTCCAAGGATAGTGTTGGCCTCTTCCGAGAAACCGGGTCTCATTCAGGTCCTGCCTCGAACCTACAGAAGCAGCATTTATGGTTTTAACAACCCTTTCAGCTATTATATGTGGAGGTTGAAGCTGAGGAAATGGAGACATTGTTGATGGCCATTGCCTGTCTGTTCTGGGTAGGAATTGGCTGTTTGCAACTGAACTTCTAAGGGTAAAACTGAGAACTTCTGCAGCCCTACCAGTCTAGGCTTGGCCAGACATTCCAGGAAAAGAGATAAGGGCAAAAAGTAGAAACAAAAATGTCCTGAGTGCCCGGATTGGGAAGAGAAAGAGATAAAGGGGTCCAGGGACCCCCTACGGTCATTTCCAGGGTCCTGACATGGGCTTTAGGTTTAAATAGAGGAGTGGACTGGGAGCTACAGCATTGACAGTTACACAGCTCTGGTCAAGATGTGGTCTGATTTTGCTGCAGATCCTGTCCTTTGAGGTGTCTGAAGTAGTTAGTACTGTTATCGCTCAAATTGGGCAATCTGATTTACTCTTACTCCAGGGCTTGGACATGCTGTTTGGATAATGACCTTCTTCTAGGTTGGCCTGTTCTGCCAGTTATGTAGTTCCTGGAATCCAAAAGTGACTACAGGGTTAGGACAATGACAATTTATCTTTGTGCCTTCAGTCTTGAAGAGAAAGCAGATACTTTAGGCATCACTGTTTTTAAACAGACCTTCCTTAAGTGATCAACACACCTAGGTGGAGTTAAACTGGATTCTGACCAGAGGAGACAGATGTAGGGTATCAGGGTTTTCATCTTGCTTCTATTGATTTGTGGGCCTAAGTGAGGAGTCTTTGGAGAAAGTGGCTTCCAAGGGCCTGCTAAATACCCATTTATTCTCTCCACAAGTGTTGCTTGCAGTTCTGCGTACAGTGGGTTTTGGAAGCTGGGGTTTCTTTATTCTTTGTTCCCCCTCCTCCTCTCCTCTTCTCTCTTTTTTCCCCCTTTCTCTTCCTTCTTCCTATGCTTTCTCCCCCATTCTCTCAGCATATTTTAGAGCTTTGTAAGTGAGAAATTACCTCCAATGTCTTCCAGAGTCTTAACTTTCAGTTTTAAGTTGGTTGTATAAGAACTACCAATGTGAATTTTTATCTTGTGCAGATCTTTTTTTATTTTATTAAATTTTTTAATTTAAATTAGGAACAAGATTGTTTTACATGTCAATCCCCATTCCCTCTCCCTCCCCTCCTCCCCTGCCCCCCACTAACACCCTACCTATCCCATACCATTTCTGCACCCCAGGGAGAGTGAGGGCTTGGGGGGGGGTCTTCAGAGTCTGTCATATCCTTTGGGATAGGGCATAGGCCCTCCCCCATTTGTCTAGGCTGAGGGAGTATCCCTCTATGTGAAATGGGATCCCAAAGTCCATTCCTACGTTAGGGATAAGTACTGATCTACTACAAGAGGCCGTTTCTGAGGTCTCCTCACTGACACCCACATTTATGGGGTCTGGATCAGTCCCATGCTGGTTTCCCAGTGATCAGTCTGGGGGCCAAGAGCTCCCTCTTGTTCAGGTCAGCTGTGTCTGTGGGTTTCACTAGCGTGGTCTTGACCCCTTTGCTCTTCACTCTGCCTTCTCTGCAACTGGATTCCAGTTCAATTCAATGTTTAGCTGTGGGTATCTGCTTCTACTTCTACTTCATCTGCTGGATGAAGACTCTAGGATGGTATATAAGTTAGTCATCAATCTCATTATCAGGGGAGGGCATTTAAGGTAGCCTCTCCACTGTTGCTTAGATGGTTAGTTGGTGTCATCTTGTAGATCTCTGGACATTTCCCTAGGGCCTGATTTCTCTTTAAACCTCCCTCTCTGGCTCCCTCTCTGATGTTATCTCTTATTTTGCTCTCCTTTATTCTTCCCCCTACACAACCTTCCTGCTTCCTTATGTGAGTTGTTTTTTAAATGACGTAAAATATAATACCTTTCAAAGATAGTGGATTCCTGAAAAGTAAGTCTGTAGGCTATAGAATGGTGTTACTGAGGTGTGTGTGTGTGTGTGTGTGTGTGTGTGTGTGTCTGTGTGTGTCTGTGTGTGTCTGTGTGTGTGTGTGTGTGTGTGCAAAAGTTTTTTTCCCTCCCTCTGTGAAAGAGTGCAAGTTAACCCTAAAGGACAGAGGGACTGTTAGGAATCAAACCCATGACAAGCCTCACCAAGAACCTGTAGCTCCTCCCAGCACTTCTCACCCCGCCCCCTACCCTGATTTCCCCCTTGGGGGGTGGTGGGGCTTCCCCTTTCCCTTCCCTTTGCTCAGCTTGATCCCTATATAACTCAGCCATTTGGTGATGCTGGTCCTTTGGCCCAGGCTGTGTCTCTTGGTCTGTGGCTCCTCTCTTGCTCTCCCTCCCTCTCTCTCCTCTTATGGTCTGGTTTAATCTGCTGGTCATGCTCAGCCTGGACACTTCCCTTTGCCTGCTTTCTCCCCTGTATGTACAATAAAAATCTTCTCCATACTTTAGGAGTAGTCCTGGCCTCCTCCTTTTATTTCATTATTCAGGAACAAAGAAAGTTAATCAACATTCTTTCCAACCAGAATTTTATAGTTTGATAAATCTTAACCTCTTAAAAAAAAAAAAAAAAGCAAAAACAAAACAAGCAAAAAAAAAAAAAAAATCCCAAAAAAGTGTATGTCATTTTTGTTAGTTTTAACGTTCACAAAATTCAATAGTAAACCCCATATCTTAATTAGAATGCTCCATTGATTAAAAGTTTTACATTTCTGTTCTATTTTTATGCATTCATAATGTTGCATTTTTTTTCTTACAGTGAGCCTGAAAGTGTTATTTCAAATTATCAAATCATATGAAAATTGGCATTTTCACAAAAGGATCAAACATCAACAATTTATTTTGGAGGTTTTACACTTAGATTCCATCTCTAATGGGAACAAAATAGTAAGCAGATTCACGTGTCCACGGGAATGGACAATCCCCCAGGTCCCTGCCATGGCCCCCTGCAGAATGCAGATGATGGAAAACAAAGCACATTCAGGAATTTTGCTACAGATGCTGAAAATGGAGGAGTTTTTTGTGTATATTAAAGTTTGAATTAAATTCTTGGAAAATATAATTTGGAAAAATTCTAAGACTGTTATAGAAACTTCTCGAAAGCTCTTGGCCTTCTAGATGGGAATGTAATGTTGCTCTGTGCTCAGAGTAGGGAACTTTTTAATGTGGAAGGGTAGATTCAGAAGTGAAGGTTGTGGAGAACTAGGATGAGGCCCACCTGGACTGAGAAGGCACCCATGTCAGAAGCTATAGTGTGACTTTCCCCACTGACTTCCCAAAAGCACGAGTCACACCCCCGCCCCCGTTAGTCTCTTCTGTGTTTTCTGACAGTGATCCTGATACCAGTTTAGTTCTGTCGCCTTTACTCTCACTCAGGCTCCATCCAGGATTATGTGATGCTTCCAGACTCCAGTCCTTTAGTCTTGGGTGTTTCCATAGCCTTTGCCTTCGGTGACCTTCCGCATCATTTGAAGTACATGCTATGTGTTTCATACATTGTCTCAATTCCGTAGGGTCTGCTGTTTCCTTCAGATTAGATTGAGATCACGAGGTCTTGGCAGGAGCACCGAGCAATGAGCCCCGAGTGTTCTTGGTGCATCTCTGCAGGAGGTGCTAGTCTTGGCCCTGTTATTGCTGATGTGAACTTTGGCCACTCCCTTAATATAAGGAATGTCTGCCAGGTTTCCCTACTCTAAAATTAGCATTTGTTCCTGTGTAAAATAAGTACTTGGTGAGGAGATACTTTGGGATGATGTAAATACCTCATTCCTTACCAGATTTTGCACCTGGTGGTTACAGCATCCTTGTTTGTTTCTTGCCTGAATCAGTTACTGCTGTGATGGTTGCAGAATAGTAACTGGTGTTCTGCTGTAAGATACTCTGCTCCTCATCTGAGAGGTTCTCCTCTATAGTTGGTATGAACTCACTGATTCCAATTTTATTCAATGGGTTATTATAATCTATTACCATCCGTAGTTTAGTTTTGTTATTTAAATTGTCCTAATGTAGCTAGCAAGAGTCCCTTATATAGCTTTGTGTCCTTCTGACAATGCCCTGTCATCTTGTCTTTCAAAAAATTTTTAAAAAATTTATTGTTGAGTGGAGCCAGTGTTTATGCTTAGAGCACAAATGGACTTTGGGAGCCCATTCCCTATGGAGGGACACTATTGCAGCCCAGATACACACACAAAAATAGGGCCTAGGCCATGCCCCAAATGATGCGACAGACTTCGACGGTCCCCCGTGGAGGGCCTCACTATCACTGGGGTGGGGCTGAGGGGTGGGTTGGGGGGTTGGTGGGGGAACATGGGAGGATGGGAGGTTGAGGGAATGGGGTCATGAATATGTAAATATGAGTCCTTCTAAAAAAAAAATTATTGTGTGGGCAGTGTGGAGGCCAGCTTGCCCATGGACAACTTTGTGGAGTTGTCCTTTCGCCATTAAATGGAGTCTGGGTCTTGAACTTGGGTCTCTAGGCTTGAGGAGCAAGTGCCTTTATCCACTGAGCCATGCCACTGGCTACCTTTTTGTCTTCAAATATTATTCCTTTGAAGTTATTTTTTTCTCCAGTGAGTTCTAAGTTTTTTGGGATGTTTTTGTTTGTTTATTTGTTTTTTGTTTTTGTGGCAAGTGATATTCAAAAACCAGTGTGCTGGCACTGCCTGGGTCTCAAGGAGAGGAACACTGGGCTGCTCACTCACCAGCTCACTGGCTCACTCACTGCTGCTGTGGCCGTTTGCCTGTTGACAGTCTTCAGACTGTGGGGAGTGGGGCGCAGTGGGCCCCGCACTTGTTTCCTGCCCCCTTAGGGTAGGATCTGATCTCAGACCGCACTCCCCATAGTATTTTCTAGATGTTTTAAAAGGTGTTCTTCTCGTAGATAAATTTTAGAATACATAAAGCCTCCTTCCCCAGTTGTCATTTTGCAAAGCGTAGACCTGAGGTTGTTATTTAGTTTAGGGGAGAATTGTTTTACAGGACTGGGCCTTCCCGTTCAGGAGTAAGAGGTGATTTCTATGCCCCCCCCCCCAGCCAACCTTGTCTCCTGTGATAATTGTTACAATGTTATTGATCATGGCTCTCTGTTTCTGACCTGGGGTCTTGCTCTGTGGCCAGGTTGGTCTTAGATTCCTGGTCTCTAGTGACCCTCCAGCTTCTGAGAAGCTGGGACCTCACTTCCACCACCACCACGCTTTTTCGGCTTTTGGATTTATGAATGGTATCTTAGCAGTAGTTTTCTTGCAAATTTACACAGCAAAGTGCCGATGCCAGGAATGTAGAGTATGGGATTTCATTAAACTGTGTCACCTGCATCAGTAAATGGGACATAGTAGCACCCTGAACGTCCTTAAAAGCTTCTCCTGGTCACAGTACCTGCTGATTTCTGTCCTTTCTACAGCAAGTTTGTGGGGGGTGGGTATGGCAGCTTATGTGGCTTTGCTTCTCAGCATCAGGAAAGTGGGGGGAAGGGAGCATTGTGCTCGTTAATCACCCTGCCGCCTGTACTTCTGAAGAGTTTACTGTGTGTACCTGAAAGAGGGGCAGTGGAGCAGTGCTTTTACAGGGTTTCACCAGCTTTACCGGGTGTGTGGGTGATACCCCCCCTTCCCCCTCCAGACAGGGCTTCACTGTATAGCTCTGTAGAGTCCTCACATTCTTATGGTTACTAAGCTAGTAGGGATTATGTTGTCCAACAAGTGAGGACCTGCTTTGATTTTTAGTTCTAGTGCAGTATTTTCTTGGAAAATACGGACTTTAATTATATATCTGTTCTTGCAGTTATGTTTATTTTTGGAAATATGCTTTAAATTTTGAAAGCATTTGTACAGAAAATTTTTTAATTAAGAATTTTTTTTCCCCCGAGGGGGCTGGAGAGATGGCTCAGAGGTTAAGAGCACTGACTGTTCTTCCAGAGGTCCTGAGTTCAATTCCCAGCAGCTACATGGTGGTTCACAACCATCTATAATGAGATCTGGTGCCCTCTTCTGGCCTGCAGGCAGAACATTGTATACATAATAAATAAAAAAATCTTAAAATTTTTTTTGTAAATTTCATACATGAGTATTGTATTTATATCCCTTTTACCCCTCTACTGCCTTCCTCCAATGGCTCCTGTGTCTTCCCCAACTCCTTCTCAAATTCATGACCTCTTCTTTAATTATTATTGCTACATATGTTATATACATGTTTATATGTATAGATATACAGCCTGTTGAGTCTGTCTCATGTTGCTCATCTATACATGTACAGGGTTCTCTGTGACCATGATGACCAGTAGAGTCATGGTCTGAAAGAGGTAAGATGGCCGTTTGGTTCATCTTGACTCAGTAGCTGGTGTTGGTGCAAACTTTGAGTCTGACCTCAAATCATTTATTTTAAGCATATTTACCACACACATTTGGAAAAAAGCTTCCAAATATGATAATGAACTCAATCCTGTGTACATAACAAAGCTGAAGACATGACTACATCAAAACTCTTTGTAAAGGATAAGTGAGATATTCCATAAAGATGGGTTCTATAGATTAACTGAGAAAATCAGCTCATCATAACGAAGGGTGGGGCGTTGGGGGAGAGTAGCATGTTACAGATTGACAGAGGCAGACAAGCTTAAGACAGGGTCTAGGGGAGGATTTGATATGGTACAGACACATAGAAAGGTCACCAGGCTATATTAACTGTCAGAAGCCAGCCTTGGTTAGATCCAAAGTCCTTATTTACACAAGCCTGGCGACCCCTTAGGTTCCAGGAACCGGCCTGAGAAGCAATTAACACCTATTCCTTCCCCTACTTCTTTATAGAATCTTACTTAAAGGATTTAAATCATCATTAGATGTCCCCCAAAAAATACTTAACCAATGAATATTTTATAACAATTTCTAAAAAACTCATTTGAAGATTTTAAACTATCTTTTTCAATTGCTGTCTATTAAGCCTTAATTTCTTTAGAATACAACATATGTCCTTAACAATTTTTCAGATTTATTTAAAGTTTCTGAGTAGCCTTTTTTAATCTAATCTTCGAAGCTGACAAGCTGATAAGACCTCATTTGCATCTTAGTTTATCTGGCCTAATTGCATTTGCAAAGACATATTCAAGCTGTGAATCTAACAGGATGGCTCTCTCCTGAGGTTTCTCATAAACTTTTTTTTAAAATCATGTATCAACTTTTATTTTCTAGATTTTCCTTTTTGAACCATAAAAATTTAGTAAGACCTGTATCCTCTCATCTGCCAAATTTTACAGAATCATCCATAGATTCCTCATGTCTCTAAGCTAATGCTATAGGCTTTTGCTAACTTTTTAATTGACTATCTCCTAGGGCTTAAATCATAATTTTTTCCTGTTAAGGCATTGACTGACTGACTGGATGCTCTTTTTGACCATATTAAAGTGATTTTGATATTTTTTAAACAATATCCGAGGCAAGGTAAATATCTCTAATCATATCCAAGGCAATTTAGGCATTTCCATTCATCCGCATTCATAAATTCACAATCACATCACGCATCCAGGTGTGGCCACACTGTTCATTCATAACTTGCATACGTCTCACATTTCTCCTTTTGCCTAGGTTATGATCAGCTTGTTGAAAAGAAAAATCCCTAATTGAAATTTCTAATATAG
This sequence comes from Cricetulus griseus, assembly GCF_003668045.3. Lineage (NCBI taxonomy): Eukaryota > Metazoa > Chordata > Mammalia > Rodentia > Cricetidae > Cricetulus > Cricetulus griseus. The sequence goes on from NW_023276807.1 coordinate 10,727,384, forward strand.
TAGCGATAGTCAATCCTTGAAATATGAGCATCCAAAATTTGAACAATTCTAAGCTTAAATATGTTGCCCTTTCTTCTCTATAAGTCTCAAAACCAGTTTCTGTCTGGCTGTGTCAATAGCATTTATATACATTGACTAGCCATCAGCCATGGTGGCATCTCCCAAGGCTGTAAGTTACCATGGGGAGGCAGGCTGTCTGACGCCCCATCAGCCATTTTGTCTAGCCTGCTGCAGACGCCTGCACGAGGTGGCATCAAGTCACTGGCTGAGGGCCGCTGAAAAATCTACGGCTGTATTTTGGGCACAAGCCTGATCCCTTATTTTCTCTTTTGTTGGGACTCTAGAAGGCTCTGTGCATTTCTTCCTCCCTATGCCTTGCTTTCTGTGTTGGAATAACTTATTTTTAACTGAATTTCCTGTAAGGGAGCCACCATCGCTAATCCCTGAGTGTAAGCTAGGTCCATGTCAGAAAAATTCTTAATGAACTTGCCTATGTCAGTCCTCTTCCTGTGAGGCCTTAACGAGGTCTGGCATGCAGTACCAGCATTCTCATAAGCTAGCTGTTTCACAATCAAAGTTTTAACAACTGTGTCTCTAACTTTTTTGTATAATGTCCATACAGGCCTAGAAATCAATTCTAAACTAACTCCCTAGGTCCCTGCCTGCTCTCTATAACAAATATCCTCCTCCTGACTGGCAGGCCTTGGTTACCCGCTTTCAATTTCCTAGGGGTGAGGCTTCTACAGCAATATTCCCTATCAGCCTCTGGGTAAAAATTGCTGTTGGTCCATACTGGACACAAGCCATTTTTAGTTCCTAGAGCTGGTTGAATGGTATTGGCACATGTATCCTGCTATGTTCCCCTGAGCCACTCTCTCTGATCCAAGGAAACATGTAAATTTTTTATCTCCTGTAAGCAATTTCGCTAAAATTTCTGATTCTCTTAGCTCTTGTTGAATTTTACCATTGAGTATTTGCCTTTCTGTATTTCCAGTTTAAAATGAAGGAAGGAGGTGAAGGCTCACTCCATCTAGGTACTTATTAACTCTCTCTCCCTGTTGATCATTGGTCCTGTATATTCTTTACTATCCAGCTGCCCCTTAGTAGGTGCGGAGTTTTCTGTTGTCCATTACATTCCTAGATATCTCCCAGGGCCTTCGTGTATTTGAGGCCGCATTTATGTCTTCCCAAGCCCCTGCACAACTCGAAATGCTGCATCATGGTGGTGGCTTTTGTAAGCAGGAAGGATCCTTTTAAAACTTTTAAACTCTAAAAATCTCCTGTACTTGAGCAGTCTAGACTTCTACTATCTGTTTCTGGTTTGGGGTTTGAACTAAAGACAGGGTAATTTTCAAGGTTTTTAGGGGAATGAGGCTCAAGGCCCGTAACTAAAAGTCTGTGATGGAACTGCCTCAGGTCCCTTTTCTATGAGCAATATATTAAGGTCCTTCTCTGACCTTTTTCCAAGTTAGGGGATGAATGTCCGGGCTTTCTAAAATGACCTATGGACATGTTCTTGACAAAAAGGTGAAAAACTGACTCAAGTTACATTTTACTCAAACTCCTCTTTCCCGAAAAGAAGTCTTAAAATCCCTAATGAATTTGACTTCCTTAGACAATTTTTGGCCCATTATTATCGAACGGAATGAGGGGGGACTTACCAGGGAATCAGTCACTCATGAGCGGTGAGAACTTTTCCCAGACCAGAGTCCTTCGCAATCCGGAGAGCAGAACTTCCTAGTCCGTGTGCACTACTGAGGTTTCCTTGGGTGGGGGGGTCTCCGTTCGGGGAAGAATCCAATCCGTACCTCGAACCGCATGTTTGGGCGCCACCTGCCCCGTCCCTCGGGGCTCCGGTGAGTCCAAGGTAGATCAAGCCTGAAAATAATGGGTGGAAAAGAGAAGCAAGACCAAGCATGGTTTTTCTTTTGTCAAGGTCTCCATTTATTGATTATTACAAGGGGTTTTTATAGAGAAAGGAGGAAGCAGAGAAAGAGGAGGTGGGGGGGGGGAGGAATGAGTGTTAATTGCTCTCAGGCCAGGGCAGGTATCCGGAATCTCCCGTTTATCTCAAGCACTAACCTAAGGAAGTGGGGGAAGGAATAGGTGTTAATTGCTTCGTAGGCCAGGTCCAGGAACCTAAGGGGTCACCAGGCTGGTGTAAATAAGGACTTTGGATCTAACCAAGGCTGGCTTCTGACAATTAACCACATCTGCTCGAAGCTTCTGGGCTGAAAACAGGTTATATATCTCTCGCTTTGAAGAGCTAGCCCTGTGTGTTTAACATTCCTGGTTCCCCTAGTGTTTCCGTGTGAGCACAAGGAGTACATGCACTCCTACTTACATGTACTTAGGGCTGACCATTTGGGATTGGCTAACCTATCATGGCGCTCATCCCTGCAGAAAACTGATTCTCTCTCCCTCACTAGCCATTGACTGCCTATATAGTTAGGTATCTAGGGGTGTGGGGCCTTGCAAAAATCTCTCCCATACACACTGACATGTTAACTGGTGGTTTCTCTATCTAGGTCTCATTTAGACAACCTTATTGTTGAGATTTCATGGGTGCAAGCCTCCTTGTCATGTCTAGAACACATTGGCAGCAGGCTCTCTGATCCTCTGGCCCTTAGGATAGTTCTGACCCCCCTCCCAGCCCCCTTCTGTGATTTTTTCTTGAGCCTTAGATGTTGAATTGTAGTTCTATCAGTTGGAGCTAGGCCACGTGGTCATTTGCATTTTGATGAGTTGTGGATCTGTAATAGTTTTCCTTCTGTTGACAAAAAAGCTTCTTTGATGAGGAGTGAGAACTCTACTTATCTGTGGGTAGAAGGACAAGCATTTTTAGAGCATGGTTAGAAATGATATGGGTTAGTAAATGGCAGTAGTAGGTTGTCCTCCAGGGTTCGTGCCTAGCCTACTTAGACTGTAGAAGTATGTTATTAGTATTTCTAAAGACATATACTAAAAGACAAATCATACTAATGATTTTTTTGTTTGCTTCTAGAAAAACTAATTGCTTATCAACAAGAATTTCTTGCTTTAAAAGAACGCCTTCGAATAGCTGAACATAGGATATCTCAGCGCTCTTCTGAGTTGAATGCCATTGTCCAACAGTTTCGCCGTGCAGGAGCAGCAACTAACGGAAGTAACACTGCATTGACTACATTTTCAGGTACCTTAAAAGTAGTATACATTCAAGAGTTTTTATGGAGTGTGTGACTGGAGAATTCTGTGAACAGTTTGCCGGTCAGCATGTGTTACCCTTTTCAGAAAGAAAAAAAAAATCACAAAATTTGCTATTCTGGTGAATTATAAATGCATTTTTTAAAAGATTTTATTTATTTATTATGTATACAACATTCTGCTTCCATGTATATCTGCACACCAGAAGAGGGCACCAGATCTCATAACGGATGGTTGTGAGCCACCATGTGGTTGCTGGGAATTGAACTCAGGACCTCTGGAAGAGCAGTCGGTGCTCTTAACCTCTGAGCCATCTCTCCAGCCCAAATGCATTTTTGTTAATTGCTGAATTTGATTTTGACAAATTTGATTTCGACAAAATACTGTTAGATTTCAGTTGTGTACATTTCATCGGTAATAGTGTATCTTTTGAAAGCATTCATAATGAGGTTAAATTTTAACTTTTGGGCTGGCAAGATGATTCAGTAGTCAAAGAAAGCTTGATGCCAAGCCCTGGGTTCAGTCCCTGGGTTCAGTCCCCAGGTCCCACACTGTCCGCTGCTTCCCCACCCCCTCAATAAATGTTTTAAAAACAAAAAATCGATTTTAACTTTCATTTCAGTATACTTATGGTATAACCAGTGTTTGGCCTTATGTGGCCTCTGAGGAAATCCATGAGCTGCTCTTGCATCTGTATGATAATAAGGAAGAAACCTGGCTTACAGTGATTCCTGGGAAGGATCTGATCCTCTCCTGGGGACTCTGGGAGTCTGAGGAGCACCGCTTCTCTCTGGCTATGCCTTCTGCTTCGGATAATCCAGTTGTTCAGTGTCTGTGCCAGGTCCCGGTGCCATTCCAGACTGGTATTTTAGATTCGGCTTCATGTACTCAGCCAGCCAGGGATGCCTTACATCTTGATATCAACACCTGACCTGGTTTTCAAAGTTTTGTGTTTCTCCCTCTCCTGAGGACGTGTGTGTGTGTGTGTGTGTGTGTGTGTGTGTGTGTGTGTGTGTGTGTGTGTGTGTTTTGTCACTGTATCATTTACAATTACAGAATGCTACAGTTGCAGAAAGATCACCCAGAAGCCTTTTGTCCAGTGATTTCTATTAACAACAATTTTTGTTAGCCTTTTTTATACATTTTTTTCCAAAATATTTTCTTGAAATTATACTATGAAGCATTCTTATATTATCATTTTTTTTGTTTGTTTGAGACAGTCTTTTTCTCTGTAGCTCTGACTGTCTTGGAGCTTGCTATATAGACCAGGCTGGCTTCAAACTCACAGAGATTCAACTGCCTGGGCCTCTAGAGTGCTGGGATAACAGGTCCATACCACAATGTCTGGCATTCATCAAAATACTGTTTACATTAAAGTTTGGTTTTAATGGGATAAGATCTCCTGTAGCCCAGGCTAATCAAGAAGTCACTATGTCCCCCAGGCAGATGTCAGACTGTAATCTTCCTGTTTCAGCCTCCCTAGTGCCCAGGGTTAGAGTTGCGCACTCACCACACTGGCTAAAATACTTTAATAGCTAATGTGCTAATCATAAACCACAGCAAATTAAGCATTTCCTTCTATAATTAGCAAATGAATGTTTTCCTGGGTCATTTTTCTTCCTCTAAATCACAGCTCTGTGAGAAACTCAATTGGTTGCATTTCTGGCAGCCCTTGTGATCTTCATTAGATTATGTTTTGATGGCCGGTGATTTTCAAACACATGGCACCATTCCTGGTACAAGACAGAAAGCAATTGAGTATCTGTTGAATGCATAAAAGCTAAAACCATCAAGAGGAAATGCCTGAGTCACAGGACAGACTGTTTTCAGGGCCTTCGATTCTGCTGAATCTCTAGAACAGTAATTACACCATGACTGACATTTAAGCATCTTGCAAGCTGTTGCTGACAGTTGGGTGGGAATAGGGTATTGTAACATTGATTTCTTTACAGTGAGGTTCAGCTTTAATTTCATGATACTATATATGTGAGTTTGATATAGGTGGTTTTTTTCTCTGCATGCATGTCTGTGTACCTCATGCGTGCAGTGCCCAAGGAAGCCTGAGGAGGGTGTCAGATCTCCTGGGACTGGGTGCTGGGACCCTGTCCTCTGGAAGAGCAGCAGGTACCTTTGATGGCTGATCCATCTCTTCAACCCTCTTGTCATATTTTTAGTGGTGTTGTGGTCACAAGTCCTTCTGCTGACTTCCTTGTTTAGAAGGTGAAATTTCAGTTTCATGAAAATTTAAAGCAATATTGTGTAGTTAACAGAAGTTTTTAGTCCATAGCCTATTCAGTGACTCATTAGTTCCCCTAGATGAAAACTGAAACCACTTGAAGATTGGCATGCGCTGAGCATTCTCTACTTCTGTTTAATTTTTTCACTTAAATTTTCTAGAGAGATACAATTTCTATATAAAAGTCAGATGAAATAGCAATGCATAAAGGAAATGAAAGTCGGACAGGAGCAGTGGCACGTGCCTGGGGTTGCAGAATATGGGTTTGTAGCAGAGTCGAGGCCAACCTGGGCTGTGTTTATCAACAACTTAAAGACAAGAAAGTGAAATTCAGTGGTGTGTTTGCTGTTGACTTCATATGAAGATGACATATTTAGAGCCCGCTTAGTTGTCATTCTTGAAAGCGTTCCCTAGTTTTTAAGAGGGACCATCAGAGGCTTCTGTAAGGGAAGGGGTTCCCACCACTTAATTGTCTTTCTGTGTTTCAGATAATACCATAAAGCTACTAAAGGAATTGACAAGCAAAAAATCCCTTCAAGTGCCAAGTATTTATTATCATTTGCCTCATTTATTGCAAAATGAAGGAAGCCTTCAGCCTGCGGTGCAGATCGGCAATGGAAGAACAGGAGGTGCGTTTCACTGTGTGCCCGTTATCTGAACTGTGATTTGGCAAGTGATTTTGACCACTAGAACCAAGTCTAGTAGGACAAAGGATTAAAAAAATTTTTCCCCTCAAATCCCCACACAGCACCTTGGGGCTCAGTCTAAACTGCTCTTTGAAAGGCTGTGGGCATTTCTTCTCCATATGTCAGAGTGGGATTTAATAGACTTATATAGTTCAGGCAGATACATGCTTAAACCTTTGTACATTTTGTTTTAAAAATGGGGAGGTAGAGGGATGACCTTCACCCCTATGCCTTATCCCAGCATTGATGCCTCTTCACAGTCCTGCCATGGGGTTTGTCTCGTGTCTGCCTTACTTTTCCCTAGACAGACAGTGAGGCACTGTCACTCACGAGCTTTCCATGTGATAACACTTGAATTTGCTGCTTTCTCCTTGGCCCATTATAGCCCTTGAATTTCCATATAGGATCTTGTGGCTCCTTTATGTTTTTAGTTCTCCACTTTTGCCTGAGTTTAAAACTTTTGACTCAGTTGAACTTGGACAATTTAATTTGACTTTCTTCATAGGTTTTAAAATATAGAGACCAGAATATTAAAATTGGTGAAGCAATTACTTGAGAGATTGAAATTCATTTTCCTTTGTGGTTGTTTGGGGACTTATTTTAAAATGAGGTTTCACTATGAAGCCCAGGCTTCCTTAGAGCACAGTTCCAGCCAGGTGTTGGTGGCGCACACCTTTAATTCCAGCACTCAGTAGGCAGAGGCAGGCAGATCTCTGTGAATTCGAGGCCAGCCTGGTCTATAGAGTGAATGCCAGGATAGGCTCCAAAGCTACACAGAGAACCCTGTCTCAAAAAAACAAAAACAAAACAACAACAACAAAAAAAAACTACCACCACCACCACCACCAAAAAAACCAAAACAAAACAGTTTCTTCTCCCTCACCTTCTTGCGTAGCTGGGATTACAGGTGTATATCATCCTTTCAGGTTTGAATTTCATTTTTGTGTTATTTTTTTTTTTAGATTAATTTGCTATATGATTATGTCCCATGTGATACAAGGAATGCTGCCCTTAGAAGGTAGTCAGAAGAGGGTGTTGGGTCCCCTGGAACTGGAATTATAAATGGTTGTTAGCCACCATGTGGTTTCTGGGAATAGAACCCAGGTTCTCTTCAAGGGCATCACGTGCTTCTCAGAGCATAGGGGTAGATTGATTTCCTGTCCTTTTCTAGTTTCAACAGTTTGCCTATATTCCATTGTGGCTCCCTCCCTTATCTTCAAAGGATAGTATCTTCATATTTCTCCCTGGAGCCTCTTCTTTTTGTTGCTTTACCTCCTCTGCTCACTCTGACCCTTTTCCGTTATTTTTTGTAAAGCCCTCTTTGGTTTCACTGAGCATATCAGGCAATCCATAATAACCTTTCCCTTCCATGCTTGACTTAGTCCTGCCCACAAATCTTCCCATGTCAAGGTGCTTAACGTAGTCCCACCAACAAAGCCCCTTGCATCAGGAGTAAGGTAACTCATTCATGGGTTTCAGGTATTAGGGTCTGGGCATCTTGAAGTCATTATGCTTTCCACCACGATGAGAGAAAACAAGAGCATTTGAAGGGCCCTGTGGTGGAAGGGAGCATGAAATATTCCAGAAAATAGATGAAGACCAATGTAACTGAAATGGGTGGGTAGGCAAACCATATCAAGCCAAAGGAAGCTAGAGATGTTATATAAAGCTAAAGACTGTAGGGAATTCGAGATCAGTTACGGGGTTTTGGTTTTTTAGCATTAGTAGGAAGCCACTAAAGCAGCAGTCACTGTAAGACCCCCTGGAAAGCTCAGGCTTCCAGGATCTTAGCCCAGGACCTCGGCCACCCCAATCACAGAATGGAGGCGAAAGCTTGATGCAAATTGCATGAGGCTTTATTGTAGTTTAACGAGCTAACCCCATGTTAGCTTGGGTCTTTGATCCACCCGTCATGTCGGATGGCTAGCAAAGACAGTTCGAAGCCGGTGGGTACAGATCTTTATAGGGCAGCGTAAGGGGAGTGTCTAGGGGTACGCATAGGCTCAGGATTGGTGTGCCTCCAGGCTTGGAGGGTTTGCCCTGTGTTGATTGGCCAACTGGTTGTTATGGCCCATAGGCCCTCCCAGGGTGGTTGCTATGCTCCTCGCATCATTGCTGTGCACTTGTCTGTAAAGCACACCCAGAGCCATAAAGCATAGCACCACCAGCTAACTTCTGATTGGTTCCTTGTCACGAGGCAGGCATCTGACCTCTAAGTGACCAAGGCAAGGTTATGGCTGCCGAAATGGGGAGCTGGCCTCTTCATCACGACCCCTTTTGTGGCCCAATAACACTTTCACAGGGGTTGCATGTCAGATATCCTGCATATCATATATTTTACATTACGACTCATAACAATAGCAAGATTATAGTTATGAAGTAGCAATGAAAATAATTTTATGGTTGGGGGATCACCACAGCATGAGGAGCTGTCCTAAAAGGTCTCAGCATTAGGAAGGTTGAGAACCACTGCTCTAAAGGTTTACAGATAGGTTAAGATTAAAGTTTACAAAAATCATGTTTGCTACAGTGGGAGAGTGTTTTGAGGGTGTGGGCAGAGGAGCAGTTGTGAGAGCCAGATGAACTATTTTAAGTTGGCCATACATAGTACATGGGCCTACGAGCCCAGCACTTGGTATTGAGGAAGAGGACTGCAATTTGAAGGCCAGCTAGTCTTCACAAAGAAACAGTGGGAAAACAAATAGGCTTTTGGGGCCAAAGATGGCTCAGTGGTTAAGAGCACTGGCTTTTTCTATTGGTTCAATTCTCATCACCCACCTAGCAGCTCACGGCTGTCTGTAACTCCAGCCCCAGGCAATCTGACACCCTCACACAGACATACATGTAGGCGAGGAACCAATGTACATGAAATATAAATAAATTTAAAAGCAAAAATACAAAAACAAATAGTAGGCTTTTAGTTATCTCCTTGAGACAGGGTGAACTTGCAGTGTGGGTGGTTTTGGAGGTGTCTGGATGATTTTCAAGTACTTAGGAGAGGGCGGAGGGACTGATTGGGGCTGGGCTTGAGGGAATGGCCGTGGAGAAGTCTAAGATTCCAGATGGGATAACTGGACATGTGGTGGACACGTTCCTGTAATCCAAGAGGGTGAAGCATGTTCTTCAGCACTGTTTTTTTTTTTTTTTTTTTTTTTTTCATGGAGAAAGCAGAATTTAATTCAACCAGTTGGAAATTTTCAAAGCCATTGCTCCATAGTCTTCCTCAACTTCTTCCTCAGGAAGAAGTCCTCTGTCACCTTTCTTTAGAGGGAGAGGGCCTGATTCATGAACTCTTCAACACATCAAATAAGACTTTCTTGTGGGGAAGAAAAACATTTTCATGTACAGCACTGGTTTTTAAGACTTGCTTTTATTGTAGTTTAACTATGTAATGCATGTGTATGGGATATGTGCCTGCGGCTGTGGTACCCAGGGAGGTCTAAGGTGAGATCCCCTGGAGACCACTGTGAGCCACCTGCTGTGGGTGCTGGGAACCAAAGTCAGAGCCTCTGCAAGCCAGCACTTATTATTAGCCATGGGGCCTTCTCTCCAGCTCGAAGCAATAGTATTCAAAAGAAGAAGAAGAAGAAGAGCTAAATTTAGGCAAATTAAGTTTTGAGGAAACTTTGAGATGCTGACGTGGAGATGTCAACCATGCATTTGGCTATTTGAATATAGGACTCAGAGGGGAACTCTCGAGTTAGGTTCAAGGCTGTGAGTCATTCATGAATAAGTAGTTGTTGAAGAAGTGTGTATGAATGAGATCACCCAGGGTTTAGGACTGAGCCTCAAAAGTTTACTAGCAACTAATGTCCAGTAAAAGAGGAAAATAAAGCTGGGAAGACAGAAGAATGAAGAGCCAACTTACCAACATCACATCTTCAGGAAACAAGAAAGGCTAAGCTAACAGTGGATGCTAAAAGCAGAATGTAGCTTAGTTATAACTGAAGGTAGGCTGAGTGATTGAAGAATGGGAATGCTAAATTTAGATAGTTTCTACTTACTTTGTTCTGGCATGAAGGAAGTAAGTTTTAGAATTTGGAATGTGACTTCCTGGCTCATAACCTCCCAATGACTGTCTCTTCTGCTCAGAGTTGAACTCCGTTTGGTATGCTTGACCTGACCCCTGATTCTCTCCACGGAGGCTATTTCTGCCTTAGATCTATTCTGATCCTGCTAGATCTTGATTATGTCAAGATCGTGTCTTCAGAATCCTGCTGCTCCCTCTTCTGGAGTGTCCTTCCTCAGCTCTCATAAGTCTCATGAAAGCAAAGGCATTATTTAAGTTGTTTCCTGTTTTATGCCTAACCCCTAGAATATTGCCTTGCATATAATAGGTGCAGAACAAGTAGAATACATCTCTGAGGCACTGACAACTGTTATCTTTAGAGTGGGAGAGATGCTGCCTTAGGGAAAGTTATTCTGCCACCTGCTCCTTGGTATTGTCACTTGCAGAACAAACAGTAAAGGTAGATCCATTCATTGTCTTTAAGCCTTCTTCTCAGCTTTAGAATTATAAGTATTTTTTAGTCTCTTCAGTAAATGGTTCCATGGTTAAGATTCATTTTTGTTTTGCTTGAGACAGGGATTCTCTATGTAGTCCTGGCTTTTCTAGGACCAGGCTGGCCTCAGACTCACAGAGATCTGCCTGCCTCTGTCTCCCGAGTACTGGGATTAAAGGTGTGTGGCAGCATGCATGGTTTAGGATTGTTTTTAGCATTTGCTGTGGTGTATGTGTAATACTTAGAATACTAATGCCTTAAGGCTTTAAGATAGACTTTTTCAAAAAAGACTTTGGAATACATTCAGGTCTGTGGAATCCCTCAAATCACTGAGCTGGATAAAATTGTGTAGTAAAATGAGAAAAAAATGGGTTAGGATCACGGTGCTGAACTCTATCAGTTACACATGAAGAAGAACCTATAAGGTTGCACATGATTAAAAAAAATGACACGTTAACTACAGTAAATACAGTACTCTGCTTAAGGGCCCCAGGAGGCTCTCCTGAGAGAGTTGATAGCAGGACGACTCCAGCCTGTAGGCTGTTGTGAGTGGTACCGGATGAGTTGTCTGAAATCAGATTTACCCTGTGTGGATGGTGCCAATGGTTGTCTTCATAGCAGCTGGTAAATGTTTAAGTTGTGTGCGTTTTGTGTTTTCCCACACTGTTCAGTTCATTTTTCTAAACTTGGCTTAGCTGGGTTCATTTGTCCAATGTCCACCTACTGTGTGTCTCAGAGAAGAAATTACACATAAGCAAATGTGAAGTTCATATTGTAAGGATTCAGGCATTATACTGGCCTGCCCCTGTTACCTGGCAGAATGCACTCAGGCAGTACTCTGGTCAGCCCAGGGTTCCATGAGAACTAGTCTGCACACAGGTGCAAAGGACCCCTTTAAAAGACAGACCCCTGCCCTCTTACTCGCTCTTGCCCTCTTTGCTCCCTTCCTCCCTCCCTCCCTCCCTGTCTCCCTGTCTTCCTCACTCCCTCCCTCCCTCCTCCTCCCTCCCTGTCTCCCTCCCTCCATGTCTCCCTGTCTCCCTCCCTCCCTCCCTCCCTGTCTCCCCTTCGTCTCTCTCTCTCTCTCTTCTCCCTCTCCCCCCCTTTAATAAACTCCATGGTTAATGTATCTCGTGTTCGTGCTCCATAGCTCTTGTCTTTAACTTAAACAAAAGAACAACACCATATTACATCCAAATTGTTCCCTAATGCATTAGCCATGCTGGAGTAAGTTTGCATGTATAACAAGCAGTGTAGTAGAAACTATAATTTTGGAACTTTTTAAGGGTTGTACACAACCAGTAGTTCACAAAGCTCCCTCTACCAGATGAGAACCCAGTACCCTCAAATATTCCCATCACCCATACTCACAACACAGGGACCCCAACCAGGGAGTTCACATTGATGCTGTACTGCTAATCAATCATAGATCCCGCTCGCGATCTTACTATGCTCATTTTCCTGTTCTTAGAATCCCTTGTTCCCTTACGTCATTACTTCATCATTTTTTTCTTAGTCTTTTCTGTCTAGGGTAGTTCTTGACACTGTAATGAGTGTTGGTTGGTTATTTTGTGACTTGTCCCCAACTTGCATTTGCCTGGTGTTGCTTTGCCTGCATGTTCCCCCGAGCTGCTGATAATACAAGACATTCATTGTGCATCAGATGTGTAGTGTTTCTCACCCTACTTGTGGCGTAGACAGCGTGCTGTTTGCAGCTGTTTGTTCTGGTATGAGGTTTAGTCTTATTATCACTTATTTGCTGGGTGCTTGCACATACGCCTGCCCTAGCCGTGCGGAAGAGAATTATAGATGTTCCCCTTTAGTCTTTTTCTTTGTAAAATTGAATTCCTCAGTTAATCCTAGACATTTATCTATATTGTCATTGTAAAATTATTTTACATAATTACTGTATCTTTTTTTCCCCCAGTTTCAATAGTAATGGGAATTCCTACCGTGAAGAGAGAAGTTAAATCTTACCTCATAGAAACCCTTCATTCCCTTATTGATAATCTGTATCCTGAAGAGAAGCTGGACTGCGTTATAGTTGTCTTCATAGGAGAGGTAATTCCGTGTTATTTTTTTCCACCATATGTGATCTGAGAGTTAAGATACTAATCAAATATTTGTGTGTGTTTTTTATAAGCATTTAGACCAACAGTTCCTAACCTATGGGTAGTGACCCCTTTGTGGGGGTCACATATCAGATATCCTGCCTATCAGATATTTGCATTATGATTCGTAAAAGTAGTAAAATTAAAGTTATGAAGGAGCAATAAAATGATTTTATGGTTGGGGGTCACCACAACATGAACTGTGTTGAAGAAGGTATTAGGAACTACCACAGCATAAGGAACTGTATTAGGAAGGGTGAGAACCACTGCCCTAGAAGAAGTATTGTCTTATTATCTGATTGGATTTTAGAATGGGGAAGGGCTGGGCCTGTAGCTTCATGACAGAGCATTTTTGTGGCACCAATGAGATCTAGGTCACTCTCACTCCTTAGCCCTCTCCCCTATTTGGGAAGACCTTTAGCACATACTGTTAGTTCTGGGCCCCCTAGTCCCACTCTTTCAGAGTTCTTTATTTCTTTTCAACTGAATATGGTCTCCATGACAAAGTAAATACACATAATACTAAAATCACATAAACATATAATGAAACTTGCCTGTTTTTTTCCCCATACAAATAGAACATTAGTTTTTAAAACTTAAATAATTCTTCCTATGGCTTGTATGCATAAATATCAGGGAGTCATTCTGTATATGTTGTGGTATTATAAGCATTTTTCCATGCCAAAACAAAAAAAGACTTTAAGAGAATAAAGGTCTCAGCAACATTTTTTTCTGGCTTCCAAATATTTCTTCATTCAGTTTCAGAATCATCGTTTTTCAGTTTCTGGTCCATAGTTGAGGTTTTTGAGTCCCTGCAGTGATCAGCAACAGCAGCATTATGTAAATGAAGTGTGGTGCACCTGTGTAGTTACTGACTTGACACTAATTTCTAAATGTGGCTCAGAACCCAAACACATTAAAATATTCATATGTGACCAGCATGCACTGCAAAAGCTGAGCCACTTCCTCTTCCATCAGTCTATGGAAGAGCTCATTTCTTTTTTCCAAGTAATATTAAGATATTAAAAACTGGTTTTTATTGTCAACTTGACACAGCCTAGAGTCACTCAGGAAGAGGAAACCTCAAGGAATTGCCTAAATCGTATTGGTTTGTGACCATATCTGTGACAGATGGTCTTGAATTGATAATTGATGTCGGATGGCCTAGCCACTGTGGGTGACACCATCCCTATGCAGGTGGTTCTGGGTTTTATAAGAAAGCTAGGGCATGAGCCAGAAAGCAAGCCAGCAAGCAGTGTGATTTCAGCTTAAGTCCTGCTTGAGTTCTGGCCTGACTTCCCTCAGTGATGATGGTCTGTGACCGGGAAGCAGAAACCAAATGAACCCTCCCTTAAGTTGCTTTTGGTCAGAGTGGTTTGTTTGTTTGTTTGTTTGTTTGTTTTTTATCATGGCAATAGAAAAGCAAATTTGATTTTTCAATTTGATGAATAAAAAGTAACACTTTGGCTTTTGTCAAAACAAAATAGCTCAGTTTGGAGACTGGTTGGTTGAAAAGTAAATCTTTGTTTTTATTTAATTTGGATTTCTTTACTGTATGGAATTAAATGTAGGTTTGTGTAGATTCTGACCATTTGTATTTATAATTGGTTTTCTGTAAACTTTGCTTATTTTTTATTCCTTGATTTGTGAGGCATTTCCACATAAGGGGAGTCAACTTTTCCAAGTAGTTTGTCCATTTGGTTATTTGTATTTATGATTTCTTTCCCCTGGTTTAAGTAACCAAACCTATCTGCCCCTGGAGATGGAGCACTATTGACTATTAAAATCAAGAGTGAACTTTTTTTTGTTGTTTGGTTTTTCGAGACAGGGTTTCTCTGTGTAGCTTTGGAGCCTGACCTGGCACTTGCTCTGTAGACCAGGCTGACCTTGAACTCACAGAGATCCGCCTGCCTCTGCCTCCCGAGTACTGGGACTAAAGGTGTGCACCACCAATGCCTGGCGAGAGTGAACTCTTGACTCAGCATTGTGCTGGTAAAAGCCAGCATTATAAAATAAGTAAGAAAAATTGTATCTTGGTCAGACTTTTAGTAGCAGGTGCCTTGAGGTCCAGGATTATGCGGGGGTGCCACTGTCTGCCAGATATGTTTTTATAAAGTTGGAGCTTATTAACAATGAGAATATTATTATTGTACAGTGTCTGAAAAGCCCTCGTGGACCACAGTGTTTGTCTGCATAGCTCTGTGAATTTCAGTGCAGAGCGTCTAGCCTGAACAGGAGAATTGAAATATTTCACTGGATTTGGCCAGTAGGCAATTCAAATTCATTGCAGTGTGTGCTTGTGTTCCCATGGGTGGGTTAGAATTTTCCCTCTGGCTGTTCTGGTAGCCTGATGTTCATCAGGTTGTAATAACAGGTCCATCTTGTGTGGCTTCGATCATGATTTGTACACAGGATGACTGGAGATCTTCAGATTCTTCCTCAACACCTGTTTGTACTTGCCTACTTGATAACTTCATACCATTGTCTAATGGGCAGTGTAGCTGCTTTAATAAGAATGGCCTCCATAAAGCCAGGCGTTGGTGGCTCATGACTTTAGTCCCAACACTCGGGAGGCAGAGGCAGGAGGATCTCTGTGAGTTTGAGGCTAGCCTGGTCTACAAGAGGGAGTTCCAGGACAGCTTCCAAAGCCACAGAGAAACCCTGTCTCACAACAAACAAACAAACAAACAAAAAAGAATGGCCTCCATAGACTCATATGTTTAAATGCTTAGTCACCAAGGAGAGTGGGCTTTGAGGTTCCAAAATCCCATGCCAAACCCAGAGTCTGTCTCTTTGCCCAAGGATTGTGATGTGTTCTGTGCTACTGCCCCAAGGTCTGCCTGCAGGCCATCATGCTTCCTGCTGTGATGACTAACCCTCAGAGCTGTGGTAAGCAAGTCCCCAGTTAAATGCTTTCTCTTACAATGGTTGCCTCAGTCGTGGTGTCTCTTCATAGCAATAGAACAGTGATGAAGACAGGCAACTCTTAATTTGTCCAGATCTAAATTAGTCTAGCCCTCTCAAGCTGCTGCTCTTCCAGGTATCCCATATGCTAGGCTCATGGGAGTTCTCTGTGTGCAGTGCTAATTGCCCTGGGCCCAGTATGTTGTACAGATCTGAGTGTTCTCCATTCTGTGTGTATTACACCAATGTCTGAACACTGCCTCTTCCTCTCCACTTCCTTCTTCTCCATCCCAGCTGATCACCTTCTGTGAAGCTACTGCTGGTCTCCCACTTACAGTGATAGCACTACAGGCAAATATGAATATATATATATATTATATGTATATGTATATATATGTATATATATATATTTTCAAACAAATCAGGAATTCCTGTGAAGGCATACATTGTCTCTATTTTAAATATTTGAGGAGAGGAGAGATGAAGAATGAAACAAGTGCTGGAGATGCTGAGCATGTTGGCATGCCTATAAACCCGGACCTCCTCAGAAGACTGAGACAGGAGGATGCTGGAAGTTCAAAGCCAGCCAAGGCTACACAAGACTGTTTCAAAATCAAAGTATTTGAGTTGTGGGTGGTACGTCTAGGTAACTGAGAGCTGTGGTCTTTTACCTGTGTCAATTTTTGTTCATATATATATATGGGCTTTTCGAGACAGGGTTTTTCTGTGTATCTTTGTTAGACCAAGGCTGGCCTTGAACTCACAGAGATCTCACCTGCCTCTGCCTCCAGAGTGCTGGGATTAAAGGCGTGTGGTGGTAGTGCACGCCCGGCTTGATTTAGTCTCTTGAAGATTGTACACAGTCTGTGGTTTACATAAGGGCGTGTGCCTTTGTGCCTTCTTCAAACCTTTTGACATAAATTGCTTTAACAGTGCCAGCCCTCAGCCTCTTGGCAGAAACTGACAAATCAGATCATATAAGTGAGAGTCCGTCAAGTTAATGTGGCATACTTAGTTGGCATATGCCAGGCTTTTCTACCATAAAGATGTTTTTCTCTTTGTGTTTAGTACTTGTCTTATGGTGGGCAAGACTTTTAAGATCAGGGAAATGACCTCATCAGACCATCATCAATGACTCAGCAACCCCGTGACTCCCTTAAGAAACGACTGTTGAGTGTGTTCCGTTTCCATCATCTTTCCATTTGTTAATTGGAATTCCTTATACTCAGTTCTGGTTTGTTAACCAAGTTGTGCATGTGTGTGCGTGCGTGTTCTGCTGTGACCATTGGGCTGTTCCACCTGCTGTGGCCTGGCTGTTTCTCTTCACTTTTAAGTTAATCTGCATTTTCCTGGCCCAGAACTTGGGCACTTACAAACATGAGAACCTGAGTTCAAGACCCCAAACTCACATAAAAATACCAGATGTGGTGGCACACACTTGGAATCATAGCAGTGTGGAGGCAGAGACAGGGGATTGCTGGGATTTGCTGGCCAGCCAGTCTAGCCTAATTTGTGAGATGCTGTCTCAATGGAGGTAGGTAAACAATATTCCTGAGGATAATGCAAAGTTTTCCTCTGTTCTTACATGAGCATCTAGGTACCCAGATATACAGGAACATGAACACACACACACACACACACACACACACACACACACACACACACACACACACAATCAAGGTCTCGATTCTGCATGTGCTCATCAGATGAGGGATCATTTATTTCTCACCCTTCCAGTGGAGATTCCCCCATTTCTGTATAATTTTATGACCCTCTATGTGTAAATCATATGTCTATCATACGTTTTAATGGTATCTCTGGCTGTAGTATCATTAGTGTCCACTCCAGCCTTTCCTCATTCCTCAGTAATTAAACCCTTTTCTCCAAAGTAAAGAACCTGGTTGTTAGGACTCACAATAAACCTGTTTACTTTTCAAAATTAAATAAGCGTAAAGCAGGTTTGAATTGCTGAGCTGATCTCTAGACGAGCATGTGCTAGGAACAAGGGTGCATTATTTGTCCCTGTTTTCATTCTTTCGCCTCAGGGTATCCAGAGTGCAGTTTTCCAATGGTGAGTAGCTTCATTTTTCTCCCTCCTTATCCATTTTGGTGTGCTTACATGCTTCCCTCTTCAGTAACGGGCTTAGGATTGCTGTTCTCGTTTCCTATTTGGAATTACTTTGGGAGCGTGGAAAACTTGAACCTGCTTTAAGAAAAAATCTACATAAAAAGATACAGTCGAAAGAAGTGCCCTGTCCACTTCATCCCTTACACCTCATTGTCTAGATTAGTTTTCCATACCTAATTCTATCTTGATTGGAAAATGTCCATACAAGTTCCACTTTAATTGGCTTTTTTTTTGTGTGTGTATGTGACTTAAGAGATGCCTTAGCTTTTGTGAGTTTTCTGTATGCACTGCAGAGAAGTTCAGAGATTTTCTGGTACATCAATTATATGTGCGCTGTTGTCTTTCAGTTTCAAGTATCTGTCCCTGTTGCTGTGACCTAGTACCCCTGTAAGAGCAACTTCAGGGAGAAAGGTTTTGTTCCAGCTCACAGCTCAAGGGTAGGGAAAGCGAATTGGGAGGAACAGAGGAGGATGAAAGCTTGCTGCTCTCAGAGAGCTCCTTTTCCTCTTTCTTACAGTCTGGGATCTGAGCTAGAGGAGGGTGCTTTCCACGGTTTGGCAGGTCTTCCCACCTCAAGTCACCACAGTCCAGATAATCGCCTCCAGGCACACCTAAAGGCCAGCCTCCAAGGTAGTTCTAGAGCCTACTGTTGATTAACTCAAACCACCGAAACAGTGTTCTTTCCACTTGATTTGTTGTGGACTGAGAGGTGAATTAAATATCTTCACTAATGATTAAAAAAAAAAAAAAACTTCTCTTGCAGTTTTTGTTTTGTAGATGATAATATTATGTTGTTGGGAAGATAGGTTCTTTGTTCCTGCCTTAAGGGCTACTTATTCAGCTAGTATTTTAGTTGATTAATGTAGTTAGTGCTTTGAGATAGTGTCTCACTATGTAGCCCTGGCTGGACTAGAACTCACTGTATGGGCTAGGCTGGCTCAAATTCACAGAGATCTGCCTGCCTCTGCCTCCCCAGTGGGTTAAATGTGTGTGCTAGCACACTGGGCTCCTGCTAGGATTTGTGAATGTACTCTCACACTTAGTGTTTCTGGGGCAGGGTTGAGTGGGTTCAGCCTCACTGGATGAGAATGTTGTGACTTTTTGCTTTGTTTTGGTTCGTTTTGTATTCCTCCACACTTTTGTTTCCCTTCCCTTCTTAAACACTTTAAAGTGCATTTAGCACACAGCTTAGAGTTGAGAAGTTTTCTTCTCAACGGATGAGTTTAGTGCCGGATGTTTGTTGATATGACTAGTAGCTGTTAGCTTGTGCGTGTTGTCTCCTCCTCCTCCTCCTCCTCCTCCTCCTCCTCCCCCCTCCCCCTCCTCCCCCTTCTCCTCCCTCCCCTTCCTCCCCCTCCTCCTTCCCCTCCTCCTCCTCCTCCTCTTCCTCCTCCTCCCCTTCCTCCCCCCTCCTCCTTCCCCTCCTCCTTCCTCCTCCTCCTCCTCCTCCTCCTCCTCTTCCTCCTCCTCCTCCTCATCCTCCTTCTCCTTCTCCTCCTCCCACTCTGACTGGGGGTTGAATTCAGGGCCTCAGGCTTTCAGTATTACCAACCTTTTTTAAAGAAAATCCTTTAGTTTTGGAACAAGGTCCTGGGAGACCTTGAGCTTGTGATCATTTGAATCAGCTTTACAAGTAGCTGGGTTGCAGTGTGCATCACTGTGGGGGGTGGGGCTCAGCAGGGCTGCCCTATCCCACTCCAGTTGTCTCTCCTCCCCTCCCTCCCTCCTCCCCCCTCCCCCTCCCTCCCTCCTCTCCTCCCTCTCCCTCTCTCCCCTCCCTCCCTCTCTCCCCTCCCTCCCTCTCTTTTATTTTTCGTCATGGGGTTTCTCTGTGCAGCTCTGGCTGTCCTGGAACACTCTGTAGACCAGGTTGGCCTTGAATTCACTGGAGTGCTGGGATTAATGAGACTAAAGGATTGAGCCCCTACCTCCAGGCTCCTCTTACTTTTACAGTGCTGGTAGTCTATCCGAGGTAGGGACTGTGAGGGGTGGGGCTCAGCAGGGCTGGCCTGATATTTTTCCTCTACAGCTGTTAAAGCCCCCCCACACACACACACACTGTGCAGTCTGTTTTGTTTTATTTTCTATGTTTTCTTTTTCTGCTACTGGAGAAAAGTTTTATATATATGGACCATTGCAACTTTGTATTGAGCTTTCTGTGGGACCTTTCTATTTTCTTAGGTTGTCTTAGAGAGTTTCCTGTTAGGGAATACTCTAAGCTTGATGCTTCTCCTCTCTCTCTCTTTGCCCTCCTCTGTCCCAGCTGCCTTACTTGTCAATCACATTATCTTGCCCAGTGCCTTCCATTGCACTAATACACAGGCTTCCGTGTCTGTTGCTCGATTCATCTGCTCTCAGTACTGCCTTTTGGAGATATGCAGGAGAGATGGCCATGTGACCGCTGCCCTCTGCTCTGTTAGATTTTGCACTGGCAAGGTGCATTCTGTCCTGTCCTTCTCCTCTCTTCTGTTCTATTCGTTCTTCATGCTGCAGTTACCAGTGTTCAGCAAGCACTGTTGTCCTTTGGTTGTAGCTCCCCTCCTATCTTCTCTTGTTTGAGAAAAACTCATCTCAGCAAAGATTCATATGAACATGGTCTCTGCGATCCCATGCGGTTGTCGTGGTTAGTTTTAGTCAACTTGACACAAACTTAGATATACCTGGAAAGTGGGAACCTCAATTGAGGAATTTTCTTCCATCCAGTTGACCGGTGGGGTATTTTCTTGATTATTTAGTGGTGTGGGAGGGCCCAGCCCATTGTGGGCAGAGGCATCCCTAGGTAGGTAGGCTTGGGCTGTATAAGGAAGATAGCCAAGCGAATAAAGATCATTCCTCTATGACCTCTGCTTCAGTCCCTACCTCTAGGTTCCTGCCTGAGTTTTTATCTTGATAATGGATGGTAATCTACAAATCACATTAACCCTTTCCTCTTCTAAGATGCTTTTGGTTAGTGTTTTAACACAGCAACAGAGAACCTAACTAGGACAATGATCACTTCTTCCATTGTAGTTTAGCTGGGTATAGAAACTCTTAAATTACCCCTCTCCCCCTTTTTCCCACCCGTCTTCCCTCCCTCCTTCCTTCATGTATGCTTGGGTACTAGTGCTGAAGTTAGCCAGATAATCTTTCATATTTCTCATTCTTTGGTATTTGAAACCCATGTTTTACCTGGTTGCTCAACTTATTCTTTTTCTATCCTTAAAGTCTGGTAATTCAGCTGTAATGCAGGTTTCAGTCTTGGGTATTATGGGTCATATTTCCCTGGTATGGTATATGTTCTCTAGGCCTATGGAGCTAAGTCTTTAATTTCACAAAAAAGTATGTATTTTTTTTCCCTTGTGAAAAATTCAAGACTTAAAACAAAGTGAAAATCTTTACACAAAATACCTGTATGTAATATATATATATATATAATATATATATATATATATATATATATCACCTAGATTCTTCTATTCGGGTCTTAGTATTTGTGTTTGTCATGTTTCACCTCACGTACCTGCATCCTTTATCATTAATCCATTACACAAAAATGTATATTCTTTTGTTTCTTTTTTAAAAAAAGGTTTATTATGCATACAGTGTTCTGCGTGTATGTTGCCTGCATGCCAGAAGAGGACACCAGATCTCATTACGGATGGCTGTGAGCCACCATGTGGGTGCTGGGAATTAAACTCAGGACCTCTGGAAGAGCAGTCAGTGCTCTTAACCTCTGAGCCATCTCTCCAGCTGGTCCCTATTTTTAAAAATTAGGTTGTTGTTGTTTTTAATTTCAGTTACAAGTTTTTAAATGTGTAAATGGATACCATTCTTGTCAAATTTGTGTTTGAATATTTCTCTCAGTCTGAATGTCTATCCGTTTTCTTCATACTACCAAGGTGGGAATTCTGTGAGCTAGCAGACCCTTGCATGCCTCTGTATTGCAAAGACCCTACCTGCAAACTGTTACGATTTTAACTCTGCATTAGGACTGTGCCCCATCTTGAACTAACTTTTGTTAAGGTATAAGGTAGTGTGGAAGTTCCCTGATTGTCACATATTCATTATTGCAATTCCCCGTGCTGTGAGAACACTTTGGCTTCTCTGATATATTTATTTGAAAACACAGTGACTGTAAAGTGTGCCGCCACCCACCCCCCATGACTTTTTTCATTATCTGGATTTGGAGCTAAATCTCATGCTGGAGTCTTCACCGCCTGTTGTAGGTTTTGCATGAATTATTGACAACCCATAGAAACCTATAGTTTTTTTTGTTTGTTTTTGTGTTTTGTTTTTTCAGGATTGCTTCAGATACTGTAGACCCCTTATGTTTCAAAACACCCTGAGAATTGTTACAGTTCCTTCTGATGCTCAGAGTTGCTTCCTGGAAGCAACGGCATCAGCTGAGTGTGGTTTTCTTCATTATTTCTCTATTGGTCAAGTCATTGCTTGAGAGTTTCTTCATTACCTCGCGCCCCCCCCCCCCCCGTGCCCCCCTTCCCTTTCTCTGCTCTCTCTCCTCTTTTATTTTGTTGGCTGGGCAGTGGTGGTGCACACCTTTAATCCCAGCACTCTGGAGGCTTTGGTAGGCAGCTTCCCAGGAGTTCAAGGCCAGCCTAGTTTACAGAGTGAGTTCCAGGACAGCCAGAGCTACACAGAGAAACCCTGTCCTGAAAAACTAAACAAACGAACAAAAAAAAATTGATAGATTCTACTCATTTCTCCCCCTTTCTTCTTCTTATTTTGTGTTTTGCTTCCATTTTTATGAGTCATTGAAGGGTATGGGGTTTCAGGGGAGGATGAGGAAATAAAGATGTGTTCTAGACTAATTATTTTATTATTATTGTTTTATAAAAACAGAGTTGCCGACTTTTCTTTAAGTCCCAGAGCCAGCTGCAGAGCCAGCTGGTCTGTGTATTTCTTCATGTTACCTCTGGTTATTGAAACAAAGCTAGATCCCCTTTTGAGCCTGAGAATTTCAGTTGTTACTATTTCAAAATGAGGCTTGTGGTCCTTGTGTCTGGTGTTCGCTGATAAGGTGTGATTTCCAGGAAGGGTCGTGGGAAAGCCTGCTACTTCTCTTAACCACTCCAAAGGTTTCTAAGGTTCAGTCTTTTCTGGTAGACACCCAAGTGTGCTTTCAGCTCAGAGTTAGCTACCCCTACCTGTGTATTCTTTACTGCCTTTCTCCCCTGAAGCACTCAAGAAGCAGTCTGGAATGTGGCCCTCACTGTGGTGACATTTTCTCAAGCTCTTCCTTGTTGACAAGTGTTTATTGCGATACTGTGTTGAAGCAGGTACTGGGGATAGGGATAGATAACCCCCCAACCTGCAATTAGTATTTCTGTATCATTGGCTCGCTCTTCTTTGGAGGGGGCATTACTTGGATGATCATATTGCTGATCATCGGTCCAGTAGCTCTCCAGTTTGCTCTGCCGATTACTCCCCTGGCTGTGTTCTTCCATCCCAGCTCCATTTCCTCCCCCTTCCCCCATCTCCTCACCTCTGAGACCTCCTGGGTCTTTGGGCTCTGGCTGTCCTGCAGGTGAAGAAGAAACAGACCCTGTGACTGTGTTCTTTCTCTGTGGCATTCATATCTACACTTTTTTAGCTTTACTTTTCTACTTTTTTTTAAAGAGGAATGCAGAGATTGTTGGATGTGCATGTATGTGTGGGGAGAGAGAGAGAGAGAGAGAGAGAGAGAGAGAGAGAGAGAGAGAGAGAGAGAGAAAGAGAGAGAGAGTGGATGTGGCATGTGTGTGTGTGTGGAGAGAGAGAGAGAGAGAGAGAGAGAGAGAGAGAGAGAGAGAGAGAGAGAGAGACTGTGTGTGGATGTGCATGTATGTGTGTGAGAGAGAGAGAGAGAGAGAGAGAGAGAGAGAGAGAGAGAGACTGTGTGTGGATGTGCATGTGTGTGTGTGGAGAGAGAGAGAGAGAGAGAGAGAGAGAGAGAGAGAGAGAGAGAGACTGTGTGTGGATGTGCACGCATGTGTGGTGCCTGTGGAGGTCAGAAGCAGCAGGTCCCTTTGGCGTTATGGGTAGGGCAGTTGCTGTGGGCTGTGTGGTGTAGGGCGCTGGGCACCACACTCGGGGCCTCTGCAAGAGCAGTTAGTGCTCTTAACGCTGGGCCATCTCCCTGGCCTCTGCGTATCCCGTGTATCCATCCCTTTTGACATGCCCTTTAATTTATTTTCATTCAGATCAAAATACTTCCTAAGTCTCTCTGTAATTTTTTCCTTGGCCCATGGATTATATAGAAACGTGTTTTTACATTCTTACCTACCCCGGAACTTCTTACAATTCCCACTGTCAACTGATTGTAGTTGGATAACATAGTTTGTATGGTGTTGGCCCTTTCAACCTAATAGTACCCGTTTGTTGGCTACCCTGTTCTGTGTGCCTAGAGAAAATGATTCTGTGTTCTCATGTGCCACATTTTTATATAAACATTTAATAAGTTGGTAAAACATTTAATAACTTGGTTAAAGTCCCGCCTCGCTGCAGAGTTCTAGGAGGCTAGCCTTAGCCACATAGATGATCATTGATGAGAACAGAAAGGACTTTGCTTCAGTTAACATGGTTCCACGCCTGTCTCTGGGGGCTGATGGAACTTGGAGATTTGGTAGAGAAGAGAAACAAAAGAGGTGGAGTTTTTCTTGACTGACAGAACAGGAAATCTCAGGCCAGTGGTCTAGAGATCTTTGTCTCAGTTCTGATTTTGCA
Organism: Cricetulus griseus; assembly: GCF_003668045.3. NCBI lineage: Eukaryota > Metazoa > Chordata > Mammalia > Rodentia > Cricetidae > Cricetulus > Cricetulus griseus. The sequence continues at coordinate 10,751,836 of NW_023276807.1, forward strand.
AAGCATTGGGGGGAAACTCATCTCTGTCATCATTTGAGGGGGGCAGTCTGGTTTCTGGGGGGCAATTGCTCCTGCTCTGGGGTGCAGCCCCAGGAGCCTCCGTTTGAGGGGTGATTTGCCCTGCGATTAAGGGGAGTTTCAGTCCAGTCATAAAGATACTTGTTGATCAGTTCTGTTGCCTCTGGTGTTGAATGTAACCGCGAAGAGCACGAATCTGGAAGAAATAGAGCCGGCCTGGAGCGGATGGTGAGGGTGTTCAGTGGCTAGAGCCTCTACAGTTTGCACGAGTACTCTGTCCCTCTGCTCATCTACATGGCTGTTGTTCTGTTTTGGATTTTCAGTTGTGCGTGGCCATATTGGGACATCGCTTTCCAGCAGCTAATCCCTTAAGATATTTATATACATGTTAGTTATAATCATGTAAATGATTATGGAGAAAATATACTTATTTCCTGTCCCCTGGAGTTGGTTCACGATTCAACGAGTGCTGGCGGAAGAGGGGATGAGTGGTCACTTTAGAGGTGACGCAGCTGGCTTGTGGAGCACGGCCGACAGTTGTGAGCACTGTGGACGATGATGGTCAGGGAGGGGAAGAAAGGGAGATAATACACGATCACTGTGCAGCCAGGTTATTAGGGCAGTGAGATCACTCGGGCAAAAGCCTGAATTGCGCACCGTGGAACAATACAGGCCAGGGCCCAAGACCACAGTGCTGCTGGGATGTTTGAGGAAACAGTTCCATGAGTGACTGGAGTTGAGCAGAAGGGGAGCGGTCAAGGAAGGATAGGATGAAAGAACACAGGGGACTCTCTGGGTCATCGTTGGGTTCTGCTTTTGCTTTCCGTCAAGGGAGCTGGCAACTTTTTTTTTTTTTTTTTAATAGTTAGTGGTAAATATTTTCAGTTTGAGTCATTTGGTCTGTGTTAAAATTATTAAACTGTTCACGTGTAGCCTGCACTTAGCTGTGGATCATGCATATGTAGAGGGATGAGGCCGTGTTCCAATAAAGCTTGACTCAGGATATCGGGCAGGGTTCAGTATTGCTGAACATTGCTCCCTCATGGAAAGCCCCTTGAGAATTTCAAATAGAGAAGACACTTGATAGGTAAAAATATTAATTTTTAAAAATATTTTTGATGTGTATATGTTTGTCTGCGCATATGTCTATGAGCCATGTGTGTGCCTATGCCCTCAGAGGTCACAAGGGGACATAGGATCCCCCATTACTGGAGTTACAGATGGTTGCGAGCCACCATGTAGATGCTAGAAATAAAATCCAGGTCCTTTGGAAGCACAACCAGTGCTCTTAACTGCTGAACCATCTCTCCATGCTTTTTGGTTTTTTGAGACAGGGTTTCTCTGTAGCTTTGGAGGCTGTCCTGGAACTCACTCTGTAGACCAGGATGGCCTCGAACTAACAGAGATCCCCCTGTCTTTGCCTCCCGAGTGCTGGGATTAAAGGCGTGCACCTCCAACGCCTGGGCCTTTTTTTTTTTTTTTTTTTTTTTGCACTTGATGCTTTTTAAAGCTTTTTATTTTGAAAGAATTTTACAGTTAGAGAAAGGATAGAGTTCCCCCATTATAATGCAGTAACTTAACTAGCTACAATAGTTACCAAGATTAAGAAATTAACAAAGTGTAATACTCTTTTTTAACACTTACCCCACCGTGCACACAGGCTTTCTCTGCATAGCCCTGGAATTCACTCTGTAGATCAGGCTGGCCTCAAACCCAAAGACCTGCCTGTCTCTGCCTCTGAAGTGCTGGGATTAAAGGCCTGCACCATCATGCCCAGCTTCTCTTTAAAAACTTTAAAAATTATATTTACATTCTCTCTCTCTCTCTCTCTCTCTCTCTCTCTCTCTCTCTCTCTCTCTCTCTCTCTGTGTGTGTGTGTGTGTGTGTGTGTGTGTTCGTTTTGTGTCCACACAGAGGTCAGAGCACAGCCAACTTTGTAGTCACTTGCTCAGTGCTTTCACCTTCTGAGCTATCCTGAAGACTCAATGCTTTTTTGGGGGGTTGTGGGGGGTGAGGTATTGCTATGTAGACTGGCAAGCCTTGAACTCACCGAGATCTGCCTGTCTCTGCCTCTGATGGGATTAAAGGCTTGCGTCACCATGTTCCACTACTCTTTAACTGTAGATTTCATTTGGATTTCGTGTTGCTACTGCTGTGGTCCCCTCTCTTTCTGCATATGTTGTGGCATCCCAGATTGCATCCAATAGTCCTGAATCCGAAGTTTCTTCTCTCTGTGACAGCTCCTCGGGAATTTGGATTATCTTTATGAGTTCAGGTCACCTGTGTGATAAGTGTCTCAGCTTGAATTCTGTGACATGTTCTCATGGTTACACCATGGTTGCAGGCCTTTGGTGAGAATGCCATGGCTTGCCTTTTGAAAGGCTCCCACTGGTAGCTTTGGTCAGGACAGAAACCCTTGTCATGATGCAGGTGAATTTTGAACTAGGCTATTCCACTAGGGGTGCTCAGTTTATGAGTGGATTTGAACCTAGTGAGTGTTGGGGTGTGTGGGATGTCTCCTGTCATCCGCAGACTGGAGGAGCTGGAAAGGCTAGGACAGTCGGACTTCAAATGAAGAAGTAGTCTCTTTTTCCTTTTGTCTAGCCTTTTAACTTCCTCTTTCTGACTCACTGTGTTACAGCACTTGACCATTTTAGAAACTAGTAAAGCTCAAAAAAATACTTGGGCATGTGTTTGCCTTTATTTAAAGTTAAAAAAAAAATCAAGCATTATGTGGGCAATAATACTCTGGTCTCAGATCCAAGAAAATAAGATTTTTTGTAAGTGCTGAGCTCCAGTTTTGCACACACTGTCTGTCCCTGTGTTACTGATGATTTGTTAGGGTATAAATTATCTTTTTGGAATTCTTATTGGTTCTTTAGTATGTAAAATAACATCTGTTTTTGGCCATGGTGGAGTTCCTGGTGGAAGCAGCTAGAAAACTGGGGGAAATTGTCTGAATTGACTGTTCTGAGACACTGGACAGTAGACTGCACAGGGTAGGGGGGTCCTGGAGACAGAAATAAATAATACATTTGTCTTCCAGCCCCAGCTTTCTACCTGGTGATGACATATTCTTCATCATAGCCTAGAAGGGAGAATACCAAACTGGGCTGTTGGAAAGGTTCTCAGCTGAGGGTTCTGAGAGGAGGATATTACACAGAAATAACCCCTTGCAGCCTTTGCTGTCTTGGGACACACAGGACACAAGAGGAGGACATACCCTAAGGCTGGAAGATGAGAGCAGGAGCTGAACAGTTCCCTGTGCTCAAGTCAGATAAGACCCAAGCTTATCGGCCTTAGTGGCTGACTTCCGCCATCACTTGGTCCCTTCAGATCCGTTCTTGTTGTTAATGTAGTATGCAGAACATGAATACTGTTTCTCATTATATAATGGCCTTTTTAAAGACAGGTTCTGACTGTGTTGTCCTGACTAGCCTACACACTGTGTAGACCAGGCTGGCCTCAGACTCAGAGATCCAGTTGCCTCTGCCTCAATAATGACCACCTTTGACTGTTAATAGTTCATTCCAATGTATTTTGTTTACTAAAGTAGATGTAGGTCTGGTCTCCAATTGCTTGGAGCATCTTTTAAAACTCTTCACTTTCTGTGTATGTAATTGAAGATAAATTGAGGCAAGATACTGTTGGATCTGTGTGTGTGTTGGGGGTGGGTGGGAGGAGGAGAGAGATTATTTCAGTCCACTGAGCCACTCTTTACATGCACAGTACTCACTGATGACTCCATCTTTCTCGTGGTTTTCTGGTTCGGCTGGTACTCTGTGCCTTCCTTTGTGGTTTCATGTAGCTGGGTGCTTTGAATACTTTCTATTTTTGTTTCCTGCGTCTGCTAAAGAGTTTTGCTTTGCAGTGCCTGTGAGGCTCACATAGCATAACCTGATAAACTTTGGCTGTGTACAGACAACTCTGTGCCTGTACTCCCGCCCGCACCTTGTTTCGATGTTTATCTCCTGACAGCTTATGTTCACTGTCGTCAATAAACTCTGTGCTAAGGGCTGAGTTGCTTTGTAAATGCAGTGCAGCCCTAGAGAAAATGCCAAATGCAGCCGTTTACTACCGAAGTTGTTCTTTGATATCTTCTGTCCCATTAGAGGCCTTAAAATGCATATGGATGTTTTGCCTGCAAGGATGTCTGTGCACCACTTGCGTGCCTGGTGCCCAAGGAGGCCAAAAGAAGTATCTAATCCCCTGGGACTAGAGTCACAGGTAGTTGCGAGCCACCATGTAGATGCTGGGAATGAAACCCAGGTGGGTCCTTTGGAAGAGCAGCCAGCATTCCTAACCATTGAGCCCTCTCTCCAGCCCCCCTAATTATTAGAAGCTTTTTATTCCAACTTAAAGAACTCATCCTAGTAAGTCCTGTAAAGTGACAAACTTAGTTTTTGCCTCCATTTCTTCCTATGAAGCATAGACATTTGTGTTGAGTAGGGTATGGGTGGGCATGAACGTGCTTTTGCATACACGTGGAGATCAGAGAATGACTTCTGGGGATGTGTTCTCTCCATGAGTTGGTTCTCCTTTTCTTTGTGAATTGAACTCAAACTTGGCAGCAAGTTGCCTTACCACTGAGCCTTCTTGCCAGTCCCATTTCTCCAGTTTCTGAAAGGCAGCTTTGCAGGGTGTTCTTGTCATTTTTCCCCTTCATTCCTTGGATATATCATTTCATTTTCCAGGCTTGTAGGGTTCCTGCTAAGAAATATACAGTAGTTGTATTGGTATTGTTTTACATGTGTTAGATTTCTTCTCTTTCTGCCTTTAGTACTTTTGTTTTTGAGTTTTGATAGTTTGGGTTGGAAATCACTGGTGACCCCTTCTGCCAGTACCTGCTTGTTGGCACATACACTGAGACTCTTAGTGTTTTGAGACAGGGTCTTACCAAGTTGCTTAGGCAGGTCTTGCACAATCAACTTTCAGAATAACTAAAATTGTGGACTTGAATCACCAGGTGTGAGCAATTTTAATCTGCATATTCTTGTGAGGAGTCTTCTGAGTTCTTTGAGACATATTTCATACATCTGTTTCCTTAGAGTTCACTGTTGGAACTGCAGTAGGCTTTGCCAGGGTGAGGGGTGAGGGATGGAAATGCACCTGATCCCCTCTGTCCCTGGAGTTGTTTTTGTGGTTTGGGAAACAGCTCCCCCTCCTGGCCTTTATAGGTGTTGCTGGATGGGTCATCTGGTGACATCATAGAAAGAATTGCATGTCTCTGCTTGTAGGCATCTTGCAGGTGGTCATGCGGCAGCTTGTAGCTTGTCATCACACTGATTGTCACCTGCAGCTGGAGAAAGATGTGAGCTGAGCTATCCCATGTTAGGCAGGGCTGCTGTTGAGGATAAATGGGTTGAGAGGCTGTGCTTAGAAGAGCACACTTGAAAATGACTTCTCCATCAGGATGCAGCTGTTGGGTGGTCTGGTATATACTGAGTTGGAACAGGTACAAGCCAGAGCTGCTGTGTAGAGGGTCTTGTCCCCAGGCAGGGTCTTTGGAAGGCTTTTGGGCTGTGTGTCAGTGACATGTGGTGATGTGTACAGGGGTAGGGTCACTGGAGCGGGCTCTGAGGCTGAGCATGAAGACCGGCCATTTAAGGGACTCAGCTGAATTTTCCTGGTGCTTCTGAAAGTGACCAGATCAGCTTTGTGACTGGGCTACCATGTCAGCTGTTGGATCAAGTTCTTCAAATGGCAGTTACACAGAGGTGTCATCGTGACCAGAGTGACCTCACCTCTTTTCTTTGATTCTGTCTTACCTAGCTATGCCATCACAGCCAGTGTCCTCAAGATGGGACTAGAATGGGCCTCCCGGGACATCTAGGGCATCTGGATTCTCCCCCCCAGAGAACTGTGAATCCAGGAACATCCTCTCCATATGGCCTTGTGTTAACAGAAGGGACACACTGAAGTAGTTCTCCAAATATTGGGGTCTGTGAGATTGCCAGTTGAAATTTTCCTGGTGGATAAAGGAGCTTAGACTGCTGCTGATGTCATCACCTCTTAGGTCCACCGTTGGATCGATTCAACTTTTGTGTATCTACCCGTAGTGGAGCTGAGCGACCCTGTCCTTGGTTCTGTATGCACAGTGTGGAATGCTGGGTCTCTTACTGCTTCATGCTTTGTGTATGATTCATGTTATATTCATGGACTGTCGTCATGCCAGTGTGTTTAAGAACAGTTTCATGGCCCTAAAAAGAAAACCCATTCATCTGTTTGATCAGCCCAAACCCAATGATGAAATCTACTTTCTGCTCCCATAGTTTTATCTTTGGGATATTTCTTATAAGCGCTGTTGTACCTGCATTGTGATTTCTTTCATGTAATGTGTCTCCAAGATTCATCTGTGCTTTAACACATAGAAGAAATATCTCTTGCTGAGACATTTTTTGTTTTTGTTTGCTTGATATCTTTCCTTCCTTCATCCCCACTCCCCCAACAAGGAGCCCTAGGTGGCCTGGAACTCTGTAAACTAAGATGGCCTGTAATTCACAGAGAGCCTCCTGTCTGTGCCTCCCAAGTCCTGGGTTTAAAAGGCATGTAAAAGCCAGAGGTCAAAGTCAGGCATTCTCTGTCAGCACCCAGTGTTTTTATAGACACAGAGACTGGAGCTCACTAATCTGGCTGTCTTTATCCCCAGCCTTGGGATTTCAGGTATATGCTACCATACTTGTTCCTCCACCCCATTTGGTACTGGGGATCTAATCTTTGATCCTTGTGCTTACTGACTGAGCCATCTCCAGCCTGTCTTTGCTTTTTTATGCCTATTTAATTTCACAGCTATCCAAGCACCCCATTCCTGGAATACACACATGCCAGTTTTCAGCTCACAGATTTGACTGACTCCTTTTCTTCTATTACAGTTTCCATATGCTGTTTAAAATGTCTTAGTCAGCCAGAGAGATGGCTCAGTGGCTAAGAACACTGGCTGCTCTTGCAGAGGACCTGACTGAGTTCAGTTTCCAGCACCCACATGGATGGTTTACAGCCATCCATGGCTCCAATTCTAAGGAATCTGATGCCTTCTTCTGACTCTTGCAGGTACCAGGCACACACATGGTACACACATGTACATGAGCAGGCAAAATACCCACAGACTTAAAATTTTAAAATGTAGACAAAATGATGTTCTTAACGTAGTGAGCAACTCTCAGTGCCCATCCATGCTCCCAGCCACTGAGGAAGGGACCAGGAGAAGTTCCATTGGAAGGATCTGGCCAGTGTGACCCAGTGCTTCTAGACTGATTGTAGGTTGAGCTTTCTTCAAAGGAGTCCCATACCACCTCCCAGTCTCCAGTAGATAGCAGAAAGGTTCAGTTCTCTTGTGTGAAAAGACACCAGTCACAGTCGTTTGCAAATCTTCTGCTAGGTATATTAATAGATAGGAAGGAGAGGGCAGGCTCTTGCATCCTTGTATTCCTTTGTGTTAGACAGGTGTACACTTTGCCTCATCAAATATTTTTCAGTTGGGTTTCAGGCTCTTTCTAAGCCTATTGATGTCTATGTAAACCATGCTCGGCTACAGTCCTAGCCTCAGATACCCTTTGGTAAAGCCATGTGAGTGATGATTTAAGAATAGATCACTGATATTTGATGTTACCTAAGGGGAGGAGAGGGGTTGGTTCTTGGTCTGTGTTGTGTCTCAAAAGTTCCTTCTTAAGACTTTGAAGGATGTGGTGTTATGCAGATACTTTATTCTTAAATCAATAAGCTTAATAAAAGTTGAAATTTTAATTAATAGACATTAAGATTAAATTGGGCAAAAATGTATATTAGTTTTTAATGTTTTTTAAAATTACTCCCAGTGTTAAGCTGTTTTTTTACTTGTACACATTAAATGTATGGCAGCTTTCATAACATAGTTTAGATTTTATATATCATTCATTTGTCTTAATAGTTGACCATATTTAAGTTTTCACCAATTTAAAATGGGTAGAGAATTGTGCTGGTTAGTTTATGTCATCTCAAAACAAGCTAGAGTCTCTGGAGAGGAGGGAGCCTCAGTTGAGGAAAATGTCTCAAAAGGATCCGGCTGTAGGCAAACCTGTAGGGCATTTTCTTAATTAGTGATGGGGAGAAGGCCCAATCCATTGTGGGTGGGGCCATGCCTGGGCTGGTAGTCCTGGGTTCTATAAGAAAGCAGGCTGAGCAAGCCCAGAGGGTGCAAGCCAGTAAGCAGTACCATTCCATGGCCTCTGCATCAGCTTCTGCCTCCCCTGCCCTGACCTCCCTCAGTGATGGACTGTGATATGGAAGTGTAAGCCAAATAAATTATTGCTCAGTTTGATTTTGGTCATGGTGTTTCATCACAGCAATAGTAACCCTAACTAAGATAAGAATATTGGATTTTCAAGGTTTGTGGGTTTTTTGTTGTTGTTGTTGTTTTTGTTGTTCTGGATCAAACCTAGGGCTTGGCTCATGCTGCATCCTCAGCCTGGATTTTTAGTTGAAACATACTCCTCAGTTCTAATTGTGGTTACTAACCTCCTGATTTGAATTCTTGGTATCAAGAGAATATAATGCTGCTTTTTATTATATAGGTTTATTTACAACAATCTCTAAGGTTTCTTCCACCTTAGCACCCAACCCCTTTTTAAGTAAAAGAGAAAATTAAAGCTCAGAGAAACAACACAGGTTGTGCAGGCAGGCAGGCAGCTTCGAGGTAAATCTTGAGCCTCAGTTTGGTTTCATGGTTCTAAGTACTGGCATCTTTGCCTCCAGCGGGCTCCTTCTATGCACATTCACTACTTAGGAGTTGGGATTTTCAAGAGAAATAGGCGTTGCTTCATGTTCAGTTTTTCTAGTAAATTGAACATCAATGATTGAAAGAAATAAAACTTAGACATTTGCTTACTGTAATAGATAGTACTGAAGGACACTTACAGGTGCAGTTTCATAGAACAAGTGTCTAAAAAGTTAAAATGGTATTTTCATCATGGACTCATCATTTGTTCCACTTTGGGTTTGGCATTAAAAATGAAATGGGGGCCGGAGAGATGGCTCAGCAGTGAAGAGCACTGGCTGCTTTTCCTGAAGACCTGAGTTCAGTTTCCAGCACTTAGACCACGACTTGCAGACATCTGTAACACCAATTCCAGGGATCTGATGCCCTCTTCTGGCCTCCAGGAACAACACACACACACACACACACACACACACACACACACACACACACACACACGGTACACATACATAGATACATATATACATACATACATGCAGGCCAACACACACACAAAATAAAAATCTTTTTTTTTGTAAAGTGAAATAAAAACCATAATATTTTTCTCTCTTTCCCAGACAGATCTTGATTATGTTCACAGCGTCATAGCCAACCTGGAGAAAGAGTAAGTTTCTGAAGCACAGAAATGGAACTATTTTCATTGCTATTATTTTTGGCTTTTTATTAAAAGAAAATGCCTTCCTTTCTAATTCATTTCTCGGTTCATCAGTGTCGACAGCCCCTCACATTCTCATTAAGCAGCTGTATGTAAATCCCTGTGTCTGGTGGGTGAATTGGTTATTTCTACCATAGAAAAGATTTGAATGGCACCTGCACAGAACACTGCCATCTAGTGGTCTTTGCTCTTGAAAGAGTAGAGCAAGAATCACAGTTGTACAGGACTGTTTGAATCCTTCACCCTCTTTTCACCAAGCATGATTTTCTATCCTGCCAAGATTGCATCCCAGTTTCCAGTGGACTGGGGACAGATGTAAAGCTTAGGGAGTTTTTGGCATCAGCATGTTTTATATTATTAACTTGCCAGTTTTAAAATTAGACCTGATAGGTTTCTTCAGTGAATTTTATCTGGTTTTACTCCTTAAGGGCACATTGACAAGAAAAGGCTTAGGAAGCTGGAGAGATGGGGCTAGCAGTTAAAGGTGCTTACTCACCTAGCAGATGACCTGAGTTTCAGTTCCTTTGTGTGGTTCACTACCCCTGATCCTCCAGCCTCGGGGACCCCTGTCACCTTTGCCCTGTCCCCATTCCCCACCCACATACACACGTCATTAAAAATAATGAAAATCTTAAAAACAAGTTGTAGAAGCAGTCGTTATTTGCCAATTCCGCAGTCAGAAGAATTTCTCCTTGTTAATCAAAATATGAAAGATGGAGATTTAAGAAAACATTGTGCATACTTGAGGATCACATTCTGATGTGTTAAAAGTTTGCTCATGGCTACAGTCCTGGCAGTCTGTGGAATAGGCTGGTGTAGACCCCTTAAAGAAGCAGGGAACAATGACTGGTTCCCCTTCCCATCAACCTAAGGGGCAGTTCTACAGGTTTCCTTGATGTTCAGGGAAACGAAGGCCAGAAAATAAGTGCAATTACATACCCCAGGCATTTGCACAACGGCGGGCTTATAATAGCACCCTGTGAAAGTTTGCAAGAATGGGACAAGGACATGAATGAAAAAGAAGCCACATTTAGTTAGTGAAGACTGACTCAAGAGGCTCAGAGAGGGTTTCTCAGTCCAGGGACCACTCATCAGGCTAGGTGGTTTTGGGTTGTAGGGACTCGGTGTATAACAGGATGTATAGCAGGACCTGGGCATCTGTCCATTTAGTTGTCAGTAGAAGCATCCCTAGTGTGACAATGAAAATGTCTCCAGGACCCACTGAACGTTCCTAGGAGGAATAAAATAGCCCTCAGTTACAAAGCCCTGGTTTGGAATTGCATAGGGCCTGCAGCATGCAACTAAAGCTTCCTGAATATTGAAGAACTTTGTTTTTAAATTTGAAAAAAAATCACATTGATTGATTTGTGTGTATATCTGCACACATGTTGCAGTATGGATGGGGAAGGAACCTTTGTGGTTGTCTCTCCCAGGGATTGGACCCAGGCTTGGGGAGCAAACCCCTGTAGTGACTAAACCATCTCACCAGCCTAGAAAAATGGAAGAACTTTGATTTTTTCATAAATAATATATTTGGGGCCAGCATGCAGATTCCCACTCTCTGTGGGTCCTTGATTTGCTTAGATTTTAAAATGGATCACATTAAAGATAGCAGTGCCTGCAGTTTGCCTAGGATCTCTCTGCTACATTTCAGTGTTTCTACTCTGACATTTACTGTCTTTTAAAAGCACAGTAAGAGGAAACCGAAACATGTCAGTAGAGAAATTTGTATTTTCTGGTCAGTGGTGAGGTGACCGCATTTTAGCACACTATATCTGTCTCCTCAGACTCTGCTACCCTACTTTTAGTCATTCCTTTTATGTTAAATGCAGTAAGTTGAGCATTAAGACACATGAAATCCCACAGAGCTAAAATAATACAGCTAACCTTTCTCTTGGTAGATTTTCTAAAGAAATTAGTTCTGGCCTGCTGGAAATAATCTCCCCTCCTGAAAGCTATTACCCTGATTTGACAAACCTGAAGGAGACATTTGGAGACTCCAAAGAAAGAATAAGGTGAGCAGGTGCTTTCCTGTCAACCCTGGTATACCCAGGAAATGCTCAGAAGATGGGAGGCTGCCATGGCCAACAGTCCTAGGCCATCTTGTTCAGCACAGGACAGATTCTGAGAGCTTTGCTTAGATGAACTGAGCTTGAGGCGACCACTTCTCTTACTCTGCATTCATTAGTGTGTTTCTGTTAGCCACGAGGAAGTCACCCAAAGGGTTACTAATGTAGATTTAAATTTGTTTTTAAACATTAATACATAGTATTTGTTTGCATTTAATATGCATTATCACTCTCTAGCCATATCCAGTTCACAGCTTTGGACACAGCCTCATCCCCTAAAGTAGACTTTGCCAAGCAATAGTTCAAGGAGGCATTAAGATATTACTGAAGAAAAGGTTTGTGGACAAGGCAGTCTGGAAAATGCTGGATTATAGCTCAGAAGTAGAGCCTTAGCCATGCATGCCTGGAGCCATGAGTTCCATGACCAGTAATGTGCTCATTGGTGGGTATTTTTGCATCTTTCATGCTGATCTGTCTCCAGAAGAGGATGTGTGTATGGTGATGCCCCAGTTCCCTTCACTGGAGAGCCTTCTGTTAGAAGAAGAGCTGGGGGGGGGGTTAGTCTTAGGAGTACATGGCGAGAAAGGCTTCATTGGAGGGAAGTCACTCTTTGACCACCTCTTGGATGTGTCGGAGACTGTGTGTTAGAGTAGACAGGCGGCTCATACATGGTTTGAATGTGCTAACTTTGAGTCTGATTTCTAACTTGCTGAAACTGTTCATTTCAGATGGAGAACCAAGCAAAACCTGGATTATTGCTTTCTAATGATGTATGCTCAGGAGAAGGGCATCTATTATATTCAGGTAAGAGTTGGGGTTTTTACAGGATGTTTTTTGTTGTTGTTGTTTCTTTTGTTATAGATAGGGTTAGTCTTGGACTCACAGAGATCCACCTACCTCTGCTTCCCTGGTGCTGGGATTAAAGGCGTGCGCCATCACACCAGGTTGTTCTCACCATTTTGAAGAAGTATTAGAGGCATATTTGTGCAGATCTGTCTCAGCTTTTCTACTTGGTGCTTTTAATCCTTCCCTTCCTCCTCCTCCTTTTCTTCCAAAACACATTTATTAAAATAGAAAAAGAAATATACTTAGCTTATAAAGATTTGAAATGTAAAAGAATAGATTTGTTTCATATTTATTTTGTAAAGATGACCACATTCTATGAACACATTCTACAGATAGTTTAACGATGTTTGAGTTCAGAGGTCAATGTTGGAATGTTCACATGGGTCTGAAAGATGGGAAGGTAGATTAGAAAGCATTTCTGTTCTGTAAGTTTCTTGTAGGTATAAGTGTGCATGTGTGTGCTTACTTGTAGGGGCCAGAGGTCAATGTTGGGGGCCTTCCTCAGTTAATCTCCACTGTTTTTTTTTTTTTTTTTTTTTTTTTTTGAGGCAGAGTCTCTCTGCCTGGAACTTCTCAGTTCAGCTAGACTGGCTGGCTACCAAGCTCCATAGTTCCCCTTGGCTGCCTGCTCAGTGCTGGAATTTCAGGCAGGCACTGTTTGCTCAGCAAGCTGGCCTCAAACTTGGGGTTTTCCTGCTTCTGCTTTGAGTGCTGGAGTTACAAGCATGCAGCTCCTTGTTTTCTTTGATAGTCCACCTGGAATAAGCCTTTCACTTCCTTAAGTTATTCCTAAGTGGTTTTAGTAGTCTATTGAATGAGATTAAAATACAATTGGGTTGGGGACGTTGGTTATTGTTTTTGTTTTTTTGTTTTGTTTTGTTTTTTTGTTTTGTTTTTTTGTTTTGTTTTTTGAGACAGAGTTTCTCTGCGGCTTTGGAGGCTGTTCTGGAACTAGCTCTTGTAGACCAGGCTGGTCTTGAACTCACAGAGATCTGCCTGCCTCTGCCTCCCGAGTGCTGGGATTAAAGGCGTGCACCACCAACGCCCGGCTGGCATTGGTTATTGTTAGTGGGTAGAAATGATAAGGTGTTGGTATTTTTATCCTGCAACTTTGCTGAAATAATTTATGTTTTTGTGGAATTTGTGTCATGTCATGGGGAAACTTCAGGACGTGGGGGTTGGCATCTTGGATGTGACATCAGTATCATGTTTTTACAAAATTTACCTGAGCATAGTGACACAGACTCATCATCTCAGCATTAGGAGGCAAGAGGTTCTCTAATCTAAGGCCAGCCTGGATTATTAATAAGTTCCCTGGGAACCTGGACTCTACAGTGAAGCTGTGTCTCAAGAGAGAGTACATGTACACATTTTTGTGGGTGTCAAAGAAGCAACACGGTGTGAGGGTGAATATGGATGCTTTTAAATCTTAGATGTCTGATGGCTCAAACCAGGATTTCCAGTGTTTTGCTGACAGCTAGTGGGAATCCCTGCCTGTTTGTGATCCCAGAGGGAGAGCTTTTGATTGTCGTCTCAGGAATGCTGGCCTCACAGACTGTGTTTGAAGGAATTCTCCATGTGTCAGTGTTTAGTATGAGTCTGAGAAAAATCAGTTAAATCTTTAATGGTTACCCAGAATTCTTCAGTGAAGTTCTCTGGTCTTGGGCTTTCTACTTTGCTTTGCAGGGAAGTTAAGGAAGGATTTGTTGGTGTCATCGTCTTAGACAACGTCTTATGTAGTGCAGGCTGACACTGAGTTTATCATTATAGTCAAGGATGATCTGGTGCCTAAATCCCTCTGCCTGCACACCACGAGTGTTGGCGTTATGGGCTTATACTGCCACACCTTTTCAGGTGGTGGTGATGATCAAACCAGAATTCATGCTTGCTAGACAAGCGTGTTACCAACTGAGCTACCTTCCCAGCCCTTCAAGATTTTTTGTTTTCTTTGTTTTCAGCTTTGATTCCCTTGCTTGTTGTAATGATGCCTAAATGTATTTTTCTGCAGTTCAGTCTCAGTGAGTTACATCTTTCTAGGAACATATTATTTCTTCTAGTTAATCCAGTTCATCAGCACACACCTAACTTTGTAGTAGCCTCTCACAATGTATAATCTGTTTAATGTCCTCTCATGTCTAATTTTGAGTCCTCTTTTTCCTGTGATACTTAACTAAAGTTTTATGAGTTTTGCTGCAGAAACATCCTTGCTTCCTTCTGTTTCCACTGACTTTTTTTTTTTTATAGTCATGTGATTTCCCATTTGATTTTCTTTGTGCTGTCGTTGTAGTTACTCACCCTACAGTTATAGCAGTCTATCTAAAACCAATCACTTAATTTCAAGCCATATAAATTATTGCCTTTACATCTGTTCCCTGTCCCTACTTTGTTACTGATGACACAGATTGCCTCTTTATAAGATTATATGTCTCACATTCTAAGCTGGCCTTGAACTTGCTATATAGTCTTGAACTTCTGACTCTTCCAAGTTCTGGGATTACAGGAGTGGAATATGGCACTGTGCCTGGTCTAGACAGTGCTGGGGATCAAGCTCAGGCTTCGTGCATGCTAGAAGAGCACTGAGCACTGCATCAACTGAGCCACACACCAGGCACCCACCCCCTGCCTCTTCTCATATTGCACATCCGTGGATTGAGGTGTGTAATTACTTTTTGTGCTTTGGCTTATGTCAGATTTGGAAATGATCAGGGCAGCAAGCCTCTGTCATGAGTGACAGCATGCAGTCAGCAATGTTGGTCTTTGGGTAGAATTGTAAGATATTTCAGAGGCCAGTGTTTCTGTTATATAGGCAGCTGTTGGCACTGGTGTCCTTACCCCTAAAAAAAAGTGACTTACATATTACCTACTACAGGATTCTATATGTGCTGCTTTTACCAGATGATTTTTCATTCTTGCATGGCATTTTGTTGGTTTTTACCATCTTCTCATTTTAAGATGAAGGACTGAGCAAGCCAGGCAGGAGGACCAATGTTTAATTTACCACCCCTCACTTTCCTGGGAAAGCCTTAACTTCTTTTATATTTTCAAATGCAGTTCTGCTGGCAGGTAGGGTGTTGTTGGTGGGTAATTGTTTTGTTTTTATAATTTCAAATCCACCATCCAACTGTCTTAACAGCCCAAAGTCTGTGCTGAGAAATCTGCTGATGGTCTGATAAGAGCCCCCTGGTATGAGGCGGGTCACCATGAGGGAGTAAATTCTTTCTCTGGGGATTTTGACAGCCTGGTTGTGCTGTTTCTTGCAATGTTTGTCTTTAGTTTATTTGTTAAACTTGGATATCCATTTTCCGCTATGTGCTTGGGAAGTTTCCAGACAATGTCTCTTCAGGTAGGTCCTTGAAGTAAATGTGCACATTGTCCTCTTTATGGTATCTGCAGGTTCCTTGGGCTGTCTTCATGATCATTTTCCCTTTTTAGCCTTTGCACCGTTAGTTTTGAAAACTGTCTTTGCTCACTCTTCTGCCTGGCCAGGTCTGCTGTAAAGTTTCCCATTCAGGCTTTGTATTCTGCAGTTCCTGTTTCTAGCTCATTCTCCTCCATAATGTCTGTCTCTTTGTTGCTGTTCTCATTTAAGTCTTTCACATTTCATTTAATTCTCCACTGTTTTCAAGTCACTGCATAGCCTCACTGCAATGTCATTTTTGTTGTTAGTGTTGGAATTTTGGTATCTGGAAAATCAGCCAACCCTAACAGCCCACCCTGCCCTTGTGGTCTGGTGGTGTCCCAGAAGGCCTGCTTCTTGAGCCCTTTAAATTAAAACAATTATTTTCTTCTTTGTGCACATGTGTGTTTGGCGTGTGTGTGTGTGTGTGTGTGTGTGTGTGTGTGTGTGTGTGTATGCACTGCATGAGTGCTGATACCAGCTGAGGTCAGAAGAGGGCAATGGGCCCCTGGAACCGGAGTTACAGATGGCTGTGAGCCACCATGTGGGTTCTGGAAACTGATTCTGATTCCTCTGGAAGAGTGGTGAGTGTGTTAAACCACTGATTTATCTCTGTAGCTCCCCAAGCCCCTTTAAAGAGTATTTTCATTAATTCTTTTGAGTATCATGCAGTGTATTTTGCATATTCTCACTGCCCCTACCATAACCACCTTCTCTACCCACCTGCCTCTGAGCCTTCTCCTTTTTAACCTCTTGAGTCTAGTTTGTGCTGCCCAGCTAGTCTTGGATGGGGCTTGCCCTGGTGTGTGGTCCACCTACTAGGTATCACATCATTGAAGGAAGTGACTCTCCCTTTCTCAGCAGGTAGAGAATGCTAGTAGCTCCTTAGAGAGTGGTGATGGGGTTGTGTTTCATGCCCCCCTTGTCCCTTTATGCAGATTTTTGTCTGGGAGGTGTTTATACAGGTCTTGTACATGGTGTCACAATCGTTGCTTTTTGGGGCCTCTTTTTGTGGACTTGTGGGTGTAGTGAGATTTGCCGGTTTCTATTTTGCTGTGCACAACCCCCACTCTTGGGGTGTGTGTGGGGATACTGTACATCTATGTTGTCGTCTTGGGCGCCCCTCAGTGCTTACGTGTGGTACTGCAAACAAACAGTACCTTTGTTCTTGGCGTTTGTTGGGTGCCTACCCTGTTCCTGTCCATACTTTGATTGAGACAAGACAGAAACGACACTATTAGGATGCATGCCAGAAAGTCAGGGGCTCCAGAGGGAGAAGTCAGGAGTTGGGAACCATGCCCAGCCGTGGGACTGTAGCTGTTGAATGCTCTCATTTTAAAGCCACGTTTCTGTGGGTGAAGGAGGGTCTGGAGTTTGCCATCCCCCTCTCTTGTTGATGTCTAAAATCTCTAATAAGGGATCTCTCTCTCTCTCACGCACATGCACGCACACACACACACACACACACACACACACAAAGCCTCATAACTAGTTTTGTTGTCACAACATAATATCAAAAGCCTTAAATGTCAGTGAATGGAAATTGGTGTGGTGTTTAGTCGGTTTTTTGGAATAATATTCTTACATCATTGCTGTATTGTTGATCATTTAGACTGGGTCTAAATTTTCATCTCTCCAAAGGTTAATGAGTTTTTCTAAAAGTGGGTATATTTCCCAAAAGCTTGTTCCTTAGGAAATAGAGTTGCTTTATATTCTAGTCTTTATAGTTGGGCAGCACGAGAATCCTATCAAGGAGCTCATTGTCGTTTGTCTACAGAGTATTAGCAGAGAAAACACACTAGCTTTAGAAGCCACCAGATTATGCTGGATTGAGATGTTTGTAAAGCAAAAGGGATCACCTAGGGAAATCCAAGGAAAACAGAGCTGAAGATGGGGACTCAAAGGACTTTATCTCACACTTTCCTAGGGCTGTGGGTTCATGGTTGCAAACAGGGGGTTTTCATATCCACCGCTTCTAAAGGATGTTTGTGTGTGGGAGGCAGCCCAGTGGGAGAGTGTGGCCATTGTGCATGCCACCCTGGGTTCAGTTCCCAGCACTGGAAAAGAAAAGGGTAGAACCAGGTCAATTGTATTGTGGGCTTATGCTTAAAGAGAAAAAGAAAATACCAACCATCCTGGGGTTATACCTGTGGCTTGGGATGGAGTTTGGAGTGGCAATGTTATACCATTTGGAAAAAGGCTATGTTGCCCAGTATCAAATTATGCCAGGGTTTTCATCATAGATGATCCAGAGCTTTAATGCCATTCAGTCATTTCCCATGCTCAGTATGACGTTAACCTTCAGACTTTCACTCAAGCGTCATATTTTTTGAACATTTCCTGTCCCAATGTTCCCAAAGTACTTTGCATATCTGAACAACGGTGCAGGTAAGAATGGGGGATAGTTTAGTGACCTGAATCTCTAGTTGGTTTGGGCTGTACATACTCCTCTTCTAATAGCAATGTACTTGACAGCTGGAAACACTTATCTGCACAGACTAGCACCCATCACTGCACCCAGAAACCTGCTAGCAACCCAGGACCCCAACCTGCTCTGAGCTTTATTTTCACCCACTAGAAATGATGTAGTAAGTTTCTTCTCCTCTTCAACAAATTCTATTCATTCATACTCCAAATGGAAAGGCCAGTCTGGCCTGAACTGTTTTGGGGTACATACGCAGTAAGGAGAAACTGTGTCCCTATGTAAACTTGTAGGGAGAATCCCCTATATACCATCTTACGTCTATGCATAATTAGGCATGCACATGATTAAAATCAGACACATTCTGGGACAGGATGTGCACAGTAGAGAAATGACTATATGCCTTAATCTGTCAATCAAAACAGGGAACTACCCTTGCTACTCCCCTTTAACAGTCGGATTTTCTCCTTCTCTTGAACCCCCTAAGGCAGCCCCACACTGTTCCTGGAGTCCTTGAATATCCTGACTCTTGTGGCCTGGCTGCGTTCTTGACAGTGTGTTTCTGATCTGTACTATCACTTTGCTTTGAATAAAGTTTGATACTTCGTAAAAAAAGGGGGTGGGTTGCAAGTGACTTGGAGTGGAAGATGATTTTCATCAGAACACTGCCAGGTGCTTCTGGTACCTCCTTATTCTCCTTGCTGCGTCACACCCCACATGGTGGCTCTTAACTACCAGTTACTCCAGTTCCAGGGGATCCAGTGCCCCTTCTCACTTCCACAGGCTCCTGCACATGTGATGTCCTTGGTCAGAGACATGTACATACACATAAAAATAGTAAATAAACCTTTAAAAATATAAAGAGGCTTTCTAGAGCTAGAGCTCTTGCCTAGCTTGAGCTGGGCCCTGAGGGAGGGGGGGAGAGGGGAGGAGAGAGAAGAGAAAAGGAGAGAGAGAGAGAGAGAGAGAGAGAGAGAGAGAGAGAGAGAGAGAGAGAGGAGAGTTGTACATAGGAGTCTATCAGACAGAATACAGGTGTCAGATGGATGCATGCCCAGTTTTCAAATGGAGCCTCTCACTAGCCAGACAGAAGGTAGGTGAGGGAAGGCACTGGCTTCTCTTTGACCTCTGACCTAGGTAGTAGATGACAATCTTTTGCTTTCACAACATCCATATTTATATTTTAATTGGTTTAATTTTTCTGATATTTGTGAGAATATGTTTGGATTTACTGTCATAATGCCTATTTACTCCTTTCTTCTCTTTTTGCCTTATTAAGTATGATTGTTCAATCTTTTTCTAGCTTGAAGATGATATTATTGTCAAACAAAACTATTTTAATACCATAAAAAATTTTGCACTTCAACTCTCTTCTGAAGAATGGATGATTCTAGAGTTTTCCCAGCTTGGATTCATTGGTAAGAAAAGTGTTTGGTTTATCTACTTTTTTTTTTTTTTTTTTTTTTTTTGGTTTTTCGAGACAGGGTTTCTCTGTGGCTTTGGAGCCTGTCCTGGAACTCGCTCTTATGGACCAGGGTGGTCTCAAACTCACAGAGATCCACCTTCCTCTGCCTCCCGAGTGCTGGGATTAAAGGCGTGCGCCACCACTGCCCGGCTTGGTTTATCTACTTTATAAAACAGCTGAGCTGGCTGGACAGTGTGGTGCACACCCTTAGTCCCAGCATTGGGGAGGCAGGCACAAGCAGATCTCTGTGAGTTCGAGGCCAGCCTAGTCTACTGAGCGAGTGCCAGGACAGGTTCCAAAGCTGTCTCGAAAAACAAAAACAAAACTGAGTCTCAGAATCTTAAACCAGTTGCTTTTTTTTTTTTTTTTTTTTGACCAAAAGAGAGAGAAAATTAAATATAGGTAAATCTCTTCATGCAAGCTGATGTACATGAATTTATGTAGCCTCTGTGAGTGACTTCCAAGGTGTAGCATGTCCTCTAGAGAGCTGTACCGTGGCTGCCGTGGTGCTGCTGCTGGGAGCATATCTGAGTTCTTCTCGGATACTGCCATTTGCTTTGTGCTTACAAGACTGGGGTTCATCCCCAAAGCATGGCACTGATGGGTTCTTAGGGGGCTGCAGCATGCAGCTCTTGTTGGTGATGACTTTTTCTTCACTTGTTTCTTTCATGAGCTATTTGGGGGTGCTTATCTTAAAGCCTTTGAGGGAGTGGCATCCCTAAAATAGCCAAGGAAAAAGAATGTGTTTGAAGCCAAACGGGTGAAGGAAATTTACAGGGTTTAAAAATAACCTCTCAAGCCAGGTGTGATGGTGCACATCTGCAACTCTTGTGATCCCTGCATCCAAGAGGCTGATACAGGAGGGTCTCAAATCTAAGGCCAGGCCAGGCAAAGTGGTGGGATCTCATGGAAGAATGCAAGGGCTGGGTGCAGCTTAGTGGTGGACCCCTTGCCTAGCGTGAGTGAGGCCCTGGGTTCAGGCCACCCCTCCCAACAGGAGGCTTGGTCTCTGACCTTGTTGTCATTTAACTCAAAACTTGTTTTAAGACTCAGAAAGCAAAATTACCAGTTTCATTGACAACAAAATTAGTAAGCCTTTTCTTCCCCAGCCCTCCTCCTGCTCCTTCGCCTCCTCTGCCTCCTTCAACTTTTTGTTTTATTGATGTTGGTCCCTCCCTCCCTCCCTCCCTCCTTCCCTCCTTCCCTCCCTTCCTCTTTCCCTAATTTTCCCCTCCCTCCCCTCCCCCTCCCTCTTCCCTCCCTCCGATTGAATTTAGGGCTTCATACATACTGCTAGGTAAGTGTTCTATACAGTTCACTGAGCTGTACTCCTAGCCCTGCATACTTTTTAAAAATATCAATCTTTCAAATTCCTTTATTTATGAGAACAGTCTTACTAAGATAGGAAGAAAAGTCTGACTTGATCTATGAACTCTTTAAACAACAGTGTGTATTAAATTGTAGTTAACATCAGGAGTAGGTTACTTCTGTTTATACCCAGCTGACAAGTCCAGAGAATGTTTAGGTAAAGTGATGCTGTTTTTGATAATGGGAATAAAATCTCACTATATTTAGCACATAGAAGTCCCTTCTGCAGGCATCTCGAGGACTGGTCCTTTGTGACAGCTGTTGACTGGGAATGTCTTTTCAGGAAAGATGTTTCAGGCGCCAGACCTTACTCTGATTGTGGAGTTCATCTTTATGTTTTATAAGGAGAAACCCATTGATTGGCTCTTGGACCACATTCTCTGGGTGAAAGTCTGCAACCCTGAAAAAGATGCTGTAAGTTAACTCTCCATGCAGTCCAGGGGACACTTTTTCTTTGCCTTTTTGAGACAGGGTCTCACTATGTAGCCCCAGGCTGGCCTAGTTCTGAAGATCCTCCTGTCTCAGTGGCCTGCATGCCTGGCCTGGAAGTTTCTTTTCCATTTCCCATATGAAAGTAACTCTGAGTGAAGTAGATCTTGGTAACAAGTTAAATAAGGCCACAGCTGGGAAACTATTTACTCTTCCCGTGCTTGGCTTCATTCTGAAGTCAATTCTAAGTCCCAGTGTTAGAAAGGTAGGTGTGTGTGTGTGTGTGTGTGTGTGTGTGTGTGTGTGTGTGTGTGTGTGTGTGTATGTGTGTGTGTGTATGTGTGTGTGCGTGTGTGTTTGTCTGCATGTGTGCTCATGCGTGTGTGCATGAGTGTGTTTGCTTGTGTATGAGTGTGAGAGTGTATCTGTGTGTGTCAGTGTGTGTATGGTGCAGTGGTAGAGTGTTTTAAACAGTTCAGTCATGTGCGTACATATATAATACATTATTTTTTTAATAGCAGAAAATCCCTTAACCACCCTGTTTCTAAGTGTTGGCTCCCTCATGTATGGCTGAGAAACATTGTGGGTCTTGAGGCTTTATTATCCTGTTATTATTGGAGATATATAGCAGACCTGGCTGGTGGAAGAAGGTGTGTTGTTTTCTTCCTGTTGTGTCAGTTGTCTCTCACCCACCCCCTTTAAATTGTCTTGGGTTAGTATCAGACCCCAGTGCACCTGAGAGTATTAAATAGCAGTGATGCCACATGCCACCTCACAGGACTCTTCAGCGCCCGAGTTGCACTTTATCATCGAATAATAAAATCCGATTCTTTTAAATGTCTAGAAGCATTGTGACAGACAGAAGGCAAATCTACGAATTCGCTTCCGACCGTCGCTCTTCCAGCATGTGGGTCTACATTCGTCACTGTCGGGGAAAATCCAGAAACTCACGGTTGGTGATTGCACATGGCCTTTCCCGGCTGTACAGGTTGCTCTTCCTGTGTAGCTGTTAACATAATGGCATCAACATGTCTTCCTAGGATAAAGATTACATGAAACCATTGGTTCTCAAGATCCACGTGAACCCGCCCGCAGAGGTCTCCACCTCCCTGAAGGTTTACCAAGGACACACACTGGAGAAGACCTACATGGGTGAGGACTTCTTCTGGGCCATCACCCCCACAGCTGGAGACTACATCTTGTTTAAATTCGACAAGCCAGTCAATGTAGAAAGGTCAGTGACAATGGAATTCCACTTCTTCTGAGAATTCAGGCCTTCTGCTTATGACGCACCTCATTTATGTGCTGGTGCACAGTAGGTTGACACGTGCTAAGTCACAAAAGTTTTGGTTATAAATTAATTTCATATAGCTGAGTATGAAAAGTGCTCATGTTTTCATGCATGCCATCAATATTTTAATGTTCTGGATAAATTTTTCTTTTTTCTTTTTTCTTTTTTGGTTTTTTGAGACAGGGTTTCTCTGAATTGTTTTGGAGCCTGTCCTGTCTCTGTAGACCAGACTGGCCTCCAACTCACAGAGATCCTCCTGCCTCTGACTCTCAAGTGCTGGGATTAAAGGCGTGCACCACCAATGCCCAGGGCTTGGATAAATTATTTTTAAGATACTACATTTATTTGTGTGTGGAGGCCAGAGGACAACGTGTGGGAATTGGTTGTCTCCTTCCACCTTGTGGGTAATGGGGATTAAGCTCAGGCCTCAGGCTTGGTAGATAAAGTGTCTTTATCTGCTGAGCTGTCTTGCTGGCCTTATGTTTGGTAGCTTGTTATTTCTGAACTTAGATTTAGTCTGTAATTTTGTTACTCTTATTTAGACATCTTTCTATAATAACTTTCAAGTCTTTATCTTAGATGATCTCCAAACACAGGGACAGCAGGTTATTAACTCAGCAATTGATTGAAATGGTAGATGTCCCTAGCCAGTAGTAGTTTTGCTGGTACAGATCATTTTTAGCATGCCTACGGGTCTCTGCAACCCTTTTTAGGCTTTTGGGGACTCCGACATTTTATAAAATTTAGGACTATCTATTTTTGTTTTTTAATTTAATATTCACGACCCCTTCAATCCTCTCCACTTTTACTAGAATGAGAGTTGCAGGTTCTGGTGTGTGGTTATCCTGTGCCAACAGAAACCTTCTAAGAGGTCACCCCAGGGTGAGGATGTATTCTTGGGTCTTATACACTCTAGTCTAACTTGTGTTTTCATTCTTTGGTATGTATTTCCAGTTATTTGTTCCATAGTGGCAATCAAGAACACCCAGGAGACATCCTGCTGAACACCACTGTGGAGGTTCTGCCTCTTAAGGTATGGCTGCTGCTACTCCTGATGTTCCAGTTTCATTTCTGTTAGTGTGATAAAATGCCCTGGCAGAAAGCAATTTAGGGGAGAGAAGAGCTAATTTTAACTTACAATTCCAGATTATAGGTCATCGTTGTGGGAAAGTCCGGCAGGAATTTTAAATATCAAGTTACAGCAAATCCACAGTCAAGAGCAGAGAGATGAATGCATCTCATATCTGTTTGTGCTCAGCTCAATTTCTCCTACATGGTTCAGGAAACCCTGCCTAAGGAATGGTTCTGTCCACAGTGGGCTGGGTCTTCCCACATCATTTAAGATAACTTCCTACAGATGTGCTCACAGGCCAACCCAATGTAGACAGATCCTCACTGAGACTTTCTTCACCCTAATCTCTAGTTGTGTCAAGTTGACAATTGAAGCCAGTTGTCACAATGGATTAGAGGTTTTCTTATTTATGAGGAAAAAAAAATCTCATGAGATGTATGACTTTAATGGTGGGTCATTAAAATATTGAATATCTGATGTTAATGTACCCATTTGTTTCTTCCATAGTCTTCATTTTTCTTTCTGCTGGAAAAAAAAATACAGTTGTTTATATTAGGAAAAGGGTCCATATTTTACCACAGTGTTTACTCTGTAAGAAATGTCTACATTTTGTTCAAGTTAACATATACAGTCTTCATTTTCTGACCATTGGTATTCTAAGCAGGCTGAGAGGGTGGTTAAAATTTTACTAACAAATTTTCAGAATTCTCAACGGAGATGTCATTTTTCTTCATAGCTGTGCCACAAATGCAGCTTTTATACGAAGTTAGATTTGCTTTAAACGGGCACAATTACCTATACAATTGTTGCTTTTATTTTATTTTAGAGTGACAGTTTGGAAATCAGCAAAGAAACCAAAGACAAACGATTAGAAGATGGCTATTTCAGAATAGGTAATGTCCACTTAGTAACACTTATTTCCTGGACTGACTCCTAAAGCCATTTCAAATTCTTGTCATACATTAAGCCGCTTGACAGTTACAGTCACCAGTGTGCTCAAGTTGTTACTTATACTCCCTTGATTTGACATTTACGGATCCTGGGTGGATTCCTGGCTTGTTGGCTTTCTCTATTGCTTGTGTCATAGCTATATCTCAGTGACAGCGAGTCTGCCTTTGCTGCCTTTCTGCCCATCTCTGTCTGGATGATCTTCACTGCTTTCATGCCCTCACCTAACTTCCACATGCCAGTTGATCCAGATTTCTGACCCTCCCCCCGGGGGGTGTGCCTCTGTGTGATGATGCTGACTGACAGTGGCACCTGGGGAAGCCTTGGAGGGTGTTAGGGATAGTAAATGGAATCAGGGTTCAGCTAGGTGTCTAATGGGGAAAGCCAAGGAAAGAGGTGGGTCCAGAATAGCCCGATATATGGCCAGAATTAAATTTATCAGACTTGTTGCTACTTAATTCCAAAAACATGGCTGAAAATTGCCTACAGGCAATTCTTGGACCCCTGCTGGGTGTCCAAGAAGAAGAGTGCTGTGGTTTTAGAAAGAAATTTCAGTGGGTTAAAGCTCTGAGAAGGCAAAAGAGCCTTCTGTAGAGAAACAGGGAGCCTGAGAAAGGACCACAGGCCAGTGTGTGGAAGGAATAGGGCTGTGACCAGAGACCTCTGAAGTTCCTTCCAGTGTCTGTAGTCTGGGATTTTAATTGTAACCAAGTACATCACATCTTGGTGAGCGCAGAGTCAAGACAGAAGAGCATGGAGACAGAGTTATGACTTGCCAGCAGGCAAGGTAGTCATGGGGCTTCCAAAGCAGTGCTCTCTTTTCACAAAGGAACTGTGGAATTTTATGTAGTGAGCTGGCACATAACTCTGATGCATTGTAGGCCATTCCTGAGCATGCGCAGTTTAGGAGTTCATTCTTGAGCATGCTCAGTTATGGTTATGGAGCATGTGCTAAAAAGATTAACCTGATGGACGGGAATGCTTTGGCATGCTCAGCTTGCCCTCTAATCTTTAGCTGTATATTAGCTAGCAGCCACTCTCCTGTTTTCCCTTGTCATCTAATACTTAACTATTTAATACTGGCCTGAACTCTGTGGGAAAGAAAGAGAAGGAAGGAGAAAATGAGAAAGGAAAAAGAAAAATTATTGTAGTGAAGTTTCCTAGTTGATGCTGGACTACAGTAGCAGATGCGATAGGCATAAAGTTATTGTTGACAGTTGGCTGGGTAAACAAGTCACAGCCAAGACCTCTTAGGAAACTCCGAACTGTTTTGTTTTGGGTAGCCCTGGCCATCCTGGAACTCCCTCCGTAGACCTCACAGAGATCGGCCTGCCTCTCCCTCCTGAGTGCTAGGATTAAAGGTGTGCACCACCACCATCCAGCTTCTAAACTCGGAACTTTTAAGCTGACACACTATCTAAGCTCATTTCTTTAGGAAAATAAGCAGCAGATTATATAATCAGCTTCTTTAAAAGACAGCTCACATGCACAGAGAGAGATGCAACCTTCCAACCTGGAAGTATAGTGGCAGCAGAGGTTTGGAGATGCTCCAGGGCAAATAAAGGAGTGCTGTATTCCTAAATTAATACTTGCTCGAAAGGCTTTTCCCTCTAACTGGGAAGTGATTGTCTACAGTGTAATAACAGGCAGATATTGAGTATCAAAGCAAAAAACTTAGTAGAATAACTATGTAAATAACTTCTAACTGATAAGGATGCTGCACTCAAATCTTATGTGTGTGGCCTTGTGACATAGCTCAGTTGATAAGGGCACTTGTTACCAAGCCTGGTGACTTATGTTCAATCTTCTGGACCCACATTGCAGAAGGAGAGAACCAACTCCTAAAAGTTGTCCTCAGACATCTGTAAGCATATTGTGGTGTGCGCACCCTCATACAAACACAAATGTAATTTTTAAAAAGTTACTTGTGTATTGATACTGGTGCTTGGTCTTTAACAATTACTTCCTGTTTTGAAGGAAAATTTGAGTATGGTGTTGCAGAGGGAATCGTGGACCCTGCTCTCAACCCCATTTCAGCCTTCCGACTTTCAGTTATTCAGAATTCTGCTGTCTGGGCCATTCTTAATGAGGTAAGGACATAGGCAGTCTGTGAAGTCACATGGCTCACTGCATTGTTTTACATTGCATCTTGATTTTGCAAATGAAGCCTTCTGGGAATTTTGAATTAACAGCTTTGTCAAATCTTTCATTATTTTGTATTTCAGATTCATATAAAAAAAGCCACCAATTGATCTTCTAAGAAACCGACACCACATCCTTTCTTCCTGTGACTCTGTCAATTAAAGATAGTTAGTGTGTCCCTTTCTGTCTGGACTTGAACACTACCTCTCGTGAAGCCTACTGTAGATAAGATGATTGTCATTCCCACCCAGACAGGGGCTCTTCCCATGGATGACTGCATTCATTTGAAACTAAGCTGTCCTCCAATTTGAACTTGACACAGACGTTTTACAATTCTGACAGCCTGGTAATACGACTGGGACTATTTTGGTATTATACTAATACATAAGAGTTGTACATATTGTTACATTCCTTAAAATTTGAGAAAAACTAATGTTAAATACATTTTGTGAAGGGGGTACTTTTGAAGTTCATTTATTTTACTATTATAGACCCTCTTTTATAGACGATCAGGGATTATATATATAAATATATAAATATATAAATACACATACAGATGTTATGGAGTTAATTTATTAGAAACACTTAAGAAGTACATATTTTTGTGCAGTAAATTTTTGAATCAATATCTTTTTTTGAAGAAGCAGTTCCCTGGCTTTTTTAAGTTCTTTCTATATTTTTCTTTGGAGATGCAGACATTACAGATCAATGCCATTTTTTTTTTTTTTTTTTCCAGTGCACTGCCATTCCAGATTGGTTCTAGATGGGTTTCTTAACTTGAAGTACTTTTATAATCACAGCAATTCTGAACAAAATATTTTCAGAGGCATTTGTCATTCTTTAAAGCCAAGAGTACTGTGTATGGTGTGTAGCCACAGAAAACCAATGTGGTCTTCAATGTCCAGGTGGGAGGCCCCTGTCCAAGTCTCCACATACAGAGTCCTTGAGGTTTCCCCTGGTGTGGGTGATGAGACCCCTTCCCTTGTTAATCTGTCTTTAATCACTAGTTAGACACATCTGTTCTCACTGGTCCTTTTATACCCATGTTAGATTTTGAAGTTCAGACAATGTTTTCTAGGTAATGCTGTTGTGTGAATCAAATAATGGGTATGATTTTAAAGCCAAAACTGTAATGTGGGGCTCCAGTCAAAGATAATTGTAGTGCTTGTATGTTTCCACAGAATGATTTGCTATGCTGTATCATCAACTTGGAAGTAAATGCTGTGTCCACAGAGTACTTATGCCTCCTTGCCTTGCAGTCTCATGCAGTACTAGTTTGCAAAAGTGCTTTACAATTAGGAAGGCTGAGCAGTAGTTGCCAGTCTCCCCTGGTTGATCCGGGGGCTGCAGATGTCCAGCAGATATGGTAGAGGCCTGGAGCTGTGGGAGGTCCTAGCTGGTGGCCTCCAGCCTGGAGCTTTCTTAATCACCTCGTGTATGGGACACAGCACTTAACAGCCATTTTGCATGTTGTCTTCTGACTGGGAAAAATGTAGATAAATACTACTATGCTGTGTTAAAGCCCAGGTGAAGTTTTTCTTGGGGTTTTGTAAATTCCCCTCTCCGTTTCCTTCAACTTTTTATTTTCTTCTCTGATTTCCTAAGACATAAGGCAAATTCCTTTGAAATGAGGAATACCTTTTCATTATAAACTTTGAGCATTGTCTTCACACACTAAATTGCTGCTAATGCAGCAGGGTCACAGATGGTGAGACCATGCAGATGGGGGCAGGGGCCCCCCTTAGGGCTCTGGTTTCTCAGTGGTTGTGACTTCAGGGAGGCTGTGCTTTGAAAATCTAGTGGGATTCTAATGCACACCTGCCACCATTTGAATGGCCCCTGCTTGGGTATTTCTGCACATCCTCTCGCTCAAACTCCCATGGCTCTTGCTTTTTAGCCAAGTGTTGTCCTTCATTCAGAGAATCTTCTTCCCAGTGCCTAGAACATTCTTGGGCCTTGGCAAGCTCTCTTGGCATCTGGGTGAGTCATTTCTCTCTTAGGCGTGTTTGCCTAACAACCTTGCCATGCATGGGCACACACACACTCTGCGTCTAGTTTTCATTTGTGGTCTGTGTGTTCTCTGACACATTCCATGCTCCGGAGGCCAGCTCTCCACCTGTCTTCCACCACAGCAGGTGCTCATCTGACCCTCAGGGTTAGAGTTGCTCCCTTCTTTGTCCCCAGTGAGGCACTAGACAATCGAAGCAGATGTGCTTCCCCCAAGCAAGTAGTTGCAGTGAGAGCCTCAGAGGTTGGTTAAGAGTGCAGCTCAGCGGAGGGGAAGCCAGGGTGCCTAGAACTGCAAGGTATACACATTAGACCTCAGAGGCCACCGGCTCACTTTCCCCCTAACAGTGAAAGGAAAAAGTGCCAAATGCAGTACTAATTATATCTGTAAAATAGGTGGTGGTTGGCATCTGGTGTGTATTTCAGATAAACTAGACTCTTAGAGTAGTGCTGGCCCCAAAGAAGCCACAGAGTACACAGCAGCTGTTACAATGAAAAGTTGAGCTCTGTGCCCACATGGGGCCAGCAGCCACCATATTGGGTCTGAGAAATACAGGACATTACTAGCCAGTATGGTGTTTCGTGTAAATATTCTAGAAGGAAGGAGTAATGTGTCCTGCTGCCATCATTGAAAGCAGACCTGTGGATTCATCCCAGTGCAGGCAAAAGTGTGTATTTTGGTGAGAAGACCGAGATTGCCTGGCTGTATGTGAGTGCCATCATTCTTTCCAGCATGCATTGTATCAGTGTCCTCAAAAAGTATGTTGGACTAAAAAGCATGAGAAAGAGTGAATGCAGATGGGTAATTCAGCTTGTAGGCTAGATGTGTGTGTGTGTATGCATCCATTAGGGTGTGTTTGAACAAAAATTCTTTGTGGTTTTTGAAATTGCTGGTTTCATGTAAAAGATCAGGTGTGCTTGTTTCAAAAAGCTGTCAGGATAGTGGTTGACTAGAGTCCTTTTTAGTCTTTCATGATAATGAAAAATAAAGTCCTCAATAGTGCTATCCCTCAAAGAAAAGTTTAGCTATGTGGAAAGAGTGTGTTCAGCAGGTTGTCCCAGTTAATAGTGTCTGTTTTCAGTTACACAAGATTCTAAGAATGACCTTGTAGAATATCCTCCCCTTCTCAGTGTGGCAAGAACTGTGACCACGATCCAGGGTCATGTTTTGTTACTTAGCAAAGGAAGATTATCTGTGGGTGACTGATCCGGTCTTGTGAGCCATGCTGGCCTGGTGAAAGTGAGACGAAGCAGCCACAGAACTCCCAACACCATTGCTGGCCTAAGTGGGAGGGGCCACCAGGAAAGGACTGCAGGTGGCCTGCCTTAATGACCAGCTGAGGAAATAGGAGCTGCAGTCCTACCCCACACACTTACCCAGGCTTGGAAATGGACGTCTTCAGATGGGAGGCCAACCTGGAAGCAACCTTCACTGCAGCTTTGTAAGTGGGCCCTACCCAGACAGCTTGGGTAAGCCTGCTAGATTTGTAGTGTTTGTAACAAGCAACAGAAGAAGAATTAAGACAGTCTTGAGTAGTCTTCATATCTGATTGCCTACAGTAGGTTACTTTTTTCTTTTTTAAAGACAGTGTCTCACTTTGTACCCCAGGCTGGCCTTGAAATTCTGTCCCCCCCAGTTTTGCCTCTCAAGTGTTGATATGATAGGCATCACCATAGCCAGCTTGTTGATATTTTTTGATAGACACACAGTATAAGCTCATTCCTAGGTCTCAGGATGTTCTGTGTCAGAGATCCTCATCTCCAGTACAAGTTAGATTTGTATTTGTGTTTTGTAAAATAACTGCCAGGATGAGACTGTAGGGGTGGGGGTGTGGGGCATCTTTTTCTCTTAGATGAAGTTAAACTACACTGACTGGAAGGCCTGCCAGAAGTACTTGAAGAACCACGGTAATTTAGATCAGACTGAAGAGCAGAAAAACTCCTGCCTTGTGTTGAATCATAGGCTTGCCTACCCTTCTGACACTGAAGCATGGGCTGTTGTCTACAGGGTTCACACTCAAGAACCACCCAGTCCAGTTACTAAAACAAAAATGTTCAAAAGCTTTACAATTTTAAATTGTGCCATTCATTGCTATCCTGGGCTACAGGCTGAACATATTTGCTAGAGTTTGGGCTATAAGAGTAATTCTTTAAAACCATTTAGTCAATAGTTAGCTATCACAGCTCAAACCCTGTATGTACCAACCAAGGTTTTATATTTATTGATGCTTTTCACAATACCTCTGACTCCAAGCCGTTAATTGATAATGAAGTTTATTTTTGTTTTGGTTCACTCGTTTGTTTGTGCTTACCTATTTTTTTTTTAATCATACTGCCATAGCCTTGAAGGAAAAGAATTTAGAGGTTAAACACTATCAGGTCACACGGCCTGTGCTGTCATCTTCATTCGGTAAGGGATCTTAAGTCCCAGCTCAACCCTTTTCTAGAAAAGGGCATTCCCAAGCTATGTAGCAACATTTATAGCTTGTAAAATTTAAACTTTGATAGTTGTAAGGATTTCAATGATTAATCTTACCAGATATATGCTATGCTAAATATGCTCAATTTACTGCATGTGAACATACAATGCTAAAAAGATGACCAGTCTTTTACAAAGACAAAAAAAGCAAACCAAGGATTTTGTTACCCGTGCCCCATACCATCACTAGCTAAATGAAGCCTTGTTTCTGTAATGCTCCCTTCCCCGGTTTTTGCACTACCTAAAAAGGCTCCTATGTGAACAAGCAGACAGCAAGAGCACACTCCAGGCAGCATGTGACCCTGTGTGTACAGTGTCAGAAACCTGAGTTTGAGGGAGGGGGAAGAATGTGTGCAGGGAGCCACTCCCAGGGTGAGCATGGTAGAATATGCACAATGGGACTCCAGCTGCGCTCAATACGCTGGTTCATCATGGGGAAAAGTGGATGCTAAGGAGACTGCTTCCTACAGCTGCAGTAGTCATTGGCACTTGGTCCCAGAACGAATTTGTGGGGGTCCTTTAGCTTGCTTAGCATTCCATTCTTTATTGGAAATGCTGTGTTTGCTCCAGCTTGGTGTAAAACTTCCTGGAAACACAGTGCCTAAGCCATACAAAGGGCTTCTGGGACAGATTCTTCTCAGTGTAGAGTCCACTAAGCCTCACAGTCATGTTTCCCCCATGGAGTGAAAAAAAAAAAATTGATCAGGAGAGCACTTCCTCCAGAAAGGCTGTCTTTGCACTGGAGGATGGTTCTTGGAGTAGCCCAAGGAATCTTTGCTAGGTTGTACCAGGTTTTTTCCCTCCTCCTCAAATGTATTGTACATACTTTGCTCACAATGTCTTCATGGGTTGAACAGTTAATAGCTGCAGTAATATTTGAGGTACCTGTTGGATTTTTAAAGGCAGATTATTTATTTTCAAGTTTGCTGCTATAATTGAAACCTAATAATGTCCTGTTGATTGTGCCTTTCATAACCGTCTCTGCTATAACTGTCCATGTGTATTTGAAATAAAGAAGTTTGAACCAAGATTCCTTCTAATAAAAATATCTCAAAATGAATGAATGTTTTTAGTGCTCTTACTATGGTGTTTACTTAATCTTTAAAAGGGAAACACGACATTCTGGCGAGACAATGGCTGTCATCTACACAGGTATTCACTGCCACATATACACACAGTCACTTCTTAAAGGAGAGTAGCCCCCCTGGGGACTGCTTTGTATTTCAATGACAGGGGCTCCTGTGTGAGTCACACTGCAGGCTGAATAAGTCTGTACATCTTGCCAACAACAAGATGGTGTGTGACATTTACCCTTGGCTGTGCCCTTGATATTTTATATATAGCTTAGGTTAAATAATTAAACAATTACATGCTTTAGTTTAAAAATATCTATTAGAAATGTACATTTGATTGGTTTTAAGGAATGGTTTAGACAATAGTGTTAGCATCATCTTAAGCTTGTAAACTTTACATCTTTAAGATATCTACAAAGATAATTTACAGACTTTACAAGAGCATGTCCCTTCCCCAGTACCAGACGGTTCCGCTACAATGCTGCCGGGGCCTTTCACTTCACCCTGTACTTGTAGAAGGAACACAGCATGTGGGTAAAGTTCCATCCCAGTGCCAGCGACAGTCCATACAGCACAGCGAGAGGTGCAAATGGATAGAGCAGGATTACTGTATTTTTCAAAAATGGCAGTGCTGGAAAAGAAAAAAGGATATGACTGACAGATGAACATGATGAAAAAAGGCTCTTCACCACACAGGGCCAAAGAAGGAGCACACTTTGCTTAGGACCATGATGCTGCTTGCAGAACTACAGACACATCTCATTTAGGGCTGATGAGAAACTGAGTAGAGGGACAAACAACTCTCCAGTGGTTCTCAACCTTCCTAATGCTGCAGCCCTTTAATACAGCTCCTCATGTTGTGGTGACCTCCAACCTCAATTATTTCATTGCTACTTCATAACTAATTTGCTTGTTATGAGTCATAAATATCTGATATGCAGGATGTCTGATGAGACCCCCAAAGGAGTCAAAACCCATGAGAACTGCTGACCTAGACAAATGCCCCAGGAGTGTAAGCTAGCATGCAAGGTAATGGACCTCATTATGGTACTTTCATATACAAGCCTGATAGCTTGTATATGGGACAAAATCACTTTTAGGCATTGGAGTGTTTCCATTGCAAGACCAACATACCTCAAATTGAGGGGTAATCAATAACTCAAAAACTTTGGGGAAGAACTAAGGCATTACACAGTGTAAACACTAAGCTTACAGGTTTATTATGTATATAAGTATTCTGCCTGCAGGCCAGAAGAGGGCACCAGATCTCATTATTGATGGTTGTGAGCCACCATGCGGTTGCTGGGAATTGAACTCATTTCCCCACGTACACTGATCAAGGCAGTTCTTAGACACTATGCTCAACAGTTGTGAGAGAACCAGTGCTTTAGTGCTGTGGATCACAATACTTGCAAGGTAATGTGAAAATTCCCTAGAAAAACCCCAATACCCCAAACAAGGCAAATGGAAAATGAAATGATCCCTGGGAAAATTGGTCATGGGATGAGGAACAGTCAAAGGTCCCAGTCATCCAAAGCAGCAAAGAAGAGCTGGAACCAACCATCCTGTGGATGGTTCTGTGAGATCAATTTTAAGATCTCTATCCTTTAGCAATGGGGATTTTGGGGGTTGAATATAGGATCTTGCACACAGTAGGCAGGTTTTCTACTGAGCTACACTCATTCCCAGCCTAAGAGTATTCTTCATTCACATTAGGAAAAATAACTGAGAAGATTTAGCAGGAAGTTTGCAAATGTGGCCTGGGATCAGCAGACCCCAGGATCATACACAGAACCAAAGAAAGGTTTGTAACCATGAGCCCATGCCCTTTCCTCTCTAGCCCATAGTTAATAACCAGAGCCAGAATCCACACAAGAAAACAGTCAGGGACTTCCGCCTGTAACCTAGAAATAAGTAGAGTGGCATGTAACATTTGTCATAACTCTACTTGTGGACAGTGGGTAAGCTAAAAGGTGAGTGCACTTGTGAAATTAAGATCATATGGAGTGAACCATAGAGTGTGTCAATGCCCTGTAAATCCACTGCTGATGTCTACACCCTTCTCTGTGACATCTGTAAACCAAAACTTACCACTGTATCCCAGGAAGGTTACATAGATATAATAGCCAACAGCAATCAACCATAAGGTATTTCCAACTAAATATCCAATAAATGTGTCTGTGAGGATAACATCTGCCAGAAAAAAAAAAAAAAAAGGCATATAGTGAGTCTCTTCACACAACAAGAACTTTGAGAACATCTGAGAAACAAATACTTACGGTTGATGAAAAAGAGCTGGATAAAATGCAAAATGACTAGGAGTGGATAAAATGCATTCAGATGCACATCAAAAGCGTACCCCCACTCCACATCATAGTCTCTACTCTGGCGTTTCACTAGATACTTGTTGGAGATGAACCTGAAGAGCAAAATGAGAACTTCTTACACAAATGTACTAGTTCTTTCAGTACCAACAACCTTCTGGGCACCACATGTTACCAATGTTCTAGAGATGGAGCAATGAAACAGGCCAATGTCTCTGCCTTCCCTCTAGTGGGAGAAGCCTGGCATGGCACTATGGAGAATGGCAGATGGGCAGAGCTGAGGTAAGATTTTAAATCTCAACATTTAGGTAAAGAAGCATGGCACTGATGATGCCTGGCACAGCTGAAGTTCTGTGTGTGCCTGTAAGAAGGAAGGAATAGAGCAGGTAGCTAATCAAAGGAAACACAGAGCCTGCTTTTCAGATGTCTGTGGCGACTTTTCAATCTTTTACTCATGGTAGAAGCAGCCAGAGAGTCAAGATGCAAGAAATGTTTTGACAGAGTCTCATTGGTGGCCAATCTGACTGCAGACTCCACAGACAAGAGGACAATAGCCTGTCACTAGAGTCACCGAACAGTGGAAGTGGATGAGGTGTACAACACTAGTTGAAGGTGAAGCCAGAAAGTCACAACAGTCTTGCCCGGAGCAAGCAGGAAGATAGCACTGCTATCAGCCAAGCACAGGTTGGTGGTCCCAAAATGGTTCTGAGAAGGAGAGGGCAAGACTTGGGATTAATTGTAGGGAGAAACTCTGATTAGGGTACCACTGACCATGCCCTGCAATTAGCTATGACAAATGTGTTCAATTACCAACAAAGACTAAGTTAAATACAAAGCCTGTAGTTGAAAGGAAAGGTCTAAGGTAGTGTGTAGATGATAATGGAAATCCATGGGCCTAAAGGATATCACTAAAATCATGGTATCTAAAACAACCAACTAAACAACAACAACAAAAAAAAAACAATAAATACTCAGGGCCAAGACTGTCATCTTTTACCATTAAAAGTGAGGGAAATAGGAAATGGGGGGAAGGGGCTGGCTAGTAGTACACCCAGACAAAACAGTGTATGCATGCTTCCCTCACTGTTCTACAACTTGACTTACCAGAAAACTATCGTGTCCAGATCCTCAATGAAAAGGACCATTTGTTCTATAAACATCTGGAAATGTCCTTTCTTATGTTAATGCATTTTAAATACCATTTATTACTATTATAGTGTTTATTTATGGGGAGTGAAGTCTGAGAACACCTTTGTGGAGTTAGTTCTAACGTGAATCCTGAGGATTAAACTGGGCAAGTGCTTTTAACAGCTGAGCATGTGTCACTGTATTTTAGTTCAATTTAATATCTTACATATTGAATACAAATACAGCGTCAGGTTGTGGTGGTGCAGGTGGTGAAGGCAGAACAATTTTTAGTTTAAAGCTAGCTTGGACTACATGCTACGTTCTAGGCTAGCCTGGACTATAGTGTGAGCTCCTAACTTAAACAGCACAACAAGTCAAACACATTAAATCAAGAAAGCATGGCAAAAAATAACAGTCTATACATAGTTATCAGAAAGCCAAAACAATAGTGCTTCACTTGGACAAACTAACTCACCAAGCACTGTTTTAGCCAAGAATATGTGCCATTCAATTTTACAAAATCAGTGAACTAAGCCAGGAAAGGAAGGATAAAACAACAACAAAACAAAACCCTTGACCTCAGAGTAACAGGAAATGGAATCATGGACACCGGATGCTAAGAAAGAAGGGCTGATGGAGGTTGGACTGTTGCTATCAAAATAGAAGCAAAGAATTTGAATGCTCATAGCACAGTGGTGCTAAACATTTTATAAGAGTTACAACTTCAAGGTTCCCAACACCAATAAGCTGGAAATGTTTGGGATGGAAACTCTTAATTACCTTGATTTGATCATTTCTTTCTTTCTTTCTTTCTTTCTTTCTTTCTTTCTCTCTCTCTCTCTCTCTCTCTCTCTATATATATATATATATATATATATATATATATTATCACATGGAACTTCATAAATTTGAATGATAAAGGAATTGTGGGTAGTATGCAACTCATCCCCCAGAAGTTCTTTTACGTAATCATTGCCCCCCTGCTGCACCTCCATGCATACCTTAAATGGCACAGACCTTCCTTCCTTCCTAGAGAACTTCGAGGCAACTAACTGGCTGCTCTATCCCAACACCAAGATGGCCATGTCTCAGGCCAAACTGCTGTCTGTGGGTTTCCAGTCCTCTCCTTTGTGTTTGCTGCCACCACCTCCATTAACATCCCCCCAGCTCCCTGACTCAGCATGGCCAACACAGAATGCTTCACCAGCATCTCCCAGTCTCCTAAGCCCTAACTCCCTAGCCACCAATCCCGTTATCAAGGGAAGCTCTAAATTCTCTCCTTATCCCACCACCACCACATGGTTCTGGGCATCCCCTGTGATTGTACCTGGCTTCCCCACTTCTCTGCTCCTTCACTGCCATGCTGAAGACTTTTTTGACAGTGTGAAATTGACTTCATTTTCTTCACTCTTAGCCTCCTAGCTCTCCGTTTTTCTTGTAACCTCCAACCCACACTTGCAGACATGAACATAAAGGCCTATATTTTTTTTTTCTGAATCCCATCAAGGCTATTTTGTGAGTCTCATTAATTCATAGCCACATAATGTTGCCTGTCCCCAGACCTACCATGATGCTGCACACAGCCGTGCCTTGCACTTGCACATCCTGGAACCAGGAGTCAAGTGTCTCATAGCTCCCCAAAACACAGCCTTGTGTTGGTTCCTATGACACTTTTGCGATTTTTTTTTTTGGGGGGGTGTCATTGTTTCTACTTTCAGCTCCTCACAAGTTTATGACACCTATGTTCTCACAAACAGCAGAATGAGTCCTTTTCTACTTGATCAAACTATGAGACAAACCAAAGCTAATCACCTCCAGGATGCCTTGGTTTTTGTGGCTATACAGAATCTACACTCATAGGATTACACTTGCAACAAACTATTCTTGGAAGCTTTACTTATTTTCCCCCATAAGTTGCTTGACAACGAATATCTGATTTATATAAGCAATATTAATCTTGGGTCAGGTTTTAGAAATTTAGATTAATGATACATAATAGCATTAACTACCCAGTACCCATAAAACCAATAGTTACAAAAGAAAATAAAAAGTTGATCTCAGAGGTTATAGCCTTGGCATTTTGTTTAAAATAGTAATAGCTACCATATACCAAACACTCATCTAGGTACCAAGGACCTACCACCATCCCACTATCCCTTAAAGCATCTATGAAATAATTAACTCCAATGTATAAAGGCCACTAAGAAATGATGGATAGCAATGTAGACCTCCATCTAAGAGTAAAAATGGTCCAAGATTTTTCTGCTTCCTCCTCAACTTTCTTTTAAAAAATTTTATTTACTTATTACATATACAATGTTCTACTTGCACATTTGCCTGCACATCAGAAGAGGAAAGAGGGCCGCAGATTTCATTATAGATGGTTGTGAGCCACCTTGTGGTTTCTGGGAATTGAACTCATGACCTCTGGAAGAGCAGCCAGTGCTCTTAACCTCTGAGCCATCTTTCCAGACCTTCCTCCTCAATTTTCATCCAGTACATAATCCACATATTATACCCTTTGCCCAGAAAACCAACCACACAGGAGCATTCTCTGTGAGAGAAGTGGGAAGCTGAACACCAAACTACTGTGCTCAATCAACCCCAGACAGAAGCGGGTTGAGGGCCTTTGGAGACCTCTGGATGTGCTTTCTTCTCCGCAGGAAGGAGCCATATTAAAATCCAAACCCTTTTCAAACACAAATGACTTTAATGTCAAAGAGTCAAAGGAAAAGTCCAAAGGATAACCCTCTAGATGTGAATGCACCTAAACACTGCACTTATGCAGCTGGAGGAGGTCTCTGACAACTGCAGAAAACAGCTAACCAGACACAAGCAGAATCAGGACAACTATCTTGAAAAATCAGGGTTTACCAGGATGCAGCCATTCTGGGATTTGCTAGAGTGACAATAAGCACCCACTAAAGTATTTCTGATCTAGTACAGACACAGGAGGCGAAGTTACAATAATCTTGGCAGTCAATCTGACCACTTCAGCTACTCTATTTGTATTCAATTTCCATTAGCTACTGTTCCTCTGAAGTAAACAGAGGCCAACAGTATATATATATATATTATATATATTATATATATATATATATATATACTACATTATGGTACTTACCACATTAATGTTGAAATCAGAAGGCCAACACCTACACAATCTATGAATACAACCCACAGGAGCAGCTTTATTGTCTCAAAAAATCCCATGTCCAGCACAAAGCCAAATCCTATGGTGGACACTGAAATAAAGAGTTACAAGAATCACTGCTAGGCTCTAGGGTACAAGACATAGTCCCTGGCATCTGTATGCCCCAAGTGTAATGATGGTATATGGACAATGAAATAAAACCCTCAAGATGTGTTATATGCAACTGATACAGAAATAAATGCTGCTCTTTGAGTGCAGGAAAAGGAACTGGATTCGTGGGCTTGTTTACCATGACACACCGGGTACTCAGAACTAACACCTATGCAGAAGGCACGGAACTTATTTTTAAATCCAATTAAATGTGAAAAGTACCTACACATCAATACCTTACAGTTGACTGGGATGCTTCCTTGATGTACAGGAGAACTTGAAGGTGGTTTTTCAATTTCAAATCAGTACTTCCAGTATGCTTACTCTGAAAGCAGGGGCTATAGCTCTGTGTAGAGCACTTGCATGTCATGTTGAAGACCCTAGTTTCTATCCCTAGTCCTACCAATGTCCTGCCTCAACCCCTGCCAGCCAACAAAACAAACAAGCAAGCAAACAAAAAAACCCCATCAACCACTACAACCCTCCAGCCTCACAGATTTGCACCATTATGAAATGTAATTTTCCATCCTAACATTTCTTTGCACACTTTTTGGTATAGGTTCACATTAGTTTTCTTTTCTTCTCTCTCCCTCTCCTTCTCTCCTCTCTCTCCTCCCTCCCTCCCCTTCCTCCCTCTCCCCCCCATCTTTTTTTTAAGTCAGTGAGTGTGGTGGCATATGCCTCTAATGCCAGCACTCAAGAGGCTGAGTTAAGAGGATCTTGAGTTCAAGGCCAGGCTGGCCTACATATCTAGAACCTGTCTCAAAAAGAAGGAAACAACAGTAACTGTGGAGTAAATCCTGTCCCCTGTTTTTCAGTGTCCCAATACAGTAGTTAACCCTGGCATGTGTGTTACAGTCTGAACCAGGAAGAACATTACTTTTTTTCCTGGCAGCTTTTTAAGGTTGGGGGCGGGATGACAGGATGGGGGGGGGGAAGGGATTCAGGATGAGACAGCTTCAATAATACATTATGGGGGGAGCAGGGGATGAGGGGAGGGAGAGGGAACTGGGATTGACAAGTAAAATAATGTTTCTATTCAAACAAAAAATTATATAAAAAAATACATTATCATAAGAGATTCTCCAAATAAGTTTCATCTGAATACCCATTTGTTCATCAACTATTCTGCTTGTAACTAACATACTTACCACAGAGCCAGACACTTAAGAGGACCAAGAAAGCAGGGTCATCTCTGGCCCACTGATCCTTTGTTTGCTTCCGGTAATGAAAGTTTCTATAAACCCTCTGTGGGGAAGTGAACAGGTAGAGCATCTGCCATGCAGCAAACTCAAAGTCCATCTGCCGAAATCGAAAAAGCCTTCTGAGGTACTTGTAGCGTTTTGCTCCGGCTGTGTGTCTCGCTGCATCCCTGGAATTCAAGACTCCATTCCCCTGCATTGAAGAACTCACTGAAGTACTTGGTAGCATCTTCCTGGATGGAATAAAAACATTTCTCTGAGATGTAATCTTTAAGAACTGTCTGGCTACTGGCACTCCTCTTGAGAGTTGTGACATTTTTTCCTGCTACCTTCAGGAAGGATTAGGGGCCAGAAGCAAAGTAATTGGTTCTGGGGCCTGGCAAGTGTTAACAGCACTTCCATCAAGGGCAGGGCCACCTTCTTCTGCATCACCTGAAATCACTTATCTCCAGTCCATGGTTTTCCACCCTTCACTTTAATCAAGCCTTTGACAGCTGCATTAGCTAACTATCAATAGTGGAGGATGAGGAAAAAAGCAGCACAGAGATATGAAAGGACCTCCTCATGGGCATGGGACTAAGACTAGAACTCTGACTCAAAATTCCGTGTTTTTAATGGCCAACATTTCAAACAAAACAGCAACGGCAAAATACTTCGTTTAAAGCTGAAAGCAATGATACTGAAAAGATAAAACACACAGCTTATTCGTACAAGTCCGTCACCGACGGCCAGCAAACTCCTGGCTATTCAAAATGTGACATAAAAAAAAAAAAGATGCAAATTCCAACCCTTGGTGGTTTTACTCCCAGAATAGCTGGTGGGTAGGATGAATAACAGCGCGGAGGGTCCAGTCCAACTAGTCCGAAGCTGAATGAACGCTGGTCACCGCCCTATCCTCCGCCCAGCGTCCCTTTGCACAGGTGCTAGCACACCTCGGCGCCACGCCCCGCCAGAGGCTCTCTATTTCCCCAAGCCTGCGGGGCCGCTGTCAACAAGAACTACAGACCGCCCAGTGACATTTGGGTTAAGATCAAGCAACGTAAGGGTTTCGGTGTATGTGTCTCCCGTGCAAACTTCCAGACCTGCTTAGGATAAAAACAAACAGATGGTTCTATTTCTGCGATTCCAACGTAAACGGGCGTCTTTGGTATTGCCCACTGCGGGCCTCGGGCTCGAGCTGCTGGCCGCCGGCTTGCCCCCTACCCCGGCCGCTGAGACGCCAGGCCACGAGCTGT
This sequence comes from Cricetulus griseus, assembly GCF_003668045.3. Classification (NCBI taxonomy): domain Eukaryota; kingdom Metazoa; phylum Chordata; class Mammalia; order Rodentia; family Cricetidae; genus Cricetulus; species Cricetulus griseus. Next base: position 10,793,462 of record NW_023276807.1, read on the forward strand.
CCGTGGAAACGGCCGTCAGCACGAATGGCACCCTGCTCACACTGAACAGAACTCACCTGAAGGCCCGTGTTGCCTCGCCCTGGGCCCGGGACCACTGCCACCCTCGCCCGGCAGTCGAGCCGGGCCGCCGCAGAGCCTACTTCCCTTACCACTACGTAGCCAGCATTCACGGCGCCTCCTATTTACGTCATGGTCGCAACCTCCGCTGCGCATGCGCACACGCTCAAGACTCGCGTCGTCTTTATCGCCTCCCGGCCGGAAGTTGTCGAGGACGTCTCTTCCTCTGACGCTGTCAGCGGGCGTAGCCCGCGCCCGTCCGGGCGTCCTCCGGCGACTGAAGACGGTGATCGGTGTCGGTGTCGCGAGGGCGGCGGGGCCGCCATGCCCCGGTATTACGAGGACAAGGTGGAGGGCGGCGCGTGCGCGGGCGTGAAGGAGGACCTGGGCGCGTGTCTGCTGCAGTCGGCCTGTGTGCTTCAGGTAGCGCGTCCGGGGAAAGCGCTCCGCGGCCTACCAGGGCCATCAGGTCGGGGGTGGAGGTCGCAGCATTAGCTCCTGACTTCGGACACATCTCTCTCTCTCTCTGGTGTTTCATGGGAGATAACTAACGTACCACCCAGTCTCAGGCTTTTGTAAACAGTAAGCCATCATCTCAGTTCAAGAAGTGAATGCTGGCACTCTGCTCAGTTCTGGGCAGACCCCCACCCCAAGGGAAGCTGTCGAGGTCTGTACCTGCTTCGTATGGCTACTTGATCTGTGATGGAGATTTGTAGCTCCTTGGTTTCTAGACTGTGGAAGTTAATGTGATCTTATGGCGTGCCATAATCCCTCCCTGCCGATCTCCAGCCCATCTTAAACCTACAGTATTGCATTCTGGGAGGAATTCAACATTAGCCTGTGTTTTGTGTGCTGCCAGTGGGAACTGTAGGGGCTCAGAGAAACGCAGGGTAGCAGGTATGAACTGGGATGTTAAGAAATAAAGTTCCAGTGGGGCTAGTGAGGAGAAGGGGGGCGGCGGGGGTTCAGAACCAATTTTGAGATAGACTTCTTAAGATTTAATGACTCCTGGGAAGCCAGAAAAGTTGGAACTGCCAAAGGGTTTTCCTGTGTGTCTCTATCAACAGAACATGTATATGATCTTGACCTCAGAAAAGCAAGCCCTCTTGCCCACTCACTCAGCTCTAGTTCCTCCATCTTATTGTTTGAGATAAGGTGTGTCACTGAATCTATCTGGCTAGACTACCAGATCTGCTTGTCTCCACTACGAAGTTCTGAAAGTATAGGCACCTACCATCATGCCCCAGTTTTTTTTGTTGTTGTTTTGTTTTTGTTTTTGTTGTTTTTCAAGACAGGGTTTCTCTGTGTAACAGCTCTGGCTGTCCTGGGACTAGCCTGACTATCCTGGAACTAGCTCTGTAGACCAGGTTGGCCTCGAACTCAGAGATCTGCCTGCCTCTGCCTCTCCAGTGCTGGGATTAAAGGTGTGCACCACCACTGCTCTGCTCATGCCCAGCTTTTTATGTCGGTGCTGAACTGAAGACATCATACATAGCAAGCATTTTATTCACTTAGCTATTTCTCCAGCCCCCCATTAACATTTGCAAACAATGTTTTAGTACCAACACTAAAAGGGTCTCATTTTAAGGCATCCAGTTCATAGTTCTCATCCACAGGAAGGCTTATGTAAAGATTAATGATGTGTTCTAAAAATCTCAAGACTCTGGGGGCTGGAAAGACAGATGGCTCAGTGGTTAAGAGCACTGGTTGCTCTTATAGAGGACCTGGGTTTGGTTCCTAGCACCCATATGGTTGTGCATAATCACCTGTACCAGGTCTGCATGTAGGGCCCATCTGTATATTTAGGCAAACACTGATACACATAAAATAAAATTTAAAAACCTGAGACTCAGAGCACTCAACTATTTAATCTTTACATTTATTTTTTGTTTCTTTTTCTTTTCTCTCTCTCTTTTTTTTTTTTTTTTTTTTTTTTTTTTTTTTTTTTTTTTTTTTTGGTTTTTGAGACAGGGTTTCCCTGTGTTAACTTTGGAGCCTGTCGTGGAACTAGCTCTTGTAGACCAGGCTGGTCTTGAACTCACAGAGATCCACCTGCCTCTGCCTCCCAAGTGCTGGAATTAAAGGCATGTGCCACCACCACCTGGCTATATTTGTTTCTCTTAAACCACCAAGATTATTAAAAGGGATTAAGAACTTTCTTAAGTTAACTTTTTTTTTTTTAAAAAAAAGAACTTCTTTCAGAAGAACAGTTGTCTTGTGCTTTGTGGGACAATTTCCCAGGTATTCATATTGGTTTGTGTGTCACAGGAAGGAAAATCCCCACGGCAGTGTTTGAAGGAAGGATACTGCAGAGCTTTACAGTATTCATTTTTTGAGTGTAAAAGATCAATGGTAAGTGATTAACCATTTTGAAAAGCTTTTGTTAACTATGTGTAGAATTAAATAACTTGGTTGAAGTGAAATGATTTGGATATAGTGTTTGGACCCCAGTGGTAAGTGTGAGGCAACATTCACAAAAGCCCCTAACTTGGTTATCCTGCAGGGCTGCTGACTGCCATGGTTTTCTCAAAGTGTGAGGCTGAAGTCTCAACAAGTGTAAATGGGAGTTGACATCGAGAAGCATGAATTCCTCTCATTTGGGCAGTTACACAAGCCTGGAAGGCTGTGGACTGTGTTTGCACTTCTGCCTTACATGAGCAGGAGGAAGTGTCAGTTTTTGTATTTTGGAGTGTTGGATGGTGGCAGGAGGGCCCCACCTGACATCACTAGTCCCTGGGATTCTGTGGTAATATTCTTGAATGATCTACAGGGTTTCCATGGAAAAAGTATGAAGCCAGAAATGTGAGCTTCCCATGCAAGAAGGCACACTGATGGGCTTGATCCTGTGTTTGCTGCCTTTGGGACTACACTGGGAGTTCTTGCCCTCTGTTCATAAAGAAGTAGAGGGCACAGATGTTCAGCACACAGGAGACTAAAACCCATGGAGAGTGGAAGGGAAATGCAGTCTGACTGTGCTGTTTCTCTCAAGTGATAGGACTCTTTCTTCCTGCATTTATTACAGGCCTCCCTGTGTAGTTCTCTTGCCTTCCCTCTTTGTGTAGTTTTGTCAACTGTGTGAAATGCAAGCCTTTGAGCTTGTGAAGAATTTCAAAGCCTGTTTCAGTCATTGGGAAGGCATAATGATTAGTAAAGGATAGTAGGCTCTGCTGTATCATCACATCAGATGACAGCAGACTCCTGAGACTCCTCACCTAAAGCCCAGTCTTCCTTTTTCTTTCTCCTTCCTTCCTTCCTTCCTTCCTTCCTTCCTTCCTTCCTTCCTTCCTTCCTTCCTTCCTTCCTTCCTTCCCTTCTCTCTCCCTCTCCTCTCTCCCTTCCTTCCTTGTCTTTTTCCTTCCTTCCTCCCTCTTTCTCCTCCTCCTCCTCCTCTTTTTTTGAGACAAGGTCTCACTATGTAGCTCTGCCTGGCCTGAAACTCACAGAGATCCACCTGCCTCTGCCTCTCGAGTGCTGAGATTAAAAGTGCATCCTGCCACACCTGGCAGTGGTAGCCTAGACTGGCTTGGAACTTGTGATCCTCCTGCCTCTACCTCTTTAGCATATCCTATGGGTATGAACTAATTCTTAAATTTTTTTTCACAGTTTATCTGCCTCTGAGTAATTTTTTTAATTAAAAGGCTCTTCTCATATAATATATCCTGATTACAGTTTCCCCTCCCTCCACTCCTCCCAGTTCTTCCCCACCTCCCCTCCCCACTCCCTTTCTCTCTCGCTTTAGAAAAAAACAAGCTTCTAAGAGATAACAACCAAACATGATAAAATAAGATGAAGCAAAAACTTACATATTGAAGTTGCACATGGTAACCCAACATGAGAAAAGAGTCAGAGAACCATAACTATACTAAGCCCATAGCTGTAATATATACACAGAGGACCTGCTGTAGCCCCATGTAGTCCCTGTGCTTCATGTCTCAATCTCTGTGAGCTCATTTATACCTTGTTTAGTTGACTCAGAGGGCTTGTTCTTCTGGTGCCCTCCATCCCCTCTGACTTTTACAATCTTTTCTCCTCCTCTTCTGGATTCCCTGGTCTCTGAGGGGAGGGATTTGATGGAGACCTCCAATTTAGACTCTCCATATAATGTCTGGTCTCTGCCTTTGTTCCCCTCTGCTGCCAGGGGAAGCCCTTCTGATGACTAGATAAGACACTTATCTACGAATCTAGCAACTTATAGCTTTGTACTCCTCTTGGGTGTCTTTTTGTTGTTGTTCTAGAACTTTCAGGTGTGGTGTTAAGTTGCTAGTATGAGATATGTTCAAATTTTTAATGTAGATATTTAGTGCTATGAACTTTCCTCAGCACTGCTTTCAATGTGTCCTATAAGTTTAGGTATGCTGTGTATTCATTTTCATTGAATTTCTAAGAAGTATTTAATTTCTTTCTTGATCCATTTTTCATTCAGTAGAGAGTTGTTCAGTTTCTATGGGTTTGTAAGCTTTCTGTTGTTTCTGGTGTTGTTGATATCCAGCTTTAATCAGTGATAGTTTGATAGGATGCAGGAAATTCTTTCAGTTTTCTTTTATCTGTTGAGACTTACTTTGTGTCTGAGTATATGGTCAATTTTGGAGAAAGTTTCATGAGGTACTGAGAAGAAGGTATATTTTGTATTTGGGTGAAATGTTCTGTGAATATCTGTTAGGTCCATTTGGTTTATAATGACTGTTAGCTCCATTATTTCTGTTTAGTTTTTGTCTTGATGACCTGTCCATTGGTGAGAATACTGAAGTCTTCCACTCTCTGTATGTGAGGGTTAGTATGTGATTTCAGTTGTAGCAGTAGGGTTTGTTTTATTTTTTCCAAACTTGGGTGTCCTTGTGTTTGAGGCACAGATGTTAAGAACTGGAATGTCATCTTGGTGGATTTTTCCTTTGATGAGTATGTAGTGCCATTACCCTGAGGTAGTGTCTGTTCATGATGTTGAGGTGTGTTTCTTGAATGCAGCGAGAGGGAATGTATGTTTTCCTATACATTCTATTCGCCTAGCATGTGTAAGGCCTTGAGTTCAGTGCATAGTACAGAAAAATATTTATATATTGTTTAAAAAGCTCACTGCAGCTTTATGCTATGCTCAAATAAGTGGCTGTCTGTTATACTGTCAGACTCACAGACAGGGTCTATCTCCAAAATAATTCCTTCCTTTGAAACTTCTAAACAGCTATATTGACTTTGAAATTCTGCCATACACTGACTTCAGACCCTGTTCTCCACCTGTGATCCATTGGAAGTGACTCCATTGAGAGGTTTAAGTCAAAGAGCCTGGGGTCAGCCTAGGAGGAAGGAACACAAGGACTTTTAATACCATGATCCTGTGTCATTGTTTCCAGTTGCTATTTAAAAATTTCAAGTATATTGAATTTATAAAAGTAGGGTTGGTAGAACATTCACTGAGTATACTTAAACAGAAAGGTAAATGTGTTTTCAACTTTACAGAAGCAAGTCTTTGTTGGCCCTTAGGAAGAGCTGTGGTTTCTTTTGTTCATAATGCCCCATTCATTATTCTTCCTCCTGGCTTTGCACTTTTTTCTTTTGTTAGTACAAGGTCTCATTGGGTAGCCCCAGCTAGCCTCGTGCTTTCAGTTTTTCTGCCTTGGCCACTTGAAAGCTGGATATAGGCGTTAACCACATGCTCAGCCAAGTTTTTGATTTTTCTGGAAGCTAGTTTGCTTCTTTTATAAAGTTACTGACATCCCTTACCAGAACTGTGTTTGATCAAATTATTATTCCAGATCTGATTGAATGTATGTATGCTTGTTTTCAGTTGGATACCAGATCAAGATTCAGAGGAAGAAAAGGATATTGATAACATTATATTGAAAGCAAGATGAAGATCACCCCGGATTTTCTCTGGTCCTTAGCAGAAAAGAGCCAACATAGCAACAGTAGCTGCTGCATCTGCTTGACATCTGGACCAGGATTTCTCTCCAGAGAACACTAGAGAAAATGGATAAGTGCTGTTTCTGAATGACTCTGTCATGTGAAGTCAGTTATAGGAGATGACTCTTCAGTCAGATTACAAAGTGTGTGCACCTGGGAGGCCATAATGTGACTGGCACAATTGGTACCTTAGGACCTGGAGCCAGGGCTCTTCCAACTCTGTTTCTTGGTTTCAGTTTAATCCAGCCCTCTCTTCATAATGGGATAATGCCAACCTTAGTCCACATCCTCAAGGTCTGTGTGGCCCAGAAAGGAGAGTGTGGGCCCACAAATCATATCCTACTGAATCACTCTGGTCTTTTCTGGGTCATGCTCCTACTCCAGCCTTTGTGATCTTGGCTAGATTGTGATTTTATGTACTGTGCCTATTCCACTTACCATCTTACTGAATGAGTTATGGGCCTCATCCCTAAACAGATGTTCACTCTAGATAGCAAATATCGAAGACATGAAGTGGCTAGAAAGTTTAGAATCATGGTACTTTTGGTGACTTAACACAGTAGAGAGCCACCAGGAAACTAAAATTCCAGTTTGATTTTTGGCATTTAACAGTGGGAAGTTGTCATAGCTTCTTTATCACTGTGTAGTTAACTGGAGCTAAAGCAGTCAGGGATTGTGTAGTTCACTTGCTGTTTTCAAAGTTCTGAAGCTGTGAGGATTCCCCATGATATCACTGAGGTCTGCCCTATGTACTGTCCTCCACGGGAGTGGGAAGTGATGTGCCCTTTAGTCCTGCTGTTTATGTACCAAACTTGGTGTACGTCTGTGGTGTGGAGGATCACGCCTTCTACATGCTAGGCAAGACTCTACCACTGAGCTACACCTCCCACAAGTGCTTCAATTTTAATTGAACGTAATTCTGATTAGAAACTATGAGATGTGTTTGTATAAAAAGCCTCCGTTTAGAGAGAGCTTTATTTGGAGAAATTTATATGATACAAAATTGAACCTTCAATTGTTAGCGCATGCAGCAGTCACCACTGTAATTCCAGAATTTTCATCATTTCTAGAAACTCACACTCATTAGCAGTCTGCCCTCAATGGCAAATAATGTATGTGTTTCTATGGGACTGTCTATTCCATATCTGTTATATAAGTAGAGTTACAGAGTATGGTCTTTTCTAGCTTCTGTTACCAAGTTTAACAGGTTTATTCATGTAGCATCAATCTGTAATTCAATACTGCTAAAATAGCATTCCATAGTAGACATAGGCCATATTTCTAATCTATTCATCAGCTAATGAGCTCTGAGCTTTTTCTACTTGAGGGCTTTTGACTAATGCTGTGAACATCCGTGAAAAAGTTCAACATGTTTGATTTAATGTTTGCCTTAGAGTGGAATTACAGGGTTGTATGACAGACTCAATTTTATCATTTTCTACAGAGATTTTACCACCACTTCATACTCTCAAAGTAACTAGGTTCCAGTATCCACACCATCAACTGTTCACATTGCTGACAGACATTATGTTTGGTATGAAGAGGCTTCTAATTAGGATCTTGATTTGCTTTTTTTTTTTTTTTTTTTTTTTCGAGACAGGGTTTCTCTGTGTATCTTTAGAGCCTATCCTGGCACTCGCTCTGGAAACCAGGCTGGCCTCAAACTCACAGAGATCCACCTGCCTCTGCCTCCCGAGTGCTGGGATTAAAGGCGTGTGCCACCAATTCCCCGGCGATTTGCATTTCTTTAATGGCTAATATGAGCATGTTTTCATGTGTTCATTGGCCATCTGTATGTTGCCTTTGCAGAAAAGCTTATTTCAGTTTCCAGTTTGGTTTTCAATTGGGTTATCTTTCCATTTTCCCATAAGATTTTTTTAAAAAATTATTGTAGATACAAGTTCCTTAAAGATAGTTGTCGTTTTTTTTTTTTTGTTTTTTTTTTTGTTCTTGTTTTTTTTTTTCCCCAACCCATGGTTTTTCCTTTTCAATCTCTTGCTATCTTTGAAGCACACTATTTTTATGTGTTGCCTTTATGTGTTTTAGAGACTGAGTCTTAGCCCAGGCTGTCCTGGAACTCACAATGAAGCCTTGAATTGGAGCAAGCAGTTTAACTGCTTCACTTCCCAAAATGCTGAGTTTACAGGTACAAGCCACCATGCTTGACTTAACAGTTTTTTGTTTTGTTTTGGTTTGGTTTCGGTTTTTCCGAGACAGGGTTTCTCTGTATTGTTTTGGCACCTGTCCTGGAACTCGCTCTGTAGACCAGGCCTTGAACTCACAGAGATCTGCCTTTGCCTCTGAGTGCTGGGATTAAAGGCATGCACCACCAACACCTGCAGGAACCATTTTAATTTGGGTAAATTACAATGTTTCTTTTTTCTTCCAGTGTGCTGTAAGAAACCATACCAGTTCAAACTTACAGAAACTTACTCCTATGTCTTCATTGAAGAGTTTTATAATTTTATCTCCCATCCATAGGCTTGGGCTTGCTTTCAAAATAATTTTATATATCTTATTTGTAGCCATATTTCAAGTTATTAGTTAAATATAAATAACAGAACTTAGCATCTTAAAGTGTATAGGTCAGTAGTGTTGAGTGCATTCACACTGTAGTGCAGTCAGTCTTCAGTAGAATTCTTCACTCACCTCACAAAATGTAAAGAGTGTCATGTCATCCCTCCCTACCTTACCCTTGGCATGCTCTCTCTATAATAATGACCATTCTATTTCCTGTGTCTGAATTTGAGTACCCTAAGTGCCTGGTATGAATACAAACTTAGCATATGTTTTTTTTTTTGTTTGTTTGTTTGTTTTTTTTCAGGGATGGGATGGGGATTGGCTTATTTAGGTAGCAAAATACCCTCAAGGTTCGTTCAGTCATTGTGTATCATGTATTTCCTTCCTTTGTATGTGTCCCTTATCTTGTTACCTACTTAATCAGAAGTGGATACCTCGGTTGTTTCCACTTTTGAGCTCCTGACTATTGCTGTGAACATGTATATAAAAGTATCACTAGGACTAGGAATCATTAGGACTAGGACCCCACTTTCAGTTTTAGCATTTACCCAGCAGTCTGTGTTGTAGGGCAGTTCTATTTTTATTTTGAGGCACTGCCATACTTTTTTGTAGCAGCCATGCTATTTTATATTCTTGTCAGCAGTCCATGAGGATTATTATAACTGTCCGATAGCCTTGTCATTTATTTCCTATTCTTTTTTAGTGGCCATTCTAATGGGTGTGAATGTAGCTATACCAATGGTTCTGTTTGGCATTTCCCTGATTAGTGATGCCACATGTTTTATATGCTTGTTGGCCTTTATATAGTGCTTGAAGAAATTGTTTTAGGTCCTTTGCTCATTAATAGTAGTTGACTCTGGTTGAGTTTTTGGTAGTCATATCCACAAAAGTATTATCCCACCCAGTGGAGCTAATTATAGCTTGCCTTGGGGAATTTTAGTTTTAGCTCTTAGCTTTGCTCTTTGGTCCATTTTGAGTTAATCTTTGTGTGTGATGTAAGTTAAGGGTTTGACTTCCCATTCTCCTCATGTAGATATCTAGTTTTCCACATTGCCCTTTGGTGGGAAACATTCCACCATGCAGGGTACGGCTGTTTCTAAGCCTGAGTCTCTTTTTTGGCTTTTGTATGTCTTCATGCCAATGACACCATTTTAATTACTGGAACATAATAAAATTTGAAATCAGAAAATGAGTCCATCTTTGTTCTTTCTTAAGATTATTATTTTGGGTATGTGGAATCCTTGAGCGTCTGTATTGCAGGATGGATTTTTTTGTTCTTTCTTTCAAAAGAATAAAGTGCTATTGGCATTTGAGTTAGGAATGCATTTAACCTCCTGAGCATCTGAATGCACTGATAACTAAACATGAGTAACTTCTCCAGTCCACAAGATACTTTTTCATTTACTGGCATCTAATCACAGCAGAAATTTGAAGTTTTCAGTGTATTAGATTTTCTCCTTTTTGTTTATTTCTAAGCATTTTGTTCTTTGATGCTAGATTTTGTCAGATTTCTTAACATGTGTTGAGGTGTGTGTGCATGCAGTAACACACATGTGGAGGTCAGAAGACAAACTGGAAGTCAGGTCTCCTTTTGCCCCGTGGGTCCCTGAGGAGAACCCAGGTCTTTGTGCTTGATGACAAGCACATACACCCACTGAGCCATCTCCTTGGACCGGTTTTCTAAATTCCCTTTTTCAGATTTTTCACTGAGGGTTGGACTTTAAATAATTTTCATTATTAAATATAACCAGTACAGAGAATTTATTGTCATCAAATGACTATAAAGTCATCATGTACCCATCATCCTGACCCTCCTCATGTTTATCTGATACTGTGGTGTTTAGTTTTATGTCAACTCGACAAGCTGGAATCATCTGAAAGGAGGGAAACTCGATTGAGAAAATGCTTCCATAAGATCCAGCTGTAGGGCATTTTCTTAAATAGTAATCAGTGGGGGAGAGCCCAGCCCACTGCAGGCGGTGCCATCCCTGGCTCTGTAAGAAAGCAGGATGAGGAAGGCAGGGGAGGCAAGCCAGTACACAGCACTCCTCTGTAACATCTGCGTCAGCTCCTGTCCCCAGGTTCCTGCCCTGGCTTCCTTCAGTGATGGACAATGTAGAAGTGTAAGTGAAATAAACTCTCTCCACCTCAACCTGCTTTTTGGTCATGGTGTTTCATCACAGCAATATACATTCTAACTAAGACAGACACCCTCTCTCACTTGCCCCCAAGAAAAACTCACTGTGCTCTTGTTGCCACATTGTGCTCCCAGGTTTGTCCTCTCCTTTGAGCTGGTGAATTTGGTCTCTTCCATTGCATCTAGAATATCTAACTGATGATTACAAGGAAAGAAAGGTAACAGTGCAGACATAGGAAAATTCAATTAAACACTACAAATATGCCATTTATTCATTTTCTGTGTGTGTTTTCACGAGTAAGTGCATGTGTACATGCAGAGACCAGAGCAAGTATCCTTTTACCATGTGGATTCCAGGGATCAAACTCAGAGTGCCAGGCTTCATGTCAAGTGCTTTTATTGTTGAGCCATCCTGCTGGCCCCTCATCTTTTAAACTTCTGAGTAGCTCCTTTATTGCAAGAATTACACTTGCCCTTACAAATGCAAAGGTAAATGGCAAGACTGACCAAATACACATGATATCGTCTTTAAAAGAATGTAAACATACCCTTTATTAAAATGAATAATATATCCACATATTTAATACATTAGAAAAATAATAAATTATCTACTATTAAAAAATTAAATGATGAAAATATTAAAGGACTTTTTTTTCTGAAGTGATGTCACCATACAGGGCTTTGAATGAAGAAGAAAGAGTGTGAGGAGTTTTTCCAGATCACAGTGACCAGGGTGTGTGGATGGAAAGTTAATGGACAAATGGAAGAACAGACCTTAGTGACTTGACGGGATGTTCTGACGGTTGCACTTAGCTGCCAGGTTAACCTGACTGAGATGCTCTTAGGGATTAGTAAAGCACCGCTTCTGAGTGTGTAGGAAGACCACTTTGGAGACGACTGACACAGGAGAGGAACTGCAAAAACAGGCCAGGAATGTGGGCAGCACATCCAGGAGGCTGGGGCCCCAGATGGAACAGAAGTAGAGAAAATGAGCCAGGCAGTGCTGCAGGCTCTAAGAAGTCTCTGTTGCTGCTGCCGCTGCCGCTGCCAGTGGAGGTCAGACTCAGGTACTTCAGCTGTTCAGCACGGACTCAGACCAGTGAGCTTCCAGGTCGTCAGCCTCAGACTGTATCGCAGGTTCTCTTGCTTTGAGGCTTCTGGCTTCTTTTCCTCTTCTGCTACCAGGTTCTCAGCCTCTCCAGCATGCAGGCAGCCACAGCTTCCAGTAGTATAAGCAAATAGAGGAGGACATCTGACACAAACCCCTGGCCTCCATACCCACTCACATGACACATGTGGGCACACACCCATAGAACATGCCTATACACATACATACATACATACATACATACATACACACACACACACACACACACACAAACATACAAAAAAAATGAAATGCTAAAAACACTGCAAATAAAACAGGAAGACATTGAATAACAACAACAAAACACCCTGGAGCAGGAGAGGGAAGGCAGAAAGCACCAACAGTCTTAAACAACACACTGTATGCCAAGAAGGAGCTACTGCACACCAGAGCCCAGCCTTCCAACAGAGAGACACTGACATGGTCACAAGGACATGGTCATCCTCGGTGGAAAAGCCCAAACTTTTCAGAACAAACATCAAAGGGAGCAAGAACTTTGAATTACATCAACATTTAAGACTTCTGTAGCCCTAACGTAGATGATGCCAAAACCCAGCTAACCAACAGCTTTAAAAACCTCAACCTATGATAGAGGAGTTAATAGAATGTTTGTTAAAAACTTCACAGAATTGCATGTATCAGTAGAGCAGACTTGATATTTGCAGACTCAAAGAAATAGAAATGGGAGCAAGCCTCCATTCCTGAGTCTGTGAGAAAAGAGTGGGAAAGCATTGGCTACAGCAATGGTAGATTCTCAGACAAACACGTTTATGTTGTGTTTAACCTTTCCATTGCCAGGAATCTCTGAGGGAAATTACTGGACACGTGTTCCTTGAAAGAGATGCAGAGGTCAAAACAACACAAGCTGCTGATAACACAGCAGCTTAACAGAATGCTTCTTAGCAAGTCACACCACAGTGGTGCCCACAGATGGGGAGAGCATGGTTGTTCAGGGAAAGGAAAGAACACACATTTATGAACACATCAGACCAAGATCCTCACAGCCACTATCTGTTGTCCACAGTTGGCACATGCAAAAACAGCCTTGTCCCAAGTCACTGACCAGTGAGAGACAGAACTTGGATTGGGGTCTGGGACTGTCTGCTATGCCCCTATTCTTAACCATACACCCTATTTAAAATTAACTAAAAACACGCTAAAAAGACCTTAGTCTCCCCCATTTACAAGTGTATGAACCCAGGTACCTAAGCCTATTGGCATAATGTGCCAGTCTGGTGCTAGCTGTAGACTTCCAGTGTAGGAGAATGAGTCAAGGGAGACCAAGTTTAATGTTCTTGTCAGTTTTTATTGTTTATCATTCTAAAGACAAGCACATTTACAGCATACATGGCTTTAAATGAGCTAAGAATATATAAAACAGTAACTATATGTTCATATATATTAATACTGTCCCAAACAAATAAATAAAAGTATTTAAATGCACTAAGCTTGGCAAATACAAGTGAGGGGGATAAAACAGTATTATACAATATTTTTACATCTTCAAAGGAAAGTAAAGGCAGCTGCGCTGCAGGAGCTCTGACAGAATCCACATGGCATTCCCAGCTGTCCAGACGCCACACATTCCTTTTTAAGTGGGGGCAGACCGTGGATGGAACATCTACTTTGTGGAAACCAGTAAAACCATTTTCCCACCTGCAGTGAACAACTCAGCCTCCCTGGGCAGCCAGGAATTGCCTGTGCCCATGCTGTGCAAGGTGCCCCTTCCTGGCAAGCCTGGGACGTGTGATTCGCTGGAAGCCAGTCACAATGCCTTCAGAGAAAACACTGAAGCCACATCTTTTCCGTGATTAACCAATTCTTAGAGTTTTACAGTGATTCATATTATAAAAAAGAATTGAGAAAATGATTCACATGCAAACCTGCTGACAGGTGAGCCAGTTCTGCTCTATTCCCTTGTGAGTGTGGACAGGTAATGTCCTTTGGACAGAAAGGAAAGCTGGAGAACATGGCAAACATTTAACTTTAAAGTCCAAAGAAATATTTAAAAAGGCAGTGATGTCAAAGTAAGAAAAAAATGAAACTAAAAACTTAAAAGTTAATGGACCAAGGAAGAGGTAAAGGGCTTAGCCAGCCACACTAAGCCTCAGGGGCCTTTGATCAGGGACTGAGGCTTCGGGAGAATCTGATACCAGCAGAGCAGTCCCCTGTGTGGAAGGTTGGGTGGTAAGAGCTTCCCTGCCACTCACCTTCCATGTGCCATGCCCTGAGAGCGGAGCAGTGAGCCACCCATCAGCAGAGTGCATCTCCCTCTCAGCAGGCACCAGGTTATAGGGGGCTGTCTGCACACTGGTAGAAAGGGATGCCTGCACCCTCCCTGACTCTTGTTGAAGGACTGGTCCTGTCTATGCCTCAGTGTCCCAGGTCCAAGTTTGTTACATGTTTCTATAGGAGCCAAAAGAAAACTAGCTAGACATATACAAGAATTCCCATGGTGTTCACAAGTCATTAGTATGCATCATGGATATACTCCATATACACTTCTTTTTACAGCCATTTAAATAACATGTAAACAGAATTATGATAAACAGAATTTATAAAACATATAAATTCTAAGGAAAAAAATCTGCTATGTGCAGATAAGACTCATCATCACCTTGTAAAAGATGACCAGACTAAATTGTCTATGAAATACATAACTTCCCTGTCTCACAAAGCCCTCTCAGGCTCTCAATGTAGGGGATAGTTTTAACTGTTTCTTAATAGTTGTCCAACAATAACAATTATTGCAAACCAAAAACTAAAATGGTTTCTTTAGACATTCAAATGTGATTTATGGTCTTCTGGAAGATTATTAGAAAGCTCCTAGAAGAACATTTATTCTGAAAATATTTAAGTGTCTACTGTCTCTATGGCCCTAAATCCCAGACACCTGACAAGCCACAATGAAAGTCCCAATTGCCAGAGAAGGAAGGGAGCTATGCCCTGTGGGTGTGGACCTAAACATGGAGCTAATGAGGAGGCAGAGTTCGGGGACCTCACAGCTGGTTTAGGTCTCAAGCAGACACACTTCTATGACTGAAGGATGCAGGGACTCCTGGATCAAACTGTCCTTCCACTTCGGGTTTCAGAGAGTGGTGGCCTTTGAGGGCCACTACAACCAGCTTCTCTCACAGCACGAAGGTGCTAACACCTGCTACTCTGCCTGGGACCTGAAGTTTAATGGGGGAGGTACCTCCTGTTTTACATTCAGACTTTTTGAAAGTAGATTTTAAGTCAATGCTCACCTGTGAGTTACTGAATAGAAAAATAAGTTGGGTGAGCAGTGCCTACGTAGGTATTTGAAAAAGTCTCCTGGAGTTTTAGACAAACCAAGCTGGCTTCTTCTAGAAACTATGTTAACTATATAGTTACAGCTGGAAGCTATTGTTAGGGCAGCCATTACTATCCACACTATTGAGCCACACATGACCCCCTACAGATTCCAACACAAAATCATGCTCCATAGACTCTTTAGTGAAGTATTTTTAAAAACACAAAAATAAAAAACGAATCCTTCAGGTCTTCTTGAAGAATCATATGTGACACTAGAGGGTACCCACATTGATTACATAACAGCTAATTAGAGGAAACCGTGTGTTCATGTCTCAACTTTTCCGTAAGTCCCTTCTGGAGGCCTGTAATGCTTGGGGAAGGCCTTCAGCTGCAGGGAGTTAAATGCATATTTGCGACTTCCAACATTCTTCATTGTATTTTCTCTTCGACAACCCTCACTGGGGAAAAAAACAAGCACAAGAAATGACAGCAGTAAAAAAGGAAAAAAGAAAAGACTTAAACTTAGATGAAATGAACTGATTATTTTCATAGCATTAAAAAAAGATTAATTAAAATGGGTGCTGGACTTGTTTACAACAGATGCACACATAAGATGGTGGATTCTGAACAAAGCAGGGAGAAGCACAGAGATGGACACATGCTGAATGCGGCCGTGGGCTGGCAGTTCTAGAGCCACATTGTTGTATCTAAGCAGACACAATTATTGTAAAAACACATGATTTTGTGTGTATCTTAGGTTTGGTTATCTTGGGTTCTATCATAACTTGTGGTTCAGAGATTTTTTTTTTTTTTTACAGCAAACTGAATGAATGGTGATATTTTACTGTTACCATGGCTTCTAAAACATTGTACCTTTTGTATGCTAGCAAAATCTGAGATCACATCAAACCCCAAATATTGAGTTTTCCTTGGAGAATTCAACGGGTAGCAAAAAACATCTGGCAGAGGAGGCTGCTCTGATAACTGTCTCCACCTAGGGGCAGCTGTTCACATGCAAAGTGTTCATAGAGGCCCAGTTGCTGTCTGCAGAACAGGTCTTCATGGCCATCAGGCTGCCATGCTGTGAAGCTCCACTGATCTCCTGGAGGTCACTACCCACCTTCTCCAAGTGGGCGCTGTCATTACGGCCACTTCTTGTACAAGCACCACTGAGCCCAAAGGGAGCCCACAGGTGCTCTTCCCTTAGAGAACTCACTACTAGCTTGAATCCCGGCTGCACTCCATGGAGGGTTGTCATAGCAACCCAGGGGCAAAACAAATGGTGCCCAGCAAGAGGTTGAAGAGTGAACCTCAAGGGAATTCTCTGGGCACTGCTCTGGAGTGGCATAAAATTAACAGCCAAAAATGATTCTTAATATAAATTCCTTTCCACAACACAGTAAAACTTGCTATTTTACAATGTTTAAAGAGTAGCAATGAAATCAAGTAGTTGTCAAGTTCAGTAAAAAATCCCCCTTCTGAGATGTAAAATTTGTAGTTACCAAGAAAACAGTGATTTTAAAAAAGTATTTCAAATTCTATGAAGACCACATGACATACATTTAAAAAAAATAGCAGCTCAAGCCTTTCAAAATGAACATGACAGTCCCCTTATTAAGAACATGTCAAATAGGTTTTGGTGAGACAGTAATGTTTATTCAAGATAAACCCTGGTGGCTTAGAGAAGCATCTGCCTGCTTGCTGTTGACTAACAAACACAGCCACTAGTGTATGTCCTTGTTCCAGAGCCTCAAGCCTTAGGCTGGATGTGTCACCTGAGCTAAAGCTCTGGGCCACCCAGAGCAAATGATAGCATCTGCTGAACATTCAGTAATCAGATAAAAATACAAGTCTATTTAAAGCAGAAGCTGTAGCTTCCTGTGCAGAGTGAACCTCCTGGGGTCTTGGAAGCTCCTTTACTGACAGACTACTTCACATATGGCTTCTCTATTATTACAGAAGGTCCTCAAACCTATCTATCCAGTAAATGCAAAATGATACCTTAAAAACTCTGACAGTCTCTGTATTTACCTGTGAAAGGCACTAATACTAGGTTTAGCTGACTGCATACATTGTAGATGAACTTACAATTCAAATTATGCCTTTAATTTGGTTTTTAAGTCAAACTATTTCTTCCACATGTTTATATCAGGCTGATATGCCCTGTCTGCATGTTGCCACTATTGGCATGATCTGCAGCTGTCTGAGCTGGCTTGAAGGCCTGAGAAAAGGTCTGCAGGGGTGGTTAAGGGTGTCCGGTTGCAGAGTCTAGCATGGTAACCTGAAGCAGAACACTTTTACTGACCACACTGCTACAGTGTCTTTAGGAGGCAATAGTACATGACAAGGTTTGGGGCAGACTTTAACAAGAGAGATTGTACAGCTCCTGATTCTTCTTTATCATCTCAAGAATTACTTCATTTCAAGGATGTCAACTTTGGAAATCTGAATGGAAACTAAAAGGGCAATCCTAGAACCTCTGCTTTTTCTTTGGGGGCTTCCACTTTAGAGTTCATCTAAAGGTCCCCATGTCTAGGCCATGCCACAACAGACATGGGGAGTGACTGTGTCTGAAGGAGTACAGGAAGAAGCAGTGGCAGTCAGCCTAGCTCAAAGAACATGCACAGCCATTTTCTACAGCACTTAACAAGAACTCCTGAGTATGGCTCCTTCAAAACCTGCTGCTGCAGAGGGTGCAGCCCTAACCAGTCTCTGTGCCACAGCTAAGGATTACTCAGAAGCAACCCAGATGCCATCACCCAACACTAACAGTGGCCAACTTGACTTATCTCTTACCCTGTTTCTCCTCATTTCTTGCTGTAGACAAGATTTTGAATAAATATTTGGCTTGATAAGCACACTGAAGGTTGGTCTCCCCACCTCCCCAATATGTTAGAGGAAAAAAAGCAAATACAAATCTCAAATCCCCCCTGCTGAGTCAGCCTTTTGTGCCTGGAGGTGGTGTACTGCATTCCACTCACCCCTGGAAGAGAGAAACAAAGAACTTCACTGCTGGCCTTCCTGACCCAACAGCCAAGGCTATCTAAGACAGGAGGGAAGCTGGTACCACCATAGTGTCCCAACAGGAATCCTCCCTGCCTGGGGTGCGGGTGGGAAACCAGTCACTGTTTCCCTTTGTTGTACAATGGTCCTGAGAAGAGCCCCTGCAAAGAGCTATGGGCATCCTGGGCCGTAGGGAACAAGGTGCTTCTCTGCAGTTGCTTCCAGAGACCTCCCTCACCTGTCTATGGTCTCTGCTTGGCCACAGCAAAACCCTGCAAATGATACATTCCTGAGTCACCTCCATGTTACCAGAGGGCACCAACCTAGAGCAAGTACTGGGAAGCTGTGGGGTGGGGATGGAAGGAGATCACAGACTCTCTCCTCTATTCAAATGAAGCAAACAAAATGGTCTCAGAGGCTTGAAGCACATGCTCTGAAGTGAAAGGGCATCCATCAAGTATTCCACCAATGTCAGCTGGCATGCTAAAGTGCTAAACTGCAAGATGCCAGAGTTGTCACCATGTTATACCAGGAGAGACAAACAGACCTGTTTGTGTGGGAACACTGAGGCAGGCCTGACGTGGGGAGCCTGCAGTGCTCAGATCTTCAGAAAAAACGGGCACTCCCTGGGTGTGGTAAGGGCAACCTTCCCCATCCCAATTACAGATTCAGTCCAGCAGTTAGTATTCACTTAACTGCTCTGCAACTCCTGCAACTCACTCTTTGAGAGGAAGCCGGATCGCAGACAGTTCTCCAAGGATGGTCAGGAAGTCTTGTGGAGAGAACAGGGAAGCTAGAGTTGTGGTGGGTGGGTTTGTGTGCATGAGAATGTCAAGACATTAGAAACTCCAGCTTCTCTAAGTCACTCCAGGTTTTCCACCAGACTCATGAAAAGAAATCCCCTTCATTGTCAGACTGGAGATCAAAAGCAGAAACACAACCTAGTACGAACTGGAAGATGCAGAAGCCATTTGCTATTTCTTACTCAAGGGGAGTGGCACCTTTCCTAGGTTACTTGGCTACTCTTATGGAAGACAATTACTCTCTGTCACATATGAGTGACAGGGTGACCAGTCATCCTATTTTAGGGACAGTGCCATGTTAGAATTAGGAGTGACATTGGCAAAACCCACAGTTATCGCCCCCTCCCGGCTCTATCTTACACAACTGCCAAAACTTAAGATTCATTTTTAAAAATCATTTTCTTTGATTTTTTTGTTCATTATTAACATTACTGAATTAGTAAAAGAAAAAAAGATATCTGGATTAAAGCATACAATTTTTAAATTAAAAAAGTTATTTCAAGAAAAAGTATATAACTCTTGCTACTACGTGTATTAAGAGCAACCCTGAAGTCACATGCAACATGTAATCTTGTATGCTGAACTTGGTGGCATGTGCTCCTGTATCCACAGCTTGGTGTCATCACCAAGTGAAAATAACTGGAAGCAAGGAAGTGTGACTCTACAAACTGTTTGCTACTGCAATTCTAGGACTACACTTTGAAAGGAAAATATAGAAAGGGGTATCTGGATAAACGGATAAAGCATCTTTTCTTGTTGATTTCTTCAAAAGGCAAGGGAGGTTAGCAACACACTTAATAGTATCAAATATACAAACTCTTTGCAGACAGCATCCCTTTCTCTTGGAACAGGGCACATGAGATGTACAGGTAATAAATAGTTATACATCAGAACGTAAGATATTTGGTACAAGTAATTCCAGGCCAGCTAAATAATGCAGTCACAGGGCACCAGAAGAACATGTTACAAGCACTGAAGACGCTACACAATCGAAATGAACAAGTCCTCTTGATGAAAGAATTTGGCAGGTATTTACAGTTCAGAAGAACAAAATGTCAAACTGTAAGGCATGAGATATTTCTTGGCAGACCTCGCTTTGACACCTTCCTTCTGTCCAGTTTGGTACACGGTGGCTGGACATATTCGGTCACTTTTGTCTGTCTTGTGACTAATTAATTTTTCATAATGATATTTATTTGCAACGCAATTTGGTCACCAGGTATGCTATGCTCAGAAAGAGCCACACAATCAGTAAATTGGGGCTCAGAGCTAATAAAGGAATGGAACAGAGGAGGCTGGGGTCTAGCCTTAAGTCTCGGATGGGCACCAGGCCGCTCAAGTTCTTCTGGGTGACTACCTCCCGTGTTCCAATGCTGTGAAAAGGAAAAAGTTGAGAGAAAGGAAAAGAAAGGGGGGAAGGAAAGGAAAGGAAAGGAAAGGAAAGAAAGAAAAAAGACAGACACATGCGATGGGTTTTACCCAAAAGAATGGAGAGAAAGGAGAACCAAAAGATAAGATTAAAAAAAAAAATGGAATGAACCACAACAGAAAGAAAAATAAGATGCAGAGAAGGTTGTGAACAAGACAGCAAAACAAAACCAGCACAGTCACAGGGAAGAAAGGAGAGAAAGAGAAGTGAAAAATAAGAAAAATACTGCAGTCTACCAAAATTAAACACATGTAAGTAGAAAGGATGGTTTTCCATGTTCACCCTCTCTCGACTGGCCAAGCACAGCTCCATGCCGCCCGCCATGCCCCACATGCTACAGATGGGCACTTCTGAGAAGCAAGCTGAACATGAAGAACCATGGCTTTGACCTTCTCACAGATGCCTCGGTGAGGGTGGCTACAAAGCGGACTCTTGATTAACCACACAGCACAAATCATTACCCAGTGCAGCATCCTCCCCCACCTGCCCCAAGTCTCAGTCTGAATGTCAGAGGGGTGCAGCAATCTTGTCTTGAGCTTCGTAAGATACCGTTCTAAAGATGATCCCTCAAACTGGAGTCAACCAAATTCACATTGGAAATTTGGAATTTTTCCTTATTTTAGTCCTAAAGAAAAAATTGTTCTGGAGGCGGGGTGTAATAGCTCAGGGATAAACTATGCTAGGTGGCACTTGGTCCTAGGTTCAAGCCCCAATACCAAAAAGGTGAAGGACGCTCTGAGGTTGGATGGTATCTGGAACCACATGACTGAGGACCAACATCCCTCCTATCAAGCAAACAGCAACACTAACAGGGACTCTGGTCTCAGGCATGGTGGGTACTCTGAACAAACAGCTTGCAGATGAGTAGGCGGGGCTCAAGATGCCTTCTGCAGCTGCATCCTGCCTGGCTTTCTGAGCAGAAGCCTTACGTTCTGGACTGGCCCTACTGGGATGTTCTTTTCTAACAAGGGACACTCTGCAAACTGGTAAGGACTGACTAATGACTACAATGTCTGCCAGGGCTGCCTGCTGGGCCATTGTGGCTGCCCGGGAGGGCCTACTATACGAGGATTTCAGTTCCTAACATGCGATAGAGGGCCACCTCTGCCTGTGCCGTTACCCTCAGCTTGGCCCACATGGCTTACAGGAGTTGGGTGTTGAATATAGACCCAACCTCACGTTCATACACACTGAGAACTTGAAATGGTCCCTGGTACAAGAATTCATGTGCACACTTGGGCAGCCACTCCAGATCAATTATTATTGTTACTATTACCATGAGCACATGTGCCTGTGTGTGTGCACTTGTCCGGGAGTCAGCACAGTGCCAGCTCTGCTCCCACCTGTACATTCTACTCTTCCATCTGATAAGACACAAGTGAGAAAGCAGGAGAATCAAAAACAGAATCCCTCTACTCAATGATATTGCTGGGATCCACCAGTGCTTTCTTTAGGGCTCTCAGTGTGCTGCAGTGCTGGTTGTCACAGTCGCAACAGGGCTTGCAGGTAACTAACAGAATGTGTCTTTACCATATGGGCTAATCCAAAAACCTTTGAGTGTGACTGTGTCACTTGAAAACAGACCTGCAGGAAAGTTCAGGGCACTTCAGGGGCAGCAGAGGGCAGCATCGAGCACTGTCACCGTGCTGAGGCTAGTGGGACAGGCAGAGGCTCTGCTTTGTATTTAATGGCTGTTGAAAATTACTCAACTAAAACGTGTCCACTGTAGAGACTTTAGATTCTAGAAAGTTTCGTGGTTAGAGACAGGGAGTGGACTGAATGAGACAGAGAAAGAGAGCAGGATATATGTGTATTTCCTAGGAGGAAAGTCATTCCTTGCTCTCAATCTTGGGGTCCATAAACAGTACAGGAAAACAACTCTAACTTAACAGCCTCTAAGCTGACAATGACGACAGGAATGAGACTCTAGAACACTGAGCCAGTGAAACTTAATAACCTCTATTCAAATTTTAGAGATCTACAAAGATGTGGGACTATTAAAGAATGATGTGTCAAATGTGACATTACCGTCTAGCTATGAAGTGTTCTTCCACCAAAGGGTCATATAAAGGCTTGGGCCCCCATGCAAACAGTGCTCAAAAGATGGGAATCTGTGAAGTAGTTGGCAAGGGCTCTGCCTTCATCAGTGAATTAACAGATTGGGAGGTGGTAACTGTGGAAGACAGGGCCTGGTTGGAGGGCTAGGTCAATAGAGTATGTATCATTTATTGGTCATGTGTGCATGTGCCATGGTGCATGAGGTGGAGGCATGTGTGACTTGTAACAGTTGGTTTTCACCATCTGGGTCCCAGTGATCAAACTCAGGCCATCATGCTTAGGGACAAACTCCTTTGCCCAATGAGTTATCTCAACAGCCCTTAAGTTTGTTTAGATAGTTTCACACCTTTATAAACTGAATTTTAGTCATTTTCACTCCACCCTCTCCCTCTTCCTGTAGGAACCCTTCTCAACAAGTCTTCCTTCTCCTTCCATGCTTTCTTTATGTGTGTGGCCACTGAGTCTAGTTATGGGAGCTTATTTACTGGATCGAGGACAAAGGTATGTGTCTTTAAAAGGTATTATTTTGTCCCCACCTTCACTCTGTGTCCTGCTTATTGTGAGTGAGCAACTGTGTGCTGCCATGCCCTCCTGATAGGATACTTTGCCTTACCAAGGACAAGAAACAAACCTGCTGAACCCTCTCTAACTATGAGCCAAATCCTCTTCCCTTCTACTCCTTTCTCAGGTTCTGTCACTGCCATGGGAAACAGACCAACACACATCTGTTTGGAGAAGTAGGGTACTGTGACTATACTGGGTCATCTGATTCAGAAGCCTTTGGAATTGGCTTGCAGGAGGAATTCAGAGTCTGGAGAAACAGCCTAAAAACCCTTAGGATGCTGTAAGCAGAGTTTAATGGGTAATTCAGGGGTTCAGATGTCCAGAATGCTAAACAAAATGGGGACAGTAAAGACTTTGATCATGAGATTTCTCCCAGATGGGAACAGACTTGACTGGAAGCCAGACTAGAGGCCATCCACATTACATTCTGGCAAAGAACTTCTCTATATTTTGTCCCTGTCCTGTGGATGGTATAAATAAAAGGAGTCAGAGCAGCCCATTACTCAAGCTGTTGCATAGGTGCTACTGGCCACATTAATGGTAAGAACTGGGAACAAAAAAAAAAAAACAGAACTAAAAGGTGAAAACTTTCTATTTGCCCAGAATGAGGCATAGGTAAAGCGGGCCAAAGAATTTGTGGCTGCTAAACAGATTAGAACTCACCTGTGGAAGATATGGGCCCCAGCTAGTGGGCCCCACTGAGAGGTAACTTGGACCTGAGGACTCTGCTTTTATCAATAGACTAATCTACTGACGGGGTCATTGTTTAATGCACTATTATTGGGATGTAGTGGGGGGCATGATTGGAGGTAGTGGTCCCTAGGGATGTGCCTTTGAAGGACACTGGTCCCAGCCTTTACTGTCTAACCATAGGGATCCCTGTCTGGGTTGTCCTCACTTCAGGGCAGATATCTGTAGTCCACTAGATCAGCCTTTCCCCTACTGCACAATTAATGTGGCATGGAATAACTACTACCCTCAGAACCAGGATCACTTGGGGTATAGAGGCTAAAAGGGTACAGAGATTCTGGACACAGACCCTTAGTGCCTCCAAGACTCCTTTGCTTTTCCACCACTAGGGTTGGAGGCATGGAGTGCTGAGGAACATTAACAGATGTTTAAATGAACTTGGAGACCAAACAGGAACAGAATGATGCCATTTATGCTACTATCAAGAGTCATGAGCTCAGGCATCACTTTGTGCATTGTGAGAAGGTCAAATGGCAGAAACATAGAGAAAGGATAAGAGAATTGAACACTTTAAAGAATTTGGTGAGAGGACAAATGATACAGAACATTCAGTAGAAGTGACTGTTGAAAACGAGACTTTAACAGCATTGGTGACTACATCCAAGGAGACAGGAAAACCAGGTTTCTTATCCTTTCTTTTGGTATGCGAGGTAGGGAGCTTCCCAGCAGTGCTTGAAACAAGGCATCCATCAACAGAGGACAACTGAATTCTGGGTTTCATTCTGCAAACACATCTGCTGCCTCAGAATCAGGACATCATTAGGGGGAGGTGGCCAGGGCACACAGACAGCTATCACCATAAAACATTCATTGGACATTTTGCTCATGAGAGCAAACTCTGTCCACTACTAGAGAGGTAGCAGAGCAAACCAGTGCAATCTGCAGACACGGTTCCTTCACTGGAGTTTGGAAGTCTACAATGCACACATATATACTATGTAAAAGCAGCTGCCTGCTGAGAAAGTGTGGGCTCAAAATCCCAGTTAGGTGGCTCCCCATCCTAGCTGAACTGTCTGACCCAGCCTGCCCACCACTCCATGGGGTCAGTTCAGTTCTGCTCAAAAAGAGTGTGGCTTTCCCTCTTGGCCTTCTCAGAGTTTGACAGGGCCAGTGGTTTGAGTAGTGGTCAAACTCAAGTGTGCTAAAGTTTAGGACCCCATGTGGGTCAGGGGTATGGGCTCATCTGCAGTTTACACAGCAAAGGAATGCAGGTGGCTGGGAAGGTGCAGCCTGACATTAGCCCTCACTCACCTGCGCATGCATTCCAGGGCTTGTGTGAAGACCTGCGGGGCCATGCCGTGCTCATGCTGCAGGATCAGGCACTGCTCCAGCGTCACTGACATGGCTGTACGGTCCTTGGCACTCTTGCAGCTGGTGAATCGGACTCCATTAAGGCGGCGACAGACCTGCCAACAGGAAATGGGCTCTTCTTAGGAGAGAAAAGCCAGCAGAAAGGTAACACCCACAATGGGAGGGGGCGCCCAGGTCTGGCAGGAGCTCCAAGCCTGGTCCCAGTATGACTACCTGGTTCCCCAACTCAGTATCAGAATCTAAGTTAACTCCAAAGGAAGACCCTGGCACCTAAAGAGCCCAACTTCATCTCTGCCCCACAACCCCATCCCTCAGAACTTGTCCCCTGTATGTTCTGCCAAGGGACATTCCCTATAGAGACTTCTGGGCATCACTGTTTTGGACTAACCCTTACTAGCTATCCTTTATAAGCCATTCTGGGCCTTTTTGGCACACCCAACCCAACGAATGAGGACACATAGGATAATCCAGCCAGGGGAAACACTGCTACTCACATGGCCCCCTTGTCCCTGGACCTGCTAATATAAATCCTCTCCCATGGCAAGAACACTGTGGACATGCTAGATACACTCCTAGATTCATGGCTCCTAAACACAGTAGGCCCTGGCACTAGAAGTGTTCTGTAGTGACAGGTTCCAAAACTAGCAGGTCTACAGTCAGCTCTAGGGCTCTGGCTAGGTCTCCCCAACTGTGAAAAGATCAGGTAAACGTGATTGAAGGCTTTTCAACAAACTAGTTGGGACTCTGTTCATATGCAAAAGTGAAAATAAGGTTCAGAAAAACAACAGCTCTGGGGGACATAGTGTCTAAGTGGCATGGCTCTGCTGCCCCAAATTCACTGTTCCCCACAGATGACCATGTGGGCAACATGAAATGGGATATACAAGGGTCCTTGAATACTCTGCACTCCTGAATCTATGCTTCTATGCCTGGGACTCTGCTGGGAACAAGAACTATGGGTTGGAAGGTTTGCTTTTGACTTGAGGGAGGGTCGGCTGCCCCCACAACTAACTGATGATTGTTCTGTGGCATGCACAGACAGAGAACCAGTCTCTAAACAAGCATGCATGGGTCTGTGCCTCTGCAAAGCTGTCTCTGTGCTATTCTAAGAATGGATCAGTGAGGGACAGTCCTAGTCCACAGCTCAGTATCAGTCAGTGTCACTGGATCATATTGCATGAAAAAAGGCTGGCTCTCAGAAGTTCACAAAGGCACTTATAAAATGGGCTGTCACTTTATAGCAGTTCCCTCAAACAAAAAGGAAGAGTTGCCCTCCCCGCCCACCCTGCTGCATGGACCCAACCAAGAGAAGGCATGTTCTCCTTCTGTGTTTCCATCTCATTTGCTGAACCCAGTCTGACAATGCCAAACTAGGCCCCAAACTAAAGAGAAAATGGGAAAACAGTCTGTGAATCTTGCTATGACTTTTGTCACTTGGTGTTTCAAAATAGGTCCCATTGTAATTACAGCTTAGCCAGACAAAGACCCACAGTGGACCCATCCCACATCCCCCACAGGGAGTGGGGGCCTCACAGCTGGGCTACTGCAGAAGATGCAGAAGAGAAGGTCTGCTCTCTAGCACTTCATTTCCCAAGCAGATCAGCAACCACAGCTATAAGCCACTCATACTGTAAAGCTCGTCCAAGAAAAGGGCCACTACAAAGACACCCTAAACAGGCTCTAACAGTAACTGGGGATGGTCTAGCAAGCACCAGGTCAGGCAAGGACCATTTGCTGCCATGGAAGAAAGAGTTGGAAAAACCTGACGAGGACAGTGCCATCTCCCCTCAGCGTGAAGCCAGCTTCTGCCTGGGTCCCTTCCTGTCCTTCTCAGGCTCAGGCAGGGAGGTACAATGCCAGTGGCAATGCTCATAGTCCTGAATCTTGGAACTGGCCAGGACATACTGCCATAGGTATGGGGGACACACGAGTGACTGACTCAGATACCCCAGGTCTTAGTGGAGACCTGGAATTCTGTGACTGAAGTTCTGAGAAAACACCAGTTGTGTAGGTGCTTGGGGCAATGAGGAGGTCTGAATGGCAATGCAGAGTAAGAATTCTATAAGGAGCTAGGAGAGGTAGCCACAGTCTCCTTCTGAACCTCTAAAGCCCAGGTAGATAAGGCCTCAGCAGGGATCAAATGACTGTGTAGGCGGGCAAATACCCAGGAACAGATCCCATGTCTGTAGGGGGAGTCCATGCAGCCCTATCAGAATGAACTCCTGGGCAATGATGCTCAGTGTCTTCAAGCATCACTAAAGCTATGCAGTGGTCCTTCCTTGTGCCCTTTTGTTGGAGGGATCTATGCTCTCCTCCCTGGCTGAAGTGTTGACCAGTGGTGTTGGAAGGGGCACCATGATGAGTACCTCAGCAGCTTGCCAGAGGATGTCCACGTTCTTATTCTTGCGTGCATGGACGTTCTGTCCTAGAAACCGCAGCAGCTCTGGCAGGCAGGTCTGACTCCGAGATCGAGGTAGACCTGGAAGAGACAAGGAGTCCATGGGAGAGGGAACCATTCAAAGATACCACTGCTTCACAGCAGGTACAGGAGGGAGGTGTTTGGCAGATTTGAACATGGTCCCCAGGATGCTGAGCCCTGTTCCCTTCACTGCTATTAGTGCCACCATCAAAGGGCAGTGACTTTTATCTTTTGTTGGCTTTCCCAAGAAGCAGGAGAAGGAGTTGCCAAAGGAACGGTAATTACCCAGGCTCCTTGCCCCCCCAAGGAGCAGTGAGAAACAAGTGAGGGTGAGCTGCCTGGTTTCCAAAGCAACATCAAGATGCTTGAAGCAATGGATCTTGACTAGCGAGCTAGTGGATGGAAATCTTGGGAGAATCTGGAAGTGCAGCCTCTTATGAGAGACCTCAACTCACACTTGGAACAAATTTTGAGTGGCTCAGGGATCCCTAACCCCACTAATCCTAACAGCCCCTCTCTTCTACTGTGGAAGTTTCCAGGCTCCCCTTGCAGGACCTCCTGAGCCCCCAGGTCATACTGCTTCACCCAAGAAACCTGGAACAAAAATCAAAGACAAGGAAACCACTTCTAAAGGTACTGTGGGATTTTCAAACACTGGTATCGTTAGAGAGCAGAGCCTCAAGGTCATGACCGAGGAAACATGTCTGAGTCCTCCAGTCAAGTGCACTCCTACAGCACAACCTTCCTTTGGTGCACACAGGCTCCTGTGTGAATCTGCTATGCATCCTCATTTGGAAGATGAAGCAGAAACAGAAGGGAGAAGCCTTCTGCCTGTGAGGCCTGCAGTCTGCAATGCAGGCTGTGGAAGCCCAGAGGGGAGCTTCATCTTGGTCAGGGCACTCATCCTCCAGAGGAGAAAAATGATCTTACCTCCTAACTGCCAATCAGCTGCAGCCTCTCCCTGGCCTAACCTGCAACCTTCGTTTTAGTGCCTGTCTGACCACTGTGGGGCATGTGGACATGGCATGTCCAGGTGGAAGGAGCCTATGATTCTGGGAAGCACAGTTTACCAACCCTCCCTGGGACTTATGGGCACATGGACTACCTCCCCTGGCTTCCTAGCTTCTGCTTCTTTGGACTTCCTCATTCCCTGGACTTTATTCTGGATCTGCTTTTGTACCTCTGGGGGTGGAGTAGGGGCTCTGGCAACACCAGAAACTATCCACTGTCCACAATGTTGGTGGCAGGACAGCACTCGCTAATGCCCCATTCCCCCCATCCTTGGAGTAGCACTGGCCCCTCCATCAATGTCCATCCTAGTTCTCTGGTTGATGATCTTGTCCCCACAAGGCTATAGCCTGTCTCTCCTCTTACAGCAGTAAAGAAAGATGCTAATGGGATCGGTGTGGCTCCTGGGGAGACACACCCTCCAGACCTCAGTGTTCTCATTTGTCAAGTGTGTGTGTGTGTGTGTGTGTGTGTGTGAGAGAGAGAGAGAGAGAGAGAGAGAGAGAGAGAGAGAGAGAGAGAGAGAGAGAGAGAGAGAGAGAGACAGAGAGAGAGACAAGCTGCTATGGAGCAGAGCAGATAGTCTTCATGAGAAGTGAGCCAGAGCCCCTGGCATATGGCAAGCACGTGACAGGCCTGTTTTTAATAATGAACACTAAGGAAGGATTGGAGGACACCTCACTGATGACCTACAGTTCAGTCCTGGGAGGGACTAGAGGCTAGAGACACTCCTGGAACATATGTGTGCTGGCGAGTTTTATGTCAACCTGACATCATCTAGATAGAGTTGTTTAGGAAGACAGAACCACAGTTGAGAAAATGCCTCCACTAGACTGGCCTGTGGGCAAGCCTGTGCTGCACTGCCTTACTGATAACTGATGCTGATATGGGGGCCATCCCACTGTGGGTGATTTCACCCCTGGGCTGCTGGTCCTGAATTCTCAAAGAAAGCAGGCTGAGCAAGTCCTGGAGAATAAGCCTGTAAGCTACCCCTCCATGGCCTCTGCATCATCTCCTGCCTTCAGCTCCTCCCCTGACTTCCTTTGATGATGGACTATGATGTGAAAGTATAAGCTGAAACAAACCTTTTTCTCCCCAAGTTGTCTTTGGTCATGGTGTTTTATCACAGCAATAGAAACCCACATTAAGATACTATGAAAGTATCCACATGCTTAAGGCAATGTGCTTAAGGTTCTCAAAGTGCTTAGGTGGAGAACCTTGCAGGCTGTCAGAACTTTGCAGTGTGCCTCAGTCCCTGACCATGCCATACCAGCAGCAGGTGAGGGCCACAAAGGAAACAATGTTTCAGGCGACACTCTTGCCTTCCTGGGGCTGCCTGTAGCCTGTGTCCCCTCTCTCAGGCTAACCAGCACACTGGGAAGCCCAAGCAGAGGCAGCTTTTTCCCATTTCCCAAATGAGCACTGCCAAATGAATGGCAATGCCTTCTCCTGGGTCCTTCTTAACTGTCTAGGAACATAGGTTTCACAGGCAGGCGATCCTTCCTCTCCCTTCTTGTGATTCACAACAATGAACACAGAACAGTATGTGGGGCACTGAGACTGCTGCCTGGCTCATCAGTGGCCTGCAAGTGCTCTCTGCATCGCTGTTTCATCATCAGTTCTCAACTCTAGGACCATCTCACCTTTTCACAGAACGCAAAGGAAACCTGCTTATATGCTCAGTCAGTATCTGTTCCTTTTTGGACCCACCCCACACACGTGAAAATGAAACTTATATCTAGTAGAGGACAGGTGTCTGTGTGCTCTGTGTGGTACCCAAAGAGACAGGGGCTGTCTCACTAGGGATAAATATGCAGAGGCTCAGAGGATTTGCTGAGACGAAGTTAGAAGACTTGCGCTATAAGTTCGGCTGAGCAGCTTGGGTGTCTCCTGAGTGCTATGGCTGCCAGAACCTTCTCTGAAGTATCCTCACATGGAGAACAGAACTGTACATGAGCACAACACGGAATTCCACTGCCTCTGGGGGACTGTGGCAGGGCCATCTTGCCCACAAACACTCAGTGTAAAGTATCTTTTCTGCATCTTATTCTACACGCCAGGGACAGAAATACACAACAGCTCATGCAGAACCCTTGGACTGACTCCAGGAAACCCCAGTGCTCCCAGCAGGTACACACAGTCTGCCATGGAATGGGTCAATGTGAGGCAGAACACAGTGTCATGCATAGCAGAAGAGAATCAACTGCAGAAGAGGGAGGCAGGATTCAGCACCATGGAAGGCTTCAGGGGAGGGACTCGAGCTAGGTGACTAGGATGCCAGGCACATATGTGAGGGGAGAGAAGGAACAGCTCAAATACAGCCATTAGGGTTCTGTGTACACAGTGATTTGCACAACAGTGCAGTAGGATGATGGGCAGCATACAAGAGAGAAAGCAGAAGGCTGGAGCTCAGGCCTCCAAAGTGAAGACTGCACAAGCAGTGTGGAACACAGTGTGAGCGAAGGAATACTCACAGTCCTCCGGCAAAACCTCCTTAAACTGCTCAAAGTAGGAATTTAGCCGCACCAAACTCTCTACGTTGATGACTTCTTGTAAGGATGTGTCTCCAAACCTTGGGGAGAATCAGGTCATCAGTAGAAGGGCCATGTCATCAACCTCTAACAAGTTGAAAGCTGCAAGAAATATCTATGAGGATCGAGTCTCCTAAGTAGATAACCTTCAAGTCTAAACCCCAAGTCTTTCTTTCCTTCCTGAGGATGAAGCCATCCTTACAGCACCGGGAACAAATTTCACAAGCAGAAACTACTGTGACTCACTACAAGTAACATCTAAGAGTGAGGTGCCTAAGAGTACACTGGTACAGGCTCCATGCTTGCAACAGTTTGGTAAGAAGTCTCTCCAGACAAGCTCACATGTGGAAGGCTTGGACTCTGGGTACCAGTGAGAGTGATTGGATCCTGAAGACTCACTGGTAAGTTTCCAGCTAAATGCTCTACTGGTATGGGGCAGACACTGGGGGCACATCTTTGAAGGGCTGGCCTCGTCTTCTGACCCTTCCTGTCTCATGCACACCATGGAGTAAGCTACTTTGTCCCACCATAGATATGAGCTCTACATCATGATTTTGTGCCTTGCCTTGCACAGGCTGAGGAGCAATGGAGCCAGCGACCATGGCCTGAAACTTGTGAAATCATAAGCCAAAATAAATCTCTACTTCTTAAGCTTTCTATCTTTTTAAAGGTATTGCCACAGCAGCAACAACAACAACATGACCAACAGCATCAGACTCAGAGACTGAAGAGTCCACTGTGTGTCACAGGCTCTCAGCTTAGAGTTCTTGTGTCTTCCTGTCTCAAAGATACCCAGGAAAGGGACCAGCAGTGCAGGGAGCCAGGAATAAGGAGATTGTGCTGGGATCTGAAGTCACCCTCTGCTGTATGAACACTAACTGTCCCTCTGGGTTGGGCTAGGGCCTTTGCTCTTTTTGAATTAAGGTGGGCTTGACCTATGCCCACTACATGTTGCAAGAATGACTATACCAAATACATGAGGTAAGTAATGAAGAGATGGATGCTACCTGCAAGGAAGCGCTAAACAGTAAAAAGGGGGGGGAAAGGCCCTTCAGTTGTACAGTCTGAGACCTGGGCCCTCAGCCCAGCCCATCACTCCCCAGCTCTATTCCCTTCCAGTATTAGCCTCAGAGGTAGTACTCCCTCCTACTCAACACAGACAACCCAGCCTGGTGTCCACACAGCTTTGTGTCTAATAGGTACCTGCTCCCTCGGGGTCTGGGGACATCTTCCCATTTTGTGCAGATTCCCTTCATCTCAGAAGCAAAGCAAGTGTGCTGCTGGAGCACACAAACAAGCCACACCCAGACTGCTCACTCCTCAACTCCACCCAGCATGCATTCTCACCTCTACCCTCTTCTCTGCTCACTGCTCCTGGACTTGTCTCAGTCCTTACCAGAAACTGCTTAACAGCGGCTGAATACAGGGAATGTCACTCTCACGCTCCTGGGGCACCTTCAGCTGTAGCAGGAGGCCCACTCTCCTCAAAGGAGATCCTTCTAGCTCATGCCTCAAGGGGGCTACTTCTTGCATTGATTCCTTAGCTTGGGCCTCCAAACACAACCTTCCCCACTGTCCTGAGCTCAGAGAAGGCACCAACCCACCTGTCCAATCTAGAAGCCTCAGTCTACTTACTGTCCATGCTCCTTACATCATTCGCCAGTTGGTCCCTTCTCAGATCACTAACACCGTGCTCCACCTATCCAGATGCATAACACTGACCTGTAGCCTAGCCTCTTCAGCAACGTCTTCACGTTTCACCTCAATCCTTTCTACCCATGGCCAGCAATTTGACCTCCTTAACATGTAAATCTGATCGTACCTTGTTCTACCAAAAGATGTACAACATCTTCCAGCAATCACAGTGTATTTCCCAAGATGAGGTGAGCCCACACCCACAGCTCCATGGACACCGAACACCAGTGCATAGGCAGCAGGAGAGTGGCACACACCTCTCAGCCAGTGTCTGTTGCTCATTGATGCCCACGTTGAAGAGGACTGGCTGCACCCGCAGCAGCATGCCACTCTGGATCTCTCGGGGCAGGGAGTCAAACAGTGGTCCTGGCAGAGGGATCCGTACATTAAAGCCATCACTAGTGGAGAGAGGGAAAGTAGGGGTGAGGTCAGGACACTGAGAGTAGGGGATAGACCCAAAGCATACTTCAGAGCCTTGGGTGACACTCTGGCTACCGTGGCTCAAGTGCCTACTCAGACCTTAAAGGAGAAATTATGAAATTAACATGGGTAGGGGGAAGGCTGTATGCCATGTTTTAAAAGATTAAAATAAAATAAAATAAAAGCAAAGTAGAATGTGTCCTATGAGGCAAACACAAATGAAGAACATTGCTCTTGACTGAAGTATTTAAAAAATGATTATTTTGGGCCAGGCATTGGTGGCACACACCTTTAATCCCAGCACTCAGAAGGCAGAGGCAGGTGGATTTCTATGAGTTTGAGGCTACACTGGTCTACAAGAACTAGTTCCAGGACAGCCTCCAAAGCTACAGAGAAACCCTGTCTCGAAAAACTGAATCAAAAAAAGAAGATTATTTTACCGGTTTCCAGTGATGACTGGCAGCATGTCAGTTGATGCATTTGAAGTGGCCTGAGTGACTTTAAAGGTCACATTCCTCAAGTCCATGATTCCAAGGCTCATGTCCTCCAACATGGCTAACTCTTCTCCTGAGAGGAGATGATAAAGAGAAAGGGGTGATGTGAACAGTTGTGAACAGAGGGCTAAGGGCATGGATGGGAGGACATTCTCTGAGCCCCTTCCCCTTGACTCCATGCTCTGTGAGCCAATGTGCTATTGACTACTTAACAACACTGCAAATGTAGCTTGTAGAATTGGGCACCACCCCGCTTAAGATTTTTTGTGCATGGCACCTGAGAAGCACACACCATCTCTTCACGGATGGGAAGAAAAACAGTAAAATAGCTTTTCTGTGGCCAATTGGTCCACCACCCATGGCTGGATACCTCATCAAAAACCTATAATCTAACGAGATTGGGTGCATTCAGGGTGGTATGGCCATGGAAGAAGAATGCCAATAGATCCTTATTTATCACTCTGCGTAAAACTCGAGTCCAAATGGATCAAAGACCCCAACATAAAACCAGATACACTGAACCTGAAAGAAGAGAAAGTGGAGAAAAGCCTCAAATGCATTGGAACAGGAGACAACTTCCTTAATAGAACACCAGTAGTATAGGCACTAAGATCAACAATCAATAAATGGGACCTCATGAAACTGAAAAGTTTCTGTAAGGCAATGAATACAGTCAACAAGACAAAATGGCATCCCACAGAAATGGAAAAGATCTTCACCAACTCCACATCTGACAGTGGGTTAATATCCAAATATATAAAGAACTCAAGAAGCTAGATATCAAAATACCAAATAATTCAATTAATAAATGGAGTACAGATCTAAACCGAATTCTCAACAGAGGAATCTCAAATGGCTGAGAAACACTTAAGGAGATGCTCAGCATCCTTAGCTATCAGGGAAATGTAAAACAAAACTTACTTTAAGATTTCATCTTACACTTGTCAGAATGGCTAATTAGGATCAATGACACAGAGACAATTTTTGCTGGAGATGATGTGGACCAAGGAAAATACTCCTCCTTTGCTGGTGGGAGTGCAAACTTGTACAGCCAATTTGAAAATCAATATGATGAAAATCAATATGAGGTAAATGGTAATCCATTTACCTCAAGACCCAGCTATATTACTCCTAGGTATATACCCAAAAGATGCTCCCCTATACCACCAGGACACTTGCTCAACTATGTTCATTCAAAGCAGATTTATTCATAATAGCCAGAAACTGGAAACAACATAGATGCCCCTCAACCAAGAATGGGTAAAGAATATGTGGTACAATTATACAATGAAGTATTTACTCAGCTGTTAAAAAAAAGTAACAACATGAAATTTACAGGCAAATGAACAGAACTTGAAAAAAACATCAAGTGAGGTAACCCAGACCCAGAAAGACAAACATGGTATGTATTCACTCAAAAGTGGATAATTAGCTATAAAAGATAATCATATTACAATCCACAGACTCCCAGTAACAAGGAGGGCTCAAGGGTTGGGGGACGCATGGATCACCCTGGGAAGGGTAAATAGAACAGATATCTCAAGTGGTCTGGGGATCAGGTGGGGAAGGATGGAGGGAGAGTGTTCTGGGAGAAACAACTAGAATTGGGGGGGAGCATTTTAGGAACAAGGTATAAACCTACTGCAGTGGAAACTCCCTGGAATCCATGAGTGTGACCCTAGCTAAGACTCCTAGCAATGGGGGATATGGAACCTAAACCAGCCATCTCCTATAACCAGGCAAGACTTCCAGTGGAGAGATTGAGTTATCAACCCAGCCACAAAACTTTGGACCTACAATTTGTCCTGCCTTAAAGATACACTGGGTGGTACAGAAATTCTGGGAGTGGTCAACCAATGAATGACTGGTCCAGCATGAGACCCATGCCATGAGAGGAAGCCCACATCTGACACTGCCTGAAGGGCCAGGATCCAGAGGATGGATGGCCCAGAACCCAGGATAGAACCAAACATGACTGAAAAAAAAACACACCATGACCAACAACAATGAAATGATTATTAATGATATTCTGCTACACATATAGATTGATGCCTAGCCTAATAGTTGTCAGAGGGGCTTCATCCAGCAACTGATGGGAACAGATGCAGAGACCCATAGCCAAACATTAGACAGAGCTCAAGGAATCCTGTGGAAGAGAGGGAAAAGGATTGTTAAGAGCCAGAGGGGTCAAAGGACACCACAAGAACACAGCCCACAGAATCAACTAAGCAGGACTCAGAAGGACCCACAGAGACTGAAGTGATAATCACAGAGCCTGTATGGGTCTGACCTAGGCCCTCTGCATATATGTTATTGCTATGTAGTTTGGTCTTCTTGTGGAACTCATAACAGTGGGAGCAAGGCTGTCCCTGACATTTTTGCCTGCCTTTGGAACCCCTTTCCTCCTACTGGGTTGTCCCATCCAGCCTAAATATGTGAGGAGATGCCTAGTCTTAACTGCCAACAACCCTGATATGCCAAGTTTGGCTGATATCCCTGGGAAGCCTGCCCTTTTTTTGAAGGGAAATGGAGGAGTGGATTGGGAGGAAAAGGGAGACGGACAGAGAGGAGAGGAGGGAGGGGTTGTAGTATATGAAAGAATAAATAAATTTTAAAAACATAATCCCAAGATGAAAAAAATACTTTAAAAAAGTCTGAGAAGAAGAGTTTCCCTAAAAGGCAATTTGGAATCAGCTTTTAAGTTTCTAACCACATCTTTCCCTTCACCAGCAACTCTCCTTCTCAGCTAGAGAAAGGAGCGCATATAATTACAAATGTCTTCAGTGCCACTGCACAAAAAAATTTAGTGGGGGTAATTCAGAAGCAACCCAAATTATCATCCATATACACTTGAAAGACCTTCAGGATAACCAAGGGGTATGCTTCACTATGCAGATTATCACCTAGTTCTTCGTCACATATCCTGGTGACATTTGGGCTCATTTAACATTTGGAAGGAAGGGGGTAGAGGCACAAATGAAACCACCCTTGAGGCCCTGGGTCAGTAGTCACACCCAAGCTGGGGTCTCACCATAGGTGCTCAGCAGGCTTTCAAACTGGGCCAGAAGCCCGATGGTATAGAGCTGGCGCAGGAAGCCATCATCGTGCAGGCAGTTCCTCAGCTTGATGATGAAGCCGCAGATGAGGGCTGTCAGCTGTGGAGAGCACAGGGGACGGTGTGTAGAACAGGCATTTTTACCCCAGGCAGTAACCAGTACATGCCCTGGTCCCTTTGCTTCCACTGCTCAAGGATCACCAGCAGCATCTCTTATCCCTCGGGGATGGGCTAGGGGGTGGGACCACAGTAATCAAAGGCTATGGGAAGGGTGGTACACATAGGCTTGCAGCACCTGTCAAAGATGAGCTTGATTTGGGCTCAGCTTCAGACATGACGTGCTTGGGGTTGTTACCGAACTGAAATGTTTTGGAAGCTTAGAATCAATTCCCAACAAGGAAAGGGCTATCTACTCAGATCTCCAGCAACCCAGTCTGGAAACAAGAGTGAATAAAGCTGCCTGGTTTCCTTAGGGAGGTTTTCTGAGGAACCAAACAGGCTTCCCAGCATCAGTGGGGGAACTACAGAGCACCAGGCCCCTAACAAGCTACTCACATCATTAGTTCTGGTACTGCATCTTTTAACTTGGGAAAATCATCTCAACTCGTCACTGAATGGTAACTGAAATCTTTAAATGGAGCCCTGTGATAAGCCACAGAACTTTAGTGCCTGCTGTTTCATCTGCACTGACAAGCACCCACGAGACCCTTCATCACATCCCTTATAGAGAGAAAGAAGGTGACAAGGAGGCCTTTGCCATTGCCCTGCTTGGTGTTGGGCTCTTCTGTCAGAACTAGCTCTTCAGGAGGAATAAATACTCATCGATGAGGTGTCTCCTTCCTAGGCCTCTCTATTAAGTTAACTGAAGAGCAACAGGCTGGGGAAACAAGGCCACCTGCGCTTTTCACAAGTTAGGGGGGAGAACAGGGCTGCCTGAGTCTGTTTTCTCTAAGGTAGGCGGTGCCCATGACAACCCTTATGTCCTCTGGGGGCTTACAGTTTGGCAGAAGACGACATCACGGCGGTACTGCAGGCTCAGGTATGAGGCAATGGTGGGGGCACTATCCTGCATGAGCAGGAAGACCATGGCCTTCTTGGCCTTGTCACTCATCATGGCCACACAGTCTGTGAGGGTGGTCAGCAGAGGGTAAAGGGCTTCACTCCATTCACCTGCACACGAGTGAAGGGCTTGTTAGAATTCCAAAGAAAGGCTGCAAGAAGCAAGTCCTGTAAAACAGCAAGCCACCTACCCCTAACCAATGTCCCATCCTTCCTCTAACACACCCTCAGCCCCTCTATCTGACCTTGCTTGCCCCACTATGTGGCCTGGAAAAGTAGCACTAAGTTCTGCCCAGAGCCAATTCTGCTCCATCCCTCTGCCTGCGTTTGCTGCAGTAAGCTAAAGCAGTTCTGCTCTGGTGTCATCTACACACACTACACGCCCTAAAACTAGAAACCCTTCCTCAATGGGCATGACTGTGGCTGTTGAAGAAAACAACAAAAGGAGCTTCTGCAGGTCATGACAAGGCCACAAGCATTCTGTGTGCAACAAGAGCCAGTCTTCTTCTACAGCATGGTGGTTCCTGTACTCCACAAGGAATGCCACAGACAGGGTCTATGTCATGGCCCTTCTCACAGCAAAGTGCCAACTCTGCTCCTGTCACCTCCTCTGTACTCACTCTGTTCCTCAAACCCCACTTCCCTGCTTGATGTCAACTATTTCCAGCCTAGTTTTCTTTTAGAAATGTGAGGGAACTTTGACCCTGCACCAAAAGAGCCCTTTAAAAATAGAACCTCATAGGGGAAGAGCAGGGTTGGGGGCAGCTTTGGCTCTGCCTTTGTTTCCTTCCTTCTTAGAAGACATCAAAAAAGACATGCCATGTCCAAAATTAGGCATCAGCCCACCCTACTGGCTGAAGCCAGCACTCCAAACAAGCTCAGGCAGTGCCCATCCTGGGGGAGGATGGAGTGCAGGCGCAACTGCCCTGCCAGGGGGAGCCGTGGCCTTTCACACACAGAGCCTGGAGACCCTAAGACAGGGGAGACTTGCTCTGCTTGCTCACCAGCTGGCTAGCACTTTAACTCCAAGAATGTGTGGAGGAACGTGCCCACACTCAATGCCAGGCCAGTGTGGATTAAATACACAAAACAGTTCAGGGCTGGATATGATCTAACAGGATATGCAGGCACACTGCATATGTGGACAAGAGTTATGTCTGTAATGGAAAAAAAAAGCTTAAATTTAGAATCTAAAGCAGAAAGGTCTTAGCAAACATGACACAGTGATAAAAAACACTGGACTGAGAAGTGGAAAATATGAGTTCCATGCCTGGTCACTGAGTAGTGGTGAACACAGGCCAGGCCCTGGACACCTCGGCCATGTGGTGCCTTTTTGGGAAAATCAGAGAGAAGCACTAGACAGACTCCCAGACCTCACTCTCCCCCTGAACTCCTCAGAAACCATGTTTCCTGTTTCTTTGAAGAACTCTGTCAACAGAGTCTATCAAAAATGGTCAATGATGGCCGGGCGTTGGTGGCACACGCCTTTAATCCCAGCCCTCGGGAGACAGAGGCAGGCGGATCTTTCTGAGTTCAAAACAGCCTGATCTACAGAGAGAGTTCCAGGCTCCCAAGCTACACAGAGAAATCCTGTCTCAAAAAAAAAAAAAAAAAAAAAAAAAGGCCAATGACACCTAGAGACTATAGCAAATCATTTGGGAATGGTACAGAGAAAATGCTAGTGCATGCTAGTGCATGCCTATAGTCCCAGGGCCTGGGAGGCTGAGGCTGGAGGATATCAAGTTCAAGGCTAGTCTGGACTACATACTAATATCCAACCTCAAAAAATAAAAACAATCAAGCTCCCTTAGTCCCCCAAATACTACTCGTCAGTAAGAATTGAAATGCTTAGATCAAATGCTGCCATTTTTACTTTGCTTTTCCAATAATCACACATATACAATTCATTGGATAATCATGGCCATTTTAACCTGAAAACAGAGTATCAAGTTCTGTTCAACTAAGCCAAGCTTCCCCAATATGATCTTTTTACTTTAACCACTTTTTTTCAGAAATGAAATTCATATAAGAATGATTTATTTGCTAAACTAGAAAAAAAAGAGTATAGAAGAAATTGCTAAAAGGCTAGGAAAGTAGGTGACGTGAAACTGCAAGAGGGCAAGTGTGACATCTTCCCAGATGGCATCAGACAGGTCTGGATGGCTGAGTTTAGTAAGGGCACCAACCACCATTTCCAGCATTATCCACACAGAGGGGAAGTGGGCTCAGAGGCTAAGACTCCTTCTAAAACACAAACAGGACGGGCACCTGTATATATCTGACTGACTCTCAAACCATTATCTTTAGTAGTCAACCTGCTTCTACTGGGGAGGCAGCAGGAGTTAGGGGATAATAGGTGTTTTGAGTATGAATAGAAACTCACAATTTAAAAAAAATCCCAAGCCAAATTGATATCAATAGCAGCACATGGTATCTACCCAGTCCTGTCAAATAAAAATGGCTGGGATGTTGAAGTTGGTAAAGGGTTTTCAATGTGCTATCTCAAAAGGAAAGACTACTACTTATTATTATTATTATCATTATTATCATTATCATTATTATTATTATTATTATTATTATTATTATTATTATTATTAAATTAAATCAGGTCAAATAGGCAATGTCCCAAGTCCCACTTTTAGGGGGGTAAATTCCTCAACTACCTACTAACCTGTGATGCCTGCTGCCTAGACAGCCCATGGTCCATACTACTTCAGATAACTTCGAATACTCTTCCAATCCACAGTCTGCTTTTGCTTTTTTGTTTTTTAAATTAATCCATCAGTATGAACAGGGAATGAGAGACAGAGTATATGTGTGTCTGTATGTATATGACCATGTATAGGTGTGTGCATCTACGTGTGAAGACTAGAAGTTAATGTTTAATGTCTTCTTTTATTGCTCCTGTATTACTTTTTGAGATAGGGTCTCTCAATGAACTGGATGCTCACCAACCAGCTAATCTCCTGGCCAGCCAGCCAGCCAGCCAGCTCTGGGGACCAGACTGTTTCACTTCCCTCCCCAGTGTCGGACTTACAGGCATGCTCTGCCACTCCTGGCTTTTCATTTGGGTGCTGGGAAATCTGAAATCAGATCCTCATGATTACACAGCAAGCACTTTACCCATCATGTAATCTCTCCAGCTTCTGAACTAAATATGCAGTACAGGACCCCTGGCAGGGAACCATTTTTGTCCATTTAACATCAACTGTGGAAAAGCCACCAGTGCTCCCTAAGTGGTGGAAGAATTCTATAAGTCAGAAAGAAACCAGAGCTGTTACAGGCTCACAGGCCACTCCTTCTGGTCCTCACTGCTGGCCACGGTCCCAGACTTGCAGGCAAGAAGAGAGCAAGGTTAGCTGTGCATCTACTGAGGCTCAATGACCCTGAGGGCTCATTCATGACACGGGGATCTAA
This sequence comes from Cricetulus griseus, assembly GCF_003668045.3. NCBI lineage: Eukaryota > Metazoa > Chordata > Mammalia > Rodentia > Cricetidae > Cricetulus > Cricetulus griseus. The sequence continues at coordinate 10,834,510 of NW_023276807.1, forward strand.
GATCCACGTAAGGTTCCTACACTGACGTTTGAGGAAAAAGAACAATAAAGGGTTTGAAAGCAAACTGGGAATGTATGATGAGACCAGTGAGATACTGACTTCATTGCCATTCTGGGATTACTGCCAGGTGGTCACAGTAAGTGAACTCATGGCACTGTGTCAGTGGGCAAAAATGGATCCACAAACCCTGTGTTCATCATTTGCTGTACTCTAGATATAAAGTGGATATTTTTCCATCTTAGATCTACTCAGAAATATACAATCATTGGCCTGATCATATAGCTGATTTTTTTAGAGTAAAAAATTGTTTTGGGGAATAGAGGTGAATGCACACTGTGAGAAAACCACAAGCCATATACAGGAAGCTCATTAGGAACTAGGTCAGGGGTTGGCACACCCTACAATAGTCTTCATAGACTAGGAGGGCAACAGAGTGCCTCTGCACCAGCTCAAAACATTAGTTGATAGACAATAAAATACTATAAATACAGGCTGTGACCAGGATTTAGTCCAAGACTGTAGTTTGTCAATCTCTGAGCTAGAAGCAGGGGCATTAGGTTCTCCATGAAAATGGAGCAGAAAGACTTCATTCTTAGCAGTGACCCCAACTGAGGCCCAGATCGGTGTCTGGAAAGAATTCTAAAGCTGCACCCAGAAGCTGATGCTCACCACCACACCCCAAGAGGATGCAAATCATCCACCTGTGCCTTTAAAGCTACATGCGAACGTTCGGGCAAATATACAGAAATAGTCACAAACACATAACTTTGTAAATCAGATCACCCGCCACAGGACCCAGTGCACTCAGAGTAAGTCATGTGAGAAGGCTTTAGGATGCAGAAGGGAAAATACAATGTGTCCAGCAGCCTGCTTCAGGCCATAATTCCCTCAGTCCCACAGGTCCCTCACCAAACCTCAAAACAAAGGAAACCCTAACACATTTTCCCAACTATGGGAAAACAAAACAATCTTAGATAAGTGAGCTACAAGTGCTACCTGAATATTTAAAAGACACCAGCAGGAGCCTTGATCAGAAACCACGTACCTGGACTGGACTCTTCAGGAGGGGGGCTGCAATCTGCACAGAAATGGAGGGCAACAGGGATGATTAAGGAGCAGCACACAGTTCAAACATGAGCAACTCAGTCTCAGAGCTACTGCGTCAGCAGCTTGCAGCAAGGTGGTTAAACATATGGAGAAGAGGCTTGGAACTAGAAGCCTCTTACTCAGTTTCCCAAGGGCATTTCTGCTGCTATGAGCAGCTGAGCCCTCTCAGTGGTGAACAACAGTGATTCACCAGACTCAACATCCATGTTGTTAACACTTCAACATAAAATGTTCAAGATGAGTGAACCAACATACACAATGCCACAGATGCCACACTGATGATGGTGCGGTGATGGAGCCCCATGTTAGCTTACAACATCAAATGACAGAGACTGACCAACAAGTCTGCATGTCAACTGTGGAGCCCACTGCCCTGACTTACTGGGAATCCAGAGTTCAAGGTCTACTGCTGAGCTCCAAACTGGTAAGGCCCAATGATAAAAAACCAATTATACCAAAAGAACCTATGCCAGTTGTTAAAATCTAATTAAACTAAATGTAAAAGCTGTATGATTTGGAAGATGGCTCCAAATTAGGAAACTCCTCCAGTTAGGCCATTCCCTCCAGCTGGGCTGCCCCTCTAGTCAGAATGTCCCTCCCAAGTTGCTTTTAGTCATGGTGTTTTATCATAGCAATAAAAACCCTAACAAGGACAAGAACCATGGACAAATGACTCACAAAGACAAACAGCCTGATCACACAACACACTAGCTCCTAAATTCTAAAATATCTAACCATCTTCTGCATCTGCAGAAAATATTTAAAGTTACAAACAAAATTATATATATTTCTTCTTCATTCCTGAAGTAGCCTCATTCAGACACAGTAGGCAGGTGATCTACCACTTAACTATATCCCTAGTCCTACAGATAAGTTAATATTAAAGAGAAATAAGCAATGAACTTTGAGAAAAAAATTAAACAGAAAAATAAGAACTAAACAGACATAAACTAGTTTGATGCATCGATCACAGGAAAGGTGGCAGCTGCACCCCCACCCACTGACAGAAAAGCAGATGATTGGGACAGTGCCCTGGAAACAATGTAGACAGGTAAGAGACAACACACAACACATGAAGGTTTTATCAGGAGAGTCTGGTAAAGGTGCATGATTCCACCTTCAATGGCCATAGACAAGTGAGAACTGCAGAGTCGTTACCACATGAACCCTAACCCTGACATCTTGGCTGTCCTTACTGCAGCTTAAAGCTCCCCAAGGAGAGGGAAGAGGCAGCAGAAGCCTGATGCACAGCCAGGGCTCAGATGATTTGACCTAAGGACTCTCCAGCTCTTACAAAGGAGAGGCACCGGAGAGGAGAGACCAAGGGTCCACCTGTTTTTAGACACATGAGTCCTTAGCCTTCTATCTTTCTTGAGGGCAGTATTCAACATGCCCTGTGTTGCTTTCTGAAGTATGCTGCTGCATGGCATTGTTCTACATTCAAGACCCCCCCTCGAAGACTGGTGTCAAACAGGTCAATCTACTTCATCTGCCATCTGACTGAGTTACAAGACCTGAGGCTACATGCTTATGCTGGATAAGAGCACACCCAGCCAATGAGAAGAGGCTACATGATTCTGCTGGGTAAGAGCACACCCAGCCAATGAGAAGAGCCTATGAGGCTGCAAGTTCTGCTCATCCAGCATTGCTCCTATAAAGCTCACTTAAAAAAAAAAAAATTAGTCTATCCATTCCCAACACAACAAAAATCATAGCACAGAGACATCTGCATCCTGCCCCCTCCAGCGTCTCAGGTTGGCTTATAAACCTGAAAAGACTTCACAGGCATGACACTGTGGCCCAGGAGGGCCCAGTCTGCCCATGGCAGCGATGCAGATTCAGTGGGCTCCAGTTGCATGGAAGGACGACAGGAGCCTCCACCCTGCCTATCTGCTGCTCTATGCATGTGGGCTCCCCCTGACATCCTGCACTGCCTGAAAGCCCTTCCTGTAGTCTGCCAGAGGGAGGCAGGCATGGAGCCAGAGACACAGACACACAGAAGTGATGAGGCACAGGTGGAGGCAGCGTGGGAAGCGTGGATGCATACGCACGTGTGCTTGGGTGAGGATGGCATGCGGCAGTGGGCATGGAGGAGGGGGCGTCACAGAAGGGGTCCTCCGGTTTGATCCAGTAGGCTTGGCTGTTCCGGTTACCTTTCTTGCTGGAGCAGGTGTTTGAACAGGGGAAAACGTCCTCACAGGCCTCCTCATGAAGACGCTCCTTCTGCAGCAGCTTGTCCACCCGCTGGATGATGCACTCCAGGCTCTTGTCCACGTTCAGCCACACTTTCTCCTTCAAACCAAGAAGACTGTTTGGGTCAGTGTGTGCAAAAGAAAAACAAGAACAGAACACAGCCTACTTCGTTTCTCTCTCAGTCCCAGCCTGATGATGTAGAAATCACCATTCAAGTCAGATTGCTTTTCAAAGACAATTTGCAACTTTTGGTCACTGACTTGAAAGCTTGGCAGACATTTGCTGCCAACTCTATGGAAGACAGACAGCCTTCCAGTCTCACCCAACAGGCCACAGGGCACTAAGAACTCAGGTCTTTTTTCCTCCTTCCATTGCAGGCCACCTACAAACATCACACACTGAGGTCTCCTGATGGACAGGAATGGAAACAGCTGGTGGCAGGGGGTGGGCGAGTTGGAAGAAGGAGACGGAAGGCTGGAAGTGAGCTGCAGAAACCCACACAGACCACTTTGCTGCTAATTAATAATTCAGTGCTTCACAGAATTCCTCTGAGCAGTAGCCCCAACAAATGACAAGTATGTGTTCCTTCCTAAAGAGACAAGGCTGCAGCTCTCTGGCCAACTCTGGAACAATGAAGTGACATGTCAGGTAGCAATGAGTCCTTGCATTGAACATAAAGAGCCCTAAAGAGTAAAGGATGAGCAGAGGGGCTGAGGAAGAGGAGAGTCCTGGCTCCTGGTACATGTCTGAAGATAGTCTACCTCTCAGCATCAAGTGGCCTACAGCCATCAGGGAAGCAGACCTGGAGCTTGATAATAAAGGAATAGTCTTTTAGGCACTTTGTGAGGGAAGACACAGCAGTAGTTCAAGTTCAACAGCAGGACAAGAAGCGGGAGCATCAGACTCACCCACTCCTCCTCATGCCAGTCCACCTGCAGGGAAGATCGGCTGCTCCTCCCTGCCCATCTGGCCATCAGGGTGTCCTGGTCATTCCGAAGCATCACCTGTTCCTCCTCAGTCGAGGTAGGGGAGGCCTTGGAAGCGATGTAGTCAGGCCGTGCTGCATTCAGGCCATGGATGGAGTTGGCCAGCAGCTTACAGTCACAGACAGTGACTAACTGCCGGGTCTGCAGGCACACACAAAGCAGGCTGCTACGCATTCTTGGAGAAGGAGACAGCCTAAGCCAAGGTTTCTGCCACCCACCCTGCTCCACAGAGCCTACAGAGTGGCATTCTCTAGGTTATCTAAATTCAAAGACAGCATGTGACCTGGCAGGGATAATCTCAGCAAGAATTTCCCAGTAAGACTAGAGGACACAGGGGTCTGCTTGAGATCTGTTTATCCCAGAAGTGGTCAAGGAAGAAGAGAAGGGACTGAGGATCCCATCTGACGTTTCCTGGCTCTGTTTGCCTTTGATCCTAGTTCACTAGAGAAAAGGGCTTGTACTCCAGCTTTGACAACATGGTGGAATGTGTCCCAGACTCCCAGGGGCTAATCCCCAGAAGTTACATATTACTTCTGTTTAACTACTAGAGCATTTTTTTTTTTTTTAATGCTCCAGGCTCTGAACTACTGAACTGCTGGCATCACACTTCCTGGTTTCACTGCTGACAACTATAACTTCCTTTCCCAGTGGTCCTGGTCTGTCTTTACACTGTGCAAACTCATGTGAAGACTACAACACATTCTGAGCAGGAACAACAGCTCCTACCCAGAAAATCAGGTGTGGATGGAGAGGTGTCATCAGAATCTGCGTGCAAAGGTAGAAGACTGAGTAACGGGAAAGAGCATCATCCATGAGAGGCAGATAGAGCCTCTCTCTAGTATGCGGATTTCTAATCAGGACTAAGTTATGGCTACACAGAACTTTTAAAATCCATTGTGTATCAGCCAATGAGATTATATTGTTCATTTCTTAAGTGTAAATAATTGCTACATAGGTGGTGACTGGGAAGTCACTAAGGAAGCTGATGTCTACGAGTCCCAAGAAAATGAGCGCAGATTTACTTGCTAGAAGACACATCAACACACTGGCCTCAAGCCACACCTGAGAGTCACAGCCTGGGCTCTGATCATGGGCAGATTCCCAAACTTCCCTGTGACTTGGTGGGAAGTGGACTTAAAAGAGAAACTTTTAAGGTCATCACAATGCCACTCTCCTAAGGTCAGCTCTAGGCATGTATGAGTGATCCTGGGTGGTCCAGTAGCTTCCAGAAACCCAAGGGACCTCTTTATCCCACATGCAACTGGGCAGCCCCTCCTACCTTGTCTGCCAAGATGGCGAGTGTCCTCTCAAGGCCAGTGGCAGACCTGTCCTTGGCTGCCCTGGAGAGCCGTTCTGCGTAGTAGCTAACTTGGGTTTTCAGGGTGTTGATCTGGGCAATAATCTCCTTGGCTCGGATGATGTCCTGTGGTATGTAGATTATGGACTGGCAGCTAGATGATGTACTAAAAGGAACAACAGGTCCTAAGGGGCTCTCCAAAAGCATCCGCCCCACCCACAACTAACCCTAAAATAAAGAGGTGTCTTCCTGTCGAAGCTCAGTCACTGATGGGTAAAGGTCAATCTTGGAAGATCCTTTTTATCTAAGGAGAAGTATAAAATATATACAGAAGACTAAGACTTTTATGTGTACTTGTACTTGTATGTGTCTGTATATTTACTACAAGCATGTACATGTCTATAAATACATTGGAATAGCACTGTAATAATTACCCAATGCTGGGGTCTTACCTAGGAATTTTATCTATTAACTTAAAAGCAGTCTTTCAGTAGAGATCTGGGGTCTGCTTACACCAGAAAGGATCAAATTACCACACTGCAATAGATGTTGGACTACACATTAAAACAAAACAAGAACAAAGAACCAAAAGGCATACCCTAACATTTGCTTCTTCATTTGGCCATCAGGGCCTTGAGACTTCCTGTGAGCAAGCCCACATCTTTTTCTTACATATTAACCACAGCAAGTTCCCAACCCTGGGATTCCTTGCTCTCTCCTGTCTCAGGCTGTCCTTATGTTGACACTAGCATTCCACAGCATTGCCATCCAGAGGTAGGCCCAACACCTTAATGCCTCTGAAACCCCAGTCCTTCCTCCTGCTTGCCCCCTCACCACCAAGCAGCATATGTATATGGGAACACAGTGTCAAAGTGCCAGGCCAGCTGCTGCCCAGTGTAATCAAGAGCCTCTGAGGGGGCAACTCCATATGCTCTAGCTTCATGGGTGGGGTCAGCATGTGTGGTCATCCAAAATGGCAACAATAAGCTTATGTCTCTTAGCTCAGGTCTCAATCAGTCAAACATTATTAATTTGTTTTTGAGCTCATCTGAGGATGCCTGAGAATCTGAGGGGGAGACATGAAAGTCACCAATGAAGAGGTCTCCTAAGATTTGAGGATACTGAGCTCTCTCTGGACAGAATATTGTCCCTTTCCTTTTTGAAATAAAGGGCTGGCCTTGAGTTCCAGGGATGAGGGGCAACATGGAGAACAGAGTATGACCCTCACCATACCCTACCCTACTTGTGGAGGTGAGAGTCACCTAAAACCTTTCCAGGGAGGCCCAGAAGCAAGTTAGGAAGAAACCACCACTGCCCTTACTCTTCTGGACTATGGGGCAAACATGCAAACACCACAAACCAAACTGCCCCAGAAAGAACAACCACCACCACCACCACAAGCCCACACACCACAACAACAACGATGGGTTTGCCAGAAGCACATGCAGCAGATGGCAACGGTGCGTTTGTGCAGCACCAGAGTCATTCCACAGCACTGCGTGCAGGAGCTGCTTTCCAATCTGCAATCTCTCTCCCAAACGAATAGCTGCCAAGTGGGCCAATCGGGTCTTAGAAACACATTTCAACAAAGAATGAAAAAATAGAACCTCTTCTTTCTGGCCCTCAACCTTTAGAGTCACATGTTCTATGTGCAGTGTGTGCAGGTCTACTGCTGCGTGTGACCACAGTTGTGCACACTCTGACAGGTGCACGCTGTTAGCCCACTCACCCTGTGCTCTAAGAAGGCATGTTACAGCAACAGCCCAAGGACTGACACATGGAAGCAGGTGGTGAAGGCACAAATGGGCAAGTTCAAGCAACTGCTCTCGGGGACGTCAGGAGTATGTAAATGCATGTACTTACTTAGCTCCCAAATCAGGAACCACACCATGGCAATGGGGTGGGGTGCAGAGACTCTACTGCCTTGTAGTAAACAGTCCTGGGTGGGTGAATCTCCATTCTACTCATTATCTGGGCTCCCAGCTTTTCCTGCAATAGCCCCAGGGGGCAATGGCCTATATGTGGTCCTTGGGCTTCATGTTAAACCCCTACCCTGGCCTGCTGACCCATACCTCCTCTCAGTGGAGGCCATGGGATACACAGGAATGCCATTTAAGCGTAAGTGGAGTACCCAACATGCAAAATAACTCTGGAAATGAAGGGGAAGGCTATGGAATTGCCCCACCCCCTGCTGCCAGATTTGGGTGTCCCCTTATTCCCAGGTGTGGGAAGGTCCCCACCTGTCTTAGAAATGCTTGGTATCCTGGGAGAAGAGAGCAAAAGGGTGGGAGTGATCATGATCAAGTCCTTCCTGAGATACAGAAGGTCTAGAGTCTTCAGTTAAGAAGGAACCTGAAGAACCCTCCAGAATAAAACACCTGAGTTAGAACTCACCAAGGGGCAGTGGAACCCCTGGCTCTCCATGTTATACTTTCACTGCTAATCCCTAAGGCCCTTAAGGATTTGACTCATCCTGCTATGGAAAAGAGTGAGCCTCCCTTCTGAAAAGTCCCAGGAGGGAAAGGGATAGAAATTCTGAGGGGACACTTCTATAACACAGCTGTGGAGAAAGGGGGGCCCTCCCAGATGCCTTCTTCCCTCCCTCAGGACTTCAGGGAAGGGCCTCTCAAGGGAAAACTGGTGATACCTCATCTTAGGTATGCCTGTGTATTCTCAGGACTTCAGGTCACTGTGTGTTCCCAGCAGAGCGCTGGCATCTCAACTAAGATCTAGCCAGAGCCCCAAAGCCTCCTGGGTCATTAGATCAAGGTGGCAGCATTTCTCACAGGGCTGTGGGGCCTAGTCCTGGTGAGCTGCTGGTTTGCCAGTCTGGGACTAAGGAATACAGCCTAGATAGACATGGTGACTTCTGGCTCCCGTCTAATTCTCTGGAGGAAAAGGTCTCTCAGCTGTTGTTCTGCTATCCAGTGGGTAAAACTGCCCTTAACAATACCATCATTAAAATCAGCACAAATTAGCAAGTATTATGACCATGTAAACTGGCTCCACCAGACAAGGGAAAGGCAAAAACCCAAAGACTCATAATTCTTGTAAAAGAAGACTGAACTGGGTCTGATGTCACAGATCTGTAATCCTAGCTACTGAAGGCCGAGGCAGGAAGATTACAAGTTTGAGAAAAAAAAAAAAAAAAAAAAAAACTGGCTACAGGGCAAGTGCAAGGCCTGCTTGGGTGAACTTAGTGAGCCCTGTCTCAAAAAAAAAAAAAAATTAAAATGTTTGGAGTGGAGCACAGTGATTAAGCTTTGCCTACCATGTGTTGAAAACAAACAAAAAAAGGTTCTCAATGGCTTTGGATCAATGAACTGTCTCACTGGGTAAAGGTGTGTGCTGCCAAATGTACCCCAGCACCCAATGCCCTAAATGGGCTCTTCTGTATCCTGGGAGGAGGCAAACTGGGCTCTGTCTCTGCTGAGTGCAGAAAGAAACTGCTGTCAGGTTTCAATGGAAGGCTGCAGGCTACATGTAAGCTGGCTGGCTATTCATTATCGAAGAACATTGCAGATGGAAGGAAGAGCTCCACCTATAGGACATGTAACTTGGAGCCACGCAGCAAATGGGATGGAGCCACCCCAGATGAAGGACAGCATAGGCTTTCTCTGCACAAGAGCAAGAATCAACATACACTCTCTCCACAGACAGAAAACTCACCAACACTCCTCAAAACTGCTAAAGAAAAAAAACCAAAAAACGAAGCATTAGCAATTGTTAGCAAAATACTAAAGGCAAAACAAAATTTAGAGGTTGACTGATTTTCTTTTTCTCAAATTACTTAGAGGTAATTGTTGAGGCCATGATTATGGGGATAAACCAACTTATGAGTAAAATTCTTATTCCATGGAGCAAGTTTGTGGTCTATACTCAAGCCTCAGGGACATCCCACTGGGACACAGGACATCTGCATTTCAAGGAAAGCTCAAAGAGCACAAACTGTCAGAAAGTGGATTTATGGCAATTGTACAAAGTTAACATAAAATTTGTATTATATATTTCAAAGACTACAAGAGGCAATGGGAAAATAAGTTCTGAAGCTAAAATGTATAGTCATCTAGTATCAAAACTGCAACCTTCCAGGGACAAGGGACAGCCAGGTGTCCCTTCCTGACTGGTCACCTAGAATGAATGGACTTTCTCTCCCAGGGAACCATACCCCCTCATCTCATACACTCACTCTTTCCACACAGCATCAGGCAATGGAGGGACACACACAGAACTGTGGTGGCCCATGGAATCTCTGTACTTCTTCCTACTCCCTAGGACACTGTGTACATGAATGGTGAGGCAAGTCTGGCTGTCTGAAGGCCTCACTGGAATGTTGAAATGGCTTTGCTAAGCCCAGTCTTTTCATGCTTCTCCTCCCCATATCCAGGGTTGGTCGATACACACTGGAAGGGCAACCTCTCTGAGAATGTCCTCTCTTGCTCCATGCTCAGCCATCAGCATCGCCCACATCAGTGGCACTCTGTCTTCCTGACTCAAATGGCCCCTGATGGCCCACTGTTCTAACCTGTCCTGACCCAGGCGTGCAACACCCATACTCTGGCCACAGCAGCAGAATTGGGCAACGGACAATCAACTCCCATTTGTGCTAGCACCCTCCTCCACCTGCCTCTACCTGCCACCACGTGGGTGTCTGGGGGCTCACAAACATCAGACACAGCTGTACATGGACCACAAAAACCCTCCTTTACTTACTGTTTCTTGGTCTCTTCATATCTCTCAAACCATCCTACTCTCAAGCCCATATCTGCAGGGGCACTCCAGCAACACTGGGTCCTACTCCCTCCCACTTAAGGCCTCTCTGCTAACCCACCTGCTACTTTGTCCCTTCTGGGGTAACCGACTGGTCCTGACTCTCTGTTCACCTCTCTACCTCACCTTACACACATGCATGTTCCACAGTGGCCAAAACACACTCAGACCATAATTAGTCTCCTGAAACTGAGACCTTCATGGTACTTCTCCATCTCACAACCTACCCAAGGACTTCATGGTACTTCTCCATCTCACATCCTACCCAAGGACTTCCTGGTACTTCTCCATCTCACAACCTACCCGAGGACTTCATGGTACTTCCTTCATCTCACAACCTACCCAAGGACTTCATGGTACTTTCTCCATCTCACATTCTACCCAAGGACTTCACAAGAGCATCACTCATTTCTTGTATTACACTCACACCCCTTTGGTCCACTTAAATTTTGTCAGGTGACATTTCGGAAGATATCTAAGGAATGTTTCATCTGAGAGGCCTTGCCATACATCCTGCCTATCTGGCAATGTCCTGCTCAGGACAGAACTGGACAACCCTCTAGATCCTTTCAACAGTGGGAATGCATGCCACCATTACCCTTTAGGAAAGGACAGAGTGCCAAGGGCTTTAGGAACTATAGAAATGATCCCTGAAAGTACAGTCTTGTCAGAGGCTTCTAAGTCTGGTGCTCCACCAACTGACAAGAAAGTCTAAAGGAAGCTCAGATAGCAGAAACTGCACACAGGTGGCTACCTAAAGCCACACCCGGGGTGGCTCTCTGTATGCAGCTCACTTGGAAAGAACTGGACTATTGATTTGGTGCCCTCACAACTCACTCACTCAGCCACACGCATATACACAGTAGCACGGGGTCCCTAAGGCAGCTCGTCCAGCCACGCAGAAGCAGATCAGATGGCTGCATGTTTTTGCGATTTTGTTTTGATTATTTTAACTCACAAACATCAGACACAGCTGTACATGGACCACAAAAACCCTCCTTTACTTACTGTTTCTTGGTCTCTTCAAACTTGTGCAGCTTTTTTCGAAGACCTCCTGACTTAAAACCTTGGCAGTGTGCTGCTGGGGCTCCGATAGTGACAACGTCATAGTTCTGATCTGAGTGACAGAAAGCTTTCTTCCATTACTCTGGGATCAGGCCTACAGACAGGCCAGCTATAGCAATATGCACAGCACTGTAGGACCCTACAGACCACATGCAAACAGCCTATGGCTCTCTGATCATACATCCTGAGGCTGCAAAAGGACTTGCTGGACCCAACACTAACTATTGTACTTCAGTACAAAAGTTGTTGTCTGAAGGTAAGCCACCTGGGTTGCTAAATGCTCACTTCTACCCCTCTTGGGAAAGGCTCAATGATGGGCAACTTTCTGCCATAAAAACAAGAGGAGCTGGGCAGTGGTGCTGTATGCCTTTAATCCCAGCACTTGGGAGGAAGAGGCAGGAGGATCTCTATGAGTTCAAGACCAGCCTGGTCTACAAGAGCTAGTTCCAGGACAGCCTCTAAAACCACAGAGAAACCCTGCCTCCTGCCTCGAAACCCCTCCAAAAAAAAAAAAAACAAAAAAAAAAAAACACCAAGAGGAAGCTGAAGATATATAAGGAGGATGTTTGGACCCTGTAACTGAAATTCTTCAAAGGCCTGTGGGGGGGGAGAGAGGGAGAGGGAGAGGGAGAGGGAGAGGGAGAGAGAGAGAGAGAGAGAGAGAGAGAGAGAGAGAGGAGAGAGAGAGAAGAGAGAGAGATGTGTGTGTGTGTGTGTGTGTGTGTGTGTGTGTGTAGAGGAGGTGTTTCTTGCTGCCCAGCAATGGAGCATTCAGGAAAAATGGGCCAGATATAGGGCAACTCAGGGACCAGTATACAGAAATAAAGGAGTGGAACACAATTCAACAACAGGGTCAGAAAAGTAAATACCTGAGCCTCCATCATCTTGAACTCTCATTCTTTGTATGTGCAGGTTTGTAGGAACAAATTCTAACTTTTTATCTGCTTTCAAACTGCTTGCTTTAAATGAAGGACCTAAGGAATGGAACACAAGAAAACAGCCATCAACATGCATCGTGCACAAGCAGGAAAGCGGTAACCTAGAGCTGCTGATTCATGCAAGCAGGTAGATCCCAACAGTGGTCACTCAAGATGGTAAGGACTGGCTTTGAATGCTATCTGGTGAGCAGAGCCAGGGATAAGGATCCTTAGGTTAGTAGTGATGACGCCGTACCTCCTGTGGCTCAGTTTTGTTTACAGACATGACACAGAGATGTAATCTTAGTCAGTGTGATGCCAACACCATTATAAAAACCAATGGACTATGTCAGAGACTACCTGCCAACTATACAGAATGCTGTCATCCAAGTGCCTAGAAACTGGTCTTTCTGGAACAGCACATCTCAACTAAAGTGATGCACAGGTTTACTCCTTACCTTGGATCCATCAAGATGAGCAAGGTTACACTGCATTGAAGCCTGCCTGCCTGCTTCTCCAGTACATTTCAGTAAGTTCCCTAAGACATGCTTGTTGCTAGAGAGGTCAGATGAAATAACCAGTTGCCACAACCTTATTTCTAGAATCAGAATCCAGAATCTATAACTAAAGGAGGAATCACATATCTACCAACCAAAGGGATTACAGATGAAAATGACAATAGAAGAGTGAAGAAATTAACATTCCAACTAGTAAGACACAATGCCATCTGTGGCTCTCCGGCAGACAGCAGCTGTGTATTCTGCCTTTTGTCACAGGGGTCTGGTAGCCATAGTGGCTCTCAGACCTGCAGTATGTCCGTCTTGTGACACTGCAAGAAACACAGCCAAGGGCTGTGTTCAACTAAGATTCTCAGAAGAGCTGGATGCTTTTGACATCTGAGAAGCTCTACCCCAGTAAATTCAAGTTTGTATGGACTTCACACTTTCTCAGGAGCATTCATCCAGCATGGATGGGTGCCTTGACCCTTCAGGCAAATGCCGCCATATGGCTAAGTGATGCACATGGACTTACTGGAGCCTGGACCAGTCCCACACACCACCATCTTGCCTGAGCTCTGATTTTCTCTTAGCTAAGTTTATAGACAAGTTCTTATATTCTGTGTGAAAATCACATTAAGGTGTAAGATTTTTCCTTAAACTGACAAAGCATTATATAGAAAGAAAGAAACCAAAGATAAAGGATACTTTGAAAAAAAGAGGAAAGGGAAGGAAGAAATGCTGCAATTATATAGTAATCTCAAAAATAAAATACAAATGCATCTTTATAAAATAAAGAATACTTTGAAAGACTAAAATAATTAAGAAACAAAATATTCATCCTATTTGGAACAAAAAGGAATTTGGTTAAAAAGATATTATAGTTTGAAAATCAAATATCATTTTCAAGAATAAACAGTGGCAGGGTGCTTTCCTGGCACACAGGGAGCCCCGGACTTGAAGCAAGTGAGAAAAAAAAAATGTTGAGGGGTCTGACTTTACTTTTTCTTTCAAGTCTTAAAATAGAGAGTTGCACTCTGACAACTTACTCATTCAATAAAAATGGCATTGAATATTTAAACTAGAAAACTGCTTTGCTTCAGCAAAAAGCCCATATCCTTTTGGTTCAGTGGTGTAAGACCAAGAAGAACCCACATAACCCAAGATAATCTGAGATTCTCTGCCTTGCTTCAACCTCATTCTACAGTGGCTGCTTTAGAAAATAAGACCATAGAAAGACTTCTTGCAATTCACCAATTTATCATTTTAATTAAGATCTGAAAACCCCAGCGTTGAAATAATTCACACCTACATGAGAATCTATTTTTAAAAACCCACTCAAGATAATCAGTGAGAGTCTGAGAAACCCAGGCCTTCAAATATCTGCAAATGTGGGATATGCGAGCATCTTGGGAGGGCAGGACCACACCCACCTTTGTACTGATGGAGGTCAGTCAGATTTTCCTGGTAGGTGAGGATGATAGTCTGATACTGGGTGACAATTTGCCGCCGGAGGCTCTCCCAGCAAGGGGACAGCTCCCCCAACTCTTCCAGCTCACACACTCTGTAAATAAGACACACACATCAGGCCATAGGGCTGACTCACCTCCCCTGGAACTGTGACAGGAACACACAGAGCATAGGAGAAGCAGCAGTGCTGCTCTGTGGGCCAGGCCAGCCGCTAGACTGACAGTCTAAAGGGCAATCAGGCGCCAGACACAGGACGATGTGAGAGATCACGGAGCACACGGGAAGCCCATGGAGAAACTTGTTAGGAACTCAGGTAAATGCTCAAGGCCATCAGTGGGTGTGGGGAGAGGAAAGCAGCAGCTAAGCCTGGTGACCTTGAAGGTACCTCTCAGGCACTGGCATAGTTTTCTGCAGGATGATGATATTCCAGAACAGAAGGGACAGGGGATGTGAGAAACCACTCACCCCCACCCTCACTCTAACAACTCCCTTTCCCTGTCGAGCACACAGCAGCAGCCACTTCCGGGAGTGGCCCCCATCTCCCTTTCTGAGCGTCCTTGCTGCCCACACCGAGTTGCTGCCAACAATTTAACTGGCTCTAAAGCACCTACCTAATGCACAGTGAAACAGAAAGCAGGCAACAATAATAGAAAAATCACAACATGAGAGTGGGGGAGATGGCTCAGTGGATAAAGCTGCTTGCTGCTGAGTCTGCCGACCTGGGGTAGAGCCCTAAGAGCCACGTGGTGAGAGGAGAGAACTGAGCCCACAAATGTGTCCCCTGACCTCCTCTACATGACCTCCTCCCTGACACCATGGCACATACTCCCCACCCCCAGTGTGGTGAAAATTAAAACATGAAAACTGAAGATGCACCAAGAAGCTGATTATATCTATATAAATATGTATAAATAGCAACTATAAGTTAAAATTATGACACAAATATGTACATAAGCAGAATACAACAGCAAAATACTAGTTTGTACAATTTAGATAATAGGTATATGGCACTCACTGTATTCTTGCTATTTTTCTCAAATTTTTCAGGGTGAAAATGCAAATATCTGTACTGGGATAGTGGGACTCTGTTAACAGGTGTTAATCACTAACACTGATTTAGGAAAAGGTGTGGAGGCCACAGTCTGAGACAGACAGGAAATAGTCTCACCCTTACTTGGAAGTGAAAAATATGCCCCAGGATGAGAGCTTTGCTCTGTGGGAGGAGAGTACCCTGAAGGAGAATCTTCTGAGCCATTATCTCTGTGGCCCCCACAGGACCGAGGAGAGGAAAAAGACACAAAGGGAAGATGTGCTGATGTTAGCCAAGTCCAGCCATCTGTGAGACAGAGGAGCAAACTAAGGCTTTGGAAGGCTAGGGCCACAAAGCCAGCATGAAGTAGAGCCTGGGTCTGCACTGCAGCCTGTCTAAGACATGTGCATATGACATGGGGTGGTGAGTGTTCATCCATGCGACCTCACCTGGCTGCATCTTCTTCCAGCAGTAGCTTCACAAACTGCCGAGGCACGTGCAGGGAGAGGACACTCTCTGCCATCTGCTCCAGGATCCGTAGGTGGTTGCCATCAGTGGTTGGGAACCGGTACATGCGACAGATGGCACCACCAAACACTGAGGTGGAAACACAAGAAGGTAGGCTGTGAGTGAAATGGCGCAGACCTGCCTGTATGGTTTCCCCTACTCAGGCCCTCAATGACCCTCAAGCCCTGTTTTTCCCAAGAAAGCTAACCAGCAAGCAAACAGCTGCAAGAAACAAACTCCACTTAAACCAAGCCCTGCCAAGTTGGCTGTACCTGACACCCTCTCTATGCCAGAAGGTAGATGTAACTCTGATGTGTAAGGAGCCAGGGCGGGAACACTGTCAGTCACTCAAACTAATGTCAAATAAGAGTAAAAGAAGGAGCCCCTTCCTCAAGGGATCACTGACTACATGCTGTGGGAAATGTTGTACTGAAGAACAGCAGCAGACAGGTAGCATTGGGGCATGTCTGTGACAATCACAGTGGGTGGACAGTCACAAGAGAGGCAAGGCATCAACAGGAGAAGCTGCTTACCTGATTTCAGCAAGGTGTCTTTTCGTAAAGAAGCATATTTGGACCGGATTCCCAATGCCTCTGTCAAGCTCTCATCAACTGGCAGAACCATCTGATAAGAGGTACAGAGAAGCACAAGAACACTGAGATGCAGGACTCCAGAGTGCCCACAGAAGTGGGGCCTCGTGCACCACACAAGACCTGGCAGCTGAATGCACAATGCTAATCTACAGTGTGCATGCTGCCCAGCCACACACACTGATGCCCCACCCAGGCCTGTCTTCTAAGTCATTTCACCTTGGGTTCAGTGTTCTGGTAACAAGAATATCCTCAGTGCTAGTGTTCTGAGCATACTTCAGGCAAAATAAGGTATCATTGTACTTTGTAATGCTCCCTTTACAGTGCTAGGCTCTTAAATTGGAATTGTCATTTGGTAACAGTGTCTGGGTGAGAGACTGTGTGGGCCATGAGGAGACAGAGGCTAGGGAGGGAAGGTCCTGAGAGGATGTGGGTGTGAAGGAGGGTGTGTGTGCCTGGGAAAGACAGCTCTTGCCAGAACAGAATGGAAGGCACAGGTGTCCATCACCTCTTCACTCACACCTTTCCACTTGGCCCCAAACAAATCTCTAGCCAAGATATTCTGCTCTCGATCATGTACCTCAGAAGTGGCCGGTGTGGCACAGGGAGCAGAGGTAAGCTCCAGGTCAGCAGGGCTTTGTATGTTAGACCAGGAGCCCGCCCACTCCATGTGGCATCATACCCAAGAAAGACCTGAGAGTCCTTGGAAGGCAGTATCAAACAGCAGGCCCTGCCCTTTACTGAACACAGATATGCATGAAAATATTTAATCCTCCTATAATACCTTCCAAGGGAGATGAGAAAGGTACCCACTCACCCTCCCATTGACTGTGTCCAAAGACCGGGTCACAGGGGGCCGCTGGTCTGACTTCTCCTCCATTTGCCAGCCAATCACAGTTATGTTACCTACTCGGTCACTCTCTGCAGACCTGCAACAAACATCATGCCTGGATAAGCATGCATTTTGAGGCAAAGCTTGGCCATCCTGGGTCATCAGGGTCCTGGGAGTAGCAAGGTACCATCCTGACAGGCCTTCTGACACACTGAATGGTTCATCTTACCTCTCCTCAGCAGACACTACTGCCTCCCCCTAGACAGACTCTGAGAGGATGGAGGGGCAAAACTTCAGACCCTTTCAAAGGAATAAAGCAAACACCAACCTCAGTATCAGATGCAATCTGTGATGCCTGTCCTGGAGCAGATCTTTGACGATGAATGTTCCAGAGCCCAGTAAATACATCTGAGGGAGAAGGGGAGAAGCAGCATAAGGATACTGGGTGCCCCTCTGATCCACGCACCACAACCCAGGGAAATTAGGTGGTTCCTGTAACACCCCCCTCCCACCCTCACCTCATGAACCTATGGCAATGCTCAGAAGTGAATTCCCAGACACAAGTATGCTTTGACATAGGTCAATTCATAAGCCACGAATGAACTCAATCTTGTGCTCACACCTTTCTCAGACTGTTACATAACTGTAAGTGAAGGGAGACTGTTGCGCAAACTGCACATGACTTAACTGTTCCCTGAGATCTGTCTTTGACATCATACACAGACAGCTTGATTTGTGTCATCTGATTGATAAGGGAGTCTTGAAAGAAGGCTATGCTGCTCAGAAAGATGGGATTGTTGGTTCCCTGGAACAGAAAGCAGAGTTGGATTTTATTTTAAGGAATTGGTTTTGAACTGTCCTAACATTTTCAGGATGAAGAAATTAACATTTTTACTGATCTGCTCAACATAGACACTAATGACAGCACAAGACAACAAGCACAGAACCCTGCTTTCCAAAAAAGGAAAATACAGCCTGGCGAGATCATCACCAACCTGCCATTACAAACCAGATGCTATGTAGAGGACTCGCTCCTAAAGGTCCCCACTCAGGAGAGGACTTTTCTGGCCCTGAAGTGAGTTTGGGTTTGTCATCCACATGCATTCTTGGCAGTACACTTTTAGGTGTGCTATATATTTAGACTGTTAGGGCTGCTCCCGTCAGATGTGTGCACAGGCAGACGAAAGAGGAAATGGACGGTTTCAGTAACTATTTCTAGAATCCTGGGTTTGGAGTAATTAAAACTGACCTTTTAAGAGCAGGTTCTTGTTTCTAGATCACAGGTGTCTGTTTTCTGGTGGCTCTGCCTCCATCATACCCTTCTCACTCTTTCAGTGATGCTAAGTACCTCAGCCAAACAGTTACTGGGTCTTCTCTGTACCTGAGTGAGGTCCCCATCCCCACCCTCAGCCGCTTAGGTCTAGCCTCTCAGTGCCTGCTGGGCAATCCCTGCTAGGGCTTCTGCCAAACCCTCCCCCAACCTTCCCTCTATGCACCCTGGAAAGCAGGCTAAAGATCTGGACTCAGCCTTGGTACCTCTTGCTGAGTAGATTTGACTGGGAGACCACAAGGTCTCCCTCGGGTGCCTCTTCCCCCACAACTATTTTTCCCACACCTTCCTTCTGCTACAGTCACCCTGCACCACTCCCCCAAACACCTGTCAGAGTCATGAGACATGCCTGCACAAGTCCTGCAGAGCTAACTACTGTGCTGCCATCACACACCCTGGCTCAGCACACAAAGCTTGTTTCTTCCACACTAAGCAAGATATAGTTATTTCTTACACTCCCATCATGCTCTGCTGTCACCCTGCCTTCACTTCAATATGTACAATCCTAGACTGGAAGCACAGACTGTAAGGCCTGCAGAGCCAGGAGACCGACCACCTGGCCTGGCTGTGGCAGAATTCCCTGAAGTCCTACCTAGGAAGCCTGCTGAAAAAGATGTTACTCCTGTGACTTCACCCTGCTACCCCAATGCTCCCCATGCTTTCCTGGGCATGGAAGTGTCCAGGCAAATTTCAACCCCTCCCCCCATGGGAAGCTCTTGAGGGCAAGGACTGTGCCCTTGTGGGTGTGGTACCAACAAGTAATGCAGTGCTTGGCGTGAGGCTAGTGCTCAACAAGTGCTTAGACCATCCATGGCCCAACTTGGAAACAAGCTTCTGGAAGACTTTCAGAGGTCCTGGCTTCTAAAATGGATAGCTTGAGATAAAATTATATATTACTATCTTCTATATAAAAGTATAGAAATATAAAAAAATAATATGTAGCTTAATTTGGTAATTATTCATATTACAAATAAAATCCTGTGGAATTCCTTACCAGAAACTCCTACACTTCATACCATAACTCATATATACATATATGAATTATGTATAAAACATATATAACTCAACTACCTAAAATATTTTATAAGATTTCCTAGGTAAAGCTATATAAATTATTTTTAAAAACACAAAAGAATGCAAAAGTAAAAGTTAATAAAAACATGGAGACAGAAGACACCCCTCCAAGCACTGATTAATGAGCATAAGTCTCTAATGATAGCAGCCAACTGGAAGTAACAAGAAGAGTTAGGTCTCATCTCTTAAAAGTCACCAATCTTAGGATCATTTCTTAAAAATAGCAACTCATGAAGGAGGTGGCAAACTAAGGGCCACCCAGGTGAGTGTGACTGAAAGTGCAAATGAATGAAAAATCATGGGAAATAACTCAGAAAAATGAAACTGAACTACAGATGCCCCAAGAACTGAAGAGTCCTTCTGCTCGGGCCCAGACGGCCATGAGCACGAGGGCTCTCTCAAAGGACAGGAACCAGCAGCACCCACCTCAATGATCTCCGTCTGTGCGTGCTTCGTCCAGAATGCCTGTGGAGGGGTGGTGACACTCACAGCCACAAAACTATTTGGTTTTCGATCTAGCGATGGAGTGTGGAGCTCACTGCAAGCTACAGAATCAAGATGGGGGGAAAAGAATCCTTTGGACCAAGTTTTAGTTAGTTCATTGCTCTAAACAAACCCAAAGAAAACTTAAAATAAAACTCCCAGGGGCACCTTGGTCACACTGCCAGCAAGAGAGGGGATTTTAAAAGCCTGTTTTCTCATTATTTTTTCTCTTCTCCATCTTCACAATATAGTAAGTAAGGCATGAGTGCTGAGGGTGGCCTTTCAGGTTCACAGAGAGTGAATTCAGAGCCAACAAATGAGCTCCCAGGCAATATGTTCCTGCATACTATGACTGCTGTGGCTAAGTATGATAACCCATGAATCCCAGGAACACATACGGATGCTATAATAAAATTAAAATTCTATGACAAAATAAAGCTCTTCTTAAAAGGACAGTCAATGCTTACTTATAACCCATGTCAAAATGTAAGATTTCTTAAATGCTTAAGAACAAAACAGAACTTGGACCATTTCAGTTAGATAAGTCTGTCATACTATGACCTCAAAATACATCCTAAGTCTGAAGCAAGTCTATCACAAAAATGACCTAGGGAAGAATTATCACACAGCACTGACTCCCATATGCTCCCCGATATAAAAATACACCTATGAAAGGGGGAGAAAAAGCCCAGTCATTGAACTTTAATATGCCATTGACAATAATACAACATTTCCTTGCTTGAAAGATATTAAGGGGCTAAAGAGATGGCTTGGCTGCTCTTCCAGAGGACCCAGGTTCCATTCTCAGTATCCACATGGTAGCTAACAACTGACTGGAAATCCAGTTCCAGGAATTCTATGACCTCTCTTATGGGGACCAAGTAGTGCATCTCTCTCCTCTCTCTCTCTCTCTCTCTCTCTCTCTCTCTCTCTCTCTCTCTCCTCTCTCTCTCTCTCTCTCTCGGATCCAAATGTTCAAATGACTGAGACAATGGAGGAGGTACTTCCAGAGACAGTGATCCTAAAGAATTAACACACACACACACACACACACAGAGAGAGAGAGAGAGAGAGAGAGAGAGAGAGAGAGAGAGAGAGAGAGAGAGAAGAATGAGAAGAAGTGGAAATTAAAACCTGAATTAGGAAAATAGAAAATAAGGGAGGAGGAGAAGCTCATTTGTAGATTAGAGAAGACTAATGCCTTGCTGTGCTCTGAATAACTGCAGCCGAGGCAGTTAATTCTTTTGGATCACTGTCCCAGTCATTTGAACATTTGGATCCTAGTTGGTGACACTTTCTGGGGAGGTTTAGGAAATGTGGCCTTACTGCAGGAAGTACATCAGTACTGATGGAATTTGAGAGTTTAAGGCCCCTTCCTACTGGTAGTTGCTCTCTCTATTTTGTGCCTGAGGTTCACAGTGTGAGCCCTCAGGTTCTGCTCCATCATGAACTCTCCCTCTGGAAACGAAATAAACTCTTTTCTGTAAGTTTCCTTGGTTATAGTGTTTATCACAGCAACAGAAAAATAACTAAAATATTGCACAAAGTCAAATCACTGTTTTTGGCTTTAATTATACAGTATCTGCTACTATGCTTACTGTATGAGCTATCTTTTCCTACCACACACATTCATGTGCCATTTTATAGTCACTATTCACTTAACTACAGAAATGTCCTCCTGGCTTTGGATTCTCAGTCCTTTCCACTGTGAATTGCTATCTAGAATCACCTGCCTGCCTGGTCCTGAGTAGCATCCCACAGCATTGTTGAGACTGCAAGACTAGGAGCTGACACATCCTTTTGGTTTGTAAGGTTTGAAAATATCTTAACTGTACCTGAATGATTGAAGGGTATTTTCTCTAGGTCCTTATTTTCCCTAAGACCTTTAAATACATTGTCTCAAAGTTTCAAAGTTTCTATTTTTTCCTGCTATAAAACCACAGGTCAGTCTAATTATTGCTATGAAGAGTACTGTGTGTGTGTGTGTGTGTGTGTGTGTGTGTGTGTGTGTGTGTGTGCGTGTGTGCTCGCGTGCGCATGTGTATCTGTCTATGTGTCTGTCTGTGGGTGTCTTGGCAGCTCTTTTTTTTTTTTTTCCGTTTTTCGAGACAGGGGTTTCTCTGTAGCTTTGGAGGCTGTCCTGGAACTAGCTGTTGTAGACCAGGGTGGTCTCAAACTCACAGAGATCCAACTGCCTATGACTTCTGAGTGCTGGGATTAAAGGTGTGCGCCACCACTGCCCGGCATCTTGGCAGCTCTTACAATTTCCCTGAGTTTGGTTTCCAAAAGTTCTACTATGGGGCACCTAGAAATCTTCTTTCTTACTTTATTAACTTGGGAGAAAATGCTCAACTATAAATTTTAAACCCGTGTTTTTTGTTTTGTTTTTTTGAATATGAATACATTAAATACTCTCGTGGTTTTTGTGGGAATGATTAGCTTGCTTTTGAGACAGCATCTTACTATGTAGCCCTGGATGGCCAGAACTGACTAAGGAGACTAAGAAGGCCTCAAACTCACGGAGATTGGCCTGCCTCAGCTTCCCAAATGCTAGGATTAAAGGTGTGTTCACCATGCCCAGTCCATCTTGTGATGGACATTCTCAGGGGAAAAAAAAAATGCTTTTCCTACTGAGTAAACTCTAGCTTAAGCCAAATAAAGCCAAGCCCTACAAGAGGGTTTTTGTTTTTTTTTTCTTTTCCTTCAGAAAATGGTCAAATAATGACAGTTATCTTAAGAATGAGACTCTGTAATGTCTCTGGTTTTGCTGAATATATAATCCTAGATAGGCTGCCTTTTTTCATCTAGAAGCATGTAAGATTTTTCTCTTTTCCAGGGATTCTGACACACTGCCCTTCTACTAGGAAAAGCCTGTTCTGCTACTTTGGGCCTGTTGTTCCACTTTCTGTCTCAATTCTGATCTCTGCTCTCTTAGCCACCAAAGGCTACAATGCCAGACTATGTCTTACTCAGAAATCTATAATCTATGCCTCTTGATACTTTCTGAGTTGGGGTTGTTCCTTTGTTATTTATGAACTCAGTCCTCATCAGAGTACCTTTGGCTTTTCGGTGTTTTTATGAAGATAATTCACCTCCCCAGAGTCCTCACAGAGTTGTATAACCGTTATAACCATCTACTTCCTTACTACAGCCACATTTCAAAAGAAAATAATCTATACCCAGCAGCAACCACTCATCACCCCTCTACTCTAGTCTCCAGAAACCACTAATCTCTTTCTGTGTAAATCTGTCTCCACTGGACATTTGTATATAATAGAAGAATGCAGTGTATGTCCTTTTGTGGCTGTCGTCTTCCACTTGGCAGCTTTTCCAGCCCCACTAATGCCAAAGCACGAATCAGTACCTTGCTCCTTTCTATTAATAAGTAACTCCTGAATGAACACACCACATACTATTCAATTGGTGGATATTTTGATTGCTTCCACCTCTTGGTTACTACAAATAATGTTGTAAACACTTACGAATTAGTTTTTTTGGAACATATGTCTTCATCTTTTTTTAATGTCTTTGCTGAATATATAACTCCGGTTTGGCTGCCTTTTTGAGATTTGCAATGTTATCCTACTGACTCTGAACTTCAGCCTTCTTTCTTCTTCCTCTTCCTCCCACACCCTCCTCCTCTCACACCCTCTTCTTCCCACCATACCCTCTTCCTCCAGTATTCTGAAGCAGGGACTGTGTAGCTCACAGTTGGTTGCTGCTTTTTAAATTCTGTCCTTGGTTTTTAACAGTTTAGTTAGGATGAATCCAGGTGTAGATCTCCAGGGTTTATCTCAGTTCTGCTTATAAGGGACATGTAGCAAGTTTTATTGTGAGGAAATTTCAGAACACGGGAAATAAAATGAAGATCTTAAAATCTCCCAGCTGGAGCTGGAGAGATGGCTCAGCAGTTAAGAGAGCTTGCTGTTCTAATGATGTTCTAACATGACTGCTGGAATTCAGATCCAAGCACCCATATCTGATTGCTCTCAAATGCAAGGAACTCCAGCTCCAAGGGATTTGGGCATACATGCACTCATATTCTCTCTCTCTCTCTCTCTCTCTCTCTCTCTCTCTCTCTCTCTCTGTCTCTCTCTCTCTCTGTCTCTGTCTCTCTCTCTGTCTCTCTCTCTCTCTCTCTCTCTCTGTCTCTCTCTCTCTCTCTCTCTCTCTCTCTCTCTCTCTCTCTCTCTCTCTCTCTCTCTCACACACACACACACACACACACACCACTACTACTACTACCACCAATTTAAAAAACAAAACTTCCAGAAGAATGAGAAAGCACTTTTAATTATATTTTCAACCTAGAATTTTCTGACCATGTAAACTCAGTTTAGCATAACAGCTGATGGCAGCCTGTTTCAGCTCTGCAGAGTCTCAGACAGTTTTCCAAACAGCTTCTCTTCCTCCATATCCATTTTCTGGATGAAGAGTGTGCTCAACCCAAAATGGGGTAACTTGAAGTGGGGGGAAATGACATTGTCCCAAGAAATGATTTACACTGGGTGGAAGGTAAAGAACTCCCAGGTGGAGTCCTTTAAATAGTGTTTGCTTAGGTATGAGTATGCAGAATATGACCTTAGCCAAAAAACTGCAACTAGAGTGATTGAATATAGGAAAAGGATGAAGAGGTATCTAAGACATTTCTAAAGCCAACAAATCAGAAGCTGTAATGAGGCTTGCCCATGGAGGGCAGCCTGAGAAGGGGAGGGATTTCAGGAAGTAGATCTCACCCCACCAACACCCTTACTGCTTCTCAGGTGAGCAGAGCCAAGAGGACTAAATAGGCAAATACTCTGAACTGTAAAACAAAACAAAACAAAACAAAAAAATCAATCAAAGAAGCTGAAAATTAAAAAAAAATAGATTGTTGTAAAATCTTTCATTCAGAGAAAACTCTGCTAGAGAGAAATATCCGTTGGATTTTGGTATATGTCCTTCCAGTTTTTTGTTTGTTTACTCAGCAGAGTGCGACCTACAGCGATTTAATGAATTGGTGGTAGAAACGGGTTTTCTTAGAAATATGTAAACCCAATATTCCTGATAGGTTTTTTGATATTCAGAGTTGCTGGCATCCTTTAATTTTGGTAGATATGGGCCCTGCCTCATTATTTCAGATGCTACAGAGTATACTGTAGGGTCATGATGATTATTTTAACTAGTCTTCGGTTGGCCAGTCTTTGGCCACCTGAAATCATGGTGAAAGACTAGAAGTCACCAGAATGGACAGGATATGACTGGAGACCTTACATAGCCCCATTCTTAAGATTACTATCATTATTTGACAATTTCTGGAAAAAAAAAAAAACTTACAGGGTTTGGCTTTATTTGGTCTAAGCCAGAGTTTACATAGTAGAAACAGTGGGGTTTTTTTGTTTTTGTTTTTGTTTTTTTGTTTTTTTTTTTTCTGATAATGTCCATCAGAAGCAATCAGGATGAAGCCAGAGCTGGGCTGGGCTTGTAGCTCAGTGGTGGAACCACCTGCTAACACATATGAAACCCCGAATCCATCCTGACCATGACTAAGGCAGCAGCAACCAAAATCAACAGATGAAGAGGGCAATACTAACAAATGAGGCAAACAAGAAGTTGATCAGAAAAGTTTAAATAGGTAATGAAAACTTAAAAAGAAAACCTAGGCGGTGAATGACAGGACCAGGACCTTTGCAAAGCTCTGACATCGTGGAAGCCAGCACATGTGGAGGGTTATGCATATGTCCAAGAACATCTGCATGCTCAGAAAAGAATTGAGGAGACTATGAATGATCATTTAGACTACCTACTCTTGGTGTTCAGCATAAGCAGGAAGTGAGCCCTGAAGATATGGGCCAGTATGCACACAGACACTTAGCAAAACTTACACCAGTCTCTAGTTCTCTGAGCTTTTAAGAATTTTCTATCCAGCCAGGAGTGAATCTCTGTGAGTTCCAGGTCATCTGGAACTACACAGTGACACTCTGTCTCCATTCTATATATTACATCCATCCAAATTTAACTTGACCACCAAATGACCTAGCAGTCACTCCAGGATCCACACATGACAAGAGGTTATTACTGAGCAGTAACAAGAGTGGTAACAACAAAAAACCCTGGGGAAGGGGAGAGGAGGATTTCATCTCCAAAGTTTCTACATCACATTGTTCATATATCTAATTTTTAACCAAAATTTATGAAATATGAAAAATAAAACCCACAAGAGAAATACTGCTCATATCTGGGTGAATTTAAGAACTAAAAACAGTCAATAGTACCTGTCTCTGAGGGGACACAGATTTTTTTTTTTTTTACTTACTAAGAAACTACATAATAGAGACTACCAGTGAAAGAACTGAAATCATAAAATTAGCCATGTAGAGAATATTAAAAGTACAATAACAGAAATGAAAAAGCATTAAAAGCAGCTCAACTGTGGGCTGTTGGGGAATATTATTTTAAGGTATGTTACTTTATTTATGTTGCATTTATTTAACTCTATGTAGCTGTTACTGTGCCTGTCTAAAACATCTGAGGGTCTAATAAAGAGCTGAATGGCCAATAGCAAGGCAGGAGAGAGGAACAGGCTGGGCTGGAGGAAGAGGAGGAATCATGGAGAAAAAGACCTGAGGGTGGGGGAAGGAGGAGGACTTCAGGGGCCAGCAACCCAGCCACCCAGAAGGAGAGAAAAGGTATACAGGAACAGAGAAAGATAAAAGCCCCAAGGCCAAAATAGATAGGATAATTTATGTTAAGAAAAGCTGGTAAAACTCAGACTGGACATTCATTACTAAAAATAAGCCTCCGTTGTGATTTATTTGAGAGCTGGGGGTTGGGCCCCCCAAAAAAGCTAAAAAAAGACTTAACAGCCAAAAGACTAAAACATCGCACTACAATGGGCAGACAAAGAGTCAGCGTACTTTGGAGATGTCAACTATGATTATTTAGTCTGAAGAACAGAAAGAAATAAAAAGAAGAAAAACAGTTTCAGAGAGTCCTGGAAGATCATCAAATTCACCAGCATAGGTTTAATCAGAGCTCCAGGAGGAGAGGGAAAGGGCATGGGGGAGAAAGGGTATCTGACAAAGTGATGGCCAGGGACGTTCTAGCCCTGATGGGAAACAAGATGCCTTGAGAAGTAGTTTTTAAACTAGACTCACATTCTTCAGTTCTTGTGCATTTCTTGTATTATTTCTAAACTTCCTCTTTGCGTTCATTTTTCCATTTTCTCTTTTAAATGATGGGCATCCTGGACTGTCCAGCTTACTCTTGTTACCTATGCTGCTGGCTTTCTTGGATATCTTCCAGGCTTTGCTGGATTTGTAAATTTCATCTGTTATGCTTTAAACTTCAAGACTGTCCTTTGTTCTTCAGCTGCCTTTTACAGACAGTACCCTGTTACTGAACACAGAGAGGTACTTCCTCCTTTCTTAAAGGTGTAAATTACAATTTCTTTACTGTTTTCTTCCACTTCTGTAATACCTGTTTTATCCAAGTTGTGGTTTTGGTTCATGTTGTAGGCCTACCACATGGTGCTGGAGGTCATTGTCTTTTCTTTTGTTTTCTTCTAGATCACTTTTGAGGCATAAATTTCTTATGCCACACACCTACTTTAAGAGCTCAAGGAGTTTTATCAGTTCCTATATATATCCATGTAGCCACTCCCACTGTTGAGAACATTTCTACCCCACTATCCCTATAGTAAAGGGAACCTGAGCCCAAACACTTGCAGCTTCTTCCATCCTTGGACCTTGCCCTCATCTTCACTCTGCCAGGTCTATGCCTCAACTCAAGCAAAACTTCCCCTCTAGAAAGTAACCATCCACACCCTCCAAAGGGACAAGTGACTCTGGTACCACTGTGAAACAGTGTGCCAGTC
This sequence comes from Cricetulus griseus, assembly GCF_003668045.3. NCBI lineage: Eukaryota > Metazoa > Chordata > Mammalia > Rodentia > Cricetidae > Cricetulus > Cricetulus griseus. The sequence continues at coordinate 10,862,513 of NW_023276807.1, forward strand.
ATGCAATCACTGCACTGGAGCTCACTTAGCCTGCTCTGTACACAAACTCAGTACCACATAGCCTTCCAAATACTTCATTCTTAAAGCATGAACATTTACCCCCACAAAAAGATTGGCACCCAAGTATTGACTGCAACTTTATTCGTAATAATCTCCACTGGACACAGCTCAAATCTCCATCAGCAGGCAGCTTAACCACAGCAGGATAGTCAGCTGTGAAAAGCAGCCTCTGAGATGCTGCATCTCCCCAGAAACATCTCAGGAGTGGTGATGGCACTCAGAACTACTCAGTGGTTCTTAGAGACAGACTAACAGTAACAACCACCAAGAGAGAAGTACCTACCTAAGCTGAATTCTAAAATGGGCTCATCTGGGTCTTGAATATTTCCTGGTAGAAGAAAAACAACAGAAAAGTCACCCAAAATAAATAAATGCAAATTTAGCTTGCATTTGTTTTGTGCAAAAAAAAAATAGAAACAAGAAATAGTAATTCCTCTAGCCCACCCCAAGATGTTACAGTAGATGATTTCTATACTTTCAAACATTTTACTTTAGAGAGTCTGAAGAAATCTCAGGCCCCTTTCCATTTTGCCAACTGGAAGGCAAGCCCAGGGTGCTCACCCAGGCTAGAAAAGAAATGATGATCAGTCTTACAAGACCAGTTCCTGGGGCTATAGTTGTCCCTTCTGAGTTCTATTCCAACTAAAAGGATCCCACACCAGGACACCCTGTCCCAATAGCTTAGTCGCCAGGTGTCCCTGGCCCTTCAACACTGTTACAGCATAGAGCCTGAGTCCTGCAAATTTATAACCAGATGTCTGGTATAGGCTTGTGAGGCTCACCTGCCAGAGAGAGGCCCACCATGTCCGCTGCCACGTCGATGGTGGAAGCCCGCTGCATTGCACGGGCCCTGGCACCATGGCGAGGGCTGTGCTCTCTTGCTGTCATGATGTCATTGGTGAGGATATGCTTCTTGTTCCTGGGTCACACCCCACCTGGCTTCCCACAGAAGAGTTCGCTATCTCCAGGCCCTGGATTCCTAAGGTGGCAGTAGCCCTGAGACATGGGAGAAAACACAGATAAGAGTCAGGAGTGTGATGATGGAGAAACTGTGTTCCTATGGCAAGAGAACAGGACCTAACCCTGGCAAGATGCTAAAATCAGTGTCTTGTGACAGATGTGAAACTGAGCTGTCTCTCACTTTCTACTCTCTTCTTCCTCCCCACTCCTCTACAGTGTTCCCATGGCATCCTCTTTGATCAAAATGGGCCACATTACATGATAGCCTAACCCTAATCATAAAATAAGACTTTTACAGTTTTCTTGTTACTCTCTAGAACTCTCCTATTGGCAAGTCTCACAGAAGATCTTTACAATCTTCTATCAGCTCTCACAGCACAGCCTCTGCTAGGACAAAGACTATGTGAGGATCTCTGCTGCCCAGAGGCACTGCCTGCCTTCCATGCAGAACAATGGGAAGACAAAGCTTGCAGCTCTAGTCTGACTTTCCTTTCCTTCAGCTACCCAAGTTCTGGTGTGTATTGGTCTCAAAACTTTCCCACAGTATCAAGTGACAACCTACCTTTAACCAAAGGGGAGAGTGCTGGGGGCAGAAGAGGCTGTGACAGGATGCCATGGCAGCTGAGTCAGAATGAGACTGCCCTGGTTCATCACAGAGCTCCCACCATGCTCTCAGAAGTAGGTTACACAGCAAGAAGGGAATTTTAGGTTTGTCCAACCGCATGTACTCCAACCCCTGCTGGTTCTAGAAGGAACCAGCCTTCACAAGTCAGGATAATTAAAAGAGCCATTAGCCTTGTGAAGAGCAGCCTCTCAAAGGTGTCCATATGCCCCAAAACACAATCTTCTGCCTATTCTGTCAGCATCTATACACCCAAAGACCCAGGCTACTGCTCCAGTCAATTCAACAAGTGACTTACCAGACATGGTTGCTTCTGGACCATGTGGTATTGCTTCATAGGAGGATATCCAAATCCATTATCTAGAAATAGAAAAGTATAATTTGATGAGAAACACCAAAGATTAAGTCCCTGAGGGCACGAAACCCAGAAAGGTAGGAAGGCAAAAGACACTCTGATCTAACTTTTCACTCAAAAGAATGAGAAGGAACAATGCACATTTCCTTTCACTCCAAGGGTTATCCATCAGGGGAGTGTGGACCTGCCCTGAAAATCCAGGAGGGAATGAAGAGAGTTGGGTCCTAGCTTGTCCACTCACAAAGCTCAGACACCAGGAGGAGCTGCAGTGCAGCTCTGAGGCTCTACTCTCTGGTGTCTCACAGAATTACAGTGAGAATAAAATGCACATCAGTAGGAGAGGACTCAGTACACTCCACTGGGCTCTCACACTGCCCCCACTGCATGGTGAACGGGCACCTTCCTGCAGAATGGAACACTCAGGCCAGGGCTTACCAAGAGCTGTTTAGCAGGCCTCAGGGCCCAGCTCACAGTCTCATAAGAGTGAGATTCAGAGGACAGTAGGGCAGCGCATTAGGACCTTTGACTGACTCATGTTCTTTTGCAGGCTGGGCTCTGAACTTTCCCACTGGAGTACCCAAAGATCTCTGGCCTATGAGCCTCAGCCAACAGGACTATGAACTGGCTGGAGAGCCACTCTAGAAATTGCTAAAACAGAGAAGTTACTCACTGGTCTGCAGTCATCAAAAGACACACAAATCAAAACATTTGCAAGGCAAATACTGAAACATAGAAAGCACCAAGACTTCCTCAATGACTGGTCCTAACTTGTCACAACCTAGAATCACCTGGGGAGAGTCTCAGTTGAGAAATTATCTAGATCAGGTTGGCCTGTGAACAACTTTGTGGGAGATTGTCCTAATGGCTAACTGACCCAGTCTACAGTGGGCAATGGCATCTCTCCCACTTCCCACTGGCCAGGCCCTGAGCTATACAATACTGAAGAAAGCTAGCTGAGAAAGCAATCATGGGTGTATCTGCTTCTTTCTGTTCTTGCCTGTTGATGTGATTTAGTCAGCAGAGTGCCTGAGCTCCTGCTTTGACTATCCGTACCCCACCCTATAATGTGATGACCTTTGAACTGTAAACCAAATAAACCCTTTCTTCTCTAAGTCGCTTCTTGTCAATGTGTGTGTGTGTGTCATAGCAACAAAAGTGAAACAAGGAAAACTACTAACCTTCTACAATAATGCTGGTAGGAATGAACAAAACTCATTAGTGATATAGGCATTAAGGGGAGGAATTCACGAAAGAGAGTTATGTATGGTAAATATTCTTTGAAAAATTGTCAAATGCCAGCAAAGTAACATTTAATCCATCTATTCCACCTAAATTACTTTTCCAAGGGATGCCCATCTATTCTTCCAAAATATATACTGCTGACAAGCCTGAGGCCCTTCTATACTGTGGATAACATTTTACAGTAGTACTATAATTTCAGAATTTACTAAATTTTGTAGACAAAAAATTCTTGTCGGCATCTCAAACATGGAAGAGACTAATTCACAAAGCTGCTTACTATAAATAATGAAGACAAGACGTAATCTAAGTGCCCAGCTACAGTATGTTCTGGAACATCATGAGATACTAAAATTATTCTAGTAAATCCAGAAGTCACACATAATATAAACTGAAGACATGAGACCTAGAACAATCACTTAAATAGCTACAGTGATAGACAGGAAAAGCCAAGAGCTGGAAAGGATGTAGAATAATTGGAACCAGTGCTGTGATGAAGCAGGCATGGTGTAACTACTCTAGACAACTGGCAATCCCTACCCAAGCTGCACATGTGACTAACTGGTGGTCCATCCACAACTTGGGAATACAATTTAGGATGCAACTACTAACAGAAATGCATATATGGAGTTTATGTACACACACACACACACACACACACACACACACACACACACACAGAGAGAGAGAGAGAGAGAGAGAGAGAGAGAATGTTTAGAGCAGTGACAGTCATTAACAGTTTATCATCTGCAAAATGTACAGAGCAAAACAGATGGATCACAGGGAAAGCCAAGCATACAGAGCCCAACATGGGCAGTCCACTGGTGTGAAGTGCAGGCAGAGGCCAAAGAGTCTATGTTGTGAAGTCAAAAGGAGGATATTGTGCAGGGATAGGTGTTGCCTACAAAGATATGAGTGACTCCTGGGCTCTAAGAATGTTCTTGGCTAGGGTGTAGGTTCTGAGTGGATCTATGAGTGACAACCCATTGAACAATATGTGAATAGGTTTTATGCCCCAATAAGAAGTATACTTAATTCTTTTAATGATGGGACAGTAGAGCAAATGCTCCTATTAATTTTGCACCACCTGCTCTCTAGTTACAACAGCTTAAAGAGACAAGACACAGAGCCTGTGAAGGCTGTAGCAAGATGGCCACCAGGAAGGAGTGGTTATGGGAAACTGTTTTCTGTGCTCCATACTGCTGTCTTCACATGTTTAAAAGGTATTAAATACTGGCTGTGACTTCATAACATGGGGTGAGCTGTTGTCTCTTGATTGTTGCTTCAGTGTAACCACAGTATTACATGCCTGCCTCTCTGCCTTTCTCTCTGCATTAACAGTGAAGGTTCTGATGAGCCCTTCCCTTGGGACAGCAGAGCTGTGCCACCTAACAAACATCCCTACCTAAGCCCTGACATCTTACTCCAGGGAGGCTGACAACCCACTCTCTCTTACCTGTGTCCTCCTGCTCACTCCACCTGTCCACCTGTCCACCTATCTTTTAGGAGGGTGGTTTGTGTCACACTCTCTGAAGATCAAAATTCTCAGAAAGGAGTATTTACATACTAATTTTAAACTAGTTCATAGGTCAGAGGAACTTTTAGATCAAAAGATTTTTAGCAGCTACTTCTCATTCTATTCGGAAGCATTTAATTATAATCTACCATTTAAATCATCAAGGTCCAGAACGCAAAGGCAATTTGTACAGCTGAACTTCATTTCCCTTCTTGGTCTCATTAATTTAAGATAATTCACCAAGGATTCCTAATTTCCCAGTGTCCCCAATTTTGCTCCTGGTTCTATTTGAGGGCTGGAGTTCATTAGGAAAAGGAAAAACTAATTTAAGTCAATGAGGACTAAGAATGTGGGGAGGGGCTTAAGGAAGAAAGAAGCAACAGCTTCTGACAGAAGGAAGGTTATCAAAGAGCAGTTCTGCACCACCAATGTCCTGGCCTCCAGGAGGAGCAGGGGCGCTGACAGCAGAAGGTGGAAAGGGGAAGCACAGGGACTCTACAGGGAATGAATGGAATGTGAGAGGTGGCCAGGCATTCCAGAAGCTGCTATAAATAAATAAATAAATAAATAAATAAATAAATAAATAAATAAATAACTCACTCTCAGGTAAGGTCTGTCTTCCCTTCTCCTTGCAGGAACTAAGGAGCCTCAAGCTGAGAAGCAGCTCAGGGGGCCCTTGTATCTTAGTGACCTCTTAGAGGCTGTGGCTGGAGCTGGAGCTGAAGGAAGGTGAGGCACTAGAACTGTTCTAGTCCATCTTAAGACGAGCATTTGTCTAAACATCGGCTCATAAGAAGGGGGACAGAGAGTACTATAGACAGGGTGAGTCTTCTTAAAAATCTCATGCATGTGAAAGGTATCTGAAGAAAAAAAACAAAAACAAATAAAAAAGCCCAAATATAAGTGGGGCTCTTCTGCCCAGTCCAGCCCTATTGCTGACCCTGCTCTGCAAATGGGCCCCGAGCCTTCCCCATGCCACTCTCTCTACATACAAGCAATGGGAGAGAAAATATGAAAGACACAAGTCAGAGTGAGTCAGCAGTCCCTGAGGGAGAGCCTGCTTTAGAAGACAGAAAAAGAGGAATTTTCTCTTAAAACCCCAAATCCAAGATAACTAAAATCACAAATCACTATGGCATCACCATTCACTGGACCAAAAATTACTATTAAGTTATACACAAAGGAGACACGTATCTTGAAGCCTTGATGGTGACTCTTGAATGAAATCATTTCTTCCTGTCAATTCTCAACTTCCAATACTACCTTTCAAGGAACAGCAGTCTGGATAATAGTCCAGCTCCAGAGAGACAGTTGCAGGGTGTCAGGAAAACTTTTCCTTGGGATGGAGCAAACAACATCTACCCCCTTTCTTATAAGGTCCCAACCAAAATGTAAACCTGCCAAAGTTCACCCTTTGGGACCAGTGAGTTTATTGGGCTTACGTACACGGCATGGGCAAGAGGCTACTGGTGGAAGTACAGGTGACCCCAAAGCAGCTGCACTAGAAAATCTCAATCCAGCAAAGATGATGGCTTCACCATAGCAACAGAGACAGATGGAGCCACTCTTAGCCTCCTCTAGCCTATATACTCTAGAACCTCTAGGAAGCCCCACCCCACCCTCCCTACTCCTCTATGCAATTAGGACAGCCATGCATTCAAATGTTTACAAGGAGTGGCTGGAATCTCAGTTGAGGGTCCAATGACCCTCACTAATTCCTCCTCCTCCTATGCAGTGATGGTAACAGCCAACTGTACTGTAATGATGGACACTCACAAGAGCTACTGCTCTCATGAAAATGGCACTGTTTTGTTTAGAGAACCAATCTCTACAAGGTATAAAGCTCTGATTTAGTGCAGCCATGCTAAAAAACAGTTCAGTATGGATAGTGCTGAAAAAAGCAGAAAAATAAAGTACTTTAGAAAATCAAGCACAGCCAAGAACCAAGTACTAGCCATGTGCAGCACTTCTCATCCACAGGCACAAACAACTTCACCCAAAGACACCCACACACTCTTGCTGTTCTCATGGAGTCATTCAATTATTTACCTCCTGCTTCCCATCTCCTGTTTTCTGCTAATGACAATAAATAAATAATGATGGTAATGGCTTAACACCATTTAAATAACATGCCTCATAAGTATAATGAATATTGTAACTGATAAAATGTAATGTCTGGACCCAGAAACAAATGTAACTGACCCCTACTCTGGAGGTCAGTTACTTATGGATCCCCTAAAATTCATGTATGGAAACTCAAAGGTCAATAGAATGGTACTACCAAGTGGCTCTTTAGAAAATAGCCGGGCGTTGGTGGCACACGCCTTTAATCTCAGCACTCGGGAGGCAGAGGCAGGTGGATCTCTGTGAATTCGAGACCAGCCTGGTCTGCAAGAGCTAGTTCCAGGGCAGCCTCCAAAGCCACAGAGAAACCCTGTCTTGAAAAAAAAATAGGCCCCAAATGCTCTATCCTCATAGATAGGACTGGTGCCTTACAAAAGGGCTGAATGTAATTAACCTTTCACCTTTCTATATTCCACTGCATGGGGCACAATGATCTTAGAATTCAGAACGTAAGAAATAATGTTGTTTATAAATTACCTAGTCTCAGATACTTGGCTATGCTAACTCATCTGCCTGCCATGACTCAGAAAAGCCTAGATATTCCTTTAAACAGCAGGGGAGAGGATTTTTCCAGGAGCAGGACTTGTCTCACTGTTTCTTTCTACACCTTAGCCTGTCAAGTTTTCCCATCTCAGTCAATGGCACTCCCCTGCTTCCTCTCCCTCTAGGAATAGAACAGTTCTTGTAATCCTTCTCTCTTACCCTCGTTCAGTCCATCACTTCAACCTGCCCAGCTCCTGAAGCCCCAGGACATGGACTTGTCACAGCACCCCCAGTCTGTCCACAAAAGCACAATGAACCCTGCACACCCTCTAAAAGCCTCCTTTACAAGCACTTTACCTAGCCACCTACAGCTTTCCCTAGCCACCCTCTCTGGGACTACTCTTCTTCAGACAACAACAGACCTCTACAGGAAGGCCTTCAGGGACAACTCGGGAACCACCCATGGGAAGCAGCTTGAAAATTAGATGCCCTGGGGCAAGCACTTTAAATTATTTATGCTAAAACAGGAGGATGGAAAGTTTGTGGCCAGCTGGGTCTAGAGAGAGAGTTTGTGGCCAGTTTAGACAACTTAGCAAGACCCTATTTCAAAACAAAAAGGAATAAAGGGCTAGGGATAGAGTTTGAAGTTAAGAGCACTTGATAGCATGTACAAGGCTCTGAGTTCAAATCCTTGAATGGAAAAACGAAGTGAGCACCATAGGTGCCAGGCCCCCAGTCTAGGTGCTTGTAATCTGGGTGACTGGTGAGAGATGTGCTAACACTGACAGATGTGACGTTGGAGGAGTACCAGGGCAGATGTGGTCGATGCAGAGTCCTCTAGATGCCCCTGCTATGAGCAGCCCTCACACTTCAGCCACCTTTTAAGACACCTACATTTTCTTGTTTCTGTATCTCATGCTTTTCTTTTCTATAAATTGGCAGCTGCTGCAATGAAGAGTTGAGGGTCCATATGAAGCAAGCCTTGGGAATACAAAGATGAATAAAGAGGCTTCACCAGGAGCTATGTCACAAGAGATGTAAAAAACAAACAACAAAAACACCTTGTGAAAGAAGGGTATAATTGGAGGCCAGAATGGTGTTGGGCAACATCTTCTGAACCTTCCCCTGTATGAAGGCATAGTCTGCTCCTTTCCAGGCAACGCACCCCATCCTCTGGGTGCCAGCACCAGGGATTATGGAGGCTGTTTTTGGGGCCAAGCAGCACAGTGTTCTTATACATTCTCCATTCATTCCCACCCATTATGTGTCGTTTAGTACCGCATACGTTTGCCAGTACTGGGAAGATAATGAACACACTGTGTAGAGCCGAACGTGCATTGTCAGGACGGCCTCGAGACAATGCCCACCACTGAGAGTGCTGCTCGCTCTCTCTCCTAATGTCAAGAGAGACTTTGAAAAGTCTCACTTCTTTCACTATTGTTAGCTCAGTCACTTGATACTCACACAATTAACTGAAGGCTTCTCTGTGCTTTGGCTGGTAAAACTTTAATGCCACAGAACTTTTCAGATACGAATACAAAAAACACCGTGGAAACCATCCAATATTAATTTTTATGACACACCAGTTGAGACATGTAGTTTACAGACAGCTAAGAGCCAAAGTGAAAAGGACAATAGCTTCTCTGTGGTCCATGATCAACTATCTTTGAGTGGGAGCCCACCAGCCCATGAGAAAGGGAGCACACATTCATGCAAGCATCTTGTCAGGCTGGGTTCTAAAAGCCACAGCTAGAGGACTGTAGAGTATGATCCTAACCCAGTTCCTCTGTGGCCAGGCAGGGTGTTCTGAACTCCAACAGCCAACAGAGTACCCCCATTCTCTGTCAGATCTTCCTCTTTTCTTCTTTCAACAAATCTCAAAGCTAGGAAGCCCATCATGGTGACTCTTTCAACTTCTCCCCACCCAGAGCTGGCCACTGAAAGCTGGACCTATCCCAATCTCTGCCTCTCTCCTTCTTCCCCTAGGATGAGGCATGGCCACAGCTGCTCCTGCTTCCGAGGCCAGCAGTGCAAGAGGAGACATGCTTCTGGGCAGTAGCCTCCTCCCAGCCACACAGCGCCCCTTGCCTTGTCCTGACAATTTCCCATGCAGCCCATACCATCCACTCTGTAGAGATTCAGCAATCAAAGTGTCATCATGAAAGCAGGTACTAGGACTCTTAGCCTCTCACCACATACACTGGGCCCCTTTATCTGCAATTCAGTTGTTGGGGTTTCAGCCCACACCCAATTAAGGTTTGAAAGTAATTCCAAAAATAATTCATTAAATTTGAAATCATAGGCCATTGTGATAAGCATGATAAAATCTCACACTGCCCTACTCTGTCCCACTCATGATATGAATCATCTCTTTGTCTCATCTCCCTGCCTCCCCCATATATAATGCTACCTTCCTGTCAGTCAATTAGTAGCCATATCAATGGTGAGACCCACTGCATGGTATCACAGCATTTGTGTTCATGCAATTCTTATCCTACTTAATACAGTAATTGTTTACTACAGCATAGCAATTATTCTGTCTTGTTATTGGCTATTGTTGTTTCTTTCTTTGCCTGATTTACAAACGTTAGATTTTGTCATAAATATGTGTGTGTAGGAAAAACCGTGATATATAGGTTTGGTACTATTTATAGTTTCAAGCACCCACAGTGTCTGACGTAGTAAGATTATATTCCTAAAGATTAGAGAAGCCTGCTAGTTAACAGCCAGAATGCTACACTGCAGGATGGAGAGCCAATCTGGATGAGCTGAAGCAGAAGGGCATGTGTGTCATAGAGCTAGCAGTGTCCAGACAAGAAAGGCACAGAGGAAGCTTAAAAGTAGGATGGGCAGTACATAGATGAGGTAAATGAGCCTGGGGGCAGCACATAGACTAACAAAAATGGGTTAATTAAAGTTTAAAAACTTAATTAAAAAATAGCTAGAAACAAGCCTAAGCTAAGGCCAAGCATTCATAATTAATAATAAATCTCTGTGTCATGATTTGGGGGCTGGCATCCAAGAGAGCCTGCTACACAGATATCAGGAGGTAATGATTTCAAGGAAAAGCAAAAAGGGAGGCAGGAGATTGGGGGAAGCCTCTGTATCATTTATGCTTGATTTCCTGTCTGAATATGGGTGGTTTTCTTTTTTCTTTTTTTTTTTTTTTCTGGGACATTGAGACAGAATATCCCAATATAGCCCAAGCTGGTCATAAACATGGGATCCTCCTGCCTTAGTCTCCCAAGCACTGAGATTATATGCATGCCCTACTACCACACGCAACTTGTCAATATGTTTATTAAAAATATTTCAAGGTGTACTCTGAAAAAGAACAAAAGTGAATTAACAAGATAGACAGACATGCTCAGTCAACAATACCAACAAACCAGACAAAAAGGTCCTGTGTTTCTGATGGGGCAGATGGCACTGACCTAAGTATTCCATGCAAATGGTGTGTGTCGGGGAGAAGTTCAAGTGGGTAATGCCCCTGCCACCACCTAACTCCAGGCTGGGCTCTTGTGGTGACAGGCTGGCTCTATGCACAGGGCCCCTTTGTTCTTTCTGTCGTAGACTTACAATTTCCTTTCCTTTGCTGTTTTCAATTGGTGTTATTCATTCACTGAGAACATCTTGGTCTGGAAAGTGAAGAATGTGCCAAAGCATCTTAAGAAAAGTCGCCTGTGTTTCAGACAGTGCCACACATGCCGCAGTTCAGAAATAAAGCCTGTGTCCTGCCTCCTTCCAACCCCCCTCTGCCTGTTGGATGTTTATGAAGGGAAGCTCCACCGGCTTACCATTGGAGCAGTGGCAAAGCACTGGCGTTGGCCAAGATCAGTTCACTTGTGAGACATAACAACCCCAATTTTGTCACACTCTAGAGAGCAGCAGGGTTGGGAAGATCCAGGCTCAATGTCATTCCAGATTTTTCTGAATGGGAATCTTAATAGCTTATACTGGGTCTCTGATACCATGATACCAGGCTTTGCTAGTACAATATTTTCATGTCCAGGCAACTTTCAAAACTCGGGACTAATGGAGCTCCAGGAAAACAAGTACCTACTTTGGTGGGTTCACACTCATTGCCAGTACTAACCCTGTCCAGTGTATTATACCAGACACACCCACAGGCAACCCAACGCAACCTGTCTCTCCTCCACACGTGTGGCAGGATAGTCAGTGAGCCCGAAGAGGCACCTGCACATTATTCACTCTTTCTAGGCTACCACAAAAAAGAACAAACTAATAGTCCAAGGTTCCTTGTATTTTAGATGCTACACTGGCCATGTTTACAGTTTACACCAATGCCCCCTATCAGATTGGCCTGTGAACAAGTCTGTCGTGCATTTTCTCAATTGATGATTGATGTGGGAGGGCCCAGCGCACTGTGGGTGCCAGTCCTGGGCTGGTGGTACAGGGTGCTTTAAGAAAGTAGGCTGAACAAGTCATAAAGCAGTACTCCTCCATAGACCCTCATCAACTCCAGCCTTCAGGTTCATGCCCCGCTAGAGTTTCTGGCCAGACTTCCTTCCCTCATCTTATACTCGGAAGTATAACATGAAATAAAACCTTTCTTCTAAAGCTGATTTTGGTCAATGGTGTATTATCACAGCAATAGAAACCCTAACTAAGACAGGTATGGAGATTTGGTAGGACTTGTTCATTTTAAAAATCTTGAAATTTTTTTGAGATTTTTTTTTTTTATGTATGGGTTTTTCACCTACATGTATGTATGTGTACCACATGTGTGAAGTGTCTGAGGACACAAGAAGAGGATGCCAGATTCCCTGGACCTGAAGTTATAGATGGTTGTTAGCTACCATGTATGTGCTGAATCAAATCTGTGTTGTCTGAAAGGACAGTCAGTGCTCTTAACCACTGACCCATCTCTCCATTACAAAAATCTTAAAAATTTTTATTATATTTTATTTGTGTGTATGTATATGTGTGTATGTGTGTGTAGGTCAAAGGACAGTTTTGAGATCAGGAGTTGAGTCCTTCCTTCTAACATATGGTGACCAGGGATTGAACTCAGGTCATCAAGCTTGGCAGCAAGTACCTTTCCCTGATGAGCCATCGTGCCAGCCCCAGGTTTATTTTTATAATCATTAGGAAAACTTATTTTCTAGTTCACAAGTGTCAAAGGTGGTTTCATGAGGAAATATGACTTTTCTGAGTAGCAAGAGAATTCCATAAAGGGCTCTAAATGCAAAGCAACAACCACAGATCAATGAAGTGCCAGGAAGACAAAGTTATTTTTGAAACAAGGCAGCAAGCCAGGAGACCAGGGATGGTCTGCCCAAGGTCTTCAAATGGGCAACACCATCCAATTTCTGGATTCTCTCCAACAAATCGAAACTGAGGAGAGATATGTTGGTGTCCTAAGTAGCTTGGAGACATAAAGGGAGCCACACAGCTTATGTGTGTTAATGTACATAGGTCTCTAGCAAAGTGATGTATTGTCTACTTGCTTCTGCTATAATAACGGAACACTGTTTGAGCAACTCCCCACTGTATAGAACACTTGGCAGACACTGGTGGGGCTTCTTTCCATGTTCTCATTAAAGGGAGAGTGAGGGGGATGGGGATGGTGAGGAGGAGATGGAGACAGTGTGTCTGAATTTTTATATAGGACATCTCTGGAGAGTTGGTCTGGAGCTTCAGCTAATTGGTTATTAATATCATTTTGTGTTTGGTGAAATGGGGCCTGTGATAGTTAATATTCATCTACAATTTGGCTGGATTTGGGATCACCAAGGTGACACAGCTCTGGTCATGTGTTTTGCAGGTGTTTCCGGAGAGATTTAACTAAGTCAAGAAGAATCACCCTCAATGTGGGTGGTACCATCTCATGGTCTAGACTGAATAGAGAGGGGGGAAGCCAAGTGGCATGTCTCTGTTTCCTGCCCTTCTCAGATGTGAGGAGGTGAGGGCCAGCCACATGTTCCTGCCATACCTTCTGACCACAATGGACTGCATCCATTTGAAACAAGAGTCCAAGTAAATCTCCCTTCCCTTAAGCTGTTGTTGGTTACTTTATCACAAGAAGAGCAACTCCTACAAGGCCCTTCCAAGGGTCCATCCAAGGCAATCAGGCTACAGCTGCTATTGCAAAGCTGACAGTGGAAGAAATTATGGAAACCCAAGAAGAAAGGAAACAATTATAAACACAGCTTTTGAGGTACAACTCAGGCTGGTGAATTTCTTTGAGGAAACTTGCAGAGCTAACCTTCCAATGCTGCTGCTGACCAATCTCGACTAGGTGGGGCGAGGCACCAACTGGCTCTTGTCACTCTTGTGCTCAACAGTAACATCTTCCCCTCAGGTGACAATTCTTTGTACACTATCAAAGATCATATCAATAAAAGAGGACCCAGAGGCAGGGGACAGAGGTGGTTCTGGCGGGGGGGGGGGGGAGGGAATTCAAAATCTGGAACCACAACTATACATTTATTTGCTTAACATACTCCATACCAGGCACTTGGGGAGGGTACATGACTGAGTCAACAGTGGAAGAAAGGAGCAAGTCATTCAAGTGAGTCCAAGAGACAGTGAATCTTGTGCTATGAGGGAAAGGATGCTGCAGGTAAGCAGTAGATAAAGCCGACTTTTATACAGATGGGCATGTTAGGGAGAAGCACTAATGGAAGGAACCGCAAAGTCCAGCCTAAGCAACAGAGAAAGCAGGGCTGGGAAGCCAGAAAAGATCAACTCAGAGCCAATGAGGAATTTCTTAGGATCCTTTAAGCAAATCTGCATAGTCCTAGAACTTTTAGACCTCTCTCCCCAGATGTCTCCATGTCTGCCCACTGGGTGTGTATTTTGCCTCTCAGAGCTTAGTCCTCCCTAAATCCTAGCCATGGGGACAGAAGATAGTTCTAGGGTGGTAGTCAATCCCTCTGCTCTTCTAGGCTGCCTGAGTTCTCCAGATGAGAGGATATTTTACCCGGTGGAGGCCTGCTCACCCTGCCACACTGCCAGTGTTCTACCAGCTCAGGTTGGCTGTGTTATTGTTTTGTTTAAAAAGAAGAAAAGAGAAATGCTGGGACATGAGACATAAGACTGTAAGTTTATTATAAGGCCCGGCAGAATGGGGAGACTAAGAAGAGGAACAGGGGTAAATGGCTGACCGCCATGACTGGTCACCATAGAGAGAGCACATAGGTGAGAGAGAGTAGAAAGGAAGCTGAGAGGAAACAGAGCAGGGAAACAGAGAGGGAACAGAGAGCGTAAATGGGCAGGGGCCTGTCTTTTAAAGGTGTCCTCTGTATCTTCGTGCAGACTTAGCTCCCATGGAACCTTGGGCTGATCAGGGTACTGCCTGTTCCACCAGGTAACAGGGGCAGGCCAGCATAATGCCTGAACCTTTCATTCCCACCTCTACTTCTTAATTAAAAAAGGTGGGGTGTTTAGACATGGCAGGTTAAGGAATAAGGGCGTCGAATTCTCAAGACTGCTTCCTGCTGACGTGGGGGGCGTTGACTATCTTTGGGGGACCCGAGAAGGTTGGGGTACTGCCACATCCTGGGGTAGCTGGTTGTTTCATTGCAGTCCAGGCTGTATGGAACTCCCTGGCGCCTCTTAGACCTGGCAAGATGTTGACAGAGCAGAGGACAAGATTAAGTTTAGAAAAAATTTTTTTCTTAGGTCCTGTCACTTGAGGGTAAGATAAAAGATAACAGGCTGGTCAGAGAGGATGCTTGAAGAAATTGGAGGATATACCTGCTACATGCTGGTTTCCAAGTTTTTATTTACTACAAGCTGGACATGGAACATAGTTGTTAAGAGTGAATCTTGATGGTATATTTTCCCCAATTGCTATCCATTTTTGAAACCTACAGACAGACATACATTCTTTAATTTTAATTAGCTTTCACTGTCTCTTGGTGATGTCAAATTTCCGTTACTTTGTGGGAGGTTTTATTCTCTTTTCTCTGGCTCCATTTCAGAATTCAGCTGCAGACTGCAGACTGGAGAAAGGGATGATCCCCTTCTCCTTACTGGCCAGTTTGCAGTCCTTTTGGAAACAAATGCATAACCAACCTGGAACAAGCTGCAGCAAAAGGGAAGGCGGTGGCAGCCACAATGGGTTTTGTTCTGTGACCATGACAAAGCTTTACACAGTGGGGAAGTCATCACTTCCTGTTTCTGCGAGGAATAAACATTCAGAGAAAGGGGGTGTCTTACCCCAGTGATTCTGTATCCAACAACAAGGCTAAGGCAGAGGGACCGGGGAGATAAGGATGCTGCTGTATGTCCTAAATTGTAGGCACTCAAGGAAATCACTTCCATGACCTTAAAATGTGTTTCTTTAAATTTTTTTGAGACTATAGTTACATCCTTTCTCCTCTTACCTCTCCCCAAACTCTCCCATGTACTCCTCACCTTGTTCTATTTCAGATTCATCTTTTTCTTTTGTTATTCTCTCTCTCTCTCTCTCTCTCTCTCTCTCTCTCTCTCTCTCTCTCTCTCTCTCTCTCTCTCTCTCTCTCTCTGTTTCTAAACTCACTTAGCAGTTAAAGGCCTCTATTACCACCCTCATAGACACATCCAGAGGTGTGCAATCCTAAATCTAGTCAAGTGACAATTGCCCCAATGGCAATAATTTCTGCAAAACTCCTCACAGAACTAGACTGGGATAATGGACTAATCAGACCATTGACCCAACCACAGTTACCTGCTCTGTCAGCTCTGCAAACCCCAGCACCTCCTCCCTTGTCTTCCTTTTCTAATCTCCATGCTTCTATCCATCGCCTGTAGACAGCCTTGGACTCACTAAACCTATCTGTTCTTCCCTGAGTTGGTTTTCTGCCCTTGCCTCTACCATGACTGTCATACTGGGACAGGTGGTTGAGCCTAGTCAGCTGGAATGCCTGGAAACCAGAATTATTGTCCTAAAATTCTGGCAGCATCGTCTGTGGCTTCACCAGGCCCACAAGTACATGCAGTTCCACCAGGTTGGGTGCTGGGCAACAGAGCAGATTAGTATGCCTGACACTTGCACCCTCTGAACACTTAAGGTTGTCAACCAAACTGAACACACTGTTCCTCTGCAGTCTCCTCTTTAGGCCACAACAGCAGGACCAGAAGTCTTTGCATGGAGTGGATCAAGGAAGCATTACTTTCTGATCAATTGTGATATGACCTAAAACTGCTTTAAAAAAAGGCTTATTAACTAAAAGAGAGTTTCTGACATTAAGTCATAGCAGCTCTACCCTACATGGTCTAGGTCTAGAGACGGGATTAGTAAGTCATAAGAAAGCCTCCAAGCATCAGCCTTTTAAGGTATAAATCCTAGAGTTTTGATTCATCAGATTACTTGGAACAATGCTCAGGAAAGCCTTAAATTTTCAAATAAATTCAAACAAATATAGTACTCTGTAGATACTGAACAAGGCAGCACAAGAGGCTCACACCCTGTACCCAAGAGGGTTGCATAGAGCAACTGTAAGGATGTTCTAAAAATAAGCTAAGATGCTCTACCATCCCAGCTCAGGGAAAACAGGTGAGAATTCACAGCAAACCCGGCATCTCTAGGATAGCTGCGGACATGTAATCCTGTGCCCGCCCACGTGTCACTGTGCACACCAGCCAGACCCCAAAGCAGATGGACAGAGGGCTCCTGTCACGGGGCTGGTCAATAAACAGACATGAGGAAAGCAAGGAGCAAACAACCTCCTAAACAGCCTTTGGACTTTCACACATGTTCCTTCATAAATCTCAAGGGGGCTTGCTTTCCTGGTTCCCCACAGTGTAGACTCTTGCAGTAATTCAGCTGGGCACTGAGAGACTCCACAATAGTGGAGTCCACTGCCACTGCCAAAATGAAGAGTCACAGACCTGGGGCCTTAAACAACAGACATTTTCTTAATTCTTCAGGTCAAGATAAATGTGCCATGCTGCCTCAGCTCCCAGTGGGAGCCCTCTGTAGCTAGCAGGCACCCATACTCTTAATGTTCTCTGCGCATTTCTTTGTGTGTATCTATTCTTATAGACATTGATCCTATGGGATTAGGGTTCTTCTTTATGGTCTCACAGAATCTTAACTATTATTTATTGGACTCTACCATGGAGGTCAGAACTTCAACATGTAAGTCTGGGAAAGATCCATCTATAACCACATGCCTTCCATGTTGTACCTTGTACCATTCATGTGTGCACGGCTCTACAAGTCCAGCCTCTGACATAGTGCATGTTGCCAGTGGGAAGCCAAGGACCCCAGGAGCTGCAAAGTGCAGCAGGATCCTCACAGTGAGGCACGGAACCAGTTCCTTCTCTGCCCGTTGCACACTTGACTACAGAGGGACGTAGAAGGGAGAAAGCTGAAGCCACTTTCCAGTTCAGGACATGTAAATCCCAGTGCCAAGAGAGGGAAAGGCTACCACCACAGTTCAAAAAGTCAGCTCCAGGTCACACAACAAAGAGAACAAAAATGCCTATCCCAGACAGTAAACTTCAAGCCTCTCCCACATTGCAGTTCTTAATCCTCACAGCCCCTGGGCCAGGCGTACAAGGTATTCTGACTAGAATATTAAAAACACACCTTTGGAAAACACACCCAGAATAAGCCAGAGGTGGAAGAGGGCTCCAGTCAGAAAGATGACAAAATTTCTTTCCTAGTAGAATTCTCTAAACACAGTAGCATTTCAACACTTAGTTTAAAACCTCATTAAATAAACAGCGGACCTGGAGAAAGAGCTAAGATGTTAGCAGAGATGGCTATTCTTTGAAGAGAACCTGGGTTCAATTCCCAGCACCCATATAGCCGCTAACAATTGTCTTTAACTCCAACAAAGCATCATATGGGCATCAAGGACACAAGTGCTCTGCCTCTGTACAATCATTCCTTTTCATTAAGAGGGTACTTTCCTGTCCTCTCTGTTCTTTCCTGAATGGGTTCCCAGTGAGATGCAGAAATAAGACTCCTGCTAGGTCTGGCTCCACCTATTTCCTGTTCATCTACTATTACTTCATGTTACATGCAAACATGTTACAAATGCCACAACACATACTCATAATTACACTGTCTTGCACTTTTATATCTTACTGACTCCGAGAGAAGAGAGCAAGAGTAAAGTTGCAGTCCGTTCTGTTAGCCTTCTGTACCATGAGTTTTTTTCCTAAGGCTGTGAGTCTCCGTGTGGCATCACTCATCTCCACACTCTAATACAGCTTCGCTTCATCTGCCTCCTCCACATTGCTACTGCCAGATAAATTGCATGTCTAAATGTTGTAGGCCCAACAGCATAAGTATGTACATTATTTGTAGAATTGCTTCAGAAGATCATTAGAAAGAAGGAAGGAATGATGCATTGTAAAGGCTTTTACAAATGCATAATTACCTCTACAGGCAATCTGTTTTCCCATTCTCATCTAAACTGGAATTACTGTCTGGTCATTTGCTTTAAACCTGAAGAACTTCCTTTAGTACTTCCCACAGGGCAGTGTGCTAACAACAAACCCTTGGGTTCTGTTGTTTGGTTTGGGCTTTTGTCCTTTTAAAACTCTGTCTTTTTGTTACCTCTATCTCTAAAGACAAGCTTTGCTGAGTGTAAGATTCTGGGTTGACTTGTTTTGTTTCAGAACTCTGAATATGTTATCCCACCACCACTACTTCTAAGAAGTCAGCTGTTAATTCTTCTGGGATTTCCTCCTACACAATAGGCCCCCTTTCTCTCTCTGTCTTTTGCCACCTTTACCATGAGCCTTGGCATGGATTGAGTTTGACCTAACTGGAGTTAAATTTCTTGTATTTCTACTACTGTATTTCTTGGATGTATAGCTAAAAATGTTTTTCAATTATTTTGGGGAGTTTCTAGCATTTTCTTCCAGAATTTGTGTTTGTACCTTTATCTCTCTCCCCTCTCCTTACACTTTTATTAGGTTCTGTTTACTTTCTTTTCTCAGTCATCTGGATCATATAATCTCGTAATTATATCTTTAAGTTTGTCAGGTCCACAGGAAACTCCATTTCCTCAAAAGGGAAATGGTTATCTGTGGTGCCTATCAGCATACCAAAGCCCATGCTGGCCCTTTGACTCCCTCAGGATCACAAGTACCCTTTACACATTTCAAAGTCCATGCTAGCCTCCTGCCCTTCTCACCTCCTCCCCCACTCCAAACTCCTCCAGCTCATGGGCTTCCTTTTCCCCAGCTACTCATTCTCCTTATAACCTGCTATTTCAGCTATGCTCTCTCTGTTTTCTTCTTCTCCTTCTCTCTGCTCCCCCCACTCTGTCTCTCTCCCTCATCTCTCTTTGCTCTACTCCTGCTTCTCTTGTGGCCAGATCTAGCCTGCTGTCCATGTTTGGTCTACTAATTTCTCTTTCTCTGCTCTGAACTCTTTCAGACAACTCTGGCTATTTTCTCTCTCTCATAGTAGAGGGGAAAAAAGTTCCCCTTTATCATACCATGGAATGGTCATGTTATCAATTTATACAAAGTTCACTGATTCTTTCTCTTTGGCCAATTGATATCTACTATTGTAGCCCTCTGGTAGATTTTCCTTTCAGTTATTGTGCTTTGCAACTCTTGAGTTTTCATTTAGTTTTTTTCCCCCTGTTTTGTTTAACTAATTCTATCTTCTTAATGGTCCTCTCTATTTGGAAAGATACTGCTGCCAAACCTTTCTATAAGGGTTTGAAGTCTTTAAGTCCAGCATCTGCACCTTCTCTCTGGCAGCTTCCGTGACCTGCTTCTTTGGACATCTTACAATTTTGTGTGGCAGCAACTGTGGACACAGATCCTAGGTCCCTTTTCTTCTAGGGTACCTTTTTGTTTGTTTATTCTTCAGTGATGCTGTGGGGGCTAGTTTATCAAATTCTATACTCTCTGCATCTCTATACCACAGCCAACTCTAATGCTGCTTCTCAGGATAGCCTTGAGTGCACAAAACAATCCCTCTAGGAAACAACTGTTTTATCTGAGCTAGTATGCACTTGTTCTAGATCTCTACCGTGTGTGTGTGTGTGTGTGTGTGTGTGTGTGTGTGTGTGTGTGCTTTTGCACTTGTGTGTGCACATGTGTGTGGTGTGTATGAACAATCGTGAGGCTTGGCCTTCCCAGTACTGTCAGTGGCTTTGGGAAGGTCCTTTAAGCCACTATAACAAGTGATAAGTAGCCAGGACCTCAGTCTGGAATAGAGAGAGCTTCCATCCTATAAGTGGGGTGTAGACACGCTCTCCTAGAATTCAGCCTTTGCCACCTGGAGCTCAGCAGGAAGAAGGAACAAGACATGGCTTGGTGTTGAAGCCAGCCAGCCACTGTTCTTACTGACACAAGAGAGTTCCACAAACATGTTTCTCCTCATTTGCTGCATGCCTTTATGACCCTTGCCAGAAAATGTAACTGGGCCCCCCCCTTTTTTTAAGATTTTATTTATTTATTATGTATACAACATTCTGCCCCCATGTATATCTGCACACCAGAAGAGGGCACCAGATCTCATAATGGATGGTTGTGAGCCACCATGTGGTTGCTGGGAATTGAACTCAAGACCTCTGGAAGAGCAGCCAGTGTTCTTAACCTTTGAGCCATCTCTCCAGCCCCAACTGGGCCCCTTCTTAAAACAATTTTTGAAGCAGGGGAGAAAGGTAGGAAGAATTAAAGGACAAGACAAGGAAAAGAGCTCTTTATTCCTTTGGATCTCTCACTGATTGGCAGTCGAGAATTCTGACACAACTGACCAAACCACTTGTAGTCTACCCCAAGCGTAGGCTACACTCCCTCCCCCTTCTGAGAGATATCTCAAGCAAAAACATTACAGCAGCTAAGGAACCATGATCAAGATCAAAACACACATCCTGGTCAGGTGTGGTAGCACATGCCTGTCATGTTAGCTAGCACTCTGGGAGATGAAGGCAGGATGACAAGGTTCCTGTCCAGGGTCAACCTCAGCTGCATAACAAGTTCCAGCCCATTGAGGTTTAATGAGATCCTGTCCTGGGGGAACAACTAAGCATATCTTAACCCTTTCCCACCCATGTAGAGGAAGACATCTTTCTGAACCCCTTCCCACCCATGCAGAGGAAGACATCCTTCTTAACCCTTTCCTCCCATGCAGGGGAAGACACTTTCTTAACCCCTTCCCACCCATGCAGAGGAAGACATCTTTGATTTTTACTCTTGTCAACACTCCTTTCTCAGCTATAAACCTTATCCAAGTACCTCACAAACAACCACCTCACAATTTCACTTACAGAAGAAAATTCTTTCAGTAAGAGAAATAAATGGCAGGCCAGACAAGATCACAGCTTCAATCAAGTAGTTATCTCTGGGGAGAACATCTCAGGCCGAAGAGAGCCAGCAGCAGCTTGTCACACCTCCAGCAGCTGGTGACAATTTTAATGATTTTAATTAATCACTGAGGAGTGTGGATCCATAGCCCTCCTAATACTACCATTCCAGAGTGGATCCTGACTTAAATTTGATTTTGATTACTCTAAATTTCATAATTGTTAACCTGCAAACTTCCATTCATCCTACACTCCTTGTGAAAGAAGGTTCCATTGAGCATCAGGATATCTGTTGAGGAGACTTTCTCCCTAGCAGGAACCAAGCCATGCATTTAAAAGGCCATGGTTTTGATTGTTTCTTTTTAAATGGCCACTCAGACACAAATTCTACTTTGTAAGTCATTTGTAAAGTATGATGGAAAACTGTTTTTGTGTGAAGTGTGTGCTAGATAAGCAGACAAATATGCACATCCCTCACAAGTAAAAGCTCTCAAGGAGCTCCTACTCATAAGGGGCTCACTTCAACTGAGGACACTCCCTGAGGAGGTCAGAAAGGTTCTAATTGACATTTGGGGAAAAACAAAAAACAAAAAACAAAACCCAAGTAGTTTAGGTAGAAAGGCCTGAGAGAGGCAAACCACCAGCATTTTCTAAGAAGCTACTAAGTATTATCAGGTCCCCAAGGGCAGTGTCTGGTATTCACATTAAAGAAACAACAGGGATGTGATGCTATCAGTCAAATACATCTCCTTACTGGGCAGTTGGTGGGCAGGTGGAGGGGTCCTTGAGGCAGAAACTCTAGGGTAAAGCCACTGTCCACAGCACCAGGACAGATGCACTGGGAACTGCTCTGATGCCAACTCTGCCCTGACATGCAGAAAATGCAGGGCTGGATTGAACCCTGATGCCTCTCCAGTCCCGAAAGGCTCATCTATAAAACAGGAATCATTGACATCTTCCAACGTCAATGCTTAGCAAATATAGCTGCTATTACTCTACACAGAGGCTCTGGTAGGCTCTAGTGTGTGGTAGGCTCTAGAGTGCCCCCAGATGTGAACAACCAATGCTAGAAGGTCCAAGCTCACACAAGGTCTATGTTCCTTGTGCAAGCTCCATGGATACCCATTCCAGGGTCAGCTTTACTTCCTCTGGGGACCTGACTGCAAGCACTTTCATCATCAGACAAAACCAAGCCATCTTTGAAAAGCCCCAGAGTCTCCAGATTCCTGCCTTTGTAACCCTTTCAGATCTTCCAGGTATCTGGCAGGGCAGACTCCATGAGTAAAAAGAAATAAGTGACAAATGTCTAATGTTCTGGCTTCTAAAAAACATCAGCAGAGCTACGAGAGATGTTTACATCTCTTCTGCAGCTGCTTCCAGCCATATTGTTCTGAAATGGTTGGCACTCTTGGGGCTGGGGGGCTAGATCAATCAGGAAATCTCTTGCTGTGTAAGCATGAGGGCCTTGCATGCCTGTAATTCCAGTGCTGAGGAGGCAAAGAGAGGAGGATTCCTGGATTCATGGGCCAGTCAGTCTATCCGAATTTACAAACACTAGTTTCAATAAGAGACACTCTCAAAAAATATGGTGGAGGGCTGGAGACTTGGGCAGCAGTTAAGAGCACTTACTGCTCTTACAGAGGACCTAGGTTCAGTTTCTAGCACCACATGGTGGCTCACAAGCATCTGCAACTACAGTTCCAGAGGACCAATGTCTCTTCTGACATCTACAGGCTCCTCATGTACACGCATTACATATACAAACACTCACACATACACACAAACACATAGAATAATTTTTAAAATAATAATAAGGTGGAGAGTGATTAAGGAATACATTTAACATTAATCTGACCCTGCACACACATCTAAGCACACATATGCATGTACACACACACACACACACACACACACACACACACACACACACCAAACAAATAAATGCAAACCACATATCCCAGTTTGTTTTTCTTGCTACCATAATAAACACCATGACCAAAAGTAACTTGGACAGGGAAAGGTCTATTTGGCTTACACTTCCAGGTCACAGTCTACCATTGAGGGAAGTCAAGACAGGGATTTGAGGCAATAAATGAAGCAGAAACCATGAAGTTTCGAAAGCTGCTTATTAGCTTGCTCAGGCCAGGCCCAGGCCCATGTGTCTAAGGGTGCTGTTGCCTACAGTAGGCTGGGTGCCCCCAGCAACCATCCACAGACCAATCAGATTGAGGAAAACTTTAATTGAGTCTTTACAGGTGACTCTAGTTTCATATCAAGTTAATAATATAAATCAACCAGTATACCTAACTGTATAACAGTATAACTAAGCTTTCAAGACAGTTATGTGTGAATGCTTTAATGGGAATAGGGATAAGGACAGACCAGGCCATAAGGGTTTATGTCTGACGCAGCCCACCAGGCACTAGATCACAGTTGTGTATTCTTGAGGCTCTCCTGATGTGGGCATCACCTTGCTACCAAGTCAGTGGGCAGGCAGGTACCAGAAGCAGACACCGAAGCATGAGCTGACTGACTATGCTAGAACCCATAACATCAAAACCCTCCAAAGGGCACAGAGCTCATGCCCCAGCCCTGATTCGCTTTTGGATACACAGCTCAGTTTTCATTAATTGGGTCTAGGCTGCAACTGGCTACTGATGGGACCCAATATTCCTACAATCAACCTGTCTGACCCAGTTTGAGTTTTCATCATTTTTTTCCATCAAAGAAAGAGATATAACCTCATTTTCTATTCCAGTGTGAATTATATTTTAATTTAAGAAGCTATCATTAGAATGCCTATTTCCTTTGGAACATGCCTTGTTTTGTAAGCACATTGTAAAATAGTAAATTTTGAAAACATACAAAAACATCTTCTGACACTCAAATGATGCACTAAGCTCTATTATTGGGGCAGACTCAGGCACAGCCTCTCCCTGTGGCCACTGACAAGGAAAGCAGCAGCTGTTCTAGATTCTAGATTGCGGGTGCTTGAGGGCCCTTTGGTCACAAGTGAGTGGCAATTCTAGGGCAAGGAGAAGATGCTAAGCCCTAGTTTCACATAGGACAAGAGAGGTAAGAAGGAACCCCATGAGGATAAGAAAATGTCAGGACCGACAGACCATGGATACCTCTGTGGTATCTCATGTATTAATTGTAAGCCTAACCCACCTCTGTGTAACCATGGAACCACATACATAGGGCTTGGGGTCCGAACACTACCCTGACCAGCTTCATCTTCATCTAGCTGCCTTTACCAGAATCATGTGCTATTTGTGAAACCACCTTCTCCTCTACAGAGATTCCTTTGTGACAAACAGCGGGGTCAGAAAAAAGGAAATCAGTAGAGAAATGCAGCCCTTCAAGTAGACATTCCTGCTTCCTGGGAGTGTGCACAATGGTCCTGTGTCCAGCCTGCTCCATATCTAGTCTCCAGCTCAGTTGATCTGTGGATGACACCACAGCTTTCCAGGAGAACAAGCCAAAAATGTGGAGACTTCTCTTCCTATGCCCACTCTCCCCACCCCCAAACAACCAAAGCCCTTCTCACCTGGCCATGGCTCCCACCTTGGTCCCAGTCATCATATCTTAAGAGGTTACAAGGAGTTCTGGATAAGCTCCAGCATAACTGCATCTTTGTAGACTGTCCCCCCAACACCCCACAACCATGGGGATGTACATATATATAAGAGAGGAAAGGACAATCAATTTTATGGCTGTGTAAGGCAGGATGGATAATCCTACATGAAATGTCATGTCATGCAAGGACAAAATGTAATACTTTAGGATGCTATCACTCACTCTACCCCTTAGTAATAAATTACACCCCACCCACTGGTACAGTTGTGGCACAAATGTAATGGCAGTAACCAACCACTTTCTGATGGATCTAAGGCCTATTCCATGAGACAGAACAATTCCAGGCCTACTCCAAGACCTGGAACTGTTAAAGGGGTCAAGAACCTGGGGCTAAATAGGTCATAGGCCATAGGGGAGAACCAAACACTATTATTTTGTTTATGGATGTAACATTAAAACAACTCCTGCTTATCACTACACCCATAGAACAGAGCACCTCTTAACCCTCATTAAAGAAGTTCCTCCTTGCAGTAGATGGCAATTAGCACAGAGAATAAGGTACTGTGGTGTGCTTACCCCTAATTAGACATACATATCACACCTCTTCTCCCAAGGTTCAAGGATTCCATCTTCATGGGAAAAAAAGGCAGAGAAATTCTAAGAGTCAGAGGTGACAGATACCATCAAGGAAACTGTGTTTTCCAGACACAACAGGGAAATTGCACATATAAACTCATGGTGATTGTGACAGTGTACACAAGACCTGTATAAGCTCTACCCAGACAAAACCCCAGCACAGAAGGTGGAAGATGAACACTAAACCCCATCACTAGCTGAGGAGCTATTGGAGCTCACAGCTTTTGGGAGAGGAGAGCCAGTTTTCTTTAATGATGTGACCCCTGGTAAGGGTCAACCACTTCCCAGGGCACTCTCCCCGACTCCCAAGATGGGGTGGATAACCCTGAACTTGAGGGAAAAATTAAAAAAAAAAAAAAAAAAGAAAAGAAAAGAAATCACAAAGTTCTGTGAGAAGGTATAGAAGGGTGGAGAGGGTGGTTATAGAAAGAGCCGGGGTGTGTGAATATGTTCAAAATACATTGCATAAAGTGATGCATTAATTCTCAAAGAACTAATAAAATATTGTGAGAAAACTATACCTTCATAATTATATGGTAGCAAACATTCTTCCTTGGTTTTGTTTGTAACTTTTGAGACAGGGTCTCTCATATATCCTAGGTTGACCTAGAATTTGCTAGTAGCTGAGGGTGTCCTTAACTCCTGGGATTACAGATGTGTGCCACCACTCCCAGCAGCATACAAATCAGGAAGGAGAAGATGGCAAGAGTCTGTTGCACCAAAACTGAAAACAAATTAGACAAATTTCCCCTCAGAATCTGGCTGCAAGAGGAGATGAGCACTATGGTCTCTAGCTCAGTGGCCTGCAAGCTCCAGAGTTGAAGATTCTAACCCACTATCACCAATAGTGTCTACAGATGGTATATGAAAGACATCTCCCACGCCGAGCTTTAAGGCCCCCAGTTGTACACATGGCACTCGCCACTCTGAGGCATCTTCCTTTCAAACAGGGAAGATGGAGACCCACTCTGGTCCTTAATGCATACTTCTACTCTCCACCCTTGCCAGTGCTACTTCTGAGGTCACTCTCACACAAATCTGAGGCCCTTCCAGTCAACCTAATGACTCTTCTGAGGCCCAGACCTGCCTGTCTAAGCCATCCAGCTGCCTCCCTCGACTCCTGATGACATGGAAACTCTCCTGCAGTTTGTCTCCTCAAGGCACCATGATTGGTGGAGGACTGGACACAACAGACTCCTGTTTTCAACCCTAGAGTGACAGAGTTCTGCCCCTTCTTTTGATACTCTCTGCTTCTGTTCCCTTTTTGCTGTTTATGCCAGTTCTCTATACAGAATAAAGCAACAAACTCCAAACTAGCCTCCCGCTGAAGCTGACCACCCGTGTGTAAGAACATACCCTACCCACCAATGTCTGTGTGCACTCAAAAGCAAGAATCCAAGGTTCTCAGGGTGGGGTGCAAGGCTTCCACTCGGACATGTCTAGCATGCCCAGCACTCCTGTCCCCTAACCACAAGCCTGCAGACACCAATCCTAATACCATCTCTTAGTCCTTTTCATCAACTCCACCCTTAGGCAACCACTACCTCTAAGGAGTTTCAGCCTGCTTCTTGTCTGCAGTGCTCAGGCTTCGGACACTCTTTTTCCCTTGGGCTCCTTCTCTTCAGTTAAGATTTTCATGTACTCAGCCCAGAGCCTCTACAGGGCAGAAAGAGCAATGAGCAGAACTCATTCAAGACCCAACTAATGCAGCCCCACCTGGACCCAGAGGGAAGGAAAATCAGCACTACGAAGACAGCTTCAGGTAGAGAATTTAGGAAGAGGAGCACATGGGGTTTGCTGCTTCAAGTGTATGTATAGCCAAGAAGGAGTCTACAAGTGGTAAGAGTTTCGGCTATTTGTTGTTGCTATTGCAACTCAGTTTATATTTGTTGCTCAGTTGAGTACACAAGTTGAAATGACAGTGCTATAAGTTTGGCTGCTTGACACCCACTATACTGTACTATAAGACAAGAAGACAAGCAGTAAGAATTCTTGGGAGAAATGACTGTGACTAGGTCTGAGACAAGAAATATACCAGATGAGCCTGGAGCCCCTTAGAATGGCAAAAAGTAAGGAAGATTCCTTAAAAAAAAAAAAATAAGAGAAAGAAAAGAAAAAGTCGACACATACAATGGTGGTGGTGTTTGTATAAGGTCCAAAGCTGAGACATGAGCAGTGAGACAATCACCTAGTACTGGGTTAGACCCAAGAACAGAACAGCCGTACATCAGCTCTGAAAGAAGCCATCAAGTAAATAGTATGGGAGGAATGGAGACAGTGTGTAAGAGCATTCTGAGTAGCTGAAGTAGATGCTCTTCCTCAAACATGCAGAGCATAACTCCCCATGTGCAGAGACTTCCCTCCTAATGACAGCACTGAGAGGGAGATTTTACAGTGCAGACCCCTGACAGCATTACCCTGACAGGTGACCAAGATGAACTGACTGTGTTTTCTATGGTTTATCTGTTTATTTAATGTGTATGGGTATTTTGTCTGCATGCATTGTGCTCCAAGTGTGTGCCTGGTGCCCACAGAGGCCAGATGAGAGCATCAGATACCTGGAACTGGAGTTACAGATGGCTGTGAGCTACTATGTAGGTAAGTCCTCTGGAAAAACAGCCAGTGCTTTTTCTGATAACTGCTGAGATATCCCTCCAGCCTGACAGTGTGCTCCTGATGGAATGCAATGCCTTCCTGCTGAAACTCACAGTCTCTGTCTAATAATGTTAGATTTGAAGGGCACTGTGTCCTCAAAACCTCCAAGGTTGTTACTACAAGGATGCTCTGAGAAATGGCTACAACCAAGCAGTGCCTAAGAGGGCGACAAATATTATAAAATGCCTTGGATGGGACCCTGGAGTAGAAAAGGCTCATTATATGAAAAGCTAATGAAAGCTAAATCTAGATAAAATATTTGCATTAGTTAATATCAATTTGATTTATGGCATGGTAATTAATTAAGAGGCTAAAGGGAAATGGGATAGGGCAAGGTGGAGGAGAATCTGAGCTGCATTTATGACTTTTGTAATCTAAAAATAGTTTAAATTAGGTTTCTCTTTTATTACGGTGTGTGTGATGCCTGTGCACACATATCCATGCATGCAGTTGCTTACAGAGGTCAAAGGAGGGTGTTGAAACCCCCAGAGCTGGAGTCACAGGCAGCCATGAGCCACCTGACACTTATGTCCTATGGGAGAGCAGCAGTTTATTTTTACAGTCTCTTCCATTTATTTTTAAAATAAT
Source organism: Cricetulus griseus (assembly GCF_003668045.3). Taxonomy (NCBI): domain Eukaryota; kingdom Metazoa; phylum Chordata; class Mammalia; order Rodentia; family Cricetidae; genus Cricetulus; species Cricetulus griseus. The sequence goes on from NW_023276807.1 coordinate 10,891,564, forward strand.
CCCAGCTCTACATCAACTAGCTCCTTCCCTTCTTCTTAGGGTGAGGATGGTGACCCACATGTGATCTCCTCACTCCAGCATGCTACTGTCCTTGACACCTGTGGGCCAGCATTTGCTTTCAGGCTTGTTCTTGCTGGCCTCCTGCCATTGGCTGATGTCAGTGTTGCAATGCTCTGTCAATAGGGCAGGTCATGGCAGGCATAACCCCCCCCCACACACCCCGTCAGCTCCTTTTAGGAGGATGCTAACAGAAGCAAGTCGGTCAGATATCTGAGAAGGGCTGGTGTCTGTGAACCTTCTCCACCCTGTCTTACGCAACCAGCCTTCTAGGAATTCTAGACACATTCTAACTTAACTCACCACAGAAATCCTACACATGCTGAAGAGCCCTTTGATCTGAACCTGCTTCTCCACTTGAGGCTACAGGCCTTCCGGGCAACTCCAAGGTGCAGCTGGAAGTCAGTGGCTTCCACACCTTGTCACTGCCTAGGAAGACAGGTATACAGACTGAGTAACCCCAATCAGGAAATCTGAAATTTGAAATGCTTTAAACTCCAAAACTCAGTTCAGCCAGTCAGGTCTTTCTATGCAAATACCTCAAAGATGACAAAGTCCAGGGTGTGAAATTCTTCAGGTTCCAAGCATTTCAGTTAAGGAGTGGTCAGCCTATACATAAACTATGAGAGGCAGAGAAGTATCTTCCAGAATATCACCAAGAGCAAGAGTGGAGAAAGCAAGAGACAGAGGAAAAAGAGAAGGGGAAGGGGGCTGCAGGGCTCAGCAGTTACAGGAGTGTACTTACCGCTCCTCCTAGAGGACCCCAGTATGCTTCCCAGCACCCACATAGAGTGGCTCACAACCGCCTAGAACACCAGTTCCAAGGAATCCAATGTCCTCTTCTGGCCTCTCTGGACCACACACACACACACACACACACACACACACACACACACACACACACACACACACACACACAAAATAAATAAATAAATAAATAAATAAATAAATAAATAAACAAACAGTGAAATAATTCTTTAAAAGGAGAGAGAGAAAGAAGTTTAGAGAACAGACACATGCCAGCCTGGAGAAGGAGGGGATTTTTCTAACTGTCTAGGTATGAGAGAACCCCACAGATCTCACAGTACTTCATGAGCTATCACTGAGCACACATAATTCTTAGGTTGTATTTTAAGACTGTTTACAATGCTCATGCATTTCCATAACAGTTGGCCTGATTTATGAATGATATTCCAGGGAAGAACCCCAGGCAGTTGATGCCATTACAACAGTCCATGAAGATAGCCAGGTGGGAGTGGGGGAGTTAGTCTTCAGCCTTCCCGTTGGGAGGAAACAGGAATGAGAACCCTCTTGCAAGCAGCTCGTTTCCTATGCTGTGACACTTGAGCAAATCCCCCACTGAAGGCTGGGTTTCAGAAATTTGGCACAGTCCTGCTTCTACTTTAGACTTCTCATCTGGAGGTTCCTCCCTTTATTTTTACAAGCATCACAGAAGAGAACCTAGAAATGACAACAGCTTTTTCAGTAAGAATACTGTTTATGAAAATCTTCAGTTGAGATGGTTGGTAAGCAGCAGGACTTGGGGCCTTGTTCCTACTGAACCTATTGCTGAGCTGCAAGTCAGCTGAAGAAGACTGGCCTGGCATCAACCCCAAGAGACCATTCGAAGGATCGTGAAGCTTTTTAAACATTTATTTTATTTATTTCTATGTGTATGGGTGTTCTAACAGCATGTGTATCTGTGTACCTCTTGTGTGTCTCATGCCCACAGAGGCCAGAAGAGGACCCCTGGGAGTAAAGTTACAGATGGTTGTAAGCTGCCATGTGGGTGCTGGAAATCAATCTGGGTCCTCTAGAAGAGCAGTCAGTGCTCTTAACTGCTGAGCTATCTTCCCAGCCCCAACATGAAGCATTTAAAAGTCAAAAGACTTACAAATTATAAAACCCTCACCATGAAAGTAAATAAAATAAAGGAACTTAAACAGAGCTCCTACCACCAGAAGCCAGTCCGTAGAATAAGAGTCGTCCCAAGTGTCAGAGGTACTTTAGACACACTCTAGTCCAACACTTGGGGCTTTTGGAACACAAGCCCACATAGTCAAGCAAGGCCAATAGTAGAATTGTTTTTAAAGAATCATAACTACCACAGTTCCTTACTCAACATTTGCAAAACAAGGAGTAGATCACACCTTAGGTAAAGCCAGTCCTTTTACACATACACTACATAGCTAAGATCAGTGAGCACAAAGATGCAGTGCCCAGCTTTCCACGGGAACCTAAGGTTGTAAGCACACTCAGGATGCAACCAGGCTATGTGATTACCTTATCCAAAAAGTTTAATCTACAACAGTCCTTAATCAAGGTAACATTTCTTCAGCAGCCACAGCCAAGGAAAGTAACAATGGCCCTGTTTCCACTGGTACAAAAGATGGCCTTCTTAGTGGGATGAGGCCACACTTTAGACTCCAAACATCCATAAAGCAGATGTGAGGCACCCAGAGTCTACTGCACAAAGGAAGAAGAGTACAAGAGACACAGGGGACAATACATGATAGGTTATGATGGGTCGCTCAAAGAGGCCATCACAGTGAGAGAGAAGCCACTGATTAGAAGACTGGGACTACAGCTGGGGTGATGGAGATGACACAGTAGTAGAGTACTTGTCTAGCATGTGTGAGACTTCGAGTTCACTCCTCAGTAACAATACCATGTGTATATTTGAAATGGAAACCAGCGAGTTTATAGCAACTTGACAAGTGAAAGAGTATGACTCTACAGATGCTCTAGTCAATTGTTTTGTTTGAGTACCAACTTCAAAGAGTGATGAACTTGAAGGACACCTATGTGACCCACAAGTCAATCCCAGATGCTACTTCTCTTGGTCACAGCTTCTATGTGAAAGTATGACTGTTCTGTGGCTGGGACCCCACACAGTAGCTTGGTCACCATGGAGTGCTGGTCATCTCCTTTCCAGACTTTTACAAGCCTATGGCATGATGTGGTCCCTATCCACATGCTTGTCCTTCTCTAGGCCAGGACAGGGGAAGGAGAAATTGCTGCAAATCAAATTCAAGCATACAAGAACAGCAGACACCAAAAAGGCAAACTGGTTGAAGATTCACTATTCTGGAGACCCAAGGGACTGGAGATGGGGGACCCTGTGCCTGGCAAAGGCTGCTGCCAGGAAGAAGGATCAAGGAAGTAAATGGACAGAAGCTGGCTAGCCACTTCAGGTATATGGTCCTTTATGAAGAGGGCCCACCAATGCCTGGGACTGCATCACAGGGTAGAAAACCAAAGGAGAGCAGAATTCAGGCCCTGCCAAAAGTCTCTAGCACTGAATGCAGGGCCAGAGTTAGTGATGATACTCCTAAGAGGGTAAAATCACCACAGTGCCATGAGAACATTTAATAGCACCAGATAAAAAAATCAGAGCAACTCTGAATGTGCCTTCCCTATTCTATAAAACACAAGTGGATAGTGATGACCTCATCGAGTAGTCCAGGAGTAATAAACTCCTTGACAAATGCCAGGCACAAAGTCCAGCACCTGACACAGGCATGATGAGCCAACTCTGATATGAGGGAGCCATGTAAGACCATACACGTGTCTAAGACAGTCAGAGGACCAGGACACTTAGATGGGCTCCACCAGGGGTCGTTCAGAAATAGAAGGGAAGGAAAGCCTCAAGTCTCAGCAGAGAATAAGGCAGCTTCAAGGGGGACAGGAGAGAGGACAGTAGAGGAATGAGGAAGCTCCACAGCTTCAGGTGGCAGAAAGTGACATTGTGCAGCACCTCCTAAAATCAGCTTCCTTCCCCAATTAGAATAGCTTCTCTAACTTGTGACCAGAGCATGCTAGGAAAGGCTATGGGGAAGTCACTAAATGTATAGGGGACAGCTTTAGGTGTGGGCAGAGCCCAAGGGAAAGATGCTGAGGAAGGAGCTGGTGCTGGAGCACAGAGGGCTCCAGAGATCACCACTTGGGAACTCACTTACTCAGTGTTAGTCAACCAGGAACAAAGGAAATAGGTGGCTTGGCTTTCCTCCTAAGTGACTGCCTGATCCAGGAGGGGAACAGACTGGTCACTATCCCTGGTGTCCCAAATGCCATTTGCAAAATGTTATTGTTCCAGAAATGCTGATAAATGTCATATAATCATGACAGGCAACACTCTTTCCACATGCTTTTGTGCCATCTAGCTAGCCCATCTGTGCTGCAGACACTTGGTCTAACAGTGGCTCTGTGCCTCCTGACAATCCTGGGGAGATGCTGATGCAGTTCACACTGCTGACTCATGAACAGCTGGGTAAAACTTCTGGTCCTATAGCTGAGACAAGCTGGTTGAAACCAGCAGTCCTCATACACAGATGCTGTTGACCAGAGGCCCCATAATGACAGCTGGCATAGAAAAACCGTGACAGAGCAATTGGGACATCTTGTTCGGTTCACCAAGGGAAGGTCCCTTGGTAAGTCTCAGGAGGCACACAAAGAGAAGCCCTTGCACAAGCAAGGCCAACTCTTATCATCAGCACTGCTTCCGGCCAGAAGTACCAGCCCAGTTGCTGGACTGTGATAAAATATGCAAATACTTCTATTGAGGCATGGCACAGGAAGCTTGCTGCTCTCTCTCTCTCTCTCTCTCTCTCTCTCTCTCTCTCTCTCTCTCTCTCTCTCTCTCTGTGTGTGTGTGTGTGTTGTGTGTGCGCAAATACATGCCACTTGTGAAAGACAACTTGTGAAAGTCAGTTCTCTCCTTCCACCATGTGGGTGCCAGGGGGCAAACTCAGGTCATTGGGCATGGAAGCAAGAATGTTTACCAACTGTGCCATCTCTCTAGCCCAAGTCAATTGATTCCTATAATCTAACCTTCTTACTAAGATATACCTTTTTATCCCATTGAAAAATAAAGAACTCCCTAGGTTCAGCCTGATAATCTCCATGAATAAGCTCTCTGGGGACTGCTATCCACTGAAGTAGGAAAAGCTATCTGTGGCCCACTGTCTTAGAGATGCCTGAAGCTTGATACAATTGTTTCCTACTAAATTTTATCAACCCATTGAAAACATCTCATACCCCTAAATTGGCAGAACTAATATTGTGAAAAATTCTACACTGCCAAAATTAATATACAGAATTAATGCAATTCCTATCAAAATCCTATATTTCACAGATCTAGAAAAAATACAAGAATTCATATAGAACCACAAAGGCCATAGACAGCCAAAGCAACCCTAAGGAGTAAGAACACTGTTGGAAGTATTACAATACCCAACCTCAAACTATACTATAGAGCTATAGTCATAAGGACAGCCTGGCACTGATATAAAAAGACAGGAAAGCCAATGGAATCATCTAGAAGAACTAGAAATAAAACAGCAAACTGTGCCCACATAATTTTTGACAAAGGAGGCAAAAGCATACATTGGGAGAAAGCCTATTCAACAAATGGTGCTGGCAAACTAGGTTTCCACCTGCAGAAGGTGAAAGGAGATTGCCTTTCACCTTGTACAAAAATCATTTAAAATGGATCAAAAAAAAAAGCTTAATTTAAAACCTGAAACTGACAGACGCTTCCAGAAGAAAACATAGGAAGATACCCATCAGGATATCAAGTAAGGCAAGGACGTTTTCCGTAGAACACCAATAGCACCATAACTAAACCCCAGCGTCAACAGGTGGCACTGCATGAAAAGAAATACTTCTGTACAGTAAAGAAAGCAATCAGCAGAAATACACACACACACACACACACACACACACACACACACACACACACACCAGACAATCTACAGAACGGGAGAAAACCTTTACCAACTACACTCCACAAAAGATGCACTAGCTGTCCAGATTTTGTTTGTTTGTTTTTTGAGACAGGGTTTCTCTGTGTAGCTTTGGAGCCTATCCTGGCAGTCGCTCTGGAGACCAGGCTTAGCATCCAGAATTTTAAAATTGCATAAATTAAGCACCATGGAAATAAAGCTGCCAATCTACAAATGGGCAAATATGAACTAATTTTCAAAAAAAAACAAAAGGAAAGGAAAGAAGAAACATAAATGGTCAATAACTATTTTAAAATGTTCACTATCACTAGCCATCAGGGAAACACAAATTAAAATAACTTTGAGATACTACCTCACTCCAATCAGAATGGCTATCTTCAAGAAACCTGGTAATAAATCTTAGAAAAGATGTGGAGAGAGGGGAACCTTCATTCACTGTTGGTGGGGATGCAAATTAACAGCCATCATAGAAATCAGTTCTGAGATCTCTCAAAAGTTAAAAATAGAGCTACCATATAACCCCAATATTTCACTCCTGGGCATATACCCAGAGAGTTCCATACTCTCATAGAGGTATTTGTACCCCATGTTTATTGCTGCTTTACTCACTAGAGCAAAAACAAAATAAAACGAATTCACCTAGCTTCCCATCAGTAGATGAACAAATAATGAAAATATGGTATACATATATATACATGAATACTATTCAACTCTACAAATGTAATCAGAAAATGAAGAATGCATAATATTCAGAGAGACACACAATATTAGAAAGAAAAAAAATGTTTTCCCTCTTACATAGAATGTAGCCAATATTATGTAGAGAGATATACATGTGGCTACATTAGAAAAGAAAATAATAAAGACTAAACATTAGGAGAGAGGGAGGACTGAATGCAGGTAATGAATACAAGGTATGAGAGAGGGCAGAAAGTAATTTTTTTCTAATTCTAACTCTGTTGTGATTTTCATTTTTGATGGTGACTGAGTACATAAAAACATATTCCATGGAGAAAGTATAAAATCCAATGCAGAGCTTCCATTCCTCTAACTGTATATGGTTCATTAATTTGTATAGTCTCTGGTCTAGTTAATTTTGGTATATAATGTTTGCTTATTTGCAATTTTTATAATCAAGTTTAGAATAAATTTTTGATGATCTTTTAAAAAATGGACATTTCTCTTTTTCAAAAACCAGAAAACAGCACCATAGCAGAAAAGTCACAGACGTGAGTGAAATGCACATTACATGATTATAAAACTGACTAGCAGGAGTTCGCACAGGCTGGGCAACCACGTTCCTCAACCATCTACACTCACCTATTCCATCCTATAGCCTCCTCTCCTTTCTCCAATCCAAGCCAATAACTGCTTCTGAATTACACAAGTAGCCATCAAAAGGGCCAAGGAGCCACAGTTTGCTATAAAATGGAGAAAGATGAGTTCTGACATCTGCCCTTGTGTTCCTCAGCTGACTGGGATATGGGGGTATGGTCTGCCCCTCCCAAGCTGGATGCTAACTACAGCATAGCTCGGATGGAAAACCTCTCAGCCGGACTGTACATAAAGCAGGCTTAGCCTCTTTTTTGGTGCCATGGATTCCCTCAACATCCCAGACAAGTGGCCTGGTCCCAGATGAGCAGACAAGCCATGAGGAATAAACATCACCAAAGAGCCCTGATTAGAAACTTGGGACTTCTAGCCCTTCTGCCCTCTCAGGAATTCTCTTCTTTCTGTGGCCACCCCTCTTGCTCCTGACAACCCTGTCACCAAGTGTAGTATGAGTACTAAGGCCTGCCTGGGGCTGTCCTCCCGAGGGGAAAGAAGTTTATACACAGTTTGGCTAAGACAGAAAACGAGAACAGAAACACCCACAAATTAAAAAGTACACTCTATTTTAGTTTTAAACACACATCCCTCTAACATGAAGTGTTCAAAACAGCACCTCCCATTTTAGGGAACTCCAAACCACTCTGAAATTGGTCACTTAGCAGACCTGGGGTTTGGAGAGCTGGAGCATGTTCAAAGTCATCACACAGTATGAGGACTACAGATGACATGTGTCCCATTCCCACTCCAGCCCCATTTTAAGGACCAGGCTTGAGACTAAGGTACTGGTCACAAGGCCCCCTGAGCAAAATGCTGAACTCTTCCCTTCATGTGCCTCACCTGATATTAGGAGTGCAGAGACTGGCTACCTACAGCTTAATCCTGCTACTGACATCTAGCCAAACTCCTTTAACCAGATGCTCCTTGGTTTCCCACTCTGTGAAATAGGCATCTAGAAGCATCGACATTATGAGGTAAGTAGTTGCAGGAAGTAGACAGTTTAATCCCTAAAAATGTTCTGGGCACATGGAAATATGGGGTTTCTATATTGGTGTTTGCTGCTCTTGTTACTGTTGCATCTGACATCTCAAGATCCTTGTGGGTTTCTATCTGTTAGAAACAAGGCTCTGAAAGCAGGCAGTGGCTCTTAGCAGTCAGAGAACAGAAAAACCCTACAACAGAAAACAAGGCCTACTGGGAGACACAGCAGTCTCGACCTTGCCTAGGTGATGGGAATGATGATCCATCAAGGGGAGGTCTCCCAGACCACCACCCCCATTTCCCCTCATTAGGGCTCCTCCCTTACCACTCAGTCCTAGGTCACAGTGCTTACAGCCAAGGGGATGCCTGCTCCAAGGAGCTCCTGGGCTCAGCCTTCAGAGAAAACTAATCTATTGATGACCTCTCAAATATGTGGATGTGCTTTACTTCACTAATACCAACAGGTACTAGTTTAACATACATGCTGAATCTGCGTCCTGGTATACCTGGTCCAAAATTAGAAATCGCCTAACACTAAATTAGTGAAATTAAATTTCTAGAGGCTACTGAATCTCTTCTCTTAAAGTTTCTACAGTATGATTCTTTATTATCTTTTAAAAGTTGTTTTCACATTGTGTGTGTGTGTGTGTGTGTGTGTGTGTGTGTGTGTGTGTGTGTATGTGTGTGTATATACTCTTGTGCAATGCCATGGTGCATGTATAGAGGTCAAAGGACAACTTGAGCCAGTCACTTCTCTCTTTCCACCATGAGGGTTCCAGGGACAGAAGCTGAGTCCTCAGGCTTGGTGGCAAAGTCCTTTCCCCACTGAGCCATCTCACTGGTGCTTACATATTTTTTAAACTATGGGATTTTTGCTTTTGTTTTGTGTGTGTTTTCTTTGCTGTCTTAAACACCAAATTCCTTTTAAATATTTGAGATTTATCTTTTTTTTTTTCAGGTGGCAAGTCTGATTCATTTTACTTAGAAGAAAAATATGGGCAAACTCTTGCTACAAAGAAGACTCAATAGCAACAAATCCATGCAGAGCTGATTTAACAGGTATGACTGTTTGAAAGAAAATGGCTCCCAAAGGGAGTAGCCCTATTAGGAGGTGTGGCTTTGTTGGAGGAAGTGTGTTGCTGTGGGGGTGGGCTTTGAGGTCTCTTGCTCAAGCTTTACTCAGTGTGACAGTCAGTCAACTTCCTGTTGCCTGCAAGATGTGGGACTCTCAGTTATTTCTCTAGCACCATGCCTGCCTACATGCCATGCTCCCCACCATGATGATAATGGACTGAATCTCTGAAACTGTGAGATGCCCCAATTAAATATTTTCTTTATAAGAGTTGCCCTGGTCATGGTGTCTCCTCACAGCAATAAAAACCCAAAGATAGAAGTTAGTACCAGGAGTAGGGTATTGCTGTGATAAGCCTGATCATGTGTCTGTTTAGAGGAATTTGGACTTTGGTACTTTGGGTTTGGAAAGCAGTGGATGCTTTAAGCACTGCTTTATAGGCCATAGTAGTAGGAACATTATACTAAGAGAAATTTGAACTATGGGGAGCTCACTCAAGAGGTTTCAGAGGAGAAGAATTTTAGTATGTTGCCTAGAGATCTTTCTTGTGGTATTTTGGTGAAGAAAGTGGCTATCTTTTGCCCTTGTCAGTCTGCCTGAGGCTAAAGTGAAGAGTGTTTGATTGATTCTGTAGGCAGAAGAAATCTGAAAATACCCTAGTATGGACTCTGTCATGTGATTTTAAGTGTTCACTCTAATGAAGATTTATAATGAAAAGAGCAAGATGAACAAAGTAAATTACAAAATGAAAATTCTGAGGAGAAAAGACGCACCAGGAAGTGAAAAAGAACTAAATTCTGTGTTCAAGGAGATAAACAGATTAAGAAATGGAATAAAGGGAGTGGTGAACTCAGGGCAAGATCACACCCAGCTAAGATTCCAACTAGTATAAAGGAACTAAAGAAAAGTTTAGAGTTCAGATCCCATGAAACAAGCTAGACCTCCACATATAGGAACAGCTGCATGTACCCACACTTAGGTGTGTGTATATATACATGTGTGTACAAATAAATCTTTTTAAAGAGAAATGACGTGAAGTTGTGTGGAAGAAAAAAGTGACATGAGGGGAAATTTGATCCAAACATATTACATGTAAGTATGAATACTGAATAAAATATTAGAAAATCTAAACCAAAAAAAAATTAGAGCTGGATGTGGTGGGTCATACCTTTAATCCCAGCACTGGGAAGGCAGAGGCTGGCAGAGTTTGAGGCCAGTCTGGTCTACAGAGAAAGTTTCAGGACAGCCAAACTTAGGCAGTGAAGGACAGAAAGCTGCTGAAAATATAATTGATTGAGGGGTCCATGTTCCAACCCAGTAAGTATCAGAACTTGGCAACTTCAGCCATGTGGATCTGGATTTAGAGTTAAGGATAGAAAAAAAAAGGGGGGAGTTATATAATAAAACTGCTGAGACCGGGCATGTGTCAGGGGTGTTCCTGAATGGAGACCTAGAGAGGCCATTGAATGAAGCTGAGAAGTTGAAGCCTGGATTGCTTTGGGGACCCCAAGATGTTAGAGATGCCAGAGTCATGGGATACCTGCTAAGGAGAGCTGCTAACAGGGAGTGAAACCAGCCCAAGAGAAAGAAGTGTGTTGCAGTCAACAAAGCTGAACAGAGTTGGAGATCTGAAGAGTGTTTTGACATCAGACATGGAGCTGCAGAGTTTGGAGTTTGCCCAGATGGTTTTCTGTCTTGCTTTTGTCCAGTATGTCCTTGCTATGCTCCCTTCCCTATATTATGGAATGGTAATGCATATCCTGTGCCATTGTATGTTGGAAGTAAGTAATCTGCTTTTTGATTTTGACTTTTATAGGGGGTTTCAGTTAAGAGAGTACCATGTGTCTCAGAAGAGACTTTAGACTTTGAAACAAATTTGAGACTGTTATAGACTATGAGAACTTTTGAAATTGGACTGAATGTATTTTTTTGCATTATAATATGGATATAAGTCTTTGGGGGCCAGGGAGTGAAATGTGGTGTCTTGAAAGAAAATGGCTCCCAAAGGGGGTGGCACTATTGGGAGGTGTGGCCTTGCTGGAGGAAGTGTGTTGCTGTGGGGTGCCTTTGAGGTCTCTTTTGCTCGTTTCCCTCAGTCCTTCCTGTTGCCAGCAAGATGTGGGACTCTCAGCTATTTTTCCAGCACATACCATGCTCCCCATCATGATGACAATGAACTGAATCTCTGAAACTGTAAGGGGACTGCCCCCAATTAACTGTTTTCTTTATAAGAGTTGCCGTGGTCATGGCATCTCTTCCCAGCAATAAAAACCCTGAGACAGTCTGCCAGCATGCCCAAGTTACCCGTAGGGAGATTAAACATCTGTGGACAGCCTTAGTAAACAAATGGAAAGACAGAACATTTGGGGAAGGGATTAAAACTAAATCATTATAACCGCCACACTGTTATTTAGAATTAGGGGCAGCTAAATGGGACATTCAGTGTCCCATGAAGGTCTGTCCTCCCTGTTTCTCAGGTGAAAGAAGCTGGAGTGAGGATGGGCTGCTGGGCCCTCACTCTGCCCACACTGCCCCACGCAGCCAGCCTACAAGGGCTACTGGGACCACTTTTCATTTGTTGACAACTAAAGTAGAAAAGCAACGTGCATTTGTAAAAGTGCAACTTGATGCTAAATTTCAGGTGTAACTTTAACTAGCTTGAATTTGGTCTGATTCCTTTCGCCTGGCCCATGATTTTGTCTACCTACAGCTATGTTCCCTCTGCTAACCTCATCTGACGTCCTGGGAATAAAGATTACTTAGGCATGTGAGATGCAGGACATGGGGTTTTACAGGGTTCTCTTAACTCATAATTCTAAGGCTAACATCCAGGCTGAGGTCAACTCCATGGCTCTCGGCACAAATAGGAAGTGCCACAAAGCTGGCGCCCCGATGGACCTTCCAGCCCATCTACCTTCTCTAGCTCCCCACGTGCCTCTCCTCTAGGTTGCTTCTTAAAGGCTCTTGAAGGTGCACTCACTCCGCAGGCTTTGCTCAGGTTACCCCCATTGCCTGGAATGCTCTGCGGGCTCTTACCTCTTAGACTACTTACTGCTCATGCTTCACAGGCAATTTAAACAAGTTCTCTCCAGGAAGTAATAAACACCCTCTGCTCTTTGTGACACCACCCTCTGTCCAGCCATAAGGACTAAACTTCTAATGTCCTATATAAATCTTCATCTCCATAATAAGTCATTGTCTCTATTAGCCCCTCAGTCCTGAACACAAAGCTAAACTACAAAGGGACCCTAGACAAGCTTTTTTTTTTTTTTTAATTATTACATTTTGTATCCCAAACATTATGCACCAAACAATTTGGTGCATAAGCAAAATTATCTTAAATGTACCTGTGATCAGAAGGCTGAATCAGGAAAAAGCTAAGTTCAAGTCCAATCTAGTCAACTTAGTGAGACTACCTCAAGAACAAACAAAAAGAAAAAGAAAAAAAAAACAGGTACTAAAGAGATGGTTCAGTGGTTAAAATCACTAGCTGTTCTTCTAGGAAACCCAGGTTTAATTCCCAGAACCCAGATGGTGACCCACAACCATCAGTAACTCCAATTCCAGGGGATTCAACACATTCTTTGGCTTCCACTGGCACCAGGAAAGCACATGGTACACCAGACATACATGCAGCAAAACACCCATACACATAAAGTAAATCTTTAAAAACTAAGAATAAAACAAAAACAATCAAAATAGTAGTGTAGAGCATACGCCTAGCATGCTCAAGTCTCTTGGTTCAACCTCAAGTACCATTAAAAAACTTTTTTGAGCCGGCCAGTGGTGGCACACGCCTTTAATCCTAGCACTCGAGGCAGAGGCAGGAGGATCTCTGTGAGTTCCAGGCCAGCCTGGTCTACAGAGCGAGTGCCAGGATAGGCCCCAAAGCTACACAGAGAAACCCTATCTCGAAAAACCTAAAACAAAAACAAAAACAAAAACAACCTTTTTTTGAATCATTTTACAAAGAAATAGTGTGGTGGCTAATCTTAGTTGTCAACTTAATGTGCCTGAGGAGAGAAAATTTCAATTAAAGAATCGTCTCCACTGTGGGTGGTACCATCCCTAGGCCTGACCTATACTTAAAAAAAGGTAGCTGAAGATAAGCCCAGAAGCAAAACAGTAAGTCACATTCTCCCATAATTTGTGCCTCAAGTTCCTGTCTTGGCTCCCCTGAAGATACACTGTAGCCAGTAAGATAAACTCCATCTTTCCTCCCCAAGTTACTTTTGGTAATGGTGTTTATCACATGAACAGAAAGTAAACTATAACCAATGGTGTGTTTTAAGAGCTATAACTATACACTACTGAATCCAGTTTTCCTGTACCTTGCTTAGGCTGACACTTGGCAACAGAGAGGCCAGGTAGCAAGACATCAGGGATGATGTCCTCTTGGCTGAAATGGCTCTATGGCTCCCAGGACATCCACGGTATACCATGAGTCCTGAGCAGGATCAGATGCCTGTTTGGTCTTGTCTGCCACTCAGCAAGCTGACCTGGGCAGGTGTGGCATTCAACTCAGTGATGTGCTTGGAGTGATATGCTTGGAGGGTCATGTGGTACCAGCTAGGACTCAACTCTCCCAGGGTGCTTCAAAACAGGTAAAATGTAGATAAATAAAGCACAGACAAGAGGCTCCAAAGCCTGACAACTTGGAAGACATACTTTCATATCTGAATTTTGCTTCAAAATAAATTAGTTTAATTTAAAGAAAAAAATCAGTGGGCTTCAGCATTCGGAGGGCTGGGAGCAGCACTGACTTGGTGCACTGTGGACCCGTGGACCCCAGAGCCATCCATCTCTTCAGGCACCTACAATGCGCCCATCTCCCTGACACAGTTCCACACTGCTGTGACAAACAGACAGGAGGTCCTCAATGAGAGGAAACTATGCACTCAAGAACCAGCTATGACCCCGGCTAACCTTGGAGACTTGGGCAAGTCCCTCACCCTTCTAGGCCTTGGTTCCCTCTTCTTAAGTGGGAGTAGCTCTTGTGGGACATTTTCTAGGTTGCTAATTGATGTGGGAGGGCCCAAGGCACTTCCCTCTTTCTGCAGATGGTCTGTGCTGAACACCCATCTATTCAAAGGTCCACCACAGACTCATCATGAGGCCTAGCTGAGGCTATAGGAGTGCTGCAAGTTTTGGGCGTGGCATCTCCCTCAAGAAGCCACCATTCTTTCTGGAGAAAAGCTACACACAGAAGAGGATACTTCTCTAACACAAGTAGCTAACACAAGTAGCCTAGCTTTTGGGCACTCACCACAGGGTACAACCCTGCATGGTGGGTTGGTTTTTCCATAAGCAGTGCACACCTCCAGAAGTTTCACTGTATCTCTTTCTCCTACCAGTTACTTGGTGTTGCTAGGGCAAGGCCAGGCACAGAGATGGTAGACAGTTCTGCATATAAGGTCAGGTCTGCGTGTGTTGCTCACACTATTGACCCTTTCATTCTGGACACACTTCATGAAGACTGCCAGGGCATGCTGGGAGGAAGCCCAGATGTGCGACTTGAACCGTCCTCTGTCACTAAGGGCTCATGCTCATCATTGCCATGGCCCCCCAGGTCTCTGCCCAAGTGGACAACACTGCTGCTCCAGGACTTACAGAAACAGGCCTCACTGTAGGACAGACCACAAAATGGAAACACAAGTGAGATGGAAAAGGGCCCTGTCAGTGGCCTGCAGCCAAAACTCATTCCCTCACATTCCTTGCAGGGCACTAAACAAGGGGCAAGGGCAGGCAGTCCTCTGACACAGTCCAGTACTAACACCACAGCTACAGAACCTCTCCAGAGCCTTTAAAGGTCATCCATGCCCATTCCTTCTTAAGTCAGCCCATGCCCTGGTCGGGATGTCCTGGAAGCCTGCCTAGCACGGACTAGAAACCGAGTTCTACAGTCTGGAACCTCATGGTGCTTTCTCACATTAGTCTTGTCAGGGCTTCTTGGACACTGATGGAATTCAGGAGGGTAAGGGCAAATCCACCAGTGAGGTTAGCAATATCCTAGAGACCTTCAACACATCAGAGATAGTGAGGAAAGGGGCTGAGGCCTGCTAGCCATTAGATTCAGCATTTCAAATTGGCTCAGGCCACTTAGCAAGCAAACATTAAGTTTCTGTACCCTGTTCCTAAAATGTCAGCCAGTGAGAAGCCAAAACTTCCATTTAACAGCAATGTGCATTCATCCACCAGAGTTCTAAATTCTCCCATGTCTCAGAAATAGAAGGAGGTAGCATAGAAAACATAGGTGTAAATTAAAGGAAAAAAAAAAAACCATACTCTCACCTGTTATATATTTTAATCCTATATTTTCATATGACCAAGGTTACCACATTTAAAGTTTTCAAAACTTACACTTTTATTTTTTAATGCTGCAGAGTCAACCCTTCTCTTTCTTGAGATGGAATGAAGGTAAACGATTAATCAGTATTTCTAAAAGAATTTGAGTAAAGATGTCATTCATGGTGGTCATCCACAGTGGAGTCACAGATGCATGCATACACACTTGCAGAGTGCACACACACACACACACACACACACACACACACACACACACACACACACACACACACACACACACACAAAGATGTAGTGCCTCTAACATACACTATAATAACTTTCACTGTGGAACTTCGAATGGAAAACTTGACACAAACCATTCCTGTTTCTGAAAACTACAGGTCAACGAGGCTACAGCAAAAGAAGTGCACTGGTGGAGAAATACCCCTGTAAAGCATGGCAGCCCTAAGCCACGTGTGTCCAGAGAAGGCACCAAGGGAGTGGCCACCCCCTCACCACCACTCCTGTCCCTGCTCCTTTGGTATCTAGCCACAACAAGAAAAGGTCTCACCAAGCCTCCCGGGGCAGGGCCCAAGTGCACAGGGCCCCACCTCCTCCTGGAGGGGAAAGAACAACACTCTGAGATCAGCCCATGCCCCGACCTTCTTCGCAATGGTTCACAATGAGGGGAGTACCTAGTAAGGAAGCACCAGGTGCAGCTGCTCCTGGGCTCTCAGCCACCTCCATAGCCAGAGCCCAGTTCCTTGAGGATCCAAAGTACATACTGTGTAGCAGTTTATTAGCAACTGAAAAATTACTCTGGGAAGTAAACCAGTTAGAAATTTCACAAAGCTGGAACTTAAAAGGTTCACACAGCCTGTCCCCAAGGCTGTATAAAAACTAGCAATTTGCCAGGAGAGGAGACTAGCCTATCCCAGAGCTACCTGAAAGCTGTACCAAGAGAGCTCCCAGGATGCAGTTTCAGGGAGTGTGTCACCCTGCCTCTGAGTCATTAATGCTCCTATGAGTAACTCTACCCACACTCTCATAGGCAGCCCCAGTGAACACACTGCTTCAACTGTGTTGGACTCCAGTGGGATCCTCTCTTTGGTCTGTGGTCAGTGCATTTTCTGGGGTGAACAGACAGTAATGTCTCCTCGGGAAAACCCAGACAGGAAGTGCAGGAGGCAGGGGAGAAAAGAGATGGGTAAAGTCCTCATGGAAACCAGAGTCCTATATGCTACAGTCAGTCTAATAATGACCAGCCTAAAGCAGTAATATCCTTGCAGCCTTGGCTGTCTCCTTTATACATCTAAGACAAAGAGGAACTAATAAATAACATTGTTAAGAGGACTTTGAAGCCAAGTACAGTGGTGCACACCTTTAATCCCAGCACTCAGGAGGCACAGACAGGTGGATCTCTGTGAGCTGGAGGCCAGTTTGGTCTACAGAATGAGCTCGAGGACAACCAGGGCTATGTAGTGAGACTCTGTCTCAAAAGAAAAAAAGAAAAAAAAAAGGAAGAAAAGGAAGAGGGGGAGAAGGCTTTGAGGCTACTAAGGAAAAGCAAAATAGCCTTCGTTATCAATCAGCAAGGCTCTGCGGGGCCCCTCACCTGCCCCGCTTCACTGCACAGTTGTGGCTGCACCACTCACCTAGAGCAGCTGTGTGGTATTATTCTTATGCCACTCGCAGGCTGTTGGTGGCAAACATGGTCACCATCCTGTTAAGAGGAATCTGAGAACAGATCCTTCTGCAGCTCCCATCCTGTGCTCATGCCAATGGCACCAGAGCCACCTCAGCTAAGACTGCTAGGGGCAAGCTGGGGAGGGGAGGGAACATTTTTTAAAATATTTTTGTTTGTTTGCCACTAGTACTTTAGGTATAAGAGCGTTTTGCCTACAGGTATGTAAGTGCACTGTCTGCAAACATGGTGACCACGGGGGCCAGAAGAGGGAGCTGGGTCATTTGGAACTGAAGTTACAGGTGATTGTAAGCCACACTGTGGGTGCCAGGAGTCAAACCCAGGTGCCTCTGCAAGAGCAACAAATGCTCTTAATTGCTGAGCCATTTCTCCAGCCCTTGTTGTTTTTGAAGCAAGGTCTCTCTATGCAGCCATGCCAGGCCTGGAACTTACTGTATTAATCATGCTGGCCTTTAATTCACAGAATCTAACTGCCTCTGCCTTCAAGTGCTAGGATTAAAGGTGTGCTGGCGATCTTTATACCATGTTTACTGGGTTTTCAGGATAGGCTACACTAGGAAGATGCCATCATCAAAGACCTAAGGAAGCCAGGATCAAGCCTTGTGGGCCTCGGGTGAGAACTAATGAGGGCCACCTGCCTGAGGCTAGACGAGGAGCATCAAGCTGAAAAGTAAAATACAGAATGCTCTGTGAGGTTAGGGTACAGACCAGAAATGTCAGAGGTTTGAGAAGAAAGCAAGAAATCCTAGTTTAGGGCCAGCAAGATGGCTCAGTGGGTAAAGGTGCTTGAACCAAGTCTGGGATCACCAGACCCCATACACTGGAAAGAGAGAACTGATTCCCACAAGTTACAATCTGACCTCTACTTGTATGCTGTGACAGGTGTACACACACATGTACATGAGCAAGAACATACACACCCATGCACAAAATAAATAAGTGCTTGTAAAAAGGAAATAATTTAGCAAAGGAGTCAGGCAAAGCACAGCTTAAGGGTCAAATCCTAGGATCCACTTGTAAAATAAAGTTTTAGTGGCATATAGCCACACCCAGCTGTTTACAGACTCTCTATGTGTGCTTGCATGCCATAACAGAAAAACTATGATAAACGAAATGGACCACAAAGCCTCAAAGATTACATGGCCTATCTGGCCCTTTACAGAAAAAGTGAACCACACTCCACAGTTAAATTGTGGGGTGTGTGTGTGTGTGTGTGTGTGTGTGTGTGTGTGTGTGTGTGTGTGTGTGTGTGTGTGTGTGTGTGTCAGAATTCAGACACCATCCCTCTAGAGCTAAAGAGGGAACTTGGCTATGCTGATACAGACTCTGAACATCTGGCCTTTAGGACAATGAGAAAGAACATTACTGGTGTTTTAAGTCACATTTGCTTTGGAGCCACCCCAGGAAATGAATACAGGGAACCAGACAGGAAGTGGCTATGAAGCAACCCATATGCTTCTTGACACATGGTAGGAACTCAAGAGATCCCACCTAGTAAGGTGAGTCCTGCCACACTTCCTGGACCAACAGCTTCTCTCCAGAGAAGATCTGTGCTATGTAACAGGCTCTGTGCTCTGCAAACAGCTCCTTAATGTGGCTTGTCTAGCTTGACCCTGTCTTTAAAAGGAGAGTCTCAAGCTCAAAGACTCTCAGCTCACCCCCTAAGAACATGATTTTACCGCAGACATTTGTCTTAATATCCACTATGAAGAATCCAAACAGTTGGTGGGTGAACTGTGCTCCAAACTCATGGTGCAGACTTTCCTGATCTCAGGCCCTGCAGTCACCAAGAGGAAAGCTGGCACCTGCCATCCTGGCCAGGGCATCCATTGGGAGAAAGGCAGGCTGCAGGACGACAAGCCAAAGACAGCACTGACAAGCTTCGGACCCTTAAATTGCTCCTCACTATCTTTTCCTGTAAGAGCGTCCTTCTCCTCTAAAGCCCTCTTCTGATTTCTTCATTTTTGCTGTAGGAATCCTAGCTCTCCATTTCCCTACTTGAGGAGTGAATCCACATGTTGAATTCTAGCTTGATCCTGACTTGTGCACTTGTCCACCATGTGCAAATTCCACTTCCTACATTTTCTTGAGTCACCCCCCCTCCCATGCAGACTGCAGCCTCAGCTTCCTCTGGGTTGTTCAAGGATGAGGTCTTGTGACCCTGGCAGCTTTCTGGTTTCAGAATCACGATTATGCTATCCCAGGGATCCTGCCACCCTGATTGTAGTCCACTTCCCTAACCTGCAATGTGACTTGATAGCCATCTCTCTCACAGAGCTACAGAAGCTCTCCACCACAAGAAGCCCAGAGTGGAGCCTCAGACCTCAAGAGAAAAAGTTGTTCCCTTCTTGAAAGTCATCATCTGAGCTGGCCTTCTGCACCCATTCTCTGGCCTGTCAGGGCTGGATTCTCTTAGTGGATAGCTTGTGCTTGAAGCTAGCTGATACTCCCAGGGCAGGAAGCTGGGTACACAGAGTGAGGCATGGCCACCAGCAAGAAACAGCTTAGTGTTCTTAGTGCCCTGAGTCACTGGCACTGAACAAGCAGACCCCAAAGGGCTAATGTCTGAAGTGTGCAGGCTTCCACTTGCTCCAATCTCTCCTAAGTCCCACACAGAAGCATTCTCGTAGGCACAGGCTTGTGAGCTCTCTGTGGACGGTTATCCACCCTGCTCTTTGGTGTATCTCCAGGATTTTGAGAGTGGCCCAAGAACTACCTGCTAAGCAAACAAATAATGGGCAGCTGTGTGCCCAAGAATGCCTCTACCTTAAAGCTCTGAAGGTGACCTCACAGAAGGCCTCTGCTTCCATGACACTGCTGGGACTACTCTCACACATCCACTTGTCAGAAACTACCACAAACTGAAGGTGACCCCCTCACATTGCTCTGAAAGTGGGCTTACAATACCCTTGCATAGGTTGTTCCCTTCCCCTAGACACAGTTTACACTGGCTGAAGCCACAGATCCAGCAGGAGTGACAGCCAGCACCAGCCTCAGCCAGACAGCACTGCAGCGGAAGCCTGTACTTTCTGCTCCTGGCTATCAACAAGGTCCTTCCTTACACACTTGGCTTCACTCCACTGGGGCCAAGCAGAACAAAGTCCTTCAGAGCGACCGTTCCTAAAGCTAGGTCAAAGAGCACTAACAAAGTTCATTCAGGATACCAGAGGGTTTTTTTTTTTTTTTAAGATCCATGTGACAACTAGAAGGCACTATTTTGAAAAATGTATAGCTAGTACCAATAAATGACAAGTAACCATTAGCTGCCCTCTATAATACAACAAAAGGTTATAGGGCATTTCACAACTGAAATAAATGGAGAGGAGCTTCATTGGCGTTCACACACTCCTTGCACCCAGAATGATACTCAATCCTGCAGATCTCTGGCCCCAGAAGAGGGGTGAGAAGGCCCAGGTCAGACTCTCTCAAAATGTTAACATACTGGTGGTGAGCACGGGCTCGAAAGAGCCTAGCATACACCCAAACAGAAGAATGCAAAACTCCTTATGCTTCAGTGATACAAAGTAATGAAGAAAGCGAAGTGCGCTCAAGTGTGTAGCGTGATACTATGGGTGTGAAAAGGCGGTCAGTGTATACATATGCATGCCTTATAGAGAGTTTCACAGACCGTACGCACTGCTATACATTATAATGTGTATATATACATACATGCATATATACAAATACATGAAAGAAGTGTTTGTGTGCATGCACACATGTACGCAGATGCACCCGTATGCAGCATGGAGGCCTCAAGTCAATCTTGGGTATCAATCTTCCAAAGATACCCACCATTCTAGCTCTTGTGAGACAAGAGCTCAAAGAAAAGGTTAGACTTGCTGGCCAGCAAGCCCCAGGAACCCGCCTCTCTCCCTTCTCTGGCTCTGAGATCACAAGTGTGCACTACCATGCCCAGCACTGTTACAGGGATTCTGGGGATCCAACTTTCGTC
This sequence comes from Cricetulus griseus, assembly GCF_003668045.3. Classification (NCBI taxonomy): domain Eukaryota; kingdom Metazoa; phylum Chordata; class Mammalia; order Rodentia; family Cricetidae; genus Cricetulus; species Cricetulus griseus. The sequence goes on from NW_023276807.1 coordinate 10,912,689, forward strand.
TTCATGCTTGCACAGCAGCACTTTATTGACTGAACTATCTCCTCAGCCCTGCATTACAGTTTTTAAACCACGACAATGTTTTCCTATTGAAAAAACATAAAATAAAAAATGATGTTATCGAGTTTGTCAAGCAAGGATAAATCTGGGCAGGTTTTTTAAGAGCTCCACAATGTGACATTAGTGCAAAGCCACTAAATGAGAGCAGAGTGATTTCAAGGGACCCATCTCTGGGGCCAAGTTACCCCACAAGCAAGAGACTCTTAAGAAAGGGCTATGCCACCAATGCTAGCAATAGCCACTACCTCACCACTGACAGCACCAACTGCCCTCTGCTCTTCTCCCTACTTCCAATGTGACTCCTCCTAAGTCACACAATAGATGGCATAGTGAAGTCCATGCTCCGAGCCACAGACCCTGGGATCTTAGATTGGAGGGTGGCTTAGCAAAACACAAGGCCACCAGGATCCCCATAGTCTCTTACTACCAAGCTACCCTTCATAACCACAGGCTGACAGGTGTCACTGTGTTCTGTTCCTGCACTGCATCCATAAAAGACTCTGTAAGGAATGATGCAGCTACTGGAAGGTGATACTAAAGCAACACAGCCCACAGAACAAGCCCTGGAGGTGTTAAGACTATCCTTAGGAACCAGATTGGGGGGGGGGGACTCTTCCTCACAGTCAGTAGTGTTCCACAGGGATAGACCATTCTTCCCATAGCAGGGTTTCCCTTCTCTCCCTTCATAGACACAAATTCACCTCCAACACAGTAGCACCTGGGATGCCTTGCCATATGACTCAGCTGCCCCTGTCATCAACAGCCACAGCCATTCAGGACCTGGTGTGCTTACACTTTTGGGAGCAACCCTGAGAAGGACAAAGAAGCCCACTCTTGGTGGAGTAGATACAGTTTTAAGAACTGCCACTGTCTGAGCAAGGGTCTCCCAAACCGTGAGAATGACTACGAACGGCTTGCTTGCTCTCTACAAAGTCTTAATATGGCTGGCCTGGAATTTGCTATCTAGACCAAGCTAGGTACCAACTTACAGAGATCTGTCTGCTTTCTGCCTCCAGAGTGCTGGAATTAAAGGGCCACCACAACCAGCTAGAATGGCTTCTGTCAATTAGAGTAATGAGGGGTAACAAATCTTTTACTTGGAAGTCTCACCAGAGGGGGCACTTGGCACTACCCAGGGCTCTCTAGCTGACTGATTCAAGTGGCTTCCCCAGTCAATTTCTTCTAAGTATGTGAAGCTCCTGCTTGGATGGTATTTTGCTATTACCTATTATCTAAATACCCACACACCCACTTGCTGTTTATTCTTTTACTCTGGCTTGCTATATACTTAATAAACTCACTCATTCAAAACTGAAAGCATGGTTACCATAGATCATTCTCTGGACCATAAAGAACCTCCCCCAAGCCCACTAAAGGAGGCAGCTAGCTGCCTTCCTGGTTCCCTTAACCACCCAGGCTTCTCATCCTTTAGAACAGTGTTTCTCAACCTTCTTAATGCTGTGACCCCTAAATACAGTTCTTCATGTAGTGGAGATCCTAACCATAAAATTACTTTCACTGCTACTTCACAACTATAATTTTGATACTGTTGTGAATTGTAATGTAAATATCTGTGTTTTCCAATGGATGCCTGTGAAAAGGTCATTCAACATCAAGGGGTTTCTACCCCATGGGTTGAAAACCAATGCCTTAGAACTTATAATCATCAGTATATCTATGTATTGCTGGGTGGGGGGTGGGGGAGATTAGTCTAAGTTGATTACATTTAAAAAGTAAGATGGCCAGACCCTAAGGCAGGGGCACTTTCTGACCCAAGGGTTCAGGAAAACCCTCAGGCTCTAGCCAGCTCAGTGAGGGCTCATGTGACAAGGACACAAAAGGTCACTGCTGAGAAGAGGCTTCTACCCATGACAAGCACAGTAGAGCAAGGTGACAGTTTGGTTTCAGCCTGAGAACTCACTAAGACAACAGCTAGGCCACAGGTTCTGGTCTCAACTCACCCCCTCCGGACGAATGAGACCTCCAGATAACCTCCGGAAAGAGGCTGTCTTCAAGGAGGACAAGGCTTTTCTTGATACTTAGGACAATGACAGCTGCTTTTTGTTCCATTCAGTACTCCACACTGACTGACTATATACTTACACAGGCATTGTGAGACACAAACAACACAAGAAAAACTGAGCTATTGTCTTTGCCATCCATAAGTGTCACTGAAGTCTTAGGCTACCCTAGATGCACAATGTTCATGGAGCATGTCTCCAAACAACTCTGGTGATTCTCATTCGTGTGACCACCACTGTGGGACACCTGTCCTCAACGACACAGGAAGGCAGGCTCTAACACTGAAAGTGACTTTCACCAGCCCTGAAGGGGTTACTGTATAGGCAGGAGCAGGTCAGAGGGTTCCCAAGCCTTAGTCAGTCACTCACCACATCATCTACTTACTGTTCAGGGTGATCTGGCAAGAGCCTTTCACATTTAGGCTGCTTCCCATGTAGCTACCCAGCATTGACCCTGCCCCCAGCTCTTCCACACCCTCTGCCAATTAACAGTTCACTACACCCCATTAGGAGGAACTATAATACACACCCCCTCCACTGGAATGGGGAAGGGTAGGCAGAATTCTGACTTTGCCAGTGGTGGAGTCTGCTGGCCTCAGGGTAAGCACCTGACTGGGTCAGCTCTATCAGTTGGACTCCGTTGCTGGGCTAATCTACACTGTAACATTGAGCCTTCCCACAGGGAATATGGCTCCCAAATGACAAAGCTCTGCCTAAGCACTCTACAATCCTGACCTAGGACCCCCATGGATGCTAAAGTCACATTTGTGGCAAACACAGCAGAAGTTAATTTTAAAAAGTAAGAGCTCTGGTATCTTGAGGCTTGCAGTTGCTGCCATCTTAAACTTTCCAGGGGCCTACAATGTATGTCTCTGACAAACACTGACCACAACTAGTGGCCACACCAAGAATCCATGAGTCACCTTCCCTTGTGGGTCAAGCTTTCAAGGACCTCAGCCTCCTCCACACTTTCCTCTCTCCATATTCCAGCAACAGAGTTTCCTCACTTAAGAGTGCCAGAGGCAATATGAGCATCAGATCCATTTCCCTTCTGGCTTTGGTCTCACTTTCTGCATACAGGATGCATGCTTAGGTGTCCCAACAGCCTGTGTTTCCTCTACACAAAAACATACAGCATCCCACTCCTAGAAGCCAGCTACCTACCTAGATACCAGGCGAATAAAAAGGTGAACTCCAAGTGACACACAGAGCAGCAACCCATGGGAGTGAAGGGGGGGTTTCCACAAAGTTTGACAGGAAGCTCCTTCAAGCAAAGTGTTTTGTTTTATTAAAATAACTGTCTAGAAAAAATAATTCCAATAATTATTATTAGCTTGGGCATCACAGGCACAAAAAAAAAAAAAAACTTGGAGACCAGGACGATGTGTCCATTCATTGCCAGACAGCACCCACTCCACCCAGACCATTCCCACTTTCTGTAAAAGTAAAGTTAAAAAGAGGGCTTAAAAGCTAAGAATAAGTTACAACAGAGTAGCTAATTTACATTATTAGCTCTGAAATCACTGGGAAAGCTCCTTAACTTCAGAGTCCTGTGGGCAGTATCTTCCATTTCCCTTCTTCCTTATAACATCCAGAACTCGTAGCTGGCCCAGGGCTACATGCCTCCCTTGCAGCTAGCAATGGGCAGAGGTTCAGTTCTTGTCACAGAGACATAAGGCTGATGTACTGAGGAAAGTTCAAATAAAGCCTCTTTGCTTAGCCTAGTATTTTAATGTTCTCTCTGAAATGCTGTGAATGAAACCCATGACCTCATGCATGCTAGACAAGTGTGGCACAGGTTCTACCACTGAACTACACCTCCATCCCTTGCCCAGCGCTTGGAATGCCCAAGTGCTAGCCTCACCTTAAACTACCTCCTATAAACAAAGCCTTTGGCCTCATCCCAAAGATGGCAAGGCAAAAACTCTAAATGCCTACTTTACATTCAGTAGAGATAACCACGTAAAGTCCCAGTAACCTTACTGTTCCCATTATATATCCAATGCACAGAATATTAGCACTCTAGAATGCTGAGGACTGGGGATAAGGAAGAATACTATTTTAGGTTTCAGCTTGGTGAGTTCCATGCTTCCACAAAGAGGTCTTTATATAAAATATCTTCAAATCTACCCAGGGCTCTGGACTAGGGTAAGAACATGTCCCTAAGACCTTTTAAGCATAGCAAGATTCACTTTTTTGCAGTCACTTTACAAAACAGTTTCTCGCTAATATAAACTACAGTTGACTATCCGTTTAAAAAGTCACTGGCCCTATTTCTGGACTGTCTGAACAGCAAGTACAAAAAGTTTCATATATCAAATTCTTGTTTGCTACCCCAAACATTTGATAACTTGGCTTGCATATTTAGTGCAAATCAAGGTTCAGGGGTACAAAGAGGCCCTGGTTTTAGTCATTACACTTCTTAGTCCACTATGTTAGGCTTATGGCCTAAGCTATGACTTCTAGTTGCCCTGGGGAACACCAGTACAATCCCAGACAATTTCTTAGCTAGCCCCTGAGTATGTAACATAGGTCAAATCCCAGGATGCCCAATATGAATGAATGATGCTGTGTTTGCTGCCCTAACACCTTGACCATACCTCAGAAAATCCTGTTTGAAGTGAGTCCTGAGCACCATGGCTTACAGCTCTCCTTGTTATCAAAGGAGCTGAGTCAATACTGGTTGTCATAAGGACAGTTCTGCACACAAGTGTGGCCCAGCACCCTGACAGAATAAGGACACCACAGTCAAATCCCAGTGCAAAAGGCCAATGTTACCCCAACTAATGAGAAACTAAGATTAACTTGAAACCCTGGATGCACTCACCAGCTAAGTCAGTACCAGAGCCATGGGCTGGCTCCACTGACACTGGTAGCTTTTTTCTGAGTCAGGAAACCCTCAGACTTCTCTCTCTAACAAAAAAGCTAATACCTAGATTAGTATTTGGTCAATTATAAATGATTAAATCATTAATTTGGCTCAAAACAAAAGATCTTCCTCCTCTTAGCAAAGTTCTTCAAAACACCACAAACTTCCAAGGCACCTGTAACAACAACCTCAGAACACATCTTGAGTGACAGCTAGGTGGACACTAACTAGACTATCAGCACTTCAAGTAGAAAAGGCTTGTGTACACCACAGGGTTTCCGGAGAGAGGTCCATGACTACAGTGTGGATGCTTTCAGTGATGTCATCATCTCTGAGATACTCAGGACCCTTCTTCTGGAAGGGATACCTCCCATCTCTGCGTGTGTTCTGAGATACTCAGTGACCCTTCTTCTGGAAGGGATAACACCCATCTCTGCATGTGTTCTGAGATACTCAGGGACCCTTCTTCTGGAAGGGATAGCACCCATCTCTGCGTATATGCTGAGATATTCAGGGATCCTTCTTCTGGAAGGGATAGATCCCATCTCTGAGTGTGTTTGAGCTACTCGGGCTCTTCTTCTGGAAGGGATAGCACCCATCTTTGAGTTTGTTCTGAGACACTCAGGGACCCTTCTTCTGGAAGGAATAGCACCCATCTCTGAATGTGTTTGAGCTACTCAGGGGCCCTTCTTCTGGAAGGGATAGCACCCATCTCTGCGTGTGTTCTGAGATACTCAGGGACCCTTCTTCTGGAAGGGATACCTCCCATCTCTGAGTGTGTTCTGAGATACTCAGGGACCCTTCTTCTGGAAGGGATACCTCCCATCTCTTGAGTATGTCTGAGCTACTCAGGGACCCTTCTTCTGGAAGGGATAGATCCCATCTCTGAGTGTGTTTGAGCTACTCAGGGGCCTTTCTTCTGGAAGGGATACCTCCCATCTCTGAGTTTGCTCTGAGACACTCAGGGACCCTTCTTCTGGAAGGGATACCTCCCATCTCTGAGTGTGTTTGAGCTACTCAGGGGCCTTTCTTCTGGAAGGGATAGCTCCCATCTCTGAGTTTGTTCTGAGACACTCAGGATAGCTGACATCAAAGTGGCAGACAGCATGAGCCAGGGAAACAGTTCAGAAGTTAAGAGCACTGCCTGTCTTGCAGAGGACTCGGGTTCAGCTCCCAGCACCCACATGACAGCTCACAACCATCTGCAGCTCCAGATCCAGGGGATGAAACACCCTCTAGGGGACACAATGGACACTACAATTTTTTGGTGCACACACAAATAAGTAAGCAAACACTCACACACACAAAATAAGAAATAAACCTACTTAAAAATGTTTCAACGTAGGCAATACTCCAATAATTACTAAAGCCTGGGAAGAGTTTTCGTAGATAGTGAGTGATGGTTAGAGATATGTAGTATAGGTTCAGTTGGACAAGAATAATGGCTTCTCATGTTGTACAACACAATATGCTAATGATGAGCCACAATTAACTGGATATATCAAAAATACCTAGTAGAGAAGACTTGGAATGTTCTAACACCAAGGCGACAGACAAGCCAGTATCCTTATGTGATCATCATGAATTTGTTTCTGAAATGTTCTGTGCTCTGTAGAGTCATAGACTTAGTGTCAATTAAAATAAATACAATAAAAAGGAACGTAAACTAGAACAAAATGGAGGCAACAGGTCAAAGAGAGAGGTGAGTGGAGAAGTGAAGGAATGCCATTCACCCACCAGGAAGGAAGCAGACCTTGGCCAGAGGCCAAGTGCGCATAAAATACTAAAGGGCTGCAAGCTGGGGTACAGTGATCCCTATCTGTCCAGGGGATTCGGACTGCAGCACTGGCCACGTGGGGAACTATCTAAAAGGGCCTGTGAGGAAAGGGTGCAGGAATGAGGAGCAGGTAGGAGGGCAGGCCGTGATTCGCAGCTCCCCTCTGCACCACTCACCCTTGCTAATCCAGGTCTTGAAGACTCAAGCGCCTTCTCTCCTCTAGAAAGTGTCTGCTGGACAAAGTGAAAGGAGAAGAGGCGAAACTTCCTCAAACAAGGAGAGAGAGAGAGAGAGAGAGAGAGAGAGAGAGAGAGAGAGAGAGTATGTGTGTGTGTGTGTGTACCAGCAAGCTGGCCTACTGTCAACTAGATCAAGAACACACAACACTTCCCCCTCACAGCCCTCAGTCACCACACCCCATTTTGGTCATCTGGTACAACTGCTCAGGTACAACTACTCCAAGTCATAGCAGGTCAAGGACAAAACCCAGAAAGTACAAGCCTGTCCCCTCTCTGTGAGCATTGTCTCAGCTGGGTGCTAACCCTATACCAACCCATTCATGTACCTCCCTCTTCTCTTCCAAACAAGGAACCTTGACGAGTCTTGGCATCTAGCCTCATCCTAACTACTCTCTGCCAGTCATTCATCCTGCCCTATGTCATTACTACCCAGTCATGTGATGGAACTATTTCCTCTGACATTTAGTATGTGAACACAAAGCAGTATGTGGAATGTGAAAACACCTGACACTTCATAACACACAATGACAGACTCTGATGTGCCTTAAACAGAGTTCCTGGCAAATAGCTGGGTCGGCAACCACTTAACTAAAAGCTGAGGGGCTCAGAGCCTCCCCCTTCCTTCTCCCATCACCCACATTTCCCTCCCTGGCCTCTGCTGTCTGTCCCCACTTCTCCACACTTCTCTCAATATTTATGTCCCCAGTGGCACCTAGAGATGGGACAGATGCCAAACCTGTTAGCAGTTTTCTCTTGAGACAGTGTGCAGCCCTGGCTAGCCTGGAACTTACTAGTAGGCTAGGCTCACCTACCACAGAGATCTACCTGCCTCTGCCTCCACCATAACTAGCCTGTGGAGCACATTTTCAAATGGAGTATTGTGGAGAAAAACTTACCAAGACTGTAAAGGTGAGCTTCCACACGTGTGCCACAGCATGTGTACACACACACACACACACACACACACACACACACTAAATAAGTCGATTTTTATAAAACTTCTGCTGAATGAACAGGCTCACAACCACAGACTGTGCTGCCCCTCTGAGAGTCAGGCCATCAGGAAGATCTGGCCTGGATGGCCAATTACCACAGACCACAGCTCAAAGCAAGACTAAAAGTGTCAGAGCTCTCTCTGCTGCTGCCACCAGTTCACCAGCCCCAATGCCCTACCCTCTTGGCTCTGTGTTTGACACCAAGACCAGATACCAGGCTCTCATGAAGCACAAGCTCTCACAAGCACTAAGAAAGACCCACAGATGCACAAGGGGCCATGCCTCATCCTCATTGTGAATTAGTTTCCCTGCACTCACTCCTAAGGTTTGACAACTGTTTACCAAACCCAGCAAGAGACATTCGCATTATTACAGTATTTACAATACGCCATGTACAAATAACTAAATGCTTTATTTAAAAATGCTTACCCTTTCTGTAGAAAAAACACTTGACACTTGAATATTTGATACTTTATTTCCAAAAGGCTTAAAGTACTCAAGTTGATTTCAATAGAGTCACCCTTTGAGCCATACTTGTGGCTCCTCCTTCAGGCTTTCTGGCCACCTGCTTTTCCAGTATCAGTGCACACTCTGGCCTAGAGTGTGATATAAGTCTGCTCTTCCTGTTGCTTTTATGAACTAAGATGAGACATTAAATTGGAAAGTCAAGAAAACTAGGCACACCTCCGCTCCCTAGCTCCAGGGAAAATGTGAAAGGGTTAGGGCCAATCTGAGCACAGCTGTGTACTCAGTAGTGGCTGTTATTTCACCCAAACATGAAGCCAGAACTGTGCTGGCGAAATGGGGACACACTGCAGGTCACATTAGGAGAAACCACACTGTTATCAACCACCACTGAAAGTCCTCACTTGAGCTGACTCCAGGCAGGTTCCCCAAATACTTCTCGAGCCCCTGCTAGCCATACTGTACTTCTCTCTCTCTCTCTCTCTCCTCTCTCTCTCTCTCTCTCTCTCTCTCTCTCTCACACACACACACACACACACACACACACACACACAAGCAGCAGCAGCAGCAACAGCAACAGAGCGCAGTGGGCCTCATATATTAGAACACACTCAGAAACGACATGTAACAGTGAGTCAGAAGAGGAACCCTACATATCTTCAGTGCCAGCCTAGGCTATGCCCAGAGGACTCCGTGCTTGTTGGGCCAAAGACAGAACCTGGGGCTGGATGTAGTCCACACTGCTTTCTTTAGTATCCAGTCTACAGGGAAGGACACAGGCCACACTCAGAGAGGCTGGCAAGGGTGCAGGCACAAAGTGAGAAAACTCAGTTTTGTGGGGAAGTTGGGGGCACAGAGCAGAGGGAATTCAGAAGGGCCAAGCACCCATAGTCTTTAAACACTGGTCAGTTCACATCATGAGCTGACCACCCAATGTTACTGTCCCTTCATGAGAAGCCAGTCCCATCTCCATCTGAAAGTCAGGAAAATAGTCTTGGTTAAAATAAGGAAGCAGGATATCTGGATCCCAATCCTGGGCATCAGAGTTAGTAGCTGGATGGGGCTGACACACTGCACTTCCAACAAGTTCTCGGGTGTTGCTGATGCTGCTGGTCTGGGAACACCTAGAGGAATACTGGTCTAAGCCAATCAGCACACAGCACTCTCATGCTACTGGTCTAGGAAAGACCTGGGCCCCTGCAGAGCAGAGAGAAGATGCACAATGACTGAGGACCTGGCTTGTTTGTTTCCTTTTCTGTCCCTTATGGATAGAAGCAATGAAGCACTTAGTGCCGCCAACCCTAGCAACCATCTTGCAATCATGAGGCAATTGCATCAGTGACAAGACTGCTAAGCTGCTGATGCAGAACACTCCTGTTTACTCGGCAGCTGAAAGTATCCAGCCTGATATCCTCTAATCCAGGGCATCCCCCTTTCCCAAAAGGACACTCTTCCCAGAGATGTCCAATTGTCTAAACATACTTCTTTCAGATGTCCAGAATTTACATGCCTGGTTTCACCAGTCTTAAAAACCTGAGTCAGTGAATTAGAAAACAACTCATCTAAAATGCGAGCAATACAGGAAAGGCAAAGAAAGTGGTCCACACCCTCTAGTGAATGAACTCAATCAGATTGACAGCTTCCCTAACAGCCGACCCCAGATGCAAGGGGATCTGTGGCCAGAGATGCTGAGCGGCAAGCACACAGGACATTTTCAGGAGACCTCATCACCCTTTCTAATCAGGTACAAGAGGGTGTTGTGGGAAACTGAGATTAGGAGGGGTTCCAGGTATGAAGAAGAGAGAGAAGAGGCCAAGGAAGGAAACTGGCAGGGGCATATACTTTCCTCCTCCAGAATCCTCACCCCTCCTTCAAGAGATCACAGGACACCTGTCTTCCTGACTCTGTCCCAGAAAACAGACTCCTCATTTTTATTATGAGCCCCTTCGACCCAGCCCCACCCATATAACTCACCTTCCTACTTCTGAGGCCTTCGCCAGGGGATCCTCACTGAACAACACCATAACAAAAGGCTGAATGCGGGTCAGGGCTTCGGACAAACATCATCAGCCCAGTTTTGCAGATGAGAAAAATGGGCATAAAGAGTATGCTACTTACCCAAAGTCACACAGCTACTTGGAAGCTTCTGGAAGTCCAGCTCAAGAGCTTGTTAAGTTCTAGGAGCAAATCTTATATCCCTTGAATGGAAATAGTGATTTAACGGAAATGGCACCAGAGGCAGACACACCTGGTTCTAACCGCACCTGGTTTCTGTCAACACCATCTCGCAGGTGCCTGACCACGCCTCCCCTTAGTGTCTCTTCACAACTGACACTTACCACTTGACAAGACCTCTCAGAGGCTGCCTGGGGAGAGATGGCCTAGGTCTAGCATGTAGTGTGGTCAGAAAAGGTTGGGTTCCTTTTCCTTGGGTAACAATTCACACTTAAAACTGCCAAGAAACCATATCTAGTAACATAAGACCAACCTAGTATGAGAAACCACAGACAATGCTCAACACAGAAAGGAATTCAATGATTTTGGCCATTTGAGAAACATAATTAAAAGAATAATGTCTTTTGGGCCATTAAACTTGCAAATTTAAGATGTCAATGCTGCAGGGAAACAAATAATGGAAGGGTGTGAGCTAATGAAGTGTTATTCTTGGGGGTGTAATTTAGCAAAACTGTGATTCACCATCACCCCTTGTCCTACTGATGCTAACAGGGGCCTATAAGACTGGAAGGTAGGCGCCAAAGGGACCTGGTCCATATGTATTTTTTACAGCAGACAATTGGAAAGGACCTTCATGCCCACCAATACAAGATGGTTCAATAAGTTACAGCACACCCCTACTCTGGAATATGGGTCCCCACTTCCAAAACTGAGTAAACTCATCATGTCAGTACACAAACAGTGCTCCAGAACACAGCAAGAAATTGAAAAAGCAAATCAGAGAAAAGGGTATGTAATGTGACTATATTTACATTTATGTGAACAATGTAAACATTACATCTTAATTTATTTTGAGTCACCAAGGATGGAACTCAAGCTGTCAGACTATGAGGCAAGTGCCTCCCTCTACCTGCTGAGCCACCTTGCCTGCTCTAATAAGAGCAGCAGTCCACTGAAAAGGTCAAAGGGCACTGACACAAGGACTGGCACTGTGGCTTAATGGCAGAGGGCTTCTTTGACAGGCATGAAACCCTGAGTTTGAGCTTCTACACTACAAACACATATATAAATAAATGCAATGACACTACCTCCACTTGCACAACTACTTCTGGCATTCTGGAGTCTAAAGCCACTCTCCATGAAAGAAACAGAGCTCTGAAAACAACTGGTTCTGAGGCTGGGGCAAGGAACATACAAACTGAGTCTCAAAGATTTTGTGCCAGAATAGAAAAGAAGCCCTTAAAGAATGATGGGAATATGTTCAAAGAAAGTTGTTCCCAAAGGCCAAATCTGGGACACTGAGTAATAAAGAAATCATGACTGCAACTGACTGAAGTCTAATGAATACGGCAATATTTCCAGGGACCAGAGATGTAAATCAAAAAGTAAGTGCATTTTAGGGAAAATTAAAGATGTCCTCTTTAGTACAGTAACTAATACACATAGAAGGAAACAGGAAATTAGAACACCCCCACCCCATGTCAACTCTCTAAGATTCAGATAGATACAAGGCACCAATGGGTTCTAGCTGAGGCTGGGAAGACTAAGGAGCAATGTGTCCTGCATCCCTACGAGACACATATTAATCGCAAAGGGGGAGATGCAACTTTTCAATGAGGCCCATACCACCCTAATCAAGAAATCAAAGCTAACAAGTCTAGTATCGTTTAATGAAATAGTCAGCAGTATCTGCCTCACACTGAGCCCAGCCGACAAGGCTGCCAGCCTCTGCTGCTCCTGAAAGAAGTACCTAACCTCAATCCAGCTATTGGGAAGCCCAAATTAAAGGGCATTATCTTAAACAATCAGTAGTCTTCAAACATACACTAGTTAAGAGAGATTGGGGCCACAAAAAAATAAATAAATAAAACATGAAAATGAAAGAAGTGGAAGAGTTGTAGCAAAATGATAACATTAGGAGAACCTGGACGAAATTTTCCAAAAAATTGTTTATATTTATACTATTCTTACAGAATTGCTGAAAGGACATCAATATACAAAAAAAAAAAAAAAAAAGTTAAGAGATCTAAGAGCACTCCAGGGGTTTCTGAGGCTTGGGTTCATGATGGCCTTTTCTTTCTTTTCTTAAGTTTTTCGAGACAGGGTTTCTTTGGAACCTGTCCTGAAACTAGCTCTCGTAGACCAGGCTGGTCAGACTGGTCTTAAACTCTCAGACCGAGTGCTGGGATTAATGGCATGCACTACCACTGCCCAGCTGATGGCCTTTTCTTTTAAGAACTGAGAGACAGGCAAAGTGAAGCAAGCCTGCAAGGGGTTGGTTAATACTGGTCTTCCTAACACATGCTCTGCTCAGAGCTTCTGCTCCAGGACCAGTCTCTTGCTCATCAATCAAGTTCTGCAAAAGAAGCACAAACATAATCCAGCTTTCTCTACCACAGAATTGTGTTTACTTCTTCAGTGAAAGTCAAAGTCTCCTGACATCATTAAGTAAGTAGCCGATGATTCCAAGAACTTCTCTGGAATATGGAAGCTAAGGAGGAGTTGCTCATTAAAAAGTCAAACCAAGATAAAATTGGCTGGATGAGAAGCTTCCCCCCTCCATTCTGCCTTATTGAGTTCCTGAGAAGCTAAACCATAATAGGGGTGGGGATGGGGGTTACCTGGTCCCCAGTACTTTCCTAGTCCTTTCTTCTGGTGCATTCATGGAGGCTAGCTGAGAATTCTAGCTAGAGGTAGGCAGTTGGGTAGGGCCAGTAGTTCTTTATCACAAGCACACCATTTCTCCAGTGTTCTACCATTTATGAAAATCCTCTGTGTATTTCCTTAAAGTGATTTTTAACAACTAACATTCATTTTAACAGTAATATCACAAAGTACCTAATTTGCAAAACAGTGGCATAAACTATAATGTATGCCCTAAACTCTGAGTCTGCTCGAGAGCCTGGGATTACCTAAGCAGACTCTGAGATGATGACAAATGAAAAGTAACTAGATAGGCTGAGTAGCTAAGTAAGAATGACACATGCTGTCATGGAGCACAGCAGAAACACAGCCCTCGTTTTCTTCTCTCTGTCCAACATCCATTCCCGTAAGCTCAGTCTTTAAGATGACCCTCCCAGTGACTTTGGCTCATTTCTACATCATGTTGACAAGACACAACGAGCACCCTCTGGCAATGCTGTTCACACACAGTGCTGGCTACCTGAGAAACAGCATCGGGATCTCTTGACACTTGTACAAAACCACCAACACTCGGACCTCCTCAAATGAGCACCAGCTCTCGTCAAAGAAGTGAATTTTCCAGGAGAAACCTTTTCTCAAAGTACTCCCCAAACAAGGGCCTTAGCCCAGATCCAAAGACAAAATTTCCTGTCTTCAACCAAAGACAAGGCTAAGTAAGTAGGACAATCTATAGCTGTTCACTGCCTAACACTCATACTTAGATTTGGAAACAAACTCAGCAAATGAGGTTCAGTTTTCACCTTTTAGAGATGAGAACAATGAGAACCTGAGTTAACAAGTGACAGGACCCTCAGAATTCACACCCAGATCAGCCCACTCTGCCCCTGTGATGTCCCCATTGTCCACACAACCTACTGGCTCACAGGAGTGAACCAAGCAAAATATCACTGCAACACCCCAACCTCGGTGCCACCCCACCCCCCATTCTCTTGGCTCAGATGCGCTAACTGGCAGGTGACAAATCACTTTATACTCTCAGACAACCTCTCAACACCAAACACATTCAGAGGCAAAGCGAAAGACAAGAAGATGGGATTTGCAATGGCCTATATACTTCCTTCTTACCCAAAGGGACATTTTCATGAGCTGTCAACTCTAGGCAGGAGGAACCCACCATTATGTAATGTCAGAGGGCAAGCGACAGGGGCAAGAGAAGCCAAGGCCCATTAAGGCTCCCTTCCTTCGCCCACAAAGATATAAATTTGTGTCTGACATTTTGAGTGTTTCAGTGGCCTACACATGCATGACTGGCTTTGCAAAAGATGACCACGGATCCCTGCAAACCTCTCAGGCCTCAATCAGCTTACTAGCAAAGCAGAGGGATATAAAATACATAAAAAAAGCAAAGGTGAGGGAGAGCCTGTCCAGGACGATGCGCGGATAGAAAATGCTTGAAGAGTTGCGAGGATGCAGTCGGTGTCCTCCACCAAGATGCATGTTTATTTTTACCCGGTGTTTTGACACCGGAGATACCCGCGAGGCCTTCAGCGTCAGATGCCCGGGATCCAGCAGAGATGCACAGGGCAGGCGCAAAGTATAGCATCCTACAGCTCCCCAAGAGGCCCAAGGCAAGGGGACCGCAAGTCTAGGACCACTCTCCAAAGACGCAGCCTGAGAACCGCTAGGCTGTACCACTGCCATGACAACCGCGGGCGCCATCCGGTCGGGTCCCCAGTGTCTCCTCCCAGCCGCCCAGCCCCTCAGCTCAAACCCGCACCACCCGACCCAGCTCGGCCCAGCTCGGCCCACCTACCTGGCGTGCCCGGACCCGAGCACTCGCTCAGCCCCAGCCTCCGTCCTCCCGGCCCCGCGCCCTGGCTTCGGCCCTGCCGGTCACTGCCAGGTCCTGAGGACTGGCCCAGACTTCACGGGTTCTGGCCGCCTTGCTCCGGCCGGTGGCCCCGTCCACCCCAGACCCGAACCCGCTGTCCCCGCGGAGCCCGAACCCTGCCGCCGCCTTCACTCAGAACACGGCGCACAGCCCCGCCCCGGTTCCGCCCCCTCGCCGCGCATGCGCGTCCCACGCCCGACCGGCGCCCTGCCCCCCTCCCTCTCTGACTCCGCCCCCAGGAGGCCGCACCGCCCACAAATCCCACCCTCTTCTGTGACGTCATCCATCTTCATATACCGAGAATCTTCTGCTAACAAGACAGTTAATTAGGACAAAAGCGCTGCAGGTCCGAAGTGCAGGTGTAACTGATCAATCACTCGGTGGGCGTGGTTATCAACCACGCTGCCATCGTTTGAGTGTCCTTCCAGACTTGTTCTGGCTTATGTGTACAAATGCGCATTTATATAGACTCCCAAGACACACTTCTTCCTCAAAATTCGATTTTTCCATGGGGAAGAACTTTCGGGAGATACGAGTTTATTTTAATTTCATTTTATTATTTATTTTAATAGGGGCAGGGGCTCCCTGGCTGATCATTTGTTTTAACTTTTACTATAACGTTAGTGTTTCTGTCTGAAAGGAAACTACTGGGCTAATCATAAACATTTATGTTTTTCAGTTTTTTACACATCACTTGTCTTTTTTGTTGTTTGTTTTGTATCGTTTTGTTTTTTTGAAACAGGGTCTCATGTAACCCAGGTTGGTCACCAACGCACTACAAAGCTGAGTCAGCCCTGAGTTCTTCATGTTCCTGCCACTGCCTCCCAAAAGCTGAAATTACAGGTATCCACAGCCACATCCACTTTTATCTTCTGAAAAGTAACTTAACAAAAGGCTTATCTTTTGTTATTTCTTCAGAAGAATGGGAGAAAACATTGACAGAACCTTAACCCTATGACCAAAAGCTGAGTAAATCAAACATGCTTGCAGAAATGAAAAATGTCTGCCGGGCGGTGGTGCCTTTAATCCCAGCACTCTAGAGGCAGAGGCAGAGGCAGAGGCAGAGGCAGGGGGATCTCTGTGAGTTCGAGACCAGCCTGGTCTACAAGAGCTAGTTCTAGGACAGCCTCCAAAGCCACAGAGAAACCCTGCCTCAGCCCCCCACCACCACCCAAAAAAAGAAAAATGTCTTCCTATTTCATTTTCTAAAATTCAAGGGACTGGTACACCTGGTCTTCTCAAGGCAGTCCCAGTTTACATCTCTCTCGAAGTAAAACTTTTAATGGCAATCACCTTTCATTCTCAAAAGCATCCCCATTTAGTAAATAAATGTCACGGCCAGTGTCCTAGTTTGCTTCTCTATTGCTGTGGTAAACCACTAACCAAAACAACTTGGGAGGAAAAGGTTTATTTGGCTTACAGGTTACAAGTCCATCAATAGGGGAGCCAAGGCAGGAACTCAAAGCAAAAGCCCTGGACAAAAGCTACTTTCTGGGATTGCTCAGTTTGCTTTCTTATACAACTCAAGACCACTGCCGGGGATGGCACCACCCACAATGGGCCTTGTCATCCCACATCAATCATTAAGAAAATGCCCCACAGAAGTACCTACAGATGGAGATATTTTCTGATGGAGATATTTTCTGATTGAGATTCCCCCTTCCTAGATGAATCTATCTGGGGTCAACAACAACAAACAGCCACACTATTTATAATCAAACTAAAGAGAGCTTTCAAATCAGTAGCCTTGATTTTTTTTAATTCATAAGTTTAAAAATATCAGTCTCATTTCAATGGTTATTCAAGACAGTAACAAGGGCAGGAGAGATGGCTCAGAGCTTAAAAGCACTGGCTACTCTTAACAGAGGTCATGAGTTCAGTTCCCAGCAACCACCTGGCAGCTTACAACTATCTGTAATGAGATCTGGTGCCCTCTTCTGGCCTTCAGGGATACATGCAGGTAGAACACTACATACATAAAAAAAAAAAAAAAAGACAGTAACAAATCTGATCAGAGTTCCAATATTTTCCCCTTGACTCTTGCACACTTCTGAGTATTAAAAGACCAGTCATGTTTTCACTGTGTTGATGGACACCCCTAATCCATTGTACAAAGAAAATTAGCAAAGAAAAGGGATTGTGGACATATATGGCAATGTGCATTCCCTACACATGACAACATGACAGGAGATTTAGCCTGGGCACAACATACCAGTTTTTCCACGTCCTCGACACTGGGGCCCCAAACACCAGCAATGTAAACATCTTGGCAGGAATGGAATTATTCCAATCAGACAGGAGTACCCCTCCTCTTAACTGTCAAACTACTGAGATAATACAATCCAAAAGATTGGAATTGACTCAGAAATCTCTCATGCTGGGAGAAAGAAAAGGTTGGGAAATCTGGTGTCAGCCAGAAGTGGAGCCTGTCTCCCAGAAAGATGTCATACATCTCTCACAGCTTGTCAGAGCACTTTTCAGCAGAGCTCAGAAAATGATGGTGAACACGAATGACCTTGATTGGGTCTGCTTAACTACAGAGAACTCTTGTTTATCTCAAGGGAATCCTCATGTTTGGACCTGGGAAGGTGGAATGGGAGTGTGGAAGGGTGGGAGAGGGTGCCATTGGATCTTTATGTCCTTCTCCCTAAAGTAGTCACAATGAATAATTTTGGTTTTCACTACTGTTTGTGGAATTGACCTATTGAAGACTTTTAGCTGAGTCTAGCCTACCAGGGCCATCAGAACTCAGGCTTTGATTCTAATAACTCTGGAAACAGCTTCAATTTTCACTCAAACATTATGAGGGGGCAGTTAGACATCTTGGCAGATAGAGTTGCTTACCGTCAAGCCCAGGACATAAGTTCAAACCCCATGCTGTACATGGTGGAAGGAGAGAACCAATTTCCACAAATTGTCCTCTGAGTTCCACCACCCATAATTGTACACACTGTGGCATGCACACAGAGATTTTTGAAAATAAAAAACAAACAAGACACACACAAAAAAAAAACCACTGGAAATGTAAATTCCCAAGCCCTACCTTGGACCCTGTTTTTAACAAGCCCTGTGGGAGTGCTGAAGAGCATACCAACTTAAACCATCTATGTGCAATAAATAGCTAATACAAGAACTAAGGACTAGAGCCATCCTACATGAGACGTTCTCTTAGACCATTAAAAATGATGTTTATATGTATGAGTAGTTTTGGTAGAAAATATACATAGGCTAGAGTACCATGGGTTCTGAAGCCCTCAGAGCTGTGGAAAGTTGCCCTAGTGCTGTTAACTGAAGGGACTTGAGCACTTCAAAAAGTCCTACTCCCCAAGACTCATAGAAATGGAGCTTTTTGCCCTGGGTGGGATGGGGGTGAAGACAGCTGTATTCCACAGTCACAGCTTGCATGTGGTATACAGACATACAGGCAGGCAAAACATCCATACACATAAAAAAATAAAAGTAATAACAAAAACTTTCTAAATTACTTTTATTACTCATGAGGAATGAGAAGTCCATGGAGGAAGGAGTTGAAAAGATAAGAAATACTTCTGAAATTCTAAAAGTGCATGCCCAGGAAAGACGTGAAACAGCCCCCAGTTTCCCACCTTGAGACTGGGGGTGAGCAGGATGTAACAATTAAGGGTTGCCAATGCCTGCCTAAGAATTGAAGACAAGCCCAGCACGCACACACAGCCGGAACTCTAAGCACAGGAAGAACTTGAGGAAGTCTCTAATCACCGGAGAGCCAATAAACTAACCAAGCAAGGACCTGTGATGATTTGGATGTGACATGGCTCCCCCCAGACACTCACGTAGACTTCCTCTTGTTTTGATTTTGTCGGCTCTTGTTTGTTTGCTTGTTACTGTTTTTGCTCTTATTTTTATTACAAGAGGATATTTCTAGGTAGCTGGTATGATGTGCTTTGTCAGAAAGAGACAAACGTGTTTGTATTTCTACAACGTCAGAATTTAATGAATAACAATAAATTCATAAGGTACAATGTTTTCATTGGCAGCAATTTGCCATATAGTCCTGTTTTCCTCCTAGCCCTGGCAAAAGTAAACACCAGTTAATATATTCCAGTCTCAATTACTGGTTTTAACTCTTTGATCACATATTACACAACATTAAATGTATCTAATGTACATATGTAGGTTACAGAATGACTTTAAAGGATTAAAGAGACTTGAGAGGTCAAACCTGGAAAATGGATAGGAATGCAAAGGCATGGGGGAGGGGGTTTGTCTTAGTTTGCCTTCCATTGCTGTGATAAACATCATGGCCAAAAGGAACTTTGGGAGGAAAGGGTTTATTTGGCTTACAGAGCCTGATCATAGTTCCTCACTGGGAGAAGTCAAAGCAGGAACTCAAGGCAGGAACCTGGAGGAAGGAACTGAAGCAGAGGCCATGGAGGAATGGTGCTTCCTGTCTTGCTCAATTATTTTCTTGTACAACCAAAGACCACCTGCCCAGGGGTGGTAGGGCTGCTAATGGGCTGAACCCTCCTACTTCAATCATTCATTTTTAAAAATGCCCTAGAGATGTGCCAATGGCTAATCGAGTGAAGGCATTTTCTCAGTTGAGATTCCCTCTTCTCAGATGATTCTAATTGTGTCATGTTGCCAGAAAGAGAAGGAGCACAGATATATTAGTCAGGGTTCTCTACAGTAACAGAACTTACAAATGGATCTCTCTATATATAGATAATGTATTTATTAGAATGACTTACAGGCTGTGGTCCAGCTAATCCAACAATGGCTGCCTATGAACAGGAAGTCCAAGAATCTAGTAGTTGTTCAGTCCACACGGATAGATGTCTCAGCTTGTCTCCAGTTGATGCTGGAATCCCAATGAAGTAGGCTCTAATGCCCGTGATGAGGTGGACTTGCTAACGAGGGAGAGAGCAATCTGGCAAAGAGACGGCCTTCTTCCATGTCCTTTATATAGGCTTCCGGAAGAGGGTGTGGCCCAGACTAGAGGTGGGTCTTCCCACCTCAAAAGATTTAATTAAGCAAAGATCCTCACAGGTGTGCCCAGCCATGGGGTTAACTAATTCCAGATGTAGCCAAGTTGAAAACCAAAATAGCCACCACAACAGGAGTTAAGACAAACCTGGAGAGCTTCTGAAGAAGCAGTTTGCCAGTTGGGATGAGGAGGGTCACAGGTTTGAGAAGGGCTGCAGCGTCCAACTGCAGAGGCAGAAGGGCAGGACTCAGCCCAGAGGAACTAACTGGCAGCTGTTTAGAGAACAGGTCTGGCCAGGCAAATAGGAGGACAGGTAGGCACAACTGGCATAGGCTATGTCAACATCTGAAACCAAGCTGGACTGACTCCCTGGAATAGGCAGAGTTCTCTGTCTGTTAGCCCCCTTGCTGCACAGGTCAGAGGTTCAGATGACAGCAGGTGGGGGAATTGCCTTCAAAGTGCTATATGACTTCCTGCCTATGAAACCCAGATGAGGGAGTCTATATTCATTCCTCGGTGTAGTATGTCCCATAGGGCTGGTTTTCCTGAGATAATTTTAATAATTTCATATGCGCCTGCAGTCCCAATTCACCCTGGTAAATTTATAGGGTGACATGCTTTCTGCTCCCAGAAATAGGTAATTTTATCCGTCTGTGCCACATAGGTTCTGCCAACAGATGGTGCCATTCACATGTTCACCCAGGTGCACAGTCATCCTCTGTCCTCAAGACAGAGTCAAAGGCTGCTTGTCAGAGTAAGGCACAGTCTGAACACATTATTCTACGACATATGGGGTAACTTACTTTGGGGCATGACCAGCTACTGGCTGGACCTTGGCGGCACAAATCTTTAATCCCAGCACTTGGGATTAAAGCAGAGGCAGGCAGAGCTCACTGAGTCAGAGTTCAGTCTGGTTTTACATAATGAGTCCCAGGCCAGTCAGGGCTACATAGTGAGACCCTGTCTCAAATAATGACAATGATAACAATTTTAAAGGGAGTGGGGTGAGATGAGCAACTATATGACTCAGTTTTCCTATCTCCAGAGCAATCAGTAGCAACCATGGCTGTCTTGAAAGGCCTTATGTAACCCATGCTGACTGTGAGCTCCTGACAATCTTCCTGCCTTGGCCTCCTGAGAGATGGGATTACAGGTGTAAGCCATCATTCTCCACTAAGGTTTATATGTTTGAGCACTTAGTCCCCAACTACTAGTGCTGTTTTAGAAAAGTTGAAGGTGGGTCCTTGCTGGAGGAAGTGGGTCATGGGAGCATATCTTACAGGTTGAAGCATAGACCCTCAGGTTTAAACACAGGTTCCCTCTCTGCTTCCTGGTCTGCTGGCTACACATGAGCAATCTGTGCTGCCTGTTGCTGCTGCCACAGCCACGAGCTGCTCCAGCTACCCACCATGCCTTCTCCACCGTGAGAGAATGTGTACCTCTCAACTGTGAGTCACATAAATCCTGCCTCCCTAAAGTCACTTCTTGTCAGGTATTTGGTCAGAGTAACAAGAAGAGTAATCAATACAGACCATGGATGACTACAGCAATGTATTGATGACATCAAGTGACAAATATATAGGTTATAGAATTAGCCCAAGAGACCCACTAAGCAAGCAAAGGGGCAACAACAATAAATAGTAGCAACAACGGACCCTGGGAAAGAGGGAAGTATTATTTCCAGGGTTGTCATATTACTTTAAATGTCCATTTTTATAAGAAGTTACAAGATACATTAACAGATCAAGAAAGGACACAAGCTAAGAGGTAGCTAAGACTGACACAAAGATAGCACAGATGTTGGACTTACCAGATAAGTATCTTTTTTTAAAAAAACTGTAAGCTATTTTTATTTTATTTGCATTGACATTTTGCCTGCATGTATGTCTCTGTAAAGGTGTCAGATCTTGGAATTATAGTTGATAGTTGCCACGTGGGAGCTGGGAATTGAACCCAGGTCCTCTGGAAGAGCAGTCACTGTTCTTAATTACTGAGCCATCTCTCCAGCCCCACCCCCAACAAAGATCTTGAATGAGCTGTTATAAATATAGTAAAAAATGAATGTAAATCATTTCTCAAAAACTAAGGAGAAATAGAATGCCATCACATCAAAAACAGAATGTTAAGATGAAAAACTGTACTTTATAAGTTAAAGATATAATCACTGAAATAAAAATTCTGTTCCAAAACTATAACTAGGGATTGAGCCAGAAAAAGAGAATTAGCAATTTAGAGGGTTTGTTTGCCAGTTGATATTGCATAGTCTGAAGAACGCATAGGGAAAGCCATAGAGAAAAATCAAATAGAAAACTTAAAACTTTGGTAGATTACCATTAAGCATTCTAGCTGTACACAGTGGGAACTTCAGGGTGAGAGAAGACAAAGAGATGGAGGAAGCACTTTTGGAGAAATAACAACTAAAATCTTACACATTTGATGAGAAATTATGAACCTCCACATCCAAGAACTCCAATAGATTTCAACTAGAATGACCTCAAGAAGATTCATGCCTTGACACAAAGATGGAGAGAGAGAGAGAGCTTTGAAATCAGAAAGAAACAACTTATCACACATAAGTGGTTCTCAATAAAATTGATGCTGTTTTCTGACCAGAAGAAACAAGAAGAAGCCAGAAACATTGTCCTAGTCAGGGTTACTGTTGCTGTGATGAAACAACATGACCAAAAAGCAAGTTGGGAAGCAAAGAGTTTATTTGGCTTACACTTCCATGTCATAGTCCATTATTGAAGGAAGTCAGGGCAGAACTCAAACAGGGCAGGAACCTGGAGGCAGGAGCTGATGCAGAGGCCATAGAGGGGTGCTGCTCATTGGCTTGCTCCCCATGACTTGCTTAACTGCTTTCTTATATTATCCAGGACCACTAGCCTAGGGATGGCACCACCTACAATGGGCTGGGCCCTCCCCCATCAATCACAAATTAAGAAAACTCCTTATGGATGGATCTTAAGGAGGCATTTTCTTAATTGAGGTTCCCTCCTCTCAGATGACTTTAGCCTGTATCAAGTAGAGATAAAACAACCCAGCACAAACATAGTCCAAGCAGTGAAAGGAAAAGGCTTCAAATCTAGAATTTTATCTTTAGAAAAACTAGCCTTCAAAAATGGGGGAGAAATTAAGACTTGGACTTATTTTGGGCAGATCCACCTTATAAGAAATACTTAAGGTTATTTGTCGGGCACACGCCTTTAATCCCAGCAAAAGGGAGGTAGACATAAGTGGATCTATGAGTTTGAGGTCAGCCTGGTCTACAGAGTGAGTTCCAGGACAGCCAGAAAAACTCTGTCTCGAAAAGGAAAGAAGGAAGGAAGGAAGGAAGGAAGGAAGGAAGGAAGGAAGGAAGGAAGGAAAGAAGGAAGGAAGGAAGGAAAGAAGGGGGCCTGTGAGATAGTTCAGCTGTGTGGTGTTTTGAAAGAAAATGGTTCCAAAGGGAGGGAGTGGCACTATTAGGAGGTGTGGCTTTGTTGGAGTGGGTGTGGCTTGAAGGAAGTGTGTCACTGTGGAGGTGGGCTTTGAGGTTTCATATTTGCTCAAGCTTGGAGTCAAGATTAGGACTCTCAGCTACTTCACCACCACCAAGTCTGCTTGCCTGCCACCCTTTCACCCCATGATAATCGTGAACTAACCCTCTGAAAATGTAAGCCACTCCAATTAAATATCTTTCCTTTATAAGACTTACTGTGGGCATGCTGTGGTCTCATCATAGCAATAGAACCCTAACTAAGACAAATGGGTAAAGTCATTTGCACCAAGTCTAATGACATAAATCCAATTTTGCAGGACCCTCATGATAGAAAGAGAGAACTGACTCCAGCAAGTTGCCATCTGCCCTCCACACAAATGGCATTACAATCTGCCCCCCACCACACATATACATGCAAACACACACAAATAAATGAATAAATGTAATTATAAAATTAAAAAAGAAACAGTAATGGAATCTTTATAGACTGAAATGAAAGGACACTAAGAACTGAATCTCTCTCTCTCTCTCTCTCTCTCTCTCTCTCTCACACACACACACACACACACACACACACACACACACACACACACGTAAATGTCTTAAACTCAGTTTGTGATATTTTGCTTCTCTCTAAAATGCCACAGAGGCTAGAGAGATGGTCTAGTAGTTAGGAGTACTTACTGCTCTTGCAGAGGATCCTAATTTAGTTCGCAAAACCCACATGGCTCACAAGCATCCATAACCCCAGTTTCAGGGGATATGACATCCTCTTTTGACTTCCTAGGGCACCAGACAGGCACCTGGTACACATACATGCATGCAGGTAAAACACTCAAACACATAAAATAAAATGTTTGAATTAAAAAATAAAACAACAAAATGAAACTATATAAGCCTATGCTGACAGAGTAATTATGTAAAAAGGACATAATGTATGTAAGAAACAACATGACTAGAGCAAGCTTTGTGTATGCCATTACAGTTGTTTCATGATCCAACTATGTAACAACCTCAATACTAAAGAGCTACTCCAGGTGTGCTCTGGGACCAGCAGGTCAGTGTCGTCAGGAAACTTGCTAGAAATGTAGAATGTCTGGCCCTTCCTGATCCTCCTGACACACTGACTTGCTCTTACAATCCCCAGGTGAGTCCCATGCATTCTAATGCCTAAGAAACAGAAGGTATTACATGAATGCCTCATTGCTTGCTCAGTATACATTTTATTTCCTTTTTGGTCCACTCTGTTTTGCTTTCCTTTCCAAGGGTGTATCATAACTCATTCTCTTCTAAAGTAAAATGGAACCTCTCATCTGAAAAAGGCTGAGGTTAGGTAGGGGTGAAATGAGATCAGTAGGGAGGGGATCCCTGTGTGTGGAGTGAGTGAGGAAGAGGGCTCTGGTGGGCTACTTCTTAGTCTCTGTGGCTCAGCACCCAGCAGTCCTTTGATGGGCCACTTAGAAAGGAAGATGTCTGTTACTGATATCCTCAGTTCCTTTGGGGTGGTCCAGGTGTGCTGGAGAGATGCCACAGCCTTGGGAGCTGGCACAGAAGCAGATCCTGTTACCAGGGAGCCTGCTGACACTGGTGCTTTTCAAAAGAAGGCAGCATCATTCAACTCACGCTTTGCAATCAAAGAACAGTGGGCCATTCTGAATTTCCTACAAGCGTTATGTTTGGGTTTGTTGTTGTTGTTGTTGTTGTTTTGTTTTTGTTTGTTTGTTTGTTTAGATAAGAATCTCATATATCCCAAGCTGGCCTTGAACTTGCTTTGTAGACCTTGAACTTCTGATCCCCACCCTTGCCTCTGACTTCTGAGTTGGGATTACATGCATGATTTATGGATGCTGGGAACTGCACCCAGGATTTTGTGCACGAGAAGAGAGCACTCCCACAATGCAGCTCCATCACAGTTTTCATTCTTGCTAACTTCACAAACATTTAAAGCCTAATACTTCTTGAGGTATTTTTAATCTCTATTGGCTACAATATGGAGCAGGAACTGCTGTTAACACCTTTAAAATTTTTTTAATGTATGAGTGTTTATCTGCATGTATGTTTATGTACCATGTGTATGCCGAGGTGAGAAGAGGACATAGAATTCTCTGGAACTGGAGTCACAGATGGCTGGAAGCTTTGATGTGGGTGCTGTCGACAGAAATGAAGTCCTCTGCAAAAGCAGCAAGTGCTCTTACCCTCTGAACCATCTTTCCAGCCACTGTGCAGTTAATATATTAATCAAACATGTGTGGGCATGTGTGTATAACAAACACAGTCACCATGGGGCTTCTGGAGCAGTGGCAACGCAGTCTGTTATTTTCTATTGTATTCCCTTCAAGCTTGTAATTTGATTGATTCCATGACTCAAGAATGAATGGCAACCCACATTTTTTTTTAAGTTTTCAGTAGAATCATAGTAAATTTGCAAGGAAAGCATTTGCATGTATTCTGCTTAGATTTATGAAGTGGATCCAACTCTATTGAGCATAATTTAGCACCACGGTGACAGATATGGGCTCCAGAGTCCTCACTTGACTTTGAGGGCATCTGCTATCAACAAAATTAGACTTTTCCACCTGAAAATGAACATAATTAAAGCACCCTCCTCATCATCATCCCACATCTCTCTCCCCACCTAACTTTACCCTTCACTGTATCACAGTGGCAGAGACCCCTGAATTCTAGGTGTCATGAAATAGGCAGAGCGTACTACCATGGATGTCCAAGCACAAGGACAGTGCTCTCAGAGTCCAGGAAGCAAATTTGGCTTTTGTTTTGTTTATGATGTAGTTTCATGTAGCCCAGGTTGGCCTTAAATTTACTATGTAGCCAAGGATGGCCTTAAACGAATGCTCCTGCCTCCCAAGTGCTGGGATCACAGGTTTGAGCCACCATACCCAACTAGGGGGGAGGTTTGAAATGACCCTGCTCAAGTATAAATATATCCCTTACTAATTGGCACAGGATATGTTTTCTTTCATGTGAAAAGGCAGATTTTTAAAATAGATTTTTTGAGGTAAAACTGACAGTCAAAAAATGCATGTGTTTAATGGATATAACTTGATGCATTTGCAAATATGTAGGTACCTATAATGACAATACAAGGCAACAGGCATGCCTATCTCCTGCAATGACTCAACATTTTTATAATAACCACCTAAAAGAAATCAAATAAAAAGTTACAAGAAGCAAATATGACTGACTCCCCAAAATGAAGGTTTATTTTCCACTCACATTTCATATCTTCTTTTTTTTATTAATTTGTTCATTTATTTACTTATTTATTATGTCTCTCTCTCTCTCCCCGTGTGTGTGTGTGTGTGTGTGTGTGTGTGTGTGTGTGTGTGTTTGTGGGAGGCTACAAGTGTCCCAGACCACCTGTAGAGGTTAGAGGTCTACTTTTGGGGGGGGTTCTCTCCTTTCACCATGTGGGTACCCAGGATTGACCTCAGGCTATCAGGCTTGGCTACAAGAGACTTCCCCCATGAACCATCTTGCTGGCCCCCATATTACACATATCTTTGAGGATTATAGCAAGCAAGGACTCAGAGATTCCAGCTCTTCGATACCAAGTCCACAAGCTCACCCATCAAAAAGGAGAATAGCATATATCCACAAACTCAAACACCTACACTACGTCCACTCACAGTCAACTGGCCAGGGACCATGATCCAAGGTGCCTAACTGCAAGTGTGGCTGAGTTAAGAGAGGGCCAACCTAGAGCAGGCAGGAGTGAGAAGAGAAGCTGATGTGGCCACTCCTATCACCAAAAGCCACCCATCCACCACACATGCCTAGGTATTTACTTCTTATCAGTCACTGCATCTTAAATTTTATAAAGAGCATCGACCAGAATGTTTACTTTGCAGCCCTGACTTAATTACGAAAAAGAACAAACAATGCCTTGCTACCAGCCTCCAGCGCTGTTTGTGTGAAAAGCAGCTCTCCCACTCTATCTCCTCAGTTCCGTCTTTCAATCGTGTTCCCCACACAGGGGAAGGCGTCAGGTAGGAATACACGCACAGCGCAGCCAGACCCCTGCACTGGCAGATGTTCTCTACAAATCTCCTTTCCTGACTGTCACTCTTTTTTATACTATAATCCTCTGTAACACACACACACACACACACACACACACACACACACACACACACACACACACTTTTCCTAGATTCTCTGACAATCCAGGAAAGATAGGGGCCGTGCTTCAACCACTGGGGAGCCCAGCATTGCCACCAAATCTGTGAATGCTGGATTTGTATGACCAGTGTGAGTTGTGTGTAACCATAATAAGTAGCTAGAAGAATCCAACCACTCCATCAGTGAAGACTCAGGCGTCTGGGTCTAGGGTTCACCGCTGCAACCTTTATCCAGGAAGACCTGATAAACAGCATCTTCATTCTTCAGTGACTGTACCAGAAGCCCAGGGAAAATGTCACAGGTGACTTAGAGTGTGTCATTGTCACTGTCTTAGAAAATGTCCCTGGGAACTTAAGAGTTCTGTGAACATATAGAGCAAATGTTACTTTTTTTGTTTGTTTGTTTTTGTTTTTGTTTTTGTTTTTTGTTTTTTGTTTTGGTTTTTCAAGACAGGGGTTCTTGGTGTAACTTTGGAGCCTGTCCTGGAACTAGCTCTTGTAGAGCAGGCTGGTCTCAAACTCACAGAGATCCGCCTGCCTCTGCCTCCCGAGTGCTGGAAGTGAAGGTGTGTGCCACCGCCGCCCGGTTGCAAGTGTTGCTTTTAATAGTGAAAAGATTTTCCTAAGACAGTTTTCATCTCACAAACGCTGCTTTATTGAAAGAACTGAAGATTATTTCAAAGGGCTTTCAAAAGGGATTTAAAG
Source organism: Cricetulus griseus (assembly GCF_003668045.3). Lineage (NCBI taxonomy): Eukaryota > Metazoa > Chordata > Mammalia > Rodentia > Cricetidae > Cricetulus > Cricetulus griseus. The sequence continues at coordinate 10,941,112 of NW_023276807.1, forward strand.
TGTTCATATCCTATTCTTTCACCACAGATGCCTCGTTTAAAAAGAAAACACTTATCCTTGACACCTAAAGCCATGATAGCCAGGGGCAGTAGCCAGTAAGCTTCATGGTTATCATACACATGAGTGCCATGAGCCAGGACATAGGCTCACCAGAGTTTGTTGGTGGCTTTAACCTGGACTCTTAGCTTCCAGACACATGAGTCACCACGGAAACAAACTTGTAGACTTGGCTGTGGGGGAATTACTTGGATTCGGTGACTAAGGCAGTGACATTAGGTGACATCCAACCTCAATTTGGGTGATACTGGATGGAATAAAAGGAAGAAATCTATTTGGGCATGAACATCCCTCACTTTGCTTCCTGATTGCAGGTGTGAGTAGCCACCTCCAGCTCCTGCTACCACACCTTCCCACCATGGTGGACTGCACCCTCAAACTGTGCTAAACAGTGCTAAACACCCTCCTAGTGCTTTTAAAAATTGCGCTTTATTTATATATGTTGTGTGGCTTTGTGGGTGTGCTGCAGCACATGTGTGGGGGTCAGGGAACGACTTTCAGAAGTCAAGTCTCTCCTCCCACAATGCACATTCCGGAGGGTTTTTTTAACACTCATTGTCAGGCTAGGAGTCAGGAACTACCTTTACTTTATACATGGAACTACCTTGCCAGCCCTTAAGGAGTGGTTGTTGTTCCTTTTGTCACAACAATGAGGAAAGTAAACCAATAAGAAATATATTTTTGTTGTTAATATTCCGGTTGATGGTATTTTTCTGACAGCAGCTCCAAGGGACTAAGGCATTGTATTTAAAAGAAAACAATACTTCATTGGTGAGCCATCATTTGAATTTAAGGTCCTGCAACCATGTTTACCTACTTACCTATGTCTCTTTTGCATAATGATCTTAGAGATTCCCAAACCTTAGTATAATCAACAACATGTTAGAGGTAGCATTCTGACCCAAGATCCCAGCACATAGACCCCAATACCAGCCAAAATAAAAACAAAGACCTAATCATAGTTCATAGTTCTAGGAGATTTCTCTCTCTCTCTCTCTCTCTCTCTCTCTCTCTCTCTCTCTCTCTCTTTGATTTTTTGAGACAGGGTTCTCTGTGGCTTTGGAGGTCGTCCTGGAACTAGCACTTGTAAACTAGGCTGGTCTCGAACTCACATAGATCTGCCTGCCTCTGCCTCCCAGGTGCTGGGATTAAAGGGGTGCGCCACCACCACCCGGCTTCTAGGAAATTTCCTAAATGTATTAACCTTGCTTTCTTGGCTTTCATCGCTCTGAATATTGCTAACAGTTCTTGCTAATTGAAGTGTGTCAAATCAGGATGTGGTTTTGTGCATAAAGAGCCAAGAACAGCAAGGTTTGGGGCTGCATGATTTTGACAAGTTCCCTGTACAGCCACTGGCCCACCCAATAAAGACTTTCTATTTGGCTTTAAGTGTGTTCGTGTATTCTTTAACAGAGATACCCTGCAACATCGTGGAGGCCCCAGTGAGATTCCTAGAGATAAGGGGGGGGGATCCTTGCATCCCTTGGCCTGATAACATGAGGTTGGACAGTTCTTAGTGGGTGTGTACCTTGGGACATTCCATGGCCCCAGGAACTCACCTCTGCCTCTGTTGACCTAGAGGTGTCTGATGCCTCCGTGCTAAATAGGAAACTACAGAAAGTCACCTGGATCTGTTTCCTCTGGAAGTGAGTCTGTTTATGGTGTCTTCCGCATAGGATAGTTGGAAAGGCTGGATGCATTCCCAATTCCAGCGTCTGGGATCCTTGTGGGACTTCACCAGACCCTCTGTTTTTTTTTTTTTCATTCATTTATTTAGTTCATAAATAAAGTCATGCACAATTATGATACAGAATACAGTATGTTCACAATGGCTAAATTAAACCAATTAACATGTTATATCACACATATTCATCATTTTTGTTTTGAGAACACTTAAAGTATACTATCTCACAACTTTTAAAATACAGCATATTGTTATCAACCATATTTATCATGCTCTCAGTAGACCTCAAGACTTCACAGAGTCCATGCCTCTTGTCCAACTGCAGTTTTATATCCTTAAACCAATCATTTCCCCATTGTTAAAAGACCCACATTGAAGCCTAATAGCCACAATTCTGCTCTCTGTTCCCATAAGTTCATCATTTCTAGGTTACACATAAAATTGAAATTGTGTGACATTTGTCTTCCAGTGTGTCACTTATTTTTTTTTTTTTTGGCAAGCATATAACTTTACTACTTACTAAAGATGAAATCAAATTTGCATGCACAGGTGAGCACTCACTGAAGCACCTTGGATTCATCACATATTTGAGTTTCAATTAGCTTATATGACCCTCTGGTTTTAAATGTGTGGTGATCACCCCTGGTTGTCTTTATCATTATTTGTCAGTTCTGTGGGCTGGAGAAACATATCTAGAATGGGCGGGGGAGTCCCAAGCAGTCCCGAGATACCATTGAAGTTCATGTTAAAACATTCCAGGGTGTGAGAGGGAGAGGTTGTGGACCAGAATGGGCATAGTGTCCATTTTGTGACTGGAAAACTTCAGGCTTTTATGAAATTGATTCAGCCTCTTTTGGAGTTGGGTGACCCAGTGAAGGTTTCCTAGACCCACAGACAGCTCAGGCCATCTGGAAATGTGACTGCAGACCTCAGCCACCCTGACCAGTTTTCCTATATTGACTAGTAGCTTTCTCTAGTGAAAGACCCACCCCTTAGCTTAAAACTTAGGTCCTGTGCCCTCTTGCTGGAAACCCAAATCGTCTTGGTCCAGCTAGGTGACTCAGAAAAACTCAAACCTCCACTGTTCTCTCAGTACTGAAGGAGGAAGCTGACTTTCCCACTCTGTGTGTCCAGGTGCAAGGCCCAGGGAGGGGAACTAGTTTCCCTGGCCTTGCAGGGGGCTGGTTTCTTCTACCTTGGATCCCTTCTTCCCTCCACACATGATCATCCACCCCACAGTTCTTAACCCCATATCCTCCTGAGCCTCTTGTTCCCTGAAAATCAAGTATACACAGTTCTTGACTTAAAGGTACCTTTTTTTCCCTTTTTTGCCTCTGGTTGGCACCTACAAGTCAACCATTTTTGCCTTAGAATGGACTGATTCTGAGGGATGATTTACAGGCCTGGACTAGATTGTCACAAGGGTTCAGTTCCCCCCTCCTATTTGATTAGGCCTTAAGTGCTGACCTTCTGACTTTCCAACAAAGGCATCTGGAGAACATCTGTTTCAGCATGTGATGACTTCCTTATAGCTTCAAAAACAGGGAAAAAAGCAAAAAGGCCTCAAAAGGCTTACTAAAGAGACCACAGGTCTAGGGTACCAGGCTAAGCCTGAAAGGCCCAACCCAGTATACCCCATGTCACCTATTTGTGTGGGGTACAATTGAAAGGAGGAAAATGAACAATAAACCAGAGCCAAATCTCAGAGATCCTATGGATCCCTGTGTCTAAGACAAAGAAGCAGACATTTCTGGGAGCAGTTGGGTTTTACTTCTTGTGGACATCTGAGTTTGTGGAGCTAACTAAGCCATTGCATGCCAGTCCTGGCAGCCTACAGTGGACTGCAGTCCACAACAGTCAGACATACTACAGCCTACAGTGCACTGACTCTGAAAAAGAGCTGTTGGGGCCTTGAAGAAGGTCCACATCTCTACACTGGCGCTAGGCTGCCTAGATGTCTCTAAGCCCTTCCACTGCTCTACTCAAAGCCGTATCTGGGCTATTAATCCTTTTGCTCCAAGTTCTCACTGTAGGATCCTGCTTGCTCAGCTGCCTACTTAATTATGTAAGACAGAGAGTAAATTCTGTTGTATTGTTAATACTGAAGGGATGAAATAACCCACTGCCCCATAAAGAGTCCGATTTGACTCATGCCCATTGAACCAGTGAGGAATGCAACAGGCCCTCAGACTTTACACAACCGACATCATGTCAGAGGCACTGTTCTCACCTAAGAAACCATCACATAGACCCCAATACCTGCCAAAATGAAAACAAAGACCTAATCCATCATAGTTCACAGTTCTAGTAAAGTCCCTAAATGTACTAATCTTGCTTTCAAGGTTTCTACAGCTCTGCATATTGCTAAATGTTCTTGCTAATTAAACAGTGTCAAACCAGGATGTGGCTTTTGTGCATAAAAAGCCAAACTGGCAAAGTTTGGACTACAGTCTTAAGGCAGTAAAACGGTAAAGCAGTAAAACAGAAGACCAGGTGAATAGAATTACAAATGCATGGTGTCTTCTCTGGCAAGGACAGAAAGGGGCGGACTCAGATCTAGTCACCAAAAGTTCTGAGAGCCCCTAGTCTAGGATTCTGCCTTGCTTATATCTCTAAACATACACACACTCAGGTACACTTAAGAAATAAATAATGACAAAAGCAATACAGGCTTCTTATTTAAAAATTTCTGGAAGGTACCAATGAATAATGAAGGTCAAAAACAAAAGGTGAGATGATGGTGTTAAGGTTTGCTGTACATCTTCTCCTCCCACACCCATGCCTCTTGGAATGAGAGGCACATAGAATGAACAAAGACAGAATAAGATTGACTGACTACAGAGTAGTTTTCAAGGTCACTGTCTTAATCTGATTTGCATTTCGGTAAGAAAATACGGGAGACTGAGTAATTTGTAAAGAACGAAAGGTTTGTGGTGGTGCATGCCTATAATCCCAGTTAGTCAGGTGGAAACTTGATCCCAGGATCAAGAACATCTTGGGTCTGGCTTAGTGGTGCCCGCCTTTAATCCTAGCACTTGGCAGGCAGAGGCAGGTGGATCTCTGAGAGTTTGGATCTACACAGTGTGGTCCAGGAGAGCAGGCCTATATATAGAGAGACTCTGACTCAAAAAAAAAAAAAAAAAAAAAAACAACCAATCAATCAAGCAACAACAAAACCAGCTTATGCAGCATAGCAAGAGTCCATCTCCCAGAAAGCAAAAACAAACAGAATGGAAGGGCAGAAAGGAAAGAAGGAAGGAAGAGGAAGAAGCAGAGACGACAAGGGGGCTCATGCCAAGTGCTCTGGAGGCTGAGGAAGAAAGACCATCCCAAGTCCAAAGCCAGCCTGGGCTGCACACACGTATCTTACAGTTCTGGAGGCTGAGAAGGCCAAATCAAGGGGCCACTATCCAGCAAGGGCCATCTCACTTCCCTAGAGTGTACCAAAGCTAGTGGTGAGGGCTCCATCTACAATCCCCCCTCCCATAACCCTATGCCTGTGGATTTTCCTCTTATTCAAAATAAGTGGGCCCTATGGATAAACGCTCCAAACAGTGGGAATTTTAGTTGAAAAACAGTGTCAATTTGCAAGAACATTTCATTGTTGTTTGTTTTTTGAGACAGGCTCTCACTAAGAAGGCTTGGATGACTCGGAACTCTCTATGTCTGTAGACCAGGCTGGTTTCCAACTCCCAGAACCCCACCTGCTTCCACCTCCTGAGTGCTGGGCTGAAATGTATACACCATCACACCCAGCCTTAAGACATTTTACTGTGAATAACTGAGTGGCTTGTGAGAAGAAAAATGAATTACAAGGTCATAATTCTATATTATATAAAGTGCATCTAATTGGAGCTATAGAAATCAATAAAACGTCCCTCCCCCAACTGACTGTTAAAAACCTGAATAAATGAGTGAGGCATGATGGCTTATATCTGTAGTTTCAGCACAGAGAGTTTGAGGACAATTTCGGCCACAGTGAGTTTGAGGCCAGGCTAGGCAAAACAGCAAGAGATTATCATTAGGAGGTAAACCAGCACCCAGGAAGTTCTGGAGCTGTGTGGAAGGCGGGCTGGGTTGTCAAGGTGTAGCTACTAGTGGACTTTGTGTGTGTCTGATTTTTGTTAAGTGTCTGGGAAGGGATTCCAGGTGGTCAGTGGGCCCTCTGTCTACATGACAATCTCAAAAGCATTGGCAGTGAACACTTAGAAGCAGCCACTTCCAGGTCCTGTTTACTCCCAGCACGAACACAATTGTAATGTTGGGAAACACTGGGTCATAGGGCCCTTGGCTACCAGAGTCAATGACTCGGACTTCTCAGCTCCTAGGACTATAAGAAATAAACCTCTGTACAGCCTAGCCTGGCCTCCAACTGGTGATCTTCCTGCCTCAGCCTCTAGAGTGCTAAATACAGGTATGAGCCACTATGGGGAGCACCCCACCCCTCCCTCCCTCCCTCCCTCCTTCCCTTCCTCCCTTCCTTCCTCTCTCTCCCCCTCTTTTCTACTGGTAGGACCCCAGGCAGGCAGCAGAACTACAGGAGCTGGGAACTGGCTGACCTGAGCTCCCTTGCCTTGTGCCAGGGACAAGCAGATGCAGTAGTCCTGGGGTCACCTGCTGGCTATAACATTACCAGACCACACAGTCGCAGAGCCCAAACCCAGGATACATCACTGAACTTCTGGGAACAGGAGCTTTGCTCATTCCTCCCATAGATTCAACTAAGTGTGAATAGACAAAATTTTCTCCTAATACTTCCTATCTAAGGTTGGCTGAATCCACTGAAGAGGAGCCCAGGAATACAGAGCCTCCATTCCTCAGACAGCACGGGAGAGTCTGTCCACTGTTCTCAACTTAAAGCTCATTATGACAGCCAGCGCCCAGCAGCAGGGCAAATGTCACTTTTTAATGTATTATCCCTTCCCTTTCCATTATCTCTGCTCTTGTTATTTGATTTTTTTCTTTTCTTCATTGAGTCAAGGTCTTATTAATACCCCAGGCTGCTCTCAAACTTGCCATCCCTCTGCCTCTCTACTCCCCCCCAGCCCTGGCAATATTTATTTCTCAGTACAAATAATGATAAAGAGCAAAGCCACTCTTTAAAAACGAGGGCAGTAAATTGTCCAATATGAAAGTGATGTTTTGAGTTCCTAGTCCGAGTTAGGAATGTAAAGACACTAAAATATGTAAATTTGTGGGAAAACACACACTTTGGTTTTGTGAAAATGAAATTCTTTGATGATTTTAAGGCATGCGTGTTTCGTTGCTCCTTTGTCTATGGAAATGATAGCTTGATTATTTTTTCTTATAATATTGTAAATCTTAAGGAGTTTTAAACTAATCCTAATTTTGAGACATCAATCTATCCACTAGCAACCAGTACTGGAAAAGTTAAATATATGCTAAAGAGCTCAGAAACGGAATATATTATTTCGAGGAGTTGCTGCAGCAGTCTGGGGGAGGGGGAGTTGAAAAGTGACATCTGATTAAGAACCCCTGTTTTGGGGCAGGAGAGGTGGCTTAGAGCTTAAGAACATTTGTTGTTCTTTCAGTGGACCTAGGTTAAATTCCCAGCACGCAGATGGTGGTTCTTAGGTGTCTGAAATTCCAATTTCAGGGGATCTAGCACCCTCTTTTGGTCTCTGTGGGTAGCAGGCACACACATTCATACAGACAAAACACCCATATACATAAAGTAAAAATAGATAAATATTTAAAGAAGAACCTTTGTCTTCGTTGCTGTGGGAAAGGGAATAATGCACAGCCACCCTGTTCAGATAAGACTTCTTTAGCTCCTGGTGAGAACTGTCAAACTGCTTGGCATCGCCATATTAGAACAGGACCCTCTACTGCCATCTGCTGGAAGATCAGCAAAACCAACACAACAAAACAATCAGAAAACCAAGAACATACACTTCTTTCAAAGGCATGCTTTGACGGAAGTGTCCAGCAAAGTGTCCAGGAAGTGTCCAGCAGTCGTGTGTGGTATCCTTGAACACATGTGGTAACTAAAGAGAGACTAACTTTTCTTCTGGCTCCCAGCCAAAGAGTGAACAATCTGCCAAATTGGGGGGGGGGGACACTGTCCATGTTTCTAACGACATTCTTGACTATATGCAGCAAGCAATCAAAAAAGTCCCTGGGGTAAGCTTGATGGCACCTAATATTCCCCCTAAGAGATGACTATTCCTTGGTATGGTTAGCAAGTTAAAAAAATATGGCTGACTCCATTGTACCACTCCATTGTATGAAGTGGTGTGAAACCCGAGAAAAAGCATGAACACCAAGAGGGTGTGTTAAATATTAGTCCTGAGGGTCTGTATGTGTAATTTTACTTTTTCATGGACAACCGGCTGTCTGTTCTGAGCATACCTGTCCTAGGAAGCAGCTGCTTAGTCGAAGGCTACATTTTCTATTTGCCCTTTCCCGTTCATCCCCTGTGCCTTCACCCTGAAACTGGATATGATAAACGTTCACCAATAGGAGGGTGGGTAACTTTTTTAGGCCAGATGATGATGCAGCAAAAGTGCCTTCCCAACCCCCAGACTCTGTCTAGAGGTGGCAGAGCTCTGACATCAAGGGGAAGACAAAACAGAAGCAGTGCCAGGTCCACGCCAGCCAGGAGCATCCTCATTGCAGGGTGGCATTGCAGAGTAAGAAACTCGTGCTGTATCCATCACCCAGTGTTGGGGCCCATTCATTCTGGCAGCCAGCACCATTTTCATGAATGTGGCTTACTATTCATTAATGCATTTCAACTGCTGGCAGCCAACTAGGGATGCCAAACAGACTTCTACAAGTATATGAAGGAAAAGTATATTAGGCAAGATTCTCTAGAGGAATTGAACTGATAAAATATATAATATATTAACACACACACACACACACACACACACACACACACACACACACACGGCATAGTAGGTGCTGGCCAGTCTAACAGTGGCTGTCTGCATGCTGTAGAGGCTGAGAACCTGTTAGCATCTCAGCTCACGAACCTGGATGTCCCGAGAGCTCCCCGAAGAGAATGGTATCTCAGGGGATTGAGCAATGGGCAAGAAGTATATGGCATATATTGGAATCGAGAGGGGGACTCGATATACCTTCAGGTCAATATCATTACATTAAGGAGTCTGTATTAGTTATTTTTCTGTTGCTGTGATAGAATTCCATGACTGAGTTAGTTTATGGTAGAAAGGGTTTATTTGGGTCTAGGTTTCCAGAGGCATTAAGAGTCCACTGTGGTGGAGAACTGTGGCAGCAAGCAGCAGGTGGTGGCAGGAACAGGAAGCTGAGAGCTTGCATCTTGAACCCTAACCACAAAGCAGAGAGAGCAACCCGGAAGTGGCATGAGGCTTTTAACATCAAAGCTGGCTCTTAGTGACCTGCTTCCTCCACCATACTGCAACATACCTCCCCAAACACCACCACCACCTACTGAGGACCAACTGCTCACATGCCCAAGACTATGGGGGACATTTCTCATTCTAACCACAGGGTTCAAGTGCCTCATTCCGCACAGTCATCTGGTTCCTTGGAGCTCAGACTATGAGTTCTCCTTGTCTATTGCTGGGTAAGGAGATTCTCCAGTTTGTCTTTTCTGTTTTAGCATTAGAGTCAGTGAGCCGGGGCACAATGTTAGACTATCAAACCGAAGATTCCAGACGTACTGGATGGTCATGTCTAGACTGCCTTATGTTCTGCAGAGTAACCTCTTACCTTCACCCACATCTGAAGCTACTATATTAAGGGAGCTGTTGTAGCCCAGCTTTTAATGTTGAGAATCTAGTCTAAGTATTTAAAGGCACCAAAGGAAGTTTTCCTGTTCTAACTTCATTACTACAAGCTCACAGCTAGAAGCCTCAGAAGTGACATTACTGATTCAAGCAAAGCCTGGGATTTGGGGGTACTAGCTCTGATACACTAAGTTACACATTTAAAACCATGAACCAAAGTGAATACTCAGGTGGAGTAAGAAAAAGCACCAGGTGTTACCAATTGAAAATGCTACAAGATACAGAACAATGTTAATATATTTTTTATTGGCTGATGCTACTGCTTTGGGTTATCTATCCTAATGGCTTATTTATATATGAGAAGGGCAGGGATTTGGACATGAGTTTTGGTGATGATAAACCACATCCACACTACAGGAGGTCCAAGGGCTCTGGTGGGTGAACCCAGAGGAGTTTCTAGCTCACAGTCACTGCCTCCTTACTGTTCCTGCCTCCTCAGAACTTCAACTTGTCCAAATCAGGTTCCTATCTTAGCCCAGGACTTCTGTCCACATCACCTTCTGACTTCAGTTCCTACAGATGAGAGTTGTATTATCACTGGGATTTGGTTAAAATTCCTGACGGCATGGCCTGATTGGTCTGTCTAGTTTTTTTACAGAATGATGCCATCAGTTAGTATTGCCAGGTAAGTTGCCCACTTTGATCCTTGAGTTCTTGCTTAGGATGAGACACTGTTTAACCATAGTTACCAAATCCACTCATGCATCAGCAGAGAAAGAAGGGAAGCTTCCACTGGAAGTGCCTGGGGAATGGCAGGATGTGCTTAGGACTGATATTCATCCTTTAGTTACTGATCTACAGGAACTCATGATGTGTTAAACTTTAGTCTTCTCTCATACTACAAATAATTTGAGATCAGAGAGAGAAATGAATGCTCACGTGCTCCCTTGCTTGCTTCTGCTCGTTGATCTCTGCACTCTTACATAGTTTAGGACACCTTGCTTAGGGAATGGTGCCACCCACATAGGGCTGGGCCTTCCCAAACCGATGAACTCAACCAACCTTGACAATCTCTCCACAGACATGCCCACAAGCCAACCCTGTATAGATAATCCCTCATTGAGACTCTCCTCCCGGGTGACTCTGAATTGTGTCAGGTTGACAAGTAGAGCCAACAGGGGTTGTTTCCTATATGTGTTTTGCTAAGTGGAATCTTTGCACTTTGACACAAGGTGATGTAGCCCAGGATAACTATGGGGATCTTTGATAAAGGCATTTGTATGTTTCCTCATTTCAGTAGCCCCAAAGAAAAACCCACCCGCCCCCCCCCACAGTAGATTAGTTTTTCCTCTCCAAACTGAACCAGTCAGAGACTCCTTATAGTGGTGATAAAAATCCTCTGCAAGTCACAATGAACACAAGCTTCTGAAAAGTTTTAGTCACAACCACTGTAATCTCTTTGTGAGAAAACATGAAACAAATGAACCAAATGCTTGGTCTATAGGTAGACATGCCCAACAAAATTAGTGCATGTATCTTCCAAATACATTTACAAAACACTTATAGCAACTTCACTGAGAATAAGTAAGAATAGAAATAGCACAAATTCCCTTTTTGAGGAGTGGATGGGGGGTGAGTTGTGGGAGAGGTAGGGGGAGGGGAGGGAGGGAGAACTGTGGTTGGTATATAAAATGAATAAACCATTTAAAATAAAATAAGAAATAGCAGAGACACCCCCAAGCAATACCTGAAGGGATAATTCCATTTAATTAGAGGGAATAGTAATGTAGCCATGAGACTCTCACAGACTTCTCTTGCATGTTGGACATCACAGATAAGTCTAAAAAACTATGACTCCATTTATATGGAATTTAAAAATGGGCAAAACTAGTCTTTTGCAACTGAAATAAAACTATGGTTAACTTTGGAGGGTGCCGCTGCCTGCAAAAGGACACAAGAAAACCATCTGCAGTTCAGGAGTTGTGCCACTGTGATCTGGGCAGTGAGGACATGTCTATGTGTAAATAGCTGTCAAGGTCTGGGTGTAGGATCTGCCTGTGTCACTGTATAGATGTCATACAGCAATTAAACATTCCCTGAAACCCTGTGGTCTCATTCTCTTTCAACCACTTCTACCTAAAAGCAGTCTTTCCATACAGATCAAGAATAATATCTAGCCCAAGTATTTTGGTATGAGATGAAATTGTAAAACAAAACAAAACAAAACAAAAACTATCAAAAGTACGTGTGGCTAAAATTTCTACATCTCAAACGAAAGGGCCTCAATATGACACAGATGCCAGAAGTGGTAAAAATAAAAGTGATAAATTTAGCCCTATCAAAACATAGAAATGTGGCTCCAGTTCTGGTCCTAAGATATGTTAAGTGTGGCTACATCTCCACCAAGTAAATGGAATGTCACATAGCTCACAGATGTTTCCTGGAATTCTCTTGTAAACATATCTGTCCTTTCTCGCTCACAGCTTATTTATTCCATTATTTATTTTCCAGTCATTTATTTATAGCATGAGTGCGCACTCAATGACCTTCACGGTGTAGTTTAGATTAGAATATAACACTATATTTAAAAAAATTGCTAGACGGTATTCACTTTGGCCACTGGGAATCTCTTTTGGCATGGTTTTTGTGTCCCTGTGATATACTCGTTTGTGTTTTTCCTGCACAAGATGGACCAGGCATATAGTTTGTTTTCTCTGCTCCAGACCTAGAATCATCCTGGTTCCTTTTACTGGAGAAAGATATTTAGATACCAAGATGGGTGTTGTTTACAATAGATATTAGTCAGAGCTAGGAATGTATCTATGTGCACATAAGCACGATGGTCCCTGCATCTGTCTGTCTATATGCATATAGTGAAAACAAATTTATACCTGTTGGGCCTAAAAAGGCTAAAAAGGATGTGAGGCCCAGTGTAACCTCCTGAGCCTGCCTAGAGTTTGGCGACCTGTGTCTGGCCTGTAACCTCCACATGGGGGTGACTCAGCAAGGCCTGATGTAAGACTGCCCCCTGCCCAGCTACCTGCCAGCTTGGTGGAAAATTATTGGCCCTTACTCTTCACGTCACCTTACTCCACCCCAAGATTCCCATCCCCTTCCTCAACCCTATATAAGTTCCTGTTGGAATAAAACGAGATCCTGCTTCGACAAGTCTCCTAACTCGGTGTGTTTCTCTCTGGTAACTAGGAGGGGGTTTGGGTCACTTCTCAGCCCCAGGAAGAGACCGGCTGGATGGGCTCTCCCACAGCCCTAGCTGCCAGAGGATCCAGCATATACCAAAGGGTTTGTTCTTGCCTCCTGTGATGGTTGGCTTTAATTGTCAACTTCGCACCATATAGAATCACCTTAAAGGAATCATGCATGCATCAATTTCTCTCTGCTCTTGATTATGGGTGGGATGTGATTAGCTGTTTGAAGTTCCTGCCTTGACTAATCTTTTAAGTAGCCCCCCCTTTTTTTTTGGTAAGGGCATTATATCACAGCAACATAAATGAAACTAGAACATCCCCCTACTTATTTGAAACGTCTTTCTCCATGGTAAGCTTGTCTTCCATTTTTTACCACCTTCTATCCATCCATCTACCCACTCATAGTATCCATGTAATTTCAGAATTATTCACCAATCCCACCATGTTAAATAATTTATCATTACAGTGTGTGTTCATGCCACTCCCCTCTGTCTTTGGCCTTATTTTATAGTTTTAAAAGGTACTTAGCCATTATTTTGCTCTATATCTTTGATAGCATACTCTGTGTTGGTTATACAGATAGATTAATTTGTTAGAATCTGGCATGTTCCTACATCCTCGGTGATATTGAAAAGTTTGTTTTCACAGAAGTTTCCTCTCTTTTTTTTTCCTTTGAGATCGGGTAGCTCAGGCTACTCTCAAATTCTGTATGTAGCTGAGGCTGGCCTAGAGTATCCTATCTTCCTGCCTCCATTTCCCACATGCTATGACTGCAGATGTGTATCATTACACCTGGATTAAAGTTGGCTCTTTATGATGTATAGCTATTTGAGTTCAAGCCAATGCATAAAGTCATGTGTCTACGACACCAGTACCATTAAAAACAAGTCACAGTAGAAATTACCTCCTTTGTAATCACCTACTCAGCCTCTCCCAGCTCCTGACAATCGCTGAGATCCTTTCCATCTTTAAGTTTTACTTTCTCTAGAATGCCATGTCAACAGAATGCTTTCACATGAATCAGTACAACCACCTGTTCATTTTTATTGCTAAGCAGTATTGTTTTTATTTTTTGGTGTGTGTTTATAAATAAATTTACAATAAACATTTGTGTATATGTTTTATGCGAATAGTCATCTTGACTGATGAATTATTTATTTAGGACTCTTTCCTGGGCATGTTCCAAGTGCTTGAAGGGTAGGATGATATGTGGAAGATATTGTCAGTCAAGTTCAAAGTTCTTCTCACTGTCTTCATTCTTCTAGAACTTTCTCTAAGAGGCACGTGGGGGAGACCAGAAGGCAGGGAAGGGGAGAAGGGACTTTCTTCTGCTTGTCTGCATGATCTCTGATTATAGAGCCTAAGTGCCACCAGGTGCAGAGGTAGTGCCACTTCTTCATCTGGCAGAGGTGGTTGCTTCTAGCTTCATTTTGAGACCCTAGAACCTCTCCCACAGAGCAATGCCACTCCTCAATACTGCACAAATCACTTTGTTTACAGATGTCTCCAAGTTTCTGGATTATCATTCATGGCAAACAATAACCCCTCAAAGATGCGAGTTCTAGTTGCTGGGGCAACTCCTCTGAGCTTCTTTCTTCTTTTAGCTCCAGACCCAGGGATGGATGGCTCCTCCGGGCACTTACCCCAATATCGTTAGCCTCCACCTGCTGTTTCAGTCTGTCCACACTGTCAACTTCCTCTGATAAATTCCCTTTGTTAGAACACCTAGTGCATCATATGGTTTTCCTTTGTTCATGTTCTGATAATTCGGTTCATTTTTGTTGCTTTTAGAACCAACGCTACAGTAAGCAACTGTGCATGTCTCTGTGTACCCAGGGCACTGTCTCTGCTTCTGGCTGTCTATGTCCCTTTCCATGGAGTGTACATCATCCCTTGTTCATCATCGCCTGATCTTCCTAGAGAAGCCACTACCCTAGGGATGCATTCTGGTGCTGACTCTTCCCTTATGACAAGAGCTGAAGCAGGATTGTTAGCAGATTTTAATCCAGGTCTTTACCTTTCCTATATAAATATGGATGCATGCATAATTGATAACTAAAGCTGTTAAAATATATACATTGTTATAAATATTCAATGTTATAAAATATATAACATTGCTGGTTACATTTTGCTGATGATATGAAGTTGAGTCTATGCTCTTTAATAGATCTTCTAGCCATTTAAAAGCATTAAACAGCAGATGGCCCACAAGAAATGGTCATGTGACCCACAAGAAGAGACACAAATGCATAATTGATCATAGAGTATCTTTTGCATGAACAACATTATGACTTAACTAGAGATTATGACATTTGGCCCCTGAGACTTCAACATTGTCTCAAAGCAAGGGTTGGGGGAATTTTGTTTAATAGAAAGAAAGGAGGAGGAGGAAGAGGGAGCACAGGAGAAGGATGGAGAGGAAGGAAGGAAAGAGAAAGAAGGAATGAAGATGGGGAGGGAAGAAAGAACTTCCAACGTGCATTGAAAGATAGAAGACTGAAAAAAATGACTGTGGACCACGTGTGTGTCTAATGCCTATGGAAGCTAGAGAGGGCATTGGATACCCAAGAACTGGAATTATAGATGATTGTAAGCCAATATTTGGGTGCCAAGAATCAAACCCAGGTCCTCTGGAAGAGCAGCAAGTGCTCTTAACCACTGAACCATATCTCCAGCCCTAGTCATCTGCTCTTAAAACGTAGGCCACTAGCCAGGCTTTACACCTAAAAGTCTCACTTAAACATGGCTCTCCACTTTGAGCTATCATGGACTGCTACAGGGAGCTGTGTGGCTCTAGCAGTAGCAGGCTACTCTTGTAGTGACAGCTGATCTAGCCCCCATGGTAGACTCCTAGGCTTAGTCTTACTACTCAATGCTCCCTTTTAGATACTTCCCAACCCCCTATGCTTGCCAATTTCTAGGAAATTCCCAATTACTATATCACTGGTGTCCAGGAGAAGCTCCTACTCAAAGATCTGACTTCTAGGATAACAGGAAGATGTATTTCAAACCCATTGGCAAATGAGAAGAAACGAGACAGGCTGTCCCATCAAGTGGAGAGATGTCATTGTGGCTGGATGGCAGGGAGTCTAGATTTGCTTCTGTGACATGAAGCAATATAGTATCACAATGCTGTGATACTATAAAGTCAATGTTTCCAGGATCCCAGTAAGCACACATATGGGGAGATTCCAGGCTCAGAAACACAGCCCAGATTGTCCTGTGTAAAGTTGAACTTAGGTTATAAGCTTGTGTTTGTAGCCTCCTGCTGTGGTGTTCTTTGGTTTTGTTTGTTTGTTCTGTTTGTTTTTGAAGGAACTAGGGTGTGAAGCCAGAACTGTTATACACACTAGGGCAGTGCTTTGTCACTGACCTATATCCCCAGACCCTTTGTGCTTTCATAGTCAGAGAGTGATGGAGTGAAAATGGGGGAGGAGAATAAATAAACATCCATTTATAAGAAAGTCAGGCTGAGGCTTAATCATCTCCACATGGACTGCACACACACACACACACACACACACACACACACACACACAAATTGGGCTGGAAACAGTGGAGTGTGCCTTTGGTCCCTGCTTCTTGGGAATATCATTTGGGCACAGGAGTTGAAGGCTGAACTGAGAAACAGCAAGACCTTCACTTCAACAAATATGGGAAGGACTGCAAGTCTGGATCTGTGCTGGTTGTTTTTTTAATCTCAACTTGACACAAGCTAGAGTCATCTGAGAGGAGGGAGCCTCAACTGAGAAAATTCGTCAATAAGATCCAGCTGTAGGCAAGCCCATTAAGCATGTTCCTAGTTAATGGTAGATGTAGGAGAGCCCAGCCCATTGTAGGTGGTACCACTCCTAGGCTGGTGGTCCTGGGTTCTATAAGAAAGCAGGCTGAGCAAGTCATGGGGAGCAAGTCAGTGAGCAGCATCTTCCATGGCCTCTACATTTGCTCCTGCCTCCAGGTTCCTGTGTTGTTTGAGTTCCTGCCCCAACTTTCCAGTGATGGACTGTACTGTGGAAGTGTAAACCAAATAAACCTTTCCTCCCCAACTTGCTTTTGGTTAAGGTGTTTCATCATAGCAATAGTAACCCTAACTAAGACAGGATCCCAGCACCCATATTGGGCAGCTTACAACAGTATGTAACTCCAGCCCAGGGGGTCCAACACCCTTGTCTGTCCTCCACAACCAACTGCACACACCCACATAGCTCATACACACACTATATAACACACTTGATTGGGAACACTTCACAGTTTCCAAAGCCCAACCCCTTGCCATGTATCATATAGACCTCACGATAATCGGGAACCTCATGGAGCTGACACCCATGAGTCCCATTTCCTAGATGGGGAAACCAAGGCTCTCTCTTGCAGTCACACCACTTGCAACAGATGAATAGCACTGAGGTAAATCCCCAGCCAAGCCCTGTACCATTTGGCTGCAGTTAGTGTCTCACTGACGGCTGGCCCTGGGAGGCAGGAGGCAGATAACCACCTGCATTTCTCACTCTGTCTTTGCAGCATCCCCACAAGTCTGCCCATCAGGTGAGAAGCCACAACCCCTCACATTCATCTGGCTCTCCAACTGGCTGAGGCGCTGTTTCAGCTTCATCTGCGAAGCACTGTACTCAGCCAGGAGTCGTGCAAACCTTGTCTGCAGCGTGTCCAAGGACGACTCCAGGTAGTCCACTTTTTCCTCAATGTCTCTGGTACCTTCCCTGGCCTTGACCAGGTCCTCATCAATTAGGTTGTCCTTCATCAGAATCTGACGACCCTTTTCCTCCAGGGCCTTCTTAGCATCTGGGTATTCAGTGAGGGCCTCCATCAGATCGTCCTTGGAAAGGCAGAACAGATCTGAGTAGCCAATGCTCCTGATGTTGGCTGTCCTGCGGTTCCCTGACTTGCTCCCCTTGATGTTTAAGATGCTGATCTCCCCAAAGTAACTGCCGTCGCTGAGGACCACAAACTGGGTGACCCCATCATCAGCCACCACAGCCAGCTTGCCCTCCTTAATGATGTACATCTCCCGTCCAATGTCCCCCTTTCTGCATATGTAATCCCCAGGGCTGAAGACAGCGGGACGAAGCTTCAGCACCAGCTCCACCAACAGCCCTGCCTCACAGTCCTGGAAGATTCGGACCTTCTTCAGGGTGTCCAGGTGCACGTTGATGGCAATCTCAGCCTTCAGCTTGTCTGGGAGACTCTTGAGCACCTCCTTTTCATCCACCGTCTTCCTGTTAGCCCACAGATAGTCAAACCACCGGATAACCCGAGTCTCCAGGTCCTTGGTTACCTTCCGGAACTGCATGTACTGCTTGATGGAGTCAATCTTAGCCTGGAACTCTGCTCTTGAAGCATTCATGTTGGAAATCATAGAGCCCACATTGCCTACTATAGTGGCAAAGATCAGAACACCCACCAGGAAGTCTATGACCACAAAGAGATACTCCTCATCTTTCACAGGGGGTGGGGTCTCACCAATGGTAGTCAGGGTCAAGGTGGACCAGTAGAGACTGTAAATGTACTTCCTGGAGAGACGCCCATACTCTGGCTTGGAGATGTTTGGATAGACCCAGGAGTCTGTCCCAAAACCAATGAACTTGGAAATGGCAAAGTAGATACAGGCATTCCAGTGGATGATGATGAGGATGTACAGAACCAAGTTCCCTATCCTGAACACATTGGGGTAGTTGGTCCTTGTCTCTGTGCGGTCAAAGAATTCAAAGAGTCGAGAGAACTTCAGTAGACGGTTGAACCTCAGTTCTGGGTAGTTTATGCCCAACTTTAAATAAGCCAGGTCTGTGGGGATGACAGACAGGATGTCCAGATTAAAGTGCAAGGTCTTTGTGTAATGTTTCCACAGCCTCTTGGCATCCCTGACCATTAAGCCTTGCTCAAGAAAACCTAAGGAGGGAGAAGGGGGAGGTCATTTGGGCATCGAAGTGGCTTAAACTGGCTACAGAAAGATATTTCCCATCACAGTTACACAACAGTCAGTGATGTGTATGTGGTAGAAACAATTATCAGACATAACATCCTAACGCTGAAACCCACTCTGCTATGTTTTCTGTAATGTTCTAATCTCTTCTGTTTAATTTTTTCCTCCTGCTGGGAATTGAGCCCACGGCCTTGTATAAGCTAGGGCTCTATGGCTAAGTTGTATTCCCAGTTCTCTATTCAGGTTTAAAAATTATAAATCGATTGAGTAACTTTGAAAATAGACTGGATATGAGATGACAGCAAAGAATGAAGGTTGAGTTTTAAAAGATAAACAGATATTAGAGAGCGTGCCTAACTGAGATTGGGCGAGGGAACGGGAGCGATTAGCTATCCCTAATGTTATTCTCTCTGCCTTCTGTGTATGCTTGAAAATATTGATCATTGAACTTTAAAAACTCTGATAAAAGCCTACCAAACTGATCTCACCAGCTATGATGTCCAGTGAAATATTTCAGGGCTTGTCCCCCAGAGCTTAAGCCATGAGGATCTTTTATAAGTTCAAGATGCTGCTGTTGCTGATCCATATAAGTTCCAGTTCCCCTTTTTCTCAGGTTATTCTTGTTAAATAATTGCCCTTCTGGATCCATAGGGGACTGGTTCCAGGACCCCCTTAACCTCTTTCCTCCCAAGGAAACCAAAATCCTTAGATGCTTAGGTGCCTTTCATAGAACGATGTCACATTTGCGTATTACCCACGCATATCCTCTTGATTATTTTAAAATCCTCTCTAGGTTTCTTATAGTACCCAATACATACAGCACAAATGCCACAAAGCCATTTTGGGCTGTGTAGGGATAATGACAAGGAAGACTAAAATCTCTAAATGTTCATCACAGAAAATTTTTTCAAGTATTTTCTATCCGGTCCGTTGGGTCTCCAGGTGCAGGATCTGTAATCTTGGGTGCTTGTGCATGTGTTTATGGAGAGCCTTGTGTAGCATCCTGGCTTTTGGACTTCTTGCCCTTTTATGATTCCCCCAAGTCTGAAGACCTTTTCCTTTTGGACTATGATCATGGCCACATGGTTTCTTGGCCTGTCTGTCCCCCACTTCCTGCTGAGTCTGGCATTGCTAAGGACACTATCCAAGTACAGCAAGGGGTGGAGTTGATTTCTGAGTGAGGGCATGTTGTTCCACTGAAGCTGTGTGAGACAAAGGGCAGGGTCTCAGTGGCCACTCACAGACCACTGTGCCTATATATGGTAATGCCACTGCAGCAGAGCTCATCCATGCCAACCTCAAGCCATGTGTTGGAGGGCTTCTAAGTTGAAATTCTGGGTCCCAATGTGGACGGAAGCAGTTGACAGTCTGGCCTGACTATGGTGTGAATATGGATGGAGGGCCTTGATTTCTGAATCAGCAAGGTGAAGACAACCTTTTTATTTGTTTCATGTACTGGTTCTAATGAGGAAGCAAGGTGAGCTAAGAGGATTTGTACATTGTGGTTTGTTGCTGCAATTTGCTGTGTTTCCTTGGGCACGGGAGTATGGGTGTTAGTTCCCAAATCTTAGATGCAACAAGAAGGGCCTCTACAAGGTGAAGTATCTGTGCTCATTAGAAAAAGATCCATGAAAGGTAGGCAGACCCAGTTCTCACACGTAGGTGGGTCTCAAGCCCAACCAGAGGCTGTTTGGAAGAACTCATCATCTTCCTAGGCCCTGTTTTGAATTTCGTTTCTTCACATGTTAACACTTCTTTGAGGGGCTGGGGAGATGACTCAGCAGTTATGAGTACTTGGTGCTCTTTCAGAGGATCTGAATTCAGTGCCCAGCATCTGTGTCCAGTAGCTCACAAATGCCTGTCACTCCAGTTCCATGGGGGAATGATGCCCTCTTCTGGCCTCCATAGGCACTACACTTATGTGCATAAATCCACTCACAGATACACACTTCACTTGATTAAAAATAAAATGAAATCTGCAAAAATATTAATAGAAATAAATTGTAAAACTCCCCTGAGAGTGACAGAGTAGTGGTTCCTGGATCTTCTACATTTTTAAAGCTATTAATTTATTTAACAACTACTGTTAAAAATGTCCTCACAGCAACAAATTATTGTAAAGTGTGTAAATGATTCTAGTGATGCTCTTGTATTAAGTCTTAGATCTCAGTTTTTCAGATGTGGGGAAATTTTTCTGTTAATCTAAACTTTTGTTTCATTATGCCCTTAAGGGTCTCCCACACTTCTGAGGAGAGGAATTCCCAGACTGGACTGAGTGCCACCTCACACAGTCAGTACTAAAAGGGTCTTTTGTGATGGCAGTTTAGCCCTATGTCATAGGTGGCAAAAAATGAGGTCCAGAGAGCCAGCTTGATTTGCTAAAAGCACATTGGGACAGCAGATCCCAGAGCCCAGGTATCTTAACCCATGCTCAGGTCTTGTTGAAGGATTTAGCATACTGAGTATGAAGACACCAGCACCCACTCTGTGTTTGGTGGGGCTCAGATCTTCCAGGCACATCTTGGTCAAGTATAGGCAACATCCATCCAGTCCACTACTGTGGATCTTCCTGAGTACCCTATGGTCCCCCTACTGAAGGTCTGTGAACAGGCCTAGTTAAGTCCTTGGGCTTGGGGCACACTCACCAGTCCGGGCTCGAACCAGCATGTCCACAACATAAAGGACATCTGCAGAGTAGTCCAGGACTAGCCACAGCTTCAGGTGCTCTGACTGGAGTTCATCAAAACAGGCCCTGAAGAAGCCAAGTGGGAAATGTGACAAGATGGCTGAGTGTCGAGCATAGACCCTTCCCTCCCTGTGCTGAATGGCTGAGTGTCGAGCATAGACCCTTCCCTCCCTGTGCTGTGAGGAGATTTATTGTATCCAATTGCAGTTCTTCCTGCAGTGTTACACAGGTAATGTAGCAGTTTCCGCCCTAGCCTCCAAAAATGATGTCCCTGCTCCTACCTGCACACAAGTAGACACCAGTTATAGAAGACAGGCAGGGCAATGACGGTCAGCCAGCGGTAGTAGATGTTGCTAGAAGGGTCCACCACAATGGCATCTTTCTTCCTTCTGGGAAAACAGACATACAGCACTATGTGTGGAAAGGCTCTGCCGAAACTAAAGGTCTTAATTAACTCAGTGTCCTGAGAGTGATTTTAGGTTGAGGCTGAAGAAGCGGAAGTTACAACAGGATCTTCTCAGTTCCAAAGGGGTCACATGGGACGCCTCTGTGGGGGAGACAGGCTGGGAGTTAGGCTGGACTTGGAGGTCCCTCCCTCTGGGCCCAACCTCCACGACTGACTGTAAAATCTTTATGGTGATGCTTCCAGATGCCCTGTGGCATCATTCTTGTCCTTCAAGATTCACCCCAGAATGAAAAGGCAGTATGGCAATGTGGCTGAGTACTTGTGAGAGAACATGACAATTGTTTTCTGTAGGGAGACACTGTTGCCCCGCCTCCTAGGAGCCCCTACAGATTGCCTGGCCACGCCCATGAGGGCGTGGTCAGGGGAGGTCGAGGATGAGGGGGGAGCAATTCTTAAGGAGCCACAGACACGGAGACGCGTGGAGGGCCCCTTCTCTCTGGCCTCCCTAGCTTGCTTCCTCTGGGCACGCTCTGGCTTGCGTTTGGCTGGTGTTTATCTGAATAAAGATATCTTCGTCTCATTATAGTCTTCTGCATAACTGAGGCTGGAAGTGTGTGTGGACAGCACCCTGTAACATGAGCCTCTTTGTCCCAGCAGGGTCCTGCCGCCCTTGAGAACCTCAAATAAACACATAAGACTTATATTAATTATAAAACTGCTGGCCAGTGACTTGGGCTTCTTATTGGCTAGCTCTATCTTAATTATTAGTCCATTTCTATTAATCTATGTATTTCCAAATGGTCTTATCGTACCGGAGAACGCTTTGGGCCTCCTCTCTTCCCAGGCTCTACATGATGACTCCTTTCTGCCTATACTTTCCAGAATTCTCTTTGTCTAGCCCCGCCTATCCTTCCTGCCTGGCCACTAGCCAAACAGTGCTTTATTCGTTAACCAATAAGAGGTACCCATATACAGAAGGACAACTCCCATCAGCACCCAGTGTCTCTGAGGCAGTACCACAAGACTGAACTTGGAAGCCCTGAAGAGTGACCTGGGGTCCTCTCTATTTCTCACTGCATTGGGGAAGATAGAGTTACTCATCTCATTCTGACTATCTACTATTCTAGAGGTCTGAGGTAAAGCTCTCCATTAAAGTGTTGAGAAACTGGAGGCTCAGGCTAATGTTTTACATTTATCCTCCACTCCCACTAGTCCCTGGAAAGTTACATACAGCCTGAGGCCAGAGACATTTTGATGAATGGGTTATATACTGAAATTCACATACAAGGAAGAAATGTCATACAGGGTTTTAAAAATCATATGTCATGCCAACTGACTGAGTAGGTGCTGTTAAAAAAAAACTAACTATGATGGTCATGTATGGGGGTACCTGCCTTGAATCTCAGCACTTAGGAGGCTGAGGCAGGAGGATTAAGCTTAAGATCAGTCTTTACTACACAGCACATCCCATTTGTTCTAGTTTGCTTCTGTTGCTGTGATAAATGCCATGACCTAAAGCAATATGGGGGAAAGAAAGGGTTTGTTTCATCTTACACTTTCAGGTCAGGGAAGGAACCTTATAGCACGAATAATAAAAACCCCAGAGACAGATACTGGGGTTCAAACTGAAGATCAGAGAAGCAAAGAGGCCAGGCACTAGAAAGTTTTTACCTCTACCAATGCTCAGACAGAAGGGGCAATCCACCGAACCCCAGATTGCATCTCCAGACTACACTGCTCCTCACCAAATCTCAGACTGCTACTGAGACTGCACTGAGTTCCTTATATAACCTCCAGGGATCAAAGGTGTGAGCTCTGTTTCTGTTTTAGACAGATTCTCTCTCATATAGCCTGGGATGGCCTTGAACTCACAGAGATCCATCTGCCTCTGTCTCCTGAGTCTTGGGATTAAAGGTGTGTTCCACCACTGCCTGGCCTCTATGGTTGTGGCTAGCTTTGCATTCTGATCTCCAGGAATGCTTTAGTAGATCATAAACAATATATCACTATAGAACCTGAGGCAGGAACCGAAGGAAGACTGCTTTCTCTCTGACTTGCTCAGCTAGCTTTCTCACATGCCCAGGTCTGCTAGCATAGGGATAGTGCTGCCCACAGTGGGCTGGATCCTCACGCATCAGTCATCAATCAAGACAATCCCTCACAGGTGTGGCAACAGGGTTAGTTGGTCTAGGCAATCCCCCCATTTCAGACTCCCTCAAATGACTCTGGACTGTGTCAAGCTGACAGCTGAAGCTCATTAGGACACTGTCTGAGGAACTAGAACAAACCAAGTCAGGATAAGTAGACCATTAAGGGGTTTTAAACAATAGTTGAATTCATTTTGTATGCACTGCTAGCAGAGCATGTGATTTTAAAGATGAACCTGTTGTCTTGCAGATCTATAGATGTCAATGGGTCTCACCGGAGAAAAATCAGACAGCTGTCATCTTTTCTGGAGGTTTTAGAGGAGCCCCCTTTCCTGTTACTGATTGTTTTTAGTGTTGGCTGGACTCAGTTCGCTGCACCTGGACATCTGCAGGTCCCATGTTCTTGCTTGCTGTAAAGCACGGCTCTTCCTAGCCTTACTATACTTTGGCAGGGCTGGCTGGGTAGGCAAAGTGCTTGCTGCATAAGCATAAAGACCAGAGTTTGGATACTTAGAACCCATGTAATAGCTGGGCAGACATGGTGACTGCCTGTAAAGCCAGCACTCGGGAGGTAGAGACATGGAGTGCCTGGGGCAAGCCTGTTTAGAACTGGTGAGCTCTGGTGAGAGGACCTACTTCAGAAAACACAGCAAAGAGTGATGGAGGAAGGCAGCTGACTCAATTTCAGGTTTCCACATGCACAAATGTGTGCACCCACACAGATCCAGACATGCATGTGCATGTGCAAGGAAAAGGAGGAGGAAGAGAAAAAGAAAAACAATAGTGTCTACCACTCAGACCCTTGGAACCTGTTGTCTGAGTTAGGTTTACCTGTTAACTTTGTAGCCCAGAGGCATTTGAAGGAGTCTGAACTGGGGGATTAGGATCTACAGTCACATTTGTGAGAAGCTGTCTTGACTGATGACTGATGTGCCCACAGCCCACTGTGGGCAGCACTGTCCCTTAGCTGACGGGCCTGGTGTATAAGAAAGGCAGGATTGAGAGATTGTCCAGATCAGGTTGGCCTCTGGCTACATCTGTGGGGAATTGTCTTAAATGATGATTGATGTGGAGGAGCCAGTTCACTGTGGGTGGTACCATGCCTAGGCTGATGAAGGAGGAGGAGGAGGAGCACGAGGAGGAGGAACAGGAACAGGAGGAGGAAGAGGAGGAGGAGGAGGAGGAGGAGGAGGAGGAGCAGCTATGGCATTTCTTTGTTTCTGGCACCATTTCCATCCTCAGTGTGAGCTATTATGACCAGCCTAACCCTTCAAAGTTTTTGGCAATAAATACACCTTTAAAAAGTTTTTAATTCAACTTAAGCCCGAGTATGCCTTCATAAAGGAGTTCTATAACCTGCTTTCATAGAAGCAGTCACAGGAAGCTTCATTTAGCAAATTACATGTGGCCACCTGACTCGAAAAGGACAAAGTGCCAAGCTCCAGCCAACTGAGTTGCGATTGTACCTCATCCCTTGTCTTAAATGCTGCCCAGCTTGGTTTGGGAGCCACCTGATTGCAGAATCGTGGATGAAACAGAATTGAGATATTAAGAATAATTTTATCTTTTGAGAGTGGATAAAAACAAAGAGTTCTTCAATTTGTTCATCAAGAAGCACAGGAAACAAGTCACCAGTCCTCTGACCCCTTATATATCTACTGGAGTGTTTTTGACCACTGGCATCTTAATGAGTGTCACCAGCAGAGGGCACTGCCCACAAACTTATTGGGCTCACTTGCACAGCGCCTCAGCTTGCTTTGACCAGGCTTTGAAGCTCTGTATTATATAAGTTTGGGCTTTTTAAAACCCCTGCTACCCAACCACTGAGAACCTAGCCCAGCATCAGCCAGCTGAACCCCTAGACCTACCCATCACTGCCCCTAAATCCTATATAGACTTACAAAATACTGATGGTTTGAGCTGAGAGCAATTTGATCCCAGAGGGAGAAGTTATACCACATTTAGGGACCAAATAAAGATTCTAGAAATGGGAAGAAGACATCAAGAAAGAAGCCCAGAGAGAATTGCCATCTGTGGTCTGAAGGAATTAAAGTTCTACTCAAAGAATGGCATGGGAAGAAAATAAGTACCAAGCTCTGGTCCTTTGTCAACTGCAACTCAAGGAATTAGTATTTCTTACTGATGTTGATGGCTCCCTGTCATCTTCAGGGAGGACATTCCTAAGGGGCAGAAGCCACAGATCTGTGTGCCCATGCATGCCTGCTGCTGCTCACGGGCAATCTCACTCTGATTCACACAGCCCCAGGGCTGTTGTGTAGCATTGCTATACTTACACACTGAATGAATTCATCTGCCAGCTCAGGATCTGTGACAGAACCTAGTCATGGCAGGTCACCCTTTCAAGAGGCTGGTCATCATTTCAAGGCAGGAAATTTTCTCCTTAGGTTGCTCTGATGGTTCCCTCGAGATTAGTTTAGGCCATCCATAAAACAAGAACATTTCCCTGCTTCCTAGGACCTTGAGATTGTAGCATGGAAAACTCATGTGTAGAGTCAAGGAGACCACCCACCGCTCTTCAAGGGAATGCCAAGTCCGCACCCTTGAATATGCAGTGGTAGAGGGTATTAAAGCTGAGAGGGTTTATCTCCTGAAACCCCCTGAGAACAACAAAGAACAAAAAGTAGTAAGAATTCCTCAGAGAAGTCACACAGACTTGTCTCCTTCACCCCTCTGCCCTTGGGGATGGATTTGCAACAAAAGGAATGATTCTAGAATGGTTTTCCAGTGTTCAGAGAAGGTGATAAGCATGAGTAGAAGAGAGAGGCAAAGTGGGGTTCTATGCAGGAGTGGGGTAGTGAGGGTGGTAGGGGTGATGGGGTGACTCCTGGGATTGAGCAAAGTGAAAGCCAGTATGCTTGGCTGGGGCTTGGGTGCTTACTCTTCCTGTGAGTTGTTGCAAGTGTTAGGATCATTTCCGGCCCTGGGCCAGGCCAACGGGGATGCTTTCAATGACTCAGGTCCATTTTGCCTGAGGTGACTATGCCAGCAGCTCCACCCATTTCTCCCCAGCCTTTCTGTTCACAGCTTTCTGCTCACAGGTTATTGTTATTATCAGGAACAGTGTGTGTGTGTGTGTGTGTGTGTGTGTGTGTGTGTGTGTGTGTGTGTGTGTGTGTGTGTGTCCTTAGGTGTGGGGAAAAGCTTGGGGGAAGAGAGGAAAAGCACTTTGTTAAGTCCAGGTTTCTGGATAAAAAAAGATTAATGGTTTGAATCCCATTCAGTTTCTGAGCTTCAAATTCTACTCGATTCCCTTCTATTCCTCCCCCAATAGGGTAGTGAGCTTTTATCACTACAGGACTCAGTGGCACCTCTACCTTTGGACTTACATACTTTGCAGGTGAAGGGACTCTGGAACCTTCTACATTGTAGGGGGAGGGCGCACACTCCTCAAGGAGCAGGGTATTCTCATCTGTGCTATTCTCATCTGCACAGACCAGATATGGCTCTCCAGGGTACTGTTTCTTTAGAATTTAGTGACAGTAACTTCTCTCTTCCAATCAGCAGGCCAGAAGATTGACCAATGGCAAACAAATCTCCAGGCTTAGGTTTATGTCCCCTCTGCTCCCAACCATTTTAGCAATCTCATAGCTTCAGGCCTACGGCCCCCATCTGTGATCTACCCGGGAATGTGGTATCAAGTAGGGGATGATTTGACACATATTAGATATTCCTGATCCCAGCATCCCACAGGTGCTATCCTCATTGCTGCCAGGACAAGCTTTTGACACAAGAGGTAAAAAAGCCAGGTGGCCTCACAGAGCCAAGAGGGTATCTTGCCTATGAGCCAGTCACTGTAGATTGCTCAAAGGAGATCACTGGGGAAGCCAGAGGCTGGTGATGCCTCAGCCAGACTAAATGTACTTCTTCTATGCTAATCTGGTTATCTTTGCTCTCCATGTTTAAGACATGGCCTCAGTTGCTTGTTTCTGGGTTGTTGTACTCGTCTGAAAATTCCTCACTGACTTGAAATTCCTGGGAGTGGTGGAGAGGGCATCCATCTCCTGGGGTACAGTGGCCTTACTTCCACAACACTAGATCCACGTGGAGGAAGTATCTCAGTGGATATTTTGCTTTGCAGTTGGGACTTGGCCTCCAAAATTTGGAAACCCTCCTTCCCCATGGAGCCCCCATCTTGCATTGTCACATCCATCTGTCACCCTGAGCCTTCTGGTGAGTGGCCAGGCATCTCTGGTCTATCCCTAAGTGGTTCTCACCCAATCCTCCACTTATTTGGTCACACTGGGATTATGTATTCAGTACAGCATTCAGCTCCATTGGTCTAAGGTCGTAGGAAGATAATTTAATCAGATTACCTAAGGAAGTCTTTGTTTACTTAAAACAAATTGAGCCAGTTCAGCTAGTTGTAGAAAGTTCCAGATTTCCTTCACCTGGAAAGCAAACAAGTGCAGAGGGCAGTGGTCCCACTGTGTTCTTTTCTGGGCCTGTTGCAATGCCTAGCTCACCATCCTGCTCAGGGACAAACAAAATGCTAGTAACTCTTTTCTGGGCTGCGATATAGACTGCTTCCCGAGCATACATGAAGCCCTGGGTTTGATCTTCAGCACTGCAAAAGCCAGTGTGGACATGCACACTGGAAACCCCAACACTGTGCAGGTGGAGACAGGAGGATCAGAAACTCAAGGTTGTCCTCAACAATATAGGGTTTGAGGCCAGAGTATGAGACCCTGCGCTTCCCAAAGGACGCATCCCCATCCCTCAGGTCTCCTCTTCCTGACCCATTTGCCATTTCTCCCGTGTCTCTGTGTTTCTACACTCCATTAGGGTCTCCAAAGGCTGGATCTGTTCTGCTCAGTACCAGTACCCCTACAAACCCAGAAGGGTTTGTAGCTATAGCCTGTGTGGAACCTCAACACATGAACAAGCCTCTCCAGTGGGCCCTTGAAGCTCAGCCAGGGACCTTGACACCTTTTGTGATGGTTTGAATAAGAATGCTTAGTTACCAGGAAGTGGAACTCTTTATAGGATTAAAAGGATTAGGAGGTGTGGCCCTTTTGAAGGAAGTGTGTCACTGGGGGTGGGCTTTGAGGTTTCAGAAGCCCATGCCAGGCCCAGAGTCTCTCTTTCTGACTATGGATCAGGATCGGCTCTCAACTAGTTCTCTAGCACCACACCTGCCTGCCTCCGTGTTCCCCCACCATCATGCTCCTGCCATGATGATCATGGACTAACCCTCTGAAACTGCAACCAAGCCCCCAATTAAATGCTTTCTTTTATAAGAGTTGGTTATGGTGTCTCTTCACAGCAATGGAACACTGAAGATGACTTTCTTCAGTACAGAAAACTGAATCTGGGCTTATCGGCAGTATCACTTGCAAAGAAAAGTCCCTGAACACTTGTATGTGTGTGTGTGTGTGTGTGTGTGTGTGTGTGTGTGTGTGTGTGTGTGGCTTTGTAAGGCAGGGTCTCTCACTGACCTGGAACTCAATGAGTTAAGATGGCCAGCTAGAGTGTGTAGTACTCCCTGAAGGACAGATGCTCACAGGGGTCTCCTCCGGGCATGTAAGCTGGACCCATGTGATTCTCAGCTGTCTCAGCTGGTGTGTAGATGGTGTGCAAATGGTGTACAGGTGGCCCTCTTCCCTTTTTCTGTTTCTTACCCTTTCCCTCTGTCTGGTGGTTCCTGTCCGCCTTCGTTGGGCTGGGCATTGCTTTCCCGGATGGACACCTCATTCAGCTCAGCTCCATGGAAACGATCCAAGAAAGAATCAGGTCTCTGGTCCTCGTGGTGTAAGTGCCTGGTAGCCCAGGCACGAAGTGAGATGATGAGGCGTGACACCCTGGGAGGGGAAAGGATAGACAGTGACTAGAGCATAAAGGACAAGAAAAGACCCTACTCTGGCCTCGAGGGGCCCAGAAGAAGCAGAGGTGACCAGTGAAGGTGAGGCTGGGGCCTGTGGCTCCGGCTTCTATCTCTACTATGTCCTTTTCTCCCCTTCTTCCCTTCCCTCTCCAGTCTTGGGGAGAGTCTCATTGATAAATGATGCTATTTCTTTATTATGGCTTTGTCCTTTCAAATCTCCCACAGACACGCTCCATCCAATGGGGTACCAGCAAGCATTTCTACTCGTTATTTCTTTTGCCCAAAGCAGATCCCTTGTTAGGGTTATTAAATGACAACTGGATAGATCATCAGTTAAGAGCACTTGCTGCTCTTGAAGAGGACCTGGGTTTGGTTCCAAACAGCTTGCAACATCTGTAACTCCAGTTCTAGGGGATCTGATGCCCTCATCTAAACTCAATGGGCACAAGACACTCACATGGTGCAATACATACTTACCAGGCAAAACACTCATACACATAAAATTTAAAAAAACAAAACCTTTGAAAAATATTGCTAGTGAAAGTATGCAATCCTTGTGGTCTACATGTGAAATGTGCCCCATGGGTTCATGTGTTTGAACACTTGGTCTCCAGCTGGTGACACTCTTTAGAAAGATTGTGTGACCACTAGCTTTGCTGGAGAAAGTGGGTCACTGCGGGGACAGGCTTTGATGTTTAATGACCAGCCCTATTTCCCTTTTCTGCTTCCCCACTGTACATGCAGTGTTCCAGCTGCCCCCTGCCCCTATGCCACCCTCACTGGATGGAATGGTAAGTCACAACAAACCCTCTTCCCTTAAGTGGCTTCTTGACAGGTATTCTCTCAGACAATGAACAAGCCTCCATATAGAGCCCCCCCCCCACAAGTGTATTCTATTCATTATTTTTCTCATAAGCTCCAGTATGCGGTTCATGCTGGGGCAGAAGTACCTTCGTAATGTATCTGACCCCTATCCTAATATCAGACCCTGCTAGGAGCTTGCTATGGCCTCAGTCCCTGAGACTGCAGCCCTTGTCTCCAGAGCCTATCATAGCTGGAACATTCTTTAGGAAGCCTGCCCCTGTGTTTTCACCAGAGAAAGAGAAGATAGACTCAATACCATTTCTTTGCTTCTGTAGTTTTATT